>NC_138890.1:178939787-179600332 GCF_965194825.1 Balaenoptera physalus
AGGCAAGTGCTCACGCTGAGTGTCCCGTTAGCGCCACAGCATGGTAGGATGCTGACTTTCTCCTCGAGCAGAGTGACTTCAGGTACGAGGCCTTCGAAGAATTCTACGCAGAGTGCTTTCTCATGGCAGCTCAGACGGGGGCCGTGACGAACACTTCCAGGGCACGTCGCACTGGCTAGAAATGTGGTCCTGGGGCTGTTCCAGTGCTCTGGAAATGTAGCTCTCCTTAAGGAACAGGCAGTGTGTTGCCCATCACTCGGCATACACAGAGGGCCTCCGAGGGACCGACCTTTGGGCCTCGATGTTGCTCAGCAGGCCCACAGGGGTCTGGAGGTACTCACTGATCTTGGAGGGAAAATGATGCACACCCGAGGGGACTAGGAGTCCTGAAAAGGGTACTTCCTTTAAAATAAAGCAGAACAGGGGCTTCCCTGGTGGCGCAGTGGTTGAGAATCTGCCTGCCAATGCAGGGTACACGGGTTCCAGCCCTGGTCTGGGAGGATCCCACATGCCGCGGAGCAACTGGGCCCGTGAGCCACAACCACTGAGCCTGCGTCTCTGGAGCCTGTGCTCCACAACAAGAGAGGCCACGATAGTGAGAGGCCTACACACCGCGATGAGGAGTGGCCCCCACTTACCGCAACGGGAGAGGGCCTTAGTACAGAAACGAAGACCCAACATAGCAATCAATCAATCAATAGATAAATCTTAAAAAAACAATAAAACATTAAAAAAATAATATACAATAAAGCAGAACAGCGACTAAGACCTCGTGGAAAGAGCTGCATGCCTCCATTTCTGCACGGCTAATCAGGGACTTACCTCGAGGCCAGTACTCACGTTGAGTTTCCCTTTAGCTCTAGAGCGTGGCAGGATGAGCTCCACCCCGGCCATCGAAGCACCCAGCTTAGCTAGAGAAAACTCCTTTTCTTCCCAGAGCCATGCCTACAGTGGCTAGTGGCCTGTCAACAGCAGTCAATTTCAAGTAGCTTCAAGGCAGCATGAATGGCGCTTTCAAAATGGGAAAGCAAGGCTAGTTCCATCAGGCCCCCATTTCCACGGGCACACGCAGCATACATCCCTGTGCTTTCTAACAAGTCCAAACAGACACAGGTTACCCAGTGGTTCCTTCCCTGAATCAACTCCTCGAAGCAGGGTGTTCTGCAAATAGCGAACTGCCTCAACCAAGGAACGCCCCAGCAAAGCCTCCGGGCCCGTGGCTCTTCAAAAGCCTGCAGTGTTACACGTGAAACTGGGCTGTAGTTGCAGTCGGAACGCAGGCCGACATTCTCCTGGAGGCAGGGTGACTTCAGGCAGGGGGTCCCAGATGGAATGCGAAGCCGAGGGTTATTCTCAGTGCAGCTCAGACTAGGGCAATGAGGCAGACTTGCACGGAATGTTGGACCTGCTAGAAAGGTGTTCATCGACCTGTGGGAGTGTTGAGGAAATCAAGCTGTCCCAAGAAAGAGTGCAGTCTGTTGCCCTACACTCGGCATACACAGAGTGGCTCCGAAGGGCTACGGGCCTGGATGTGGCTTAGCAGGCCCATGGGGGCCTGAGGGTACTCATTGTTCTTGCAGGGAATAGGGTGCCCACGCGGGGTTCCTAGATGTCCTGCAAAGCGTACTGACGTTAAAACAATGCAGAGCAGCGGCTACGGCCTCATGGAAACTGCTGCATGCCTCCGCTTCTGCATGGAAATTCAGAGCCTTACCTTGAGGCACGTGCTCTCGCTGAGTGTCCCGTTAGCGACACAGCATGGTAGGATGCTGGCTTTCTCCTCGAGCAGAGTGACTTCAGGTACGAGGTCCTCGAAGAATTCTAAGCGGAGTGTTTTCTCATGGCAGCTCAGATGGGGGCCATCACGAACACTTCCACGGCACGTCGCAGTGGCTAGAAATGTGGTCCTGAGGCTGTTCCAGTGCTCTGGAAATGTAGCTCTCCTTAAGGAATGAGCAGTGTGTTGCCCATCACTCGGCATACACAGAGGGCCTCCGAGGGACCGACCTTTGGGCCTCGATGTTGCTCAGCAGGCCCACAAGAGTCTGGAGATACTCAGGGATCTTGGAGGGAAAATGATGCACACCCAAGGGGCCTATGAGTCCTGAAAAGGGTACTTCCTTTAAAATAAAGCAGAACAGGGGCTTCCCTGGTGGCGCAGTCATTGAGAATATTCCTGCCAATGCAGGGGACATGGGTTCGAGCCCTGGTCTGAGAGGACCACACATGCCACGGAGAAACTGGGCCCGTGAGCCACGAAGACTGACCCTGCGCGTCTGGAGCCTGTGCTCCGCAACAAGAGAGGCCGCGATAGTGAGAGGCCCGTGCACCGCGATGAAGAGTGGCCCCATTTGCCGCAACTGGAGAGAGCCCTAGCACAGAAACGAAGACCCAACATAGCGATCAGTCAATCAAAAAATAAATCTTAAAAAAAAATAAAAAATAAAAAAATAAAATAAAATCAAGCAGAACAGCGACTAAGACCTCATGGAAACAGCTGCATGCCTCCCTTTCTGCGCGGCTACTCAGGGACTTACCTCGAGGCCAGTACTCACGTTGAGTTTCCCTTTAGCTCTAGAGCGTGGCAGGATGAGCTCCAACCCGCCCATCGAAGCAGCCGGCATAGCTAGAGAAAACTCATTTTCTACCCAGAGCCATGCCTACAGTGACTAGTGGCCTGTCAACAGCAGTCAATTTCCAGTAGCTTCAAGGCAGCATGAATGGAGCTTTCAAAATGGGAAAGCAAGGCTAGTTCCATCAGGCCCCCATTTCCAAGGGAACACGCAGCATATATCCCGGTGCTTTCTAAGAAGTGCATGGAGACACAGGTTACCCAGTGGTTCCTTCCCTGAATCAACTCCTCGAAGCAGGGTGTTCTGCAAATAGCGAACTGCCTCAACGAAGGAACGCCCCAGCTAGGGCTCCGGGCCCGTGGCTCTTCAAAAGCCGGAAGTGTTACCCGAGGAACTGGCCTTTAGTTGCAGTGGGAACGCAAGCCGACTTTCTCTTGGAGGCAGGGAGACTTCAGGCAGAGACTCCCAGATGGAATACGAAGCCTTGGGTTTTTCTCAGTGCAGCTCAGACTTGGGCAATGAGCCAGTCTTGCACGGCACGTTGGACCTGCTAGAACGGTGTTCGTGGACCTTTTTGAGTGCTGGGGAATTCAAGCTGTCCCAAGAAGGAATGCAGTGTGTTGCCCTACACTCGGCATACACAGAGTGGCTCCGAAGGGCTATGGGCCTTTATGTGGCGTAGCGGGCCCATGGGGGCCTCGGGGTACTCAGTGTGCTTGCAGGAAATAGGGTGCCCACGCGAGGCTCCTAGATGTCCTGCAAAGCATACTGACATTAAAATAATGCAGAGCAGGGGCTTCCCTTGTGGTGCAATGTTTGCGAATCCACCTGCCGATGCACCGGACATGGGCTCGCGCCCTAGTCCACCAAGATCTCACATGCTGCGGAGTACTTAAGCCTGTGAAACACAACGACTGAGGGTGCGCTCTAGAGCCCGGGAGCCACAACGACTGAGCCCGCATGCCAGAACTAAAGAAGTCCACGTGCCTAGAGCCTGTGCTCCACAACAAGAGGAGTCACCGCAATGAGAAAACCGCGCACTGCAATGAAGAGTAGCCCCCGCTCGCTGCAACTAGAGAAAGCTCACATGCAGCAACGACGACCCAACATAGTAAAAAAAAATGATATATTAAATAAATAGATAAATAAATAGATAGATAAACAAATAAATAAATATATAAACTAATGCAGAGCATTGGCTACGGCCTCCTGAAAACTGCTGCACGCCTCCGCTTCTGCACGGCAATTCAGGGCCTTACCTTGAGGCAAGTGCTCACGCTGAGTGTCCCGTTAGCGCCACAGCATGGTAGGATGCTGACTTTCTCCTCGAGCAGAGTGACTTCAGGTACGAGGCCTTCGAAGAATTCTACGCAGAGTGCTTTCTCATGGCAGCTCAGACGGGGGCCGTGACGAACACTTCCAGGGCACGTCGCACTGGCTAGAAATGTGGTCCTGGGGCTGTTCCAGTGCTCTGGAAATGTAGCTCTCCTTAAGGAACAGGCAGTGTGTTGCCCATCACTCGGCATACACAGAGGGCCTCCGAGGGACCGACCTTTGGGCCTCGATGTTGCTCAGCAGGCCCACAGGGGTCTGGAGGTACTCACTGATCTTGGAGGGAAAATGATGCACACCCGAGGGGACTAGGAGTCCTGAAAAGGGTACTTCCTTTAAAATAAAGCAGAACAGGGGCTTCCCTGGTGGCGCAGTGGTTGAGAATCTGCCTGCCAATGCAGGGTACACGGGTTCCAGCCCTGGTCTGGGAGGATCCCACATGCCGCGGAGCAACTGGGCCCGTGAGCCACAACCACTGAGCCTGCGTCTCTGGAGCCTGTGCTCCACAACAAGAGAGGCCACGATAGTGAGAGGCCTACACACCGCGATGAGGAGTGGCCCCCACTTACCGCAACGGGAGAGGGCCTTAGTACAGAAACGAAGACCCAACATAGCAATCAATCAATCAATAGATAAATCTTAAAAAAACAATAAAACATTAAAAAAATAATATACAATAAAGCAGAACAGCGACTAAGACCTCGTGGAAAGAGCTGCATGCCTCCATTTCTGCACGGCTAATCAGGGACTTACCTCGAGGCCAGTACTCACGTTGAGTTTCCCTTTAGCTCTAGAGCGTGGCAGGATGAGCTCCACCCCGGCCATCGAAGCACCCAGCTTAGCTAGAGAAAACTCCTTTTCTTCCCAGAGCCATGCCTACAGTGGCTAGTGGCCTGTCAACAGCAGTCAATTTCAAGTAGCTTCAAGGCAGCATGAATGGAGCTTTCAAAATGGGAAAGCAAGGCTAGTTCCATCAGGCCCCCATTTCCACGGGCACACGCAGCATACATCCCTGTGCTTTCTAACAAGTCCAAACAGACACAGGTTACCCAGTGGTTCCTTCCCTGAATCAACTCCTCGAAGCAGGGTGTTCTGCAAATAGCGAACTGCCTCAACCAAGGAACGCCCCAGCAAAGCCTCCGGGCCCGTGGCTCTTCAAAAGCCTGCAGTGTTACACGTGAAACTGGGCTGTAGTTGCAGTCGGAACGCAGGCCGACATTCTCCTGGAGGCAGGGTGACTTCAGGCAGGGGGTCCCAGATGGAATGCGAAGCCGAGGGTTATTCTCAGTGCAGCTCAGACTAGGGCAATGAGGCAGACTTGCACGGAATGTTGGACCTGCTAGAAAGGTGTTCATCGACCTGTGGGAGTGTTGAGGAAATCAAGCTGTCCCAAGAAAGAGTGCAGTCTGTTGCCCTACACTCGGCATACACAGAGTGGCTCCGAAGGGCTACGGGCCTGGATGTGGCTTAGCAGGCCCATGGGGGCCTGAGGGTACTCATTGTTCTTGCAGGGAATAGGGTGCCCACGCGGGGTTCCTAGATGTCCTGCAAAGCGTACTGACGTTAAAACAATGCAGAGCAGCGGCTACGGCCTCATGGAAACTGCTGCATGCCTCCGCTTCTGCATGGAAATTCAGAGCCTTACCTTGAGGCACGTGCTCTCGCTGAGTGTCCCGTTAGCGACACAGCATGGTAGGATGCTGGCTTTCTCCTCGAGCAGAGTGACTTCAGGTACGAGGTCCTCGAAGAATTCTAAGCGGAGTGTTTTCTCATGGCAGCTCAGATGGGGGCCATCACGAACACTTCCACGGCACGTCGCAGTGGCTAGAAATGTGGTCCTGAGGCTGTTCCAGTGCTCTGGAAATGTAGCTCTCCTTAAGGAATGAGCAGTGTGTTGCCCATCACTCGGCATACACAGAGGGCCTCCGAGGGACCGACCTTTGGGCCTCGATGTTGCTCAGCAGGCCCACAAGAGTCTGGAGATACTCAGGGATCTTGGAGGGAAAATGATGCACACCCAAGGGGCCTATGAGTCCTGAAAAGGGTACTTCCTTTAAAATAAAGCAGAACAGGGGCTTCCCTGGTGGCGCAGTCATTGAGAATATTCCTGCCAATGCAGGGGACATGGGTTCGAGCCCTGGTCTGAGAGGACCACACATGCCACGGAGAAACTGGGCCCGTGAGCCACGAAGACTGACCCTGCGCGTCTGGAGCCTGTGCTCCGCAACAAGAGAGGCCGCGATAGTGAGAGGCCCGTGCACCGCGATGAAGAGTGGCCCCATTTGCCGCAACTGGAGAGAGCCCTAGCACAGAAACGAAGACCCAACATAGCGATCAGTCAATCAAAAAATAAATCTTAAAAAAAAATAAAAAATAAAAAAATAAAATAAAATCAAGCAGAACAGCGACTAAGACCTCATGGAAACAGCTGCATGCCTCCCTTTCTGCGCGGCTACTCAGGGACTTACCTCGAGGCCAGTACTCACGTTGAGTTTCCCTTTAGCTCTAGAGCGTGGCAGGATGAGCTCCAACCCGCCCATCGAAGCAGCCGGCATAGCTAGAGAAAACTCATTTTCTACCCAGAGCCATGCCTACAGTGACTAGTGGCCTGTCAACAGCAGTCAATTTCCAGTAGCTTCAAGGCAGCATGAATGGAGCTTTCAAAATGGGAAAGCAAGGCTAGTTCCATCAGGCCCCCATTTCCAAGGGAACACGCAGCATATATCCCGGTGCTTTCTAAGAAGTGCATGGAGACACAGGTTACCCAGTGGTTCCTTCCCTGAATCAACTCCTCGAAGCAGGGTGTTCTGCAAATAGCGAACTGCCTCAACGAAGGAACGCCCCAGCTAGGGCTCCGGGCCCGTGGCTCTTCAAAAGCCGGAAGTGTTACCCGAGGAACTGGCCTTTAGTTGCAGTGGGAACGCAAGCCGACTTTCTCTTGGAGGCAGGGAGACTTCAGGCAGAGACTCCCAGATGGAATACGAAGCCTTGGGTTTTTCTCAGTGCAGCTCAGACTTGGGCAATGAGCCAGTCTTGCACGGCACGTTGGACCTGCTAGAACGGTGTTCGTGGACCTTTTTGAGTGCTGGGGAATTCAAGCTGTCCCAAGAAGGAATGCAGTGTGTTGCCCTACACTCGGCATACACAGAGTGGCTCCGAAGGGCTATGGGCCTTTATGTGGCGTAGCGGGCCCATGGGGGCCTCGGGGTACTCAGTGTGCTTGCAGGAAATAGGGTGCCCACGCGAGGCTCCTAGATGTCCTGCAAAGCATACTGACATTAAAATAATGCAGAGCAGGGGCTTCCCTTGTGGTGCAATGTTTGCGAATCCACCTGCCGATGCACCGGACATGGGCTCGCGCCCTAGTCCACCAAGATCTCACATGCTGCGGAGTACTTAAGCCTGTGAAACACAACGACTGAGGGTGCGCTCTAGAGCCCGGGAGCCACAACGACTGAGCCCGCATGCCAGAACTAAAGAAGTCCACGTGCCTAGAGCCTGTGCTCCACAACAAGAGGAGTCACCGCAATGAGAAAACCGCGCACTGCAATGAAGAGTAGCCCCCGCTCGCTGCAACTAGAGAAAGCTCACATGCAGCAACGACGACCCAACATAGTAAAAAAAAATGATATATTAAATAAATAGATAAATAAATAGATAGATAAACAAATAAATAAATATATAAACTAATGCAGAGCATTGGCTACGGCCTCCTGAAAACTGCTGCACGCCTCCGCTTCTGCACGGCAATTCAGGGCCTTACCTTGAGGCAAGTGCTCACGCTGAGTGTCCCGTTAGCGCCACAGCATGGTAGGATGCTGACTTTCTCCTCGAGCAGAGTGACTTCAGGTACGAGGCCTTCGAAGAATTCTACGCAGAGTGCTTTCTCATGGCAGCTCAGACGGGGGCCGTGACGAACACTTCCAGGGCACGTCGCACTGGCTAGAAATGTGGTCCTGGGGCTGTTCCAGTGCTCTGGAAATGTAGCTCTCCTTAAGGAACAGGCAGTGTGTTGCCCATCACTCGGCATACACAGAGGGCCTCCGAGGGACCGACCTTTGGGCCTCGATGTTGCTCAGCAGGCCCACAGGGGTCTGGAGGTACTCACTGATCTTGGAGGGAAAATGATGCACACCCGAGGGGACTAGGAGTCCTGAAAAGGGTACTTCCTTTAAAATAAAGCAGAACAGGGGCTTCCCTGGTGGCGCAGTGGTTGAGAATCTGCCTGCCAATGCAGGGTACACGGGTTCCAGCCCTGGTCTGGGAGGATCCCACATGCCGCGGAGCAACTGGGCCCGTGAGCCACAACCACTGAGCCTGCGTCTCTGGAGCCTGTGCTCCACAACAAGAGAGGCCACGATAGTGAGAGGCCTACACACCGCGATGAGGAGTGGCCCCCACTTACCGCAACGGGAGAGGGCCTTAGTACAGAAACGAAGACCCAACATAGCAATCAATCAATCAATAGATAAATCTTAAAAAAACAATAAAACATTAAAAAAATAATATACAATAAAGCAGAACAGCGACTAAGACCTCGTGGAAAGAGCTGCATGCCTCCATTTCTGCACGGCTAATCAGGGACTTACCTCGAGGCCAGTACTCACGTTGAGTTTCCCTTTAGCTCTAGAGCGTGGCAGGATGAGCTCCACCCCGGCCATCGAAGCACCCAGCTTAGCTAGAGAAAACTCCTTTTCTTCCCAGAGCCATGCCTACAGTGGCTAGTGGCCTGTCAACAGCAGTCAATTTCAAGTAGCTTCAAGGCAGCATGAATGGCGCTTTCAAAATGGGAAAGCAAGGCTAGTTCCATCAGGCCCCCATTTCCACGGGCACACGCAGCATACATCCCTGTGCTTTCTAACAAGTCCAAACAGACACAGGTTACCCAGTGGTTCCTTCCCTGAATCAACTCCTCGAAGCAGGGTGTTCTGCAAATAGCGAACTGCCTCAACCAAGGAACGCCCCAGCAAAGCCTCCGGGCCCGTGGCTCTTCAAAAGCCTGCAGTGTTACACGTGAAACTGGGCTGTAGTTGCAGTCGGAACGCAGGCCGACATTCTCCTGGAGGCAGGGTGACTTCAGGCAGGGGGTCCCAGATGGAATGCGAAGCCGAGGGTTATTCTCAGTGCAGCTCAGACTAGGGCAATGAGGCAGACTTGCACGGAATGTTGGACCTGCTAGAAAGGTGTTCATCGACCTGTGGGAGTGTTGAGGAAATCAAGCTGTCCCAAGAAAGAGTGCAGTCTGTTGCCCTACACTCGGCATACACAGAGTGGCTCCGAAGGGCTACGGGCCTGGATGTGGCTTAGCAGGCCCATGGGGGCCTGAGGGTACTCAGTGTTCTTGCAGGGAATAGGGTGCCCACGCGGGGTTCCTAGATGTCCTGCAAAGCGTACTGACGTTAAAACAATGCAGAGCAGCGGCTACGGCCTCATGGAAACTGCTGCATGCCTCCGCTTCTGCATGGAAATTCAGAGCCTTACCTTGAGGCACGTGCTCTCGCTGAGTGTCCCGTTAGCGACACAGCATGGTAGGATGCTGGCTTTCTCCTCGAGCAGAGTGACTTCAGGTACGAGGTCCTCGAAGAATTCTAAGCGGAGTGTTTTCTCATGGCAGCTCAGATGGGGGCCATCACGAACACTTCCACGGCACGTCGCAGTGGCTAGAAATGTGGTCCTGAGGCTGTTCCAGTGCTCTGGAAATGTAGCTCTCCTTAAGGAATGAGCAGTGTGTTGCCCATCACTCGGCATACACAGAGGGCCTCCGAGGGACCGACCTTTGGGCCTCGATGTTGCTCAGCAGGCCCACAAGAGTCTGGAGATACTCAGGGATCTTGGAGGGAAAATGATGCACACCCAAGGGGCCTATGAGTCCTGAAAAGGGTACTTCCTTTAAAATAAAGCAGAACAGGGGCTTCCCTGGTGGCGCAGTCATTGAGAATATTCCTGCCAATGCAGGGGACATGGGTTCGAGCCCTGGTCTGAGAGGACCACACATGCCACGGAGAAACTGGGCCCGTGAGCCACGAAGACTGACCCTGCGCGTCTGGAGCCTGTGCTCCGCAACAAGAGAGGCCGCGATAGTGAGAGGCCCGTGCACCGCGATGAAGAGTGGCCCCATTTGCCGCAACTGGAGAGAGCCCTAGCACAGAAACGAAGACCCAACATAGCGATCAGTCAATCAAAAAATAAATCTTAAAAAAAAATAAAAAATAAAAAAATAAAATAAAATCAAGCAGAACAGCGACTAAGACCTCATGGAAACAGCTGCATGCCTCCCTTTCTGCGCGGCTACTCAGGGACTTACCTCGAGGCCAGTACTCACGTTGAGTTTCCCTTTAGCTCTAGAGCGTGGCAGGATGAGCTCCAACCCGCCCATCGAAGCAGCCGGCATAGCTAGAGAAAACTCATTTTCTACCCAGAGCCATGCCTACAGTGACTAGTGGCCTGTCAACAGCAGTCAATTTCCAGTAGCTTCAAGGCAGCATGAATGGAGCTTTCAAAATGGGAAAGCAAGGCTAGTTCCATCAGGCCCCCATTTCCAAGGGAACACGCAGCATATATCCCGGTGCTTTCTAAGAAGTGCATGGAGACACAGGTTACCCAGTGGTTCCTTCCCTGAATCAACTCCTCGAAGCAGGGTGTTCTGCAAATAGCGAACTGCCTCAACGAAGGAACGCCCCAGCTAGGGCTCCGGGCCCGTGGCTCTTCAAAAGCCGGAAGTGTTACCCGAGGAACTGGCCTTTAGTTGCAGTGGGAACGCAAGCCGACTTTCTCTTGGAGGCAGGGAGACTTCAGGCAGAGACTCCCAGATGGAATACGAAGCCTTGGGTTTTTCTCAGTGCAGCTCAGACTTGGGCAATGAGCCAGTCTTGCACGGCACGTTGGACCTGCTAGAACGGTGTTCGTGGACCTTTTTGAGTGCTGGGGAATTCAAGCTGTCCCAAGAAGGAATGCAGTGTGTTGCCCTACACTCGGCATACACAGAGTGGCTCCGAAGGGCTATGGGCCTTTATGTGGCGTAGCGGGCCCATGGGGGCCTCGGGGTACTCAGTGTGCTTGCAGGAAATAGGGTGCCCACGCGAGGCTCCTAGATGTCCTGCAAAGCATACTGACATTAAAATAATGCAGAGCAGGGGCTTCCCTTGTGGTGCAATGTTTGCGAATCCACCTGCCGATGCACCGGACATGGGCTCGCGCCCTAGTCCACCAAGATCTCACATGCTGCGGAGTACTTAAGCCTGTGAAACACAACGACTGAGGGTGCGCTCTAGAGCCCGGGAGCCACAACGACTGAGCCCGCATGCCAGAACTAAAGAAGTCCACGTGCCTAGAGCCTGTGCTCCACAACAAGAGGAGTCACCGCAATGAGAAAACCGCGCACTGCAATGAAGAGTAGCCCCCGCTCGCTGCAACTAGAGAAAGCTCACATGCAGCAACGACGACCCAACATAGTAAAAAAAAATGATATATTAAATAAATAAATAAATAAATAGATAGATAAACAAATAAATAAATATATAAACTAATGCAGAGCATTGGCTACGGCCTCCTGAAAACTGCTGCACGCCTCCGCTTCTGCACGGCAATTCAGGGCCTTACCTTGAGGCAAGTGCTCACGCTGAGTGTCCCGTTAGCGCCACAGCATGGTAGGATGCTGACTTTCTCCTCGAGCAGAGTGACTTCAGGTACGAGGCCTTCGAAGAATTCTACGCAGAGTGCTTTCTCATGGCAGCTCAGACGGGGGCCGTGACGAACACTTCCAGGGCACGTCGCACTGGCTAGAAATGTGGTCCTGGGGCTGTTCCAGTGCTCTGGTAATGTAGCTCTCCTTAAGGAACAGGCAGTGTGTTGCCCATCACTCGGCATACACAGAGGGCCTCCGAGGGACCGACCTTTGGGCCTCGATGTTGCTCAGCAGGCCCACAGGGGTCTGGAGGTACTCACTGATCTTGGAGGGAAAATGATGCACACCCGAGGGGACTAGGGGTCCTGAAAAGGGTACTTCCTTTAAAATAAAGCAGAACAGGGGCTTCCCTGGTGGCGCAGTGGTTGAGAATCTGCCTGCCAATGCAGGGTACACGGGTTCCAGCCCTGGTCTGGGAGGATCCCACATGCCGCGGAGCAACTGGGCCCGTGAGCCACAACCACTGAGCCTGCGTCTCTGGAGCCTGTGCTCCACAACAAGAGAGGCCACGATAGTGAGAGGCCTACACACCGCGATGAGGAGTGGCCCCCACTTACCGCAACGGGAGAGGGCCTTAGTACAGAAACGAAGACCCAACATAGCAATCAATCAATCAATAGATAAATCTTAAAAAAACAATAAAACATTAAAAAAATAAAATACAATAAAGCAGAACAGCGACTAAGACCTCGTGGAAAGAGCTGCATGCCTCCATTTCTGCACGGCTAATCAGGGACTTACCTCGAGGCCAGTACTCACGTTGAGTTTCCCTTTAGCTCTAGAGCGTGGCAGGATGAGCTCCACCCCGGCCATCGAAGCACCCAGCTTAGCTAGAGAAAACTCCTTTTCTTCCCAGAGCCATGCCTACAGTGGCTAGTGGCCTGTCAACAGCAGTCAATTTCAAGTAGCTTCAAGGCAGCATGAATGGAGCTTTCAAAATGGGAAAGCAAGGCTAGTTCCATCAGGCCCCCATTTCCACGGGCACACGCAGCATACATCCCTGTGCTTTCTAACAAGTCCAAACAGACACAGGTTACCCAGTGGTTCCTTCCCTGAATCAACTCCTCGAAGCAGGGTGTTCTGCAAATAGCGAACTGCCTCAACCAAGGAACGCCCCAGCAAAGCCTCCGGGCCCGTGGCTCTTCAAAAGCCTGCAGTGTTACACGTGAAACTGGGCTGTAGTTGCAGTCGGAACGCAGGCCGACATTCTCCTGGAGGCAGGGTGACTTCAGGCAGGGGGTCCCAGATGGAATGCGAAGCCGAGGGTTATTCTCAGTGCAGCTCAGACTAGGGCAATGAGGCAGACTTGCACGGAATGTTGGACCTGCTAGAAAGGTGTTCATCGACCTGTGGGAGTGTTGAGGAAATCAAGCTGTCCCAAGAAAGAGTGCAGTCTGTTGCCCTACACTCGGCATACACAGAGTGGCTCCGAAGGGCTACGGGCCTGGATGTGGCTTAGCAGGCCCATGGGGGCCTGAGGGTACTCAGTGTTCTTGCAGGGAATAGGGTGCCCACGCGGGGTTCCTAGATGTCCTGCAAAGCGTACTGACGTTAAAACAATGCAGAGCAGCGGCTACGGCCTCATGGAAACTGCTGCATGCCTCCGCTTCTGCATGGAAATTCAGAGCCTTACCTTGAGGCACGTGCTCTCGCTGAGTGTCCCGTTAGCGACACAGCATGGTAGGATGCTGGCTTTCTCCTCGAGCAGAGTGACTTCAGGTACGAGGTCCTCGAAGAATTCTAAGCGGAGTGTTTTCTCATGGCAGCTCAGATGGGGGCCATCACGAACACTTCCACGGCACGTCGCAGTGGCTAGAAATGTGGTCCTGAGGCTGTTCCAGTGCTCTGGAAATGTAGCTCTCCTTAAGGAATGAGCAGTGTGTTGCCCATCACTCGGCATACACAGAGGGCCTCCGAGGGACCGACCTTTGGGCCTCGATGTTGCTCAGCAGGCCCACAAGAGTCTGGAGATACTCAGGGATCTTGGAGGGAAAATGATGCACACCCAAGGGGCCTATGAGTCCTGAAAAGGGTACTTCCTTTAAAATAAAGCAGAACAGGGGCTTCCCTGGTGGCGCAGTCATTGAGAATATTCCTGCCAATGCAGGGGACATGGGTTCGAGCCCTGGTCTGAGAGGACCACACATGCCACGGAGAAACTGGGCCCGTGAGCCACGAAGACTGACCCTGCGCGTCTGGAGCCTGTGCTCCGCAACAAGAGAGGCCGCGATAGTGAGAGGCCCGTGCACCGCGATGAAGAGTGGCCCCATTTGCCGCAACTGGAGAGAGCCCTAGCACAGAAACGAAGACCCAACATAGCGATCAGTCAATCAAAAAATAA
This sequence comes from Balaenoptera physalus, assembly GCF_965194825.1. Classification (NCBI taxonomy): domain Eukaryota; kingdom Metazoa; phylum Chordata; class Mammalia; order Artiodactyla; family Balaenopteridae; genus Balaenoptera; species Balaenoptera physalus. The sequence goes on from NC_138890.1 coordinate 178,953,718, forward strand.
ATCTTAAAAAAAAATAAAAAATAAAAAAATAAAATAAAATCAAGCAGAACAGCGACTAAGACCTCATGGAAACAGCTGCATGCCTCCCTTTCTGCGCGGCTACTCAGGGACTTACCTCGAGGCCAGTACTCACGTTGAGTTTCCCTTTAGCTCTAGAGCGTGGCAGGATGAGCTCCAACCCGCCCATCGAAGCAGCCGGCATAGCTAGAGAAAACTCATTTTCTACCCAGAGCCATGCCTACAGTGACTAGTGGCCTGTCAACAGCAGTCAATTTCCAGTAGCTTCAAGGCAGCATGAATGGAGCTTTCAAAATGGGAAAGCAAGGCTAGTTCCATCAGGCCCCCATTTCCAAGGGAACACGCAGCATATATCCCGGTGCTTTCTAAGAAGTGCATGGAGACACAGGTTACCCAGTGGTTCCTTCCCTGAATCAACTCCTCGAAGCAGGGTGTTCTGCAAATAGCGAACTGCCTCAACGAAGGAACGCCCCAGCTAGGGCTCCGGGCCCGTGGCTCTTCAAAAGCCGGAAGTGTTACCCGAGGAACTGGCCTTTAGTTGCAGTGGGAACGCAAGCCGACTTTCTCTTGGAGGCAGGGAGACTTCAGGCAGAGACTCCCAGATGGAATACGAAGCCTTGGGTTTTTCTCAGTGCAGCTCAGACTTGGGCAATGAGCCAGTCTTGCACGGCACGTTGGACCTGCTAGAACGGTGTTCGTGGACCTTTTTGAGTGCTGGGGAATTCAAGCTGTCCCAAGAAGGAATGCAGTGTGTTGCCCTACACTCGGCATACACAGAGTGGCTCCGAAGGGCTATGGGCCTTTATGTGGCGTAGCGGGCCCATGGGGGCCTCGGGGTACTCAGTGTGCTTGCAGGAAATAGGGTGCCCACGCGAGGCTCCTAGATGTCCTGCAAAGCATACTGACATTAAAATAATGCAGAGCAGGGGCTTCCCTTGTGGTGCAATGTTTGCGAATCCACCTGCCGATGCACCGGACATGGGCTCGCGCCCTAGTCCACCAAGATCTCACATGCTGCGGAGTACTTAAGCCTGTGAAACACAACGACTGAGGGTGCGCTCTAGAGCCCGGGAGCCACAACGACTGAGCCCGCATGCCAGAACTAAAGAAGTCCACGTGCCTAGAGCCTGTGCTCCACAACAAGAGGAGTCACCGCAATGAGAAAACCGCGCACTGCAATGAAGAGTAGCCCCCGCTCGCTGCAACTAGAGAAAGCTCACATGCAGCAACGACGACCCAACATAGTAAAAAAAAATGATATATTAAATAAATAAATAAATAAATAGATAGATAAACAAATAAATAAATATATAAACTAATGCAGAGCATTGGCTACGGCCTCCTGAAAACTGCTGCACGCCTCCGCTTCTGCACGGCAATTCAGGGCCTTACCTTGAGGCAAGTGCTCACGCTGAGTGTCCCGTTAGCGCCACAGCATGGTAGGATGCTGACTTTCTCCTCGAGCAGAGTGACTTCAGGTACGAGGCCTTCGAAGAATTCTACGCAGAGTGCTTTCTCATGGCAGCTCAGACGGGGGCCGTGACGAACACTTCCAGGGCACGTCGCACTGGCTAGAAATGTGGTCCTGGGGCTGTTCCAGTGCTCTGGAAATGTAGCTCTCCTTAAGGAACAGGCAGTGTGTTGCCCATCACTCGGCATACACAGAGGGCCTCTGAGGGACCGACCTTTGGGCCTCGATGTTGCTCAGCAGGCCCACAGGGGTCTGGAGGTACTCACTGATCTTGGAGGGAAAATGATGCACACCCGAGGGGACTAGGAGTCCTGAAAAGGGTACTTCCTTTAAAATAAAGCAGAACAGGGGCTTCCCTGGTGGCGCAGTGGTTGAGAATCTGCCTGCCAATGCAGGGTACACGGGTTCCAGCCCTGGTCTGGGAGGATCCCACATGCCGCGGAGCAACTGGGCCCGTGAGCCACAACCACTGAGCCTGCGTCTCTGGAGCCTGTGCTCCACAACAAGAGAGGCCACGATAGTGAGAGGCCTACACACCGCGATGAGGAGTGGCCCCCACTTACCGCAACGGGAGAGGGCCTTAGTACAGAAACGAAGACCCAACATAGCAATCAATCAATCAATAGATAAATCTTAAAAAAACAATAAAACATTAAAAAAATAAAATACAATAAAGCAGAACAGCGACTAAGACCTCGTGGAAAGAGCTGCATGCCTCCATTTCTGCACGGCTAATCAGGGACTTACCTCGAGGCCAGTACTCACGTTGAGTTTCCCTTTAGCTCTAGAGCGTGGCAGGATGAGCTCCACCCCGGCCATCGAAGCACCCAGCTTAGCTAGAGAAAACTCCTTTTCTTCCCAGAGCCATGCCTACAGTGGCTAGTGGCCTGTCAACAGCAGTCAATTTCAAGTAGCTTCAAGGCAGCATGAATGGCGCTTTCAAAATGGGAAAGCAAGGCTAGTTCCATCAGGCCCCCATTTCCACGGGCACACGCAGCATACATCCCTGTGCTTTCTAACAAGTCCAAACAGACACAGGTTACCCAGTGGTTCCTTCCCTGAATCAACTCCTCGAAGCAGGGTGTTCTGCAAATAGCGAACTGCCTCAACCAAGGAACGCCCCAGCAAAGCCTCCGGGCCCGTGGCTCTTCAAAAGCCTGCAGTGTTACACGTGAAACTGGGCTGTAGTTGCAGTCGGAACGCAGGCCGACATTCTCCTGGAGGCAGGGTGACTTCAGGCAGGGGGTCCCAGATGGAATGCGAAGCCGAGGGTTATTCTCAGTGCAGCTCAGACTAGGGCAATGAGGCAGACTTGCACGGAATGTTGGACCTGCTAGAAAGGTGTTCATCGACCTGTGGGAGTGTTGAGGAAATCAAGCTGTCCCAAGAAAGAGTGCAGTCTGTTGCCCTACACTCGGCATACACAGAGTGGCTCCGAAGGGCTACGGGCCTGGATGTGGCTTAGCAGGCCCATGGGGGCCTGAGGGTACTCAGTGTTCTTGCAGGGAATAGGGTGCCCACGCGGGGTTCCTAGATGTCCTGCAAAGCGTACTGACGTTAAAACAATGCAGAGCAGCGGCTACGGCCTCATGGAAACTGCTGCATGCCTCCGCTTCTGCATGGAAATTCAGAGCCTTACCTTGAGGCACGTGCTCTCGCTGAGTGTCCCGTTAGCGACACAGCATGGTAGGATGCTGGCTTTCTCCTCGAGCAGAGTGACTTCAGGTACGAGGTCCTCGAAGAATTCTAAGCGGAGTGTTTTCTCATGGCAGCTCAGATGGGGGCCATCACGAACACTTCCACGGCACGTCGCAGTGGCTAGAAATGTGGTCCTGAGGCTGTTCCAGTGCTCTGGAAATGTAGCTCTCCTTAAGGAATGAGCAGTGTGTTGCCCATCACTCGGCATACACAGAGGGCCTCCGAGGGACCGACCCTTGGGCCTCGATGTTGCTCAGCAGGCCCACAGGGGTCTGGAGGTATTCACTGATATTGGAGGGAAAATGATGCACACCCGAGGGACCTAGGAGTCCTGCAAAGGGTACTTCCTTGAAAATAAAGCAAAACAGTGACTAAGACCTCATGGAAACAGCTGCATGCCACCCATTCTGCACGGCTACTCAGGGCTGTACCACGAGGCCAGTACTCAGGTTGAGCTTCCCTTTAGCTCTAGAGCGTGGCAGGATGAGCTCCACGCTGGCCATGGAAGCACCCGGCTTAGCTAGAGAAAATTCATTTTCTTCCCAGAGCCATGCCTACAGGGGCTAGTGGCCTGTCAACAGTAGTCAATTTCAAGTAGCTTCAAGGAAGCATGAATGGAGCTTTCAAAATGGGAAAGCAGGGCTAGTTCCATCAGGCCCCCATTTCCACGGGCACACGCAGCATACATCCCTGTGCTTTCTAACAAGTCCAAACAGACACAGGTAACCCAGTGGTTCCTTCCCTGAATCAACTCCTCGAAGCAGGTTGTTCTGCAAATATCGAACTACCTCAACCAAGGTCGCCCCAGCTAGGCCTCCGGGCCCGTGGCTCTTCAAAAGCCTGCAGTGTTACCCTAGGAACTGGGCTTACGTTGCAGTCGGAACGCAAGCTGACTTTCTCCTGGAGGCAGGGTGACTACAGGCAGGGGGTCCCAGGTGGAATACGAAGCCGAGGGCTTTTCTCAGTGTAGCTCACACTTCGGCAATGAGCCAGACCTGCACGGCATGTTGGACCTGTTAGAACAGTGTTCGTCGACCTGTGGGAGTGCTGGGGAAATCAAGCTGTCCCAAGAAACAGTGCAGTGTGTTGCCCTACACTCGGCATACACAGAGTGGCTCCGAAGGGCTACGGGCCTGGATGTGGCATAGCGGGCCCATGGGGGCCTGGGGTTACTCAGTGTTCTTGCAGGGAATAGGGTGCCCACGCGAGGCTCCTAGATGTCCTGCAAGGCGGACTGACGTTAAAGTAATGCAGAGCAGGGGCTTCGCTTGTGGTGCAGTGGTTGGGAATCCACCTGCCTATGCAGGGGACATGGGTTCGAGCCTTGGTCCACCAAGATCTCACATGCTGCGGAGCAACTAAGCCCGTGCTCCACAACGACTGAGCCTGCGCTCTATAGAGTCCGGGAGCCACAATGACTGAGCCCACATGCAACAGCTACTGAAGTCCACGTGTCTAGAGCTTCTGCTCCACAACAAGAGGAACCACCGCAATGAGAAGCCCGAGCACCGCAACGAAGAGTAACTCCCGCTCGCTACAACTAGAGAAAGCTCACATGCAGCAACGAAGACCCAACACAGTAAAACAAAAATGATAAATTACATAAGAAAATAAAGAACTAGATAGACAGATAGATAAACAAATGAATAAATAAATACACTAAAGCTGGGCAGGGGCTACGGCCTCCTGAAAACTGCAGCACGCCTCCGCTTCTGCACGGCAATTCAGGGCCTTACCTCGAGGCAAGTGCTCACGCTGAGTGTCCCGTTAGCGCCACAGCATGGTAGGATGCTGGATTTCTCCTCGAGCAGAGTGACTTCAGGTACGAGGTCCTCGAAGAATTCTAAGCACAGTGTTTTCTCATGGGAGCTCAGACGAAACGGGGGCCATGACGAACACTTCCATGGCACGTCGCACTGACTAGAAATGTGGTCCTGAGGCTGTTCCAGTGCTCTGGAAATGTAGCTCTCCTTAAGGAAGGAGCAGTGTGTTGCCCATCACTTGGCATACACAGAGTGGCTCCGAAGGGCTATGGGCCTGGATGTGGCTTAGCGGGCCCATGGGGGCCTCGGGGTACTCAGTGTTCTTGCAGGAAATAGGGTGCCCACGCGAGGCTCCTAGATGTCCTGCAAAGCATACTGACATTAAAATAATGCAGAGCAGGGGCTTCCCTTGTGGTGCAATGTTTGGGAATCCACCTGCCGATGCAGCAGACATGGGTTCGAACCCTGGTCCACCAAGATCTCACATGCTGCGGAGCACCTAAGCCCGTGAACCACAACGAATGAGCCTGCGCTCTAGAGCCCGGGAGCCACAACGACTCAGCCCACAAGCCAGAACTAATGAAGTCCACGTGCCTAGAGCCTGTGCTCCACAACATGAGGAGTCACCGCAATGAGAAGCCCGCACACCGCAACGAAGAGTAGCCCCCGCTCGCTGCAACTAGAGAAATCTCACATGCAGCAACGACGACACAACACAGTAAAAACAAAATGATATATTAAATAAAGAAATAAATAGATAGATAGATAAACAAACAAATAAATAAATAAACTAATGAAGAGCAGTGGCTACGGCCTCCTGAAAACTGCTGCACGCCTGCGCTTCTGCACGGCAATTCAGGGCCTTACCTTGAGGCAAGTGCTCATGCTGAGTGTCCCGTTAGCGCCACAGCATGGTAGGATGCTGACTTTCTCTTCGAGCAGAGTGACTTCAGGTACGAGGCCCTCGAAGAATTCTACGCAGAGTGTTTTCTCATGGCAGCTCAGACGGGGGCCGTGACGAACACTTCCAGGGCACGTCGCACTGGCTAGAAATGTGGTCCTGAGGCTGTTCCAGTGCTCTGGAAATGTAGCTCTCCTTAAGGAACTTGCAGTGTGTTGCCCATCACTCGGCATACACAGAGGGCCTCCGAGGGACCGACCTTTGGGCCTCGATGTTGCTCAGCAGGCCCACAGGAGTCTGGAGGTACTCAGGGTTCTTGGAGGGAAAATGATTCACACCCTAGGGGCCTACGAGTCCTGAAAAGGGTACTTCCTTTAAAATAAAGCAGAACAGGGGCTTCCCTGGTGGCGCAGGGTTTGAGAATATGCCTGCCAATGCAGGGGACACGGGTTCGAGCCCTGGTCTGAGAGGATCACACATGCCGCGGAGAAACTGGGCCTGTGGGCCACAATGACTTAACCTGCGCGTCTGGAGCCTGTGCTCCGCAACAAGAAAGGCCGCGATAGTGAGAGGCCCGCGCACCGCGATGAAGAGTGGCCCCATTTGCCGCAACTGGAGAGAGCCCTAGCACAGAAATGAAGACCCAACATAGCGATGAGTCAATCAAAAAATAAATCTTAAAAAAAAATAAAAAATAAAAAAAATAAAATAAAATCAAGCAGAACAGAGACTAAGACCTCATGGAAACAACTGCATGCTTCCCTTTCTGCGCGGCTACTCAGGGACTTACCTCGAGGCCAGTACTCACGTTGAGTTTCCCTTTAGCTCTAGAGCGTGGCAGGATGAGCTCCACTCCGGCCATTGAAGCAGCCGGCATAGCTAGAGAAAACTCATTTTCTACCCAGAGCCATGCCTACAGTGGCTCGTGGCCTGTCAACAGCAGTCAATTTCAAGTAGCTTCAAGGCAGCATGAATGGAGCGTTCAAAATGGCAAAGCAAGGCTAGTTCCATCAGGCCCCCATTTCCAAGGGCACACGCAGCATATATCCCGGTGCTTTCTAAGAAGTCCAAAGAGACACAGGTTACCCAGTGGTTCCTTCCCTGAATCAACTCCTCGAAGCAGGGTGTTCTGCAAATAGCGAACTGCCTCAACGAAGGAACGACCCAGCTAGGCCTCCGGGCCCGTGGCTCTTCAAAAGCCTGAAGTGTTACCCGAGGAATTGGGCTTTAGTTGCAGTCGGAACGCAAGCCAACCTTCTCTTGGAGGCAGGATGACTTTAGGCAGGGACTCCCAGATGGAATACGAAGCCGAGGGTTTTTCTCAGTGCAGCTCAGACTTGGGCAATGAGCCAGACTTGCACGGCACGTTGGACCTGCTAGAACGGTGTTCGTGGACCTGTTCGAGTGCTGGGGAAATCAAGCTGTCCCAAGAAGGAGTGCAGTGTGTTGCCCTACACTCGGCATACACAGAGTGGCTCCGAAGGGCTATGGGCCTGGATGTGGCTTAGCGGGCCCATGGGGGCCTCGGGGTACTCAGTGTTCTTGCAGGAAATAGGGTTCCCACGCGAGGCTCCTAGATGTCCTGCAAAGCATGCTGACATTAAAATAATGCAGAGCAGGGGCTTCCCTTGTGGTGCAATGTTTGCGAATCCACCTGCCGATGCAGCGGACATGTGTTCGAGCCCTGGTCCACCAAGATCTCACATGCTGTGGAGTACTTAAGGCCGTGAACCACAACGACTGAGCCTGCGCTCTAGAGCCCGGGAGCCACAACGACTGAGCTCGCATGCCAGAACTAATGAAGTCCACGTGCCTAGAGCCTGTGCTCCACAACAAGAGGAGTCACCGCAATGAGAAGCCCGCGCACCGCAACGAAGAGTAGCCCCCGCTCGCTGCAACTAGAGAAAGCTCACATGCAGCAACGACGACCCAACACAGTAAAAAAAAATGATATATTAAATAAATAAATAAATAGATAGATAGATAAACAAATAAATAAATAAATAAACTAATGCAGAGCAGTGGCTACGGCCTCCTGAAAACTGCTGCACGCCTCCGCTTCTGCACCGCAATTCAGAGCCTTACCTTGAGGCAAGTGCTCACGCTGAGTGTCCCGTTAGCGCCACAGCATGGTAGGATGCTGACTTTCTCCTCGAGCAGAGTGACTTCAGGTACGAGGCCCTCGAAGAATTCTACGCAGAGTGTTTTCTCATGGCAGCTCAGACGGGGGCCGTGATGAACACTTCCAGGGCACGTCCCACTGGCTAGAAATGTGGTCCTGAGGCTGTTTCAGTGCTCTGGAAATGTAGCTCTCCTTAAGGAACGTGCAGTGTCTTGCCCATCACTCGGCATACACAGAGGGCCTCCGAGGGACAGACCTTTGGGCCTCGATGTTGCTCAGCAGGCCCACAGGAGTCTGGAGATACTCAGGGATCTTGGAGGGAAAATGATGCACACCCAAGGGGCCTATGAGTCCTGAAAAGGGTACTTCCTTTAAAATAAAGCAGAACAGGGGCTTCCCTGGTGGCGCAGTCATTGAGAATATGTCTGCCAATGCAGGGGACATGGGTTCGAGCCCTGGTCTGAGAGGACCACACATGCCACGGAGAAACTGGGCCCGTGAGCCACGACGACTGACCCTGCGCGTCTGGAGTCTGTGCTCCGCAGCAAGAGAGGCCACGATAGTGAGAGGCCCGCGCACCGCGATGAAGAGTGGCCCAATTTGCCGCAACTGGAGAGAGCCCTACCACAGAAACGAAGACCCAACATAGCGATCAGTCAATCAAAAAATAAATCTTAAAAAAAAATAAAAAATAAAAAAAATAAAATAAAATCAAGCAGAACAGCGACTAAGACCTCATGGAAACAGCTTCATGCCTCCCTTTCTGCGCGGCTACTCAGGGACTTACCTCGAGGCCAGTACTCACGTTGAGTTTCCCTTTAGCTCTAGAGCGTGGCAGGATGAGCTCCACCCCGGCCATCGAAGCAGTCGGCATCGCTAGAGAAAACTCATTTTCTATCCAGAGCCATGCCTACAGTGGTTCGTGGCCTGTCAACAGCAGTCAATTTCAAGTAGCTTCAAGGCAGCATGAATGGAGCGTTCAAAATGGCAAAGCAAGGCTAGTTCCATCAGGCCCCCATTTCCAAGGGCACACGCAGCATATATCCCGGTGCTTTCTAAGAAGTCCAAAGAGACACAGGTTACCCAGTTGTTCCTTCCCTGAATCAACTCTTCGAAGCAGGGTGTTCTGAAAATAGCGAACTACCTCAACGAAGGAACGCCTTAGCTAGGCCTCCGGACCCGTGGCTCTTCAAAATCCTGCGGTGTTACCCGAGGAACTGGGCTTTAGTTGCAGTCGGAACGCAAGCCGACTTTCTCTTGGAGGCAGGGAGACTTCACGCAGGGACTCCCAGATGCAATACGAAGCCGAGGGTTTTTCTCAGTGCAGCTCAGACTTGGGCAATGAGCCAGACTTGCACGGCACGTTGGACCTGCTAGAACGGTGTTCATGGACCTAATCGAGTGCTGGGGAATTCAAGCTGTCCCAAGAAGGAGTGCAGTGTGTTGCCCTACACTCGGCATACACAGAGTGGCTCCGAAGGGCTATGGACCTTGGTGTGGCTTAGCGGGCCCATGGGGGCCTGGGGGTACTCAGTGTGCTTGCAGGAAATAGGGTGCCCACGCGAGGCTCCTAGATGTCTTGCAAAGAATACTGACATTAAAATAATGCAGAGCAGGGTCTTCCCTTGTGGTGCAATGTTTGGGAATCCACCTGCAGATGCAGCGGACATGGTTTCGAGCCCAGGTCCACCAAGATCTCACATGCTGCGGAGCACCTAAGCCCGTGAACCACAACGACTGAGCCTGCGCTCTAGAGCCTGGGAGCCACAACGACTGAGCCCTTATGCCAGAACTAATGAAGTCAATGTGCCTAGAGCCTGTGCTCCACAACAAGAGGAGTCACCGCAATGAGAAGCCCGCGCACCGCATTGAAGAGTAGCCCCCGCTCGCTGCAACTAGAGAAAGCTCACATGCAGCAACGACGACCCAACACAGTAAAAAAAAAATTATATATTAAATAGATAAATAAATAGATAGATAGATAAACAAATAAATAAATAAATAAACTAATGCAGAGCAGTGGCTACGGCCTCCTGAAAACTGCTGCAGGCCTCCGCTTCTGCACGGCAATTCAGGGCCTTACCTTGAGGCAAGTGCTCACGCTGAGTGTCCCGTTAGTGCCACAGCATGGCAGGATGCTGACTTTCTCCTCGAGCAGAGTGACTTCAGGTACGAGGCGCTCGAAGAATTCTACGCAGAGTGTTTTCTCATGGCAGCTCAGACGGGGGCCGTGACGAACACTTCCAGGGCACGTCGCACTGGCTAGAAATGTGGTCCTGGGGCCTTTCCAGTGCTCTGGAAATGTAGCTCTCCTAAAGGAACGTGCAGGGTTTTGCCCATCACTCGGCATACACAGAGGGCCTCCGAGGGACCGACCTTTGGGCCTCGATGTTGCTCAGTAGGCCCACAGGAGTCTGGAGGTACTCAGGGTTCTTGGAGGGAAAATGATGCACACCCGAGGGGCCTACGAGTCCTGAAAAGGGTACTTCCTTTAAAATAAAGCAGAACAGGGGCTTCCCTGGTGGCGCAGTGGTTGAGAATATGCCTGCCAATGCAGGGGACACGGGTTCGAGCCCTGGTCTGAGAGGATCACACATGCCGCGGAGAAACTGGGCCCGTGGGCCACAATGACAGAACCTGCGCGTCTGGAGCCTGTGCTCCGCAACAAGAGAGGCCGCGATGGTGAGAAGCCCGCGCACCGCGATGAAGAGTGGCCCCATTTGCCGCAACTGGAGAGAGCCCTAGCACAGAAACGAAGACCCAACATAGCGATCAGTCAATCAAAAAATAAATCTTAAAAAAAAATAAAAAATAAAAAAATAAAATAAAATCAAGCAGAACAGCGACTAAGACCTCATGGAAACAGCTGCATGCCTCCCTTTCTGCGCGGCTACTCAGGGACTTACCTCGAGGCCAGTACTCACGTTGAGTTAACCTTTAGCTCTAGAGCGTGGCAGGATGAGCTCCCACCCGCCCATCGAAGCAGCCGGCATAGCTAGAGAAAACTCATTTTCTACCCAGAGCCATGCCTACAGTGACTAGTGGCCTGTCAACAGCAGTCAATTTCCAGTAGCTTCAAGGCAGCATGAATGGAGCTTTCAAAATGGGAAAGCAAGGCTAGTTCCATCAGGCCCCCATTTCCAAGGGAACACGCAGCATATATCCCGGTGCTTTCTAAGAAGTGCATGGAGACACAGGTTACCCAGTGGTTCCTTCCCTGAATCAACTCCTCGAAGCAGGGTGTTCTGCAAATAGCGAACTGCCTCAACGAAGGAACGCCCCAGCTAGGCCTCCGGGCCCGTGGCTCTTCAAAAGCCGGAAGTGTTACCCGAGGAACTGGCCTTTAGTTGCAGTCGGAACGCAAGCCGACTTTCTCTTGGAGGCAGGGTGACTTCAGGCAGAGACTCCCAGATGGAATACGAAGCCTTGGGTTTTTCTCAGTGCAGCTCAGACTTGGGCAATGAGCCAGTCTTGCACGGCACGTTGGACCTGCTAGAACGGTGTTCGTGGACCTGTTCGAGTGCTGGGGAAATCAAGCTGTCCCAAGAAGGAGTGCAGTGTGTTGCCCTACACTCGGCATACACAGAGTGGCTCCGAAGGGCTATGGGCCTGGATGTGGCTTAGCGGGCCCATGGGGGCCTCGGGGTACTCAGTGTTCTTGCAGGAAATAGGGTTCCCACGCGAGGCTCCTAGATGTCCTGCAAAGCATGCTGACATTAAAATAATGCAGAGCAGGGGCTTCCCTTGTGGTGCAATGTTTGCGAATCCACCTGCCGATGCAGCGGACATGTGTTCGAGCCCTGGTCCACCAAGATCTCACATGCTGTGGAGTACTTAAGGCCGTGAACCACAACGACTGAGCCTGCGCTCTAGAGCCCGGGAGCCACAACGACTGAGCTCGCATGCCAGAACTAATGAAGTCCACGTGCCTAGAGCCTGTGCTCCACAACAAGAGGAGTCACCGCAATGAGAAGCCCGCGCACCGCAACGAAGAGTAGCCCCCGCTCGCTGCAACTAGAGAAAGCTCACATGCAGCAACGACGACCCAACACAGTAAAAAAAAATGATATATTAAATAAATAAATAAATAGATAGATAGATAAACAAATAAATAAATAAATAAACTAATGCAGAGCAGTGGCTACGGCCTCCTGAAAACTGCTGCACGCCTCCGCTTCTGCACCGCAATTCAGAGCCTTACCTTGAGGCAAGTGCTCACGCTGAGTGTCCCGTTAGCGCCACAGCATGGTAGGATGCTGACTTTCTCCTCGAGCAGAGTGACTTCAGGTACGAGGCCCTCGAAGAATTCTACGCAGAGTGTTTTCTCATGGCAGCTCAGACGGGGGCCGTGATGAACACTTCCAGGGCACGTCCCACTGGCTAGAAATGTGGTCCTGAGGCTGTTTCAGTGCTCTGGAAATGTAGCTCTCCTTAAGGAACGTGCAGTGTCTTGCCCATCACTCGGCATACACAGAGGGCCTCCGAGGGACAGACCTTTGGGCCTCGATGTTGCTCAGCAGGCCCACAGGAGTCTGGAGATACTCAGGGATCTTGGAGGGAAAATGATGCACACCCAAGGGGCCTATGAGTCCTGAAAAGGGTACTTCCTTTAAAATAAAGCAGAACAGGGGCTTCCCTGGTGGCGCAGTCATTGAGAATATTCCTGCCAATGCAGGGGACATGGGTTTTAGCCCTGGTCTGAGAGGACCACACATGCCACGGAGAAACTGGGCCCGTGAGCCACGAAGACTGACCCTGCGCGTCTGGAGCCTGTGCTCCGCAACAAGAGAGGCCGCGATAGTGAGAGGCCCGTGCACCGCGATGAAGAGTGGCCCCATTTGCCGCAACTGGAGAGAGCCCTAGCACAGAAACGAAGACCCAACATAGCGATCAGTCAATCAAAAAATAAATCTTAAAAAAAAATAAAAAATAAAAAAAATAAAATAAAATCAAGCAGAACAGCGACTAAGACCTCATGGAAACAGCTGCATGCCTCCCTTTCTGCGCGGCTACTCAGGGACTTACCTCGAGGCCAGTACTCACGTTGAGTTTCCCTTTAGCTCTAGAGCGTGGGAGGATGAGCTCCAACCCGCCCATCGAAGCAGCCGGCATAGCTAGAGAAAACTCATTTTCTACCCAGAGCCATGCCTACAGTGACTAGTGGCCTGTCAACAGCAGTCAATTTCCAGTAGCTTCAAGGCAGCATGAATGGAGCTTTCAAAATGGGAAAGCAAGGCTAGTTCCATCAGGCCCCCATTTCCAAGGGAACACGCAGCATATATCCCGGTGCTTTCTAAGAAGTGCATGGAGACACAGGTTACCCAGTGGTACCTTCCCTGAATCAACTCCTCGAAGCAGGGTGTTCTGCAAATAGCGAACTGCCTCAACGAAGGAACGCCCCAGCTAGGGCTCCGGGCCCGTGGCTCTTCAAAAGCCGGAAGTGTTACCCGAGGAACTGGCCTTTAGTTGCAGTCGGAACGCAAGCCGACTTTCTCTTGGAGGCAGGGAGACTTCAGGCAGGGACTCCCAGATGGAATACGAAGCCGAGGGTTTTTCTCAGTGCAGCTCAGACTTGGGCAATGAGCCAGACTTGCACGGCACATTGGACCTGCTAGAACGGTGTTTGTGGACCTGTTCAAGTGCTGGGGAATTCAAGCTGTCCCAAGAAGGAGTGCAGTGTGTTGCCCTACACTCGGCATACACAGAGTGGCTCCGAAGGGCTATGGGCCTGGATGTGGCTTAGCAGGCCCATGGGGGCCTCGGGGTACTCAGTGTTCTTGCAGGAAATAGGGTGCCCACGCGAGGCTTCTAGATGTCCAGCAAAGCGTACTGACATTAAAATAATGCAGAGCAGGGGCTTCCCTTGTGGTGCAATGTTTTGGAATCCACCTGCCGATGCAGCGGACATGGGTTCGAGCCCTGGTCCACCAAGATCTCACATGCTGCGGAGTACTTAAGCCCGTGAACCACAACGACTGAGCCTGCGCTGTAGAGCCCGGGAGCCACAACGACTGAGCCCGCATGCCAGAACTAATGAAATCCAAGTGCCTAGAGCCTGTGCTCCACAACAAGAGGAGTCACCGCAATTAGAAGCCCAGGCACCGCAACGAAGTGTAGCCCCCGCTCGCTGCAACTAGAGAAAGCTCACATGCAGCAACGACGACCCAACATAGTAAAAAAAAATGATATATTAAATAAATAAATAGATAGATAAACAAATAAATAAATATATAAACTAATGCAGAGCATTGGCTACGGCCTCCTGAAAACTGCTGCACGCCTCCGCTTCTGCACGGCAATTCAGGGCCTTACCTTGAGGCAAGTGCTCATGCTGAGTGTGCCGTTAGCGCCACAGCATGGTAGGATGCTGACTTTCTCCTCGAGCAGAGTGACTTCAGGTACGAGGCCCTCGAAGAATTCTACGCAGAGTGCTTTCTCATGGCAGCTCAGACGGGGGCCGTGACGAACACTTCCATGGCACGTCGCACTGGCTAGAAATGTGGTCCTGGGGCTGTTCCAGTGCTCTGGAAATGTAGCTCTCCTTAAGGAACAGGCAGTGTGTTGCCCATCACTCGGCATACACAGAGGGCCTCCGAGGGACCGACCTTTGGGCCTCGATGTTGCTCAGCAGGCCCACAGGGGTCTGGAGGTACTCACTGATCTTGGAGGGAAAATGTTGCACACCCGAGGGGACTAGGAGTCCTGAAAAGGGTACTTCCTTTAAAATAAAGCAGAACAGGGGCTTCCCTGGTGGCGCAGTGGTTGAGAATCTGCCTGCCAATGCAGGGTACACGGGTTCCAGCCCTGGTCTGGGAGGATCCCACATGCCGCGGAGCAACTGGGCCCGTGAGCCACAACCACTGAGCCTGCGTCTCTGGAGCCTGTGCTCCACAACAAGAGAGGCCGCGATAGTGAGAGGCCTACACACCGCGATGAGGAGTGGCCCCCACTTACCGCAACGGGAGAGGGCCTTAGTACAGAAACGAAGACCCAACATAGCAATCAATCAATCAATAGATAAATCTTAAAAAAACAATAAAACATTAAAAAAATAAAATACAATAAAGCAGAACAGCGACTAAGACCTCGTGGAAAGAGCTGCATGCCTCCATTTCTGCACGGATAATCAGGGACTTACCTCGAGGCCAGTACTCACGTTGAGTTTCCCTTTAGCTCTAGAGCGTGGCAGGATGAGCTCCACCCCGGCCATCGAAGCACCCAGCTTAGCTAGAGAAAACTCCTTTTCTTCCCAGAGCCATGCCTACAGTGGCTAGTGGCCTGTCAACAGCAGTCAATTTCAAGTAGCTTCAAGGCAGCATGAATGGAGCTTTCAAAATGGGAAAGCAAGGCTAGTTCCATCAGGCCCCCATTTCCACGGGCACACGCAGCATACATCCCTGTGCTTTCTAACAAGTCCAAACAGACACAGGTTACCCAGTGGTTCCTTCCCTGAATCAACTCCTCGAAGCAGGGTGTTCTGCAAATAGCGAACTGCCTCAACCAAGGAACGCCCCAGCAAAGCCTCCGGGCCCGTGGCTCTTCAAAAGCCTGCAGTGTTACACGTGAAACTGGGCTGTAGTTGCAGTCGGAACGCAGGCCGACATTCTCCTGGAGGCAGGGTGACTTCAGGCAGGGGGTCCCAGATGGAATGCGAAGCCGAGGGTTATTCTCAGTGCAGCTCAGACTAGGGCAATGAGGCAGACTTGCATGGAATGTTGGACCTGCTAGAAAGGTGTTCATCGACCTGTGGGAGTGTTGAGGAAATCAAGCTGTCCCAAGAAAGAGTGCAGTCTGTTGCCCTACACTCGGCATACACAGAGTGGCTCCGAAGGGCTACGGGCCTGGATGTGGCTTAGCAGGCCCATGGGGGCCTGAGGGTACTCAGTGTTCTTGCAGGGAATAGGGTGCCCACACGGGGTTCCTAGATGTCCTGCAAAGCGTACTGACGTTAAAACAATGCAGAGCAGCGGCTACGGCCTCATGGAAACTGCTGCATGCCTCCGCTTCTGCATGGAAATTCAGAGCCTTACCTTGAGGCACGTGCTCTCGCTGAGTGTCCCGTTAGCGCCACAGCATGGTAGGATGCTGGCTTTCTCCTCGAGCAGAGTGACTTCAGGTACGAGGTCCTCGAAGAATTCTAAGCGGAGTGTTTTCTCATGGCAGCTCAGATGGGGGCCATCACGAACACTTCCACGGCACGTCGCAGTGGCTAGAAATGTGGTCCTGAGGCTGTTCCAGTGCTCTGGAAATGTAGCTCTCCTTAAGGAATGAGCAGTGTGTTGCCCATCACTCGGCATACACAGAGGGCCTCCGAGGGACCGACCCTTGGGCCTCGATGTTGCTCAGCAGGCCCACAGGGGTCTGGAGGTATTCACTGAAATTGGAGGGAAAATGATGCACACCCGAGGGACCTAGGAGTCCTGCAAAGGGTACTTCCTTGAAAATAAAGCAAAACAGTGACTAAGACCTCATGGAAACAGCTGCATGCCACCCATTCTGCACGGCTACTCAGGGCTGTACCACGAGGCCAGTACTCAGGTTGAGCTTCCCTTTAGCTCTAGAGCGTGGCAGGATGAGCTCCACGCTGGCCATGGAAGCACCCGGCTTAGCTAGAGAAAATTCATTTTCTTCCCAGAGCCATGCCTACAGGGGCTAGTGGCCTGTCAACAGTAGTCAATTTCAAGTAGCTTCAAGGAAGCATGAATGGAGCTTTCAAAATGGGAAAGCAGGGCTAGTTCCATCAGGCCCCCATTTCCACGGGCACACGCAGCATACATCCCTGTGCTTTCTAACAAGTCCAAACAGACACAGGTAACCCAGTGGTTCCTTCCCTGAATCAACTCCTCGAAGCAGGTTGTTCTGCAAATATCGAACTACCTCAACCAAGGTCGCCCCAGCTAGGCCTCCGGGCCCGTGGCTCTTCAAAAGCCTGCAGTGTTACCCTAGGAACTGGGCTTACGTTGCAGTTGGAACGCAAGCTGACTTTCTCCTGGAGGCAGGGTGACTACAGGCAGGGGGTCCCAGGTGGAATACGAAGCTGAGGGCTTTTCTCAGTGTAGCTCACACTTCGGCAATGAGCCAGACCTGCACGGCATGTTGGACCTGTTAGAACAGTGTTCGTCGACCTGTGGGAGTGCTGGGGAAATCAAGCTGTCCCAAGAAACAGTGCAGTGTGTTGCCCTACACTCGGCATACACAGAGTGGCTCCGAAGGGCTACGGGCCTGGATGTGGCATAGCGGGCCCATGGGGGCCTGGGGTTACTCAGTGTTCTTGCAGGGAATAGGGTGCCCACGCGAGGCTCCTAGATGTCCTGCAAGGCGGACTGACGTTAAAGTAATGCAGAGCAGGGGCTTCGCTTGTGGTGCAGTGGTTGGGAATCCACCTGCCTATGCAGGGGACATGGGTTCGAGCCTTGGTCCACCAAGATCTCACATGCTGCGGAGCAACTAAGCCCGTGCTCCACAACGACTGAGCCTGCGCTCTATAGAGTCCGGGAGCCACAATGACTGAGCCCACATGCAACAGCTACTGAAGTCCACGTGTCTAGAGCTTCTGCTCCACAACAAGAGGAACCACCGCAATGAGAAGCCCGAGCACCGCAACGAAGAGTAACTCCCGCTCGCTACAACTAGAGAAAGCTCACATGCAGCAACGAAGACCCAACACAGTAAAACAAAAATGATAAATTACATAAGAAAATAAAGAACTAGATAGACAGATAGATAAACAAATGAATAAATAAATACACTAAAGCTGGGCAGGGGCTACGGCCTCCTGAAAACTGCAGCACGCCTCCGCTTCTGCACGGCAATTCAGGGCCTTACCTCGAGGCAAGTGCTCAAGCTGAGTGTCCCGTTAGCGCCACAGCATGGTAGGATGCTGGATTTCTCCTCGAGCAGAGTGACTTCAGGTACGAGGTCCTCGAAGAATTCTAAGCACAGTGTTTTCTCATGGGAGCTCAGACGAAACGGGGGCCATGACGAACACTTCCATGGCACGTCGCACTGACTAGAAATGTGGTCCTGAGGCTGTTCCAGTGCTCTGGAAATGTAGCTCTCCTTAAGGAAGGAGCAGTGTGTTGCCCATCACTTGGCATACACAGAGTGGCTCCGAAGGGCTATGGGCCTGGATGTGGCTTAGCGGGCCCATGGGGGCCTCGGGGTACTCAGTGTTCTTGCAGGAAATAGGGTGCCCACGCGAGGCTCCTAGATGTCCTGCAAAGCATACTGACATTAAAATAATGCAGAGCAGGGGCTTCCCTTGTGGTGCAATGTTTGGGAATCCACCTGCCGATGCAGCAGACATGGGTTCGAACCCTGGTCCACCAAGATCTCACATGCTGCGGAGCACCTAAGCCCGTGAACCACAACGAATGAGCCTGCGCTCTAGAGCCCGGGAGCCACAACGACTCAGCCCACATGCTAGAACTAATGAAGTCCACGTGCCTAGAGCCTGTGCTCCACAACATGAGGAGTCACCGCAATGAGAAGCCCGCACACCGCAACGAAGAGTAGCCCCCGCTCGCTGCAACTAGAGAAATCTCACATGCAGCAACGACGACACAACACAGTAAAAACAAAATGATATATTAAATAAAGAAATAAATAGATAGATAGATAAACAAATAAATAAATAAATAAACTAATGAAGAGCAGTGGCTACGGCCTCCTGAAAACTGCTGCACGCCTGCGCTTCTGCACGGCAATTAAGGGGCTTAACTTGAGACAACTGCTCATGCTGAGTGTCCCGTTAGCGCCACAGCATGGTAGGATGCTGACTTTCTCTTCGAGCAGAGTGACTTCAGGTACGAGGCCCTCGAAGAATTCTACGCAGAGTGTTTTCTCATGGCAGCTCAGACGGGGGCCGTGACGAACACTTCCAGGGCACGTCGCACTGGCTAGAAATGTGGTCCTGAGGCTGTTCCAGTGCTCTGGAAATGTAGCTCTCCTTAAGGAACTTGCAGTGTGTTGCCCATCACTCGGCATACACAGAGGGCCTCCGAGGGACCGACCTTTGGGCCTCGATGTTGCTCAGCAGGCCCACAGGAGTCTGGAGGTACTCAGGGTTCTTGGAGGGAAAATGATTCACACCCTAGGGGCCTACGAGTCCTGAAAAGGGTACTTCCTTTAAAATAAAGCAGAACAGGGGCTTCCCTGGTGGCGCAGGGTTTGAGAATATGCCTGCCAATGCAGGGGACACGGGTTCGAGCCCTGGTCTGAGAGGATCACACATGCCGCGGAGAAACTGGGCCCGTGGGCCACAATGACTTAAACTGCGCGTCTGGAGCCTGTGCTCCGCAACAAGAGAGGCCGCGATAGTGAGAGGCCCGCGCACCGCGATGAAGAGTGGCCCCATTTGCCGCAACTGGAGAGAGCCCTAGCACAGAAATGAAGACCCAACATAGCGATGAGTCAATCAAAAAATAAATCTTAAAAAAAAATAAAAAATAAAAAAAATAAAATAAAATCAAGCAGAACAGCGACTAAGACCTCATGGAAACAACTGCATGCTTCCCTTTCTGCGCGGCTACTCAGGGACTTACCTCGAGGCCAGTACTCACGTTGAGTTTCCCTTTAGCTCTAGAGCGTGGCAGGATGAGCTCCACTCCGGCCATTGAAGCAGCCGGCATAGCTAGAGAAAACTCATTTTCTACCCAGAGCCATGCCTACAGTGGCTCGTGGCCTGTCAACAGCAGTCAATTTCAAGTAGCTTCAAGGCAGCATGAATGGAGCTTTCAAAATGGCAAAGCAAGGCTAGTTCCATCAGGCCCCCATTTCCAAGGGCACACGCAGCTTATATCCCGGTGCTTTCTAAGAAGTCCAAAGAGACACAGGTTACCCAGTGGTTCCTTCCCTGAATCAACTCCTCGAAGCAGGGTGTTCTGCAAATAGCGAACTGCCTCAACGAAGGAACGACCCAGCTAGGCCTCCGGGCCCGTGGCTCTTCAAAAGCCTGAAGTGTTACCCGAGGAATTGGGCTTTAGTTGCAGTCGGAACGCAAGCCAACTTTCTCTTGGAGGCAGGATGACTTTAGGCAGGGACTCCCAGATGGAATACGAAGCCGAGGGTTTTTCTCAGTGCAGCTCAGACTTGGGCAATGAGCCAGACTTGCACAGCACGTTGGACCTGCTAGAACGGTGTTCGTGGACCTGTTCGAGTGCTGGGGAAATCAAGCTGTCCCAAGAAGGAGTGCAGTGTGTTGCCCTACACTCGGCATACACAGAGTGGCTCCGACGGGCTATGGGCCTGGATGTGGCTTAGCGGGCCCATGGGGGCCTCGGGGTACTCAGTGTTCTTGCAGGAAATAGGGTTCCCACGCGAGGCTCCTAGATGTCCTGCAAAGCATACTGACATTAAAATAATGCAGAGCAGGGGCTTCCCTTGCGGTGCAATGTTTGCGAATCCACCTGCCGATGCAGCGGACATGTGTTCGAGCCCTGGTCCACCAAGATCTCACATGCTGTGGAGTACTTAAGCCCGTGAACCACAACTACTGAGCCTGCGCTCTAGAGCCCGGGAGCCACAATGACTGAGCTCGCATGCCAGAACTAATGAAGTCCACGTGCCTAGAGCCTGTGCTCCACAACAAGAGGAGTCACCGCAATGAGAAGCCCGCGCACCGCAACGAAGAGTAGCCCCCGCTCGCTGCAACTAGAGAAAGCTCACATGCAGCAACGACGACCCAACACAGTAAAAAAAAATGATATATTAAATAAATAAATAAATAAATAGATAGATAAACAAATAAATAAATAAATAAACTAATGCAGAGCAGTGGCTACGGCCTCCTGAAAACTGCTGCTCGCCTCCGCTTCTGCACCGCAATTCAGAGCCTTACCTTGAGGCAAGTGCTCACGCTGAGTGTCCCGTTAGCGCCACAGCATGGTAGGATGCTGACTTTCTCCTCGAGCAGAGTGACTTCAGGTACGAGGCCCTCGAAGAATTCTACGCAGAGTGTTTTCTCATGGCAGCTCAGACGGGGGCCGTGACGAACACTTCCAGGGCACGTCCCACTGGCTAGAAATGTGGTCCTGAGGCTGTTTCAGTGCTCTGGAAATGTAGCTCTCCTTAAGGAACGTGCAGTGTCTTGCCCATCACTCGGCATACACAGAGGGCCTCCGAGGGACAGACCTTTGGGCCTCGATGTTGCTCAGCAGGCCCACAGGAGTCTGGAGATACTCAGGGGTCTTGGAGGGAAAATGATGCACACCCAAGGGGCCTATGAGTCCTGAAAAGGGTACTTCCTTTAAAATAAAGCAGAACAGGGGCTTCCCTGGTGGCGCAGTCATTGAGAATATGCCTGCCAATGCATGGGACATGGTTTCGCGCCCTGGTCTGAGAGGACCACACATGCCACGGAGAAACTGGGCCCGTGAGCCACGACGACTGACCCTGCACGTCTGGAGCCTGTGCTCCGCAGCAAGAGAGGCCGCGATAGTGAGAGGCCCGCGCACCGCGATGAAGAGTGAACCCATTTGCCGCAACTGGAGAGAGCCCTACCAAAGAAACGAAGACCCAACATAGCGATCAGTCAATCAAAAAATAAATCTTAAAAAAAAATAAAATAAAATCAAGCAGAACAGCGACTAAGACCTCATGGAAACAGCTTCATGCCTCCCTTTCTGCGCGGCTACTCAGGGACTTACCTCGAGGCCAGTACTCACGTTGAGTTTCCCTTTAGCTCTAGAGCGTGGCAGGATGAGCTCCACCCCGGCCATCGAAGCAGTCAGCATCGCTAGAGAAAACTCATTTTCTATCCAGAGCCATGCCTACAGTGGTTCGTGGCCTGTCAACAGCAGTCAATTTCAAGTAGCTTCAAGGCAGCATGAATGGAGCATTCAAAATGGCAAAGCAAGGCTAGTTCCATCAGGCCCCCATTTCCAAGGGCACACGCAGCATATATCCCGGTGCTTTCTAAGAAGTCCAAAGAGACACAGGTTACCCAGTTGTTCCTTCCCTGAATCAACTCTTCGAAGCAGGGTGTTCTGAAAATAGCGAACTACCTCAACGAAGGAACGCCCCAGCTAGGCCTCCGGGCCCGTGGCTCTTGAAAATCCTGCGGTGTTACCCGAGGAACTGGGCTTTAGTTGCAGTCGGAACGCAAGCCGACTTTCTCTTGGAGGCAGGGAGACTTCACGCAGGGACTCCCAGATGCAATACGAAGCCGAGGGTTTTTCTCAGTGCAGCTCAGACTTGGGCAATGAGCCACACTTGCACGGCACGTTGGACCTGCTAGAACGGTGTTCATGGACCTAATCGAGTGCTGGGGAATTCAAGCTGTCCCAAGAAGGAGTGCAGTGTGTTGCCCTACACTCGGCATACACAGAGTGGCTCCGAAGGGCTATGGGCCTTGGTGTGGCTTAGCGGGCCCATGGGGGCCTGGGGGTACTCAGTGTGCTTGCAGGAAATAGGGTGCCCACGCGAGGCTCCTAGATGTCTTGCAAAGCATACTGACATTAAAATAATGCAGAGCAGGGTCTTCCCTTGTGGTGCAATGTTTGGGAATCCACCTGCAGATGCAGCGGACATGGTTTCGAGCCCAGGTCCACCAAGATCTCACATGCTGCGGAGCACCTAAGCCCGTGAACCACAACGACTGAGCCTGCGCTCTAGAGCCCGGGAGCCACAACGACTGAGCCCTTATGCCAGAACTAATGAAGTCCATGTGCCTAGAGCCTGTGCTCCACAACAAGAGGAGTCACCGCAATGAGAAGCCCGCGCACCGCATTGAAGAGTAGCCCCCGCTCGCTGCAACTAGAGAAAGCTCACATGCAGCAACGACGACCCAACACAGTAAAAAAAAAATTATATATTAAATAGATGAATAAATAGATAGATAGATAAACAAATAAATAAATAAATAAACTAATGCAGAGCAGTGGCTACGGCCTCCTGAAAACTGCTGCAGGCCTCCGCTTCTGCACGGCAATTCAGGGCCTTACCTTGAGGCAAGTGCTCACGCTGAGTGTCCCGTTAGCGCCACAGCATGGCAGGATGCTGACTTTCTCCTCGAGCAGAGTGACTTCAGGTACGAGGCCCTCGAAGAATTCTACGCAGAGTGTTTTCTCATGGCAGCTCAGACGGGGGCCGTGACGAACACTTCCAGGGCACGTCGCACTGGCTAGAAATGTGGTCCTGGGGCCTTTCCAGTGCTCTGGAAATGTAGCTCTCCTAAAGGAACGTACAGGGTTTTGCCCATCACTCGGCATACACAGAGGGCCTCCGAGGGACCGACCTTTGGGCCTCGATGTTGCTCAGCAGGCCCACAGGAGTCTGGAGGTACTCAGGGTTCTTGGAGGAAAAATGATGCACACCCGAGGGGCCTACGAGTCCTGAAAAGGGTACTTCCTTTAAAATAAAGCAGAACGGGCTTCCCTGTTGGCGCAGTGGTTGAGAATATGCCTGCCAATGCAGGGGACACGGGTTCGAGCCCTGGTCTGAGAGGATCACACATGCCGCGGAGAAACTGGCCCCGTGGGCCACAATGACAGAACCTGCGCGTCTGGAGCCTGTGCTCCGCAACAAGAGAGGCCGCGATGGTGAGAAGCCCGCGCACCGCGATGAAGAGTGGCCCCATTTGCCGCAACTGGAGAGAGCCCTAGCACAGAAACGAAGACCCAACATAGCGATCAGTCAATCAAAAAATAAATCTTAAAAAAAAATAAAAAATAAAAAAATAAAATAAAATCAAGCAGAACAGCGACTAAGACCTCATGGAAACAGCTGCATGCCTCCCTTTCTGCGCGGCTACTCAGGGACTTACCTCGAGGCCAGTACTCACGTTGAGTTTCCCTTTAGCTCTAGAGCGTGGCAGGATGAGCTCCAACCCGCCCATCGAAGCAGCCGGCATAGCTAGAGAAAACTCATTTTCTACCCAGAGCCATGCCTACAGTGGCTCGTGGCCTGTCAACAGCAGTCAATTTCAAGTAGCTTCAAGGCAGCATGAATGGAGCTTTCAAAATGGGAAAGCAAGGCTAGTTCCATCAGGCCCCCATTTCCAAGGGCACACGCAGCATATATCCCGGTGCTTTCTAAGAAGTCCAAAGAGACACAGGTTACCCAGTTTTTCCTTCCCTGAATCAACTCTTCGAAGCAGGGTGTTCTGAAAATAGCGAACTACCTCAACGAAGGAACGCCCCAGCTAGGCCTCCGGGCCCGTGGCTCTTCAAAATCCTGCGGTGTTACCCGAGAAACTGGGCTTTAGTTGCAGTCGGAACGGAAGCCGACTTTCTCTTGGAGGCAGGGAGACTTCACGCAGGGACTCCCAGATGCAATACGAAGCCGGGGGTTTTTCTCAGTGCAGCTCAGACTTGGGCAATGAGCCAGACTTGCACGGCACGTTGGACCTGCTAGAACGGTGTTCATGGACCTAATCGAGTGCTGGGGAATTCAAGCTGTCCCAAGAAGGTGTGCAGTGTGTTGCCCTACACTCGGCATACACAGAGTGGCTCCGAAGGGCTATGGGCCTTGGTGTGGCTTAGCGGGCCCATGGGGGCCTGGGGGTACTCAGTGTGCTTGCAGGAAATAGGGTGCCCACGCGAGGCTCCTAGATGTCTTGCAAAGCATACTGACATTAAAATAATGCAGAGCAGGGTCTTCCCTTGTGGTGCAATGTTTGGGAATCCACCTGCAGATGCAGCGGACATGGTTTCGAGCCCAGGTCCACCAAGATCTCACATGCTGCGGAGCACCTCAGCCCGTGAACCACAACGACTGAGCCTGCGCTCTAGAGCCCGGGAGCCACAACGACTGAGCCCTTATGCCAGAACTAATGAAGTCCATGTGCCTAGAGCCTGTGCTCCACAACAAGAGGAGTCACCGCAATGAGAAGCCCGCGTACCGCATTGAAGAGTAGCTCCCGCTCGCTGCAACTAGAGAAAGCTCACATGCAGCAACGACGACCCAACACAGTAAAAAAAAAATTATATATTAAATAGATAAATAAATAGATAGATAGATAAACAAATAAATAAATAAATAAACTAATGCAGAGCAGTGGCTACGGCCTCCTGAAAACTGCTGCAGGCCTCCGCTTCTGCACGGCAATTCAGGGCCTTACCTTGAGGCAAGTGCTCACGCTGAGTGTCCCGTTAGCGCCACAGCATGGCAGGATGCTGACTTTCTCCTCGAGCAGAGTGACTTCAGGTACGAGGCCCTCGAAGAATTCTACGCAGAGTGTTTTCTCATGGCAGCTCAGACGGGGGCCGTGACGAACACTTCCAGGGCACGTCGCACTGGCTAGAAATGTGGTCCTGGGGCCTTTCCAGTGCTCTGGAAATGTAGCTCTCCTAAAGGAACGTACAGGGTTTTGCCCATCACTCGGCATACACAGAGGGCCTCCGAGGGACCGACCTTTGGGCCTCGATGTTGCTCAGCAGGCCCACAGGAGTCTGGAGGTACTCAGGGTTCTTGGAGGAAAAATGATACACACCCGAGGGGCCTACGAGTCCTGAAAAGGGTACTTCCTTTAAAATAAAGCAGAACGGGCTTCCCTGTTGGCGCAGTGGTTGAGAATATGCCTGCCAATGCAGGGGACACGGGTTCGAGCCCTGGTCTGAGAGGATCACACATGCCGCGGAGAAACTGGCCCCGTGGGCCACAATGACAGAACCTGCGCGTCTGGAGCCTGTGCTCCGCAACAAGAGAGGCCGCGATGGTGAGAAGCCCGCGCACCGCGATGAAGAGTGGCCCCATTTGCCGCAACTGGAGAGAGCCCTAGCACAGAAACGAAGACCCAACATAGCGATCAGTCAATCAAAAAATAAATCTTAAAAAAAAATAAAAAATAAAAAAATAAAATAAAATCAAGCAGAACAGCGACTAAGACCTCATGGAAACAGCTGCATGCCTCCCTTTCTGCGTGGCTACTCAGGGACTTACCTCGAGGCCAGTACTCACGTTGAGTTTCCCTTTAGCTCTAGAGCGTAGCAGGATGAGCTCCAACCCGCCCATCGAAGCAGCCGGCATAGCTAGAGAAAACTCATTTTCTACCCAGAGCCATGCCTACAGTGGCTCGTGGCCTGTCAACAGCAGTCAATTTCAAGTAGCTTCAAGGCAGCATGAATGGAGCTTTCAAAATGGGAAAGCAAGGCTAGTTCCATCAGGCCCCCATTTCCAAGGGCACACGCAGCATATATCCCGGTGCTTTCTAAGAAGTGCAAAGAGACACAGCTTACCCAGTGGTTCCTTTCCTGAATCAACTCCTCGAAGCAGGGTGTTCTGCAAATAGCGAACTGCCTCAACGAAGGAACGCCCCAGCTAGGCCTCCGGGCCCGTGGCTCTTCAAAAGCCTGAAGTGTTACCCGAGGAACTGGCCTTTAGTTGCAGTCGGAACGCAAGCCGACTTTCTCTTGGAGGCAGGGAGACTTCACGCAGGGACTCCCAGATGCAATACGAAGCCGGGGGTTTTTCTCAGTGCAGCTCAGACTTGGGCAATGAGCCAGACTTGCACGGCACGTTGGACCTGCTAGAACGGTGTTCATGGACCTAATCGAGTGCTGGGGAATTCAAGCTGTCCCAAGAAGGTGTGCAGTGTGTTGCCCTACACTCGGCATACACAGAGTGGCTCCGAAGGGCTATGGGCCTTGGTGTGGCTTAGCGGGCCCATGGGGGCCTGGGGGTACTCAGTGTGCTTGCAGGAAATAGGGTGCCCACGCGAGGCTCCTAGATGTCTTGCAAAGCATACTGACATTAAAATAATGCAGAGCAGGGTCTTCCCTTGTGGTGCAATGTTTGGGAATCCACCTGCAGATGCAGCGGACATGGTTTCGAGCCCAGGTCCACCAAGATCTCACATGCTGCGGAGCACCTCAGCCCGTGAACCACAACGACTGAGCCTGCGCTCTAGAGCCCGGGAGCCACAACGACTGAGCCCTTATGCCAGAACTAATGAAGTCCATGTGCCTAGAGCCTGTGCTCCACAACAAGAGGAGTCACCGCAATGAGAAGCCCGCGCACCGCATTGAAGAGTAGCTCCCGCTCGCTGCAACTAGAGAAAGCTCACATGCAGCAACGACGACCCAACACAGTAAAAAAAAAATTATATATTAAATAGATAAATAAATAGATAGATAGATAAACAAATAAATAAATAAATAAACTAATGCAGAGCAGTGGCTACGGCCTCCTGAAAACTGCTGCAGGCCTCCGCTTCTGCACGGCAATTCAGGGCCTTACCTTGAGGCAAGTGCTCACGCTGAGTGTCCCGTTAGCGCCACAGCATGGCAGGATGCTGACTTTCTCCTCGAGCAGAGTGACTTCAGGTACGAGGCCCTCGAAGAATTCTACGCAGAGTGTTTTCTCATGGCAGCTCAGACGGGGGCCGTGACGAACACTTCCAGGGCACGTCGCACTGGCTAGAAATGTGGTCCTGGGGCCTTTCCAGTGCTCTGGAAATGTAGCTCTCCTAAAGGAACGTACAGGGTTTTGCCCATCACTCGGCATACACAGAGGGCCTCCGAGGGACCGACCTTTGGGCCTCGATGTTGCTCAGCAGGCCCACAGGAGTCTGGAGGTACTCAGGGTTCTTGGAGGAAAAATGATACACACCCGAGGGGCCTACGAGTCCTGAAAAGGGTACTTCCTTTAAAATAAAGCAGAACGGGCTTCCCTGTTGGCGCAGTGGTTGAGAATATGCCTGCCAATGCAGGGGACACGGGTTCGAGCCCTGGTCTGAGAGGATCACACATGCCGCGGAGAAATTGGCCCCGTGGGCCACAATGACAGAACCTGCGCGTCTGGAGCCTGTGCTCCGCAACAAGAGAGGCCGCGATGGTGAGAAGCCCGCGCACCGCGATGAAGAGTGGCCCCATTTGCCGCAACTGGAGAGAGCCCTAGCACAGAAACGAAGACCCAACATAGCGATCAGTCAATCAAAAAATAAATCTTAAAAAAAAATAAAAAATAAAAAAATAAAATAAAATCAAGCAGAACAGCGACTAAGACCTCATGGAAACAGCTGCATGCCTCCCTTTCTGCGTGGCTACTCAGGGACTTACCTCGAGGCCAGTACTCACGTTGAGTTTCCCTTTAGCTCTAGAGCGTAGCAGGATGAGCTCCAACCCGCCCATCGAAGCAGCCGGCATAGCTAGAGAAAACTCATTTTCTACCCAGAGCCATGCCTACAGTGGCTCGTGGCCTGTCAACAGCAGTCAATTTCAAGTAGCTTCAAGGCAGCATGAATGGAGCTTTCAAAATGGGAAAGCAAGGCTAGTTCCATCAGGCCCCCATTTCCAAGGGCACACGCAGCATATATCCCGGTGCTTTCTAAGAAGTGCAAAGAGACACAGCTTACCCAGTGGTTCCTTTCCTGAATCAACTCCTCGAAGCAGGGTGTTCTGCAAATAGCGAACTGCCTCAACGAAGGAACGCCCCAGCTAGGCCTCCGGGCCCGTGGCTCTTCAAAAGCCTGAAGTGTTACCCGAGGAACTGGCCTTTAGTTGCAGTCGGAACGCAAGCCGACTTTCTCTTGGAGGCAGGGAGACTTCAGGCAGGGACTCCCAGATGGAATACGAAGCCGAGGGTTTTTCTCAGTGCAGCTCAGACTTGGGCAATGAGCCAGACTTGCACGGCACGTTGGACCTGCTAGAACGGTGTTCGTGGACCTGTTCGAGTGCTGGGGAATTCAAGCTGTCCCAAGAAGGAGTGCAGTGTGTTGCCCTACACTCGGCATACACAGAGTGGCTCCGAAGGGCTATGGGCCTGGATGCGGCTTAGCAGGCCCATGGGGGCCTCGGGGTACTCAGTGTTCTTGCAGGAAATAGGGTGCCCACGCGGGGCTCCTAGATGTCCAGCAAATTGTACTGACATTAAAATAATGCAGAGCAGGGGCTTCCCTTGTGGTGCAATATTTTGGAATCCACCTGCCGATGCAGCGGACATGGGTTCGAGCCCTGGTCCACCAAGATCTCACATGCTGCGGAGTACTTAAGCCCGTGAACCACAACGACTGAGCCTGCGCTGTAGAGCCCGGGAGCCACAACGACTGAGCCCGCATGCCAGAACTAATGAAATCCAAGTGCCTAGAGCCTGTGCTCCACAACAAGAGGAGTCACCGCAATTAGAAGCCCAGGCACCGCAACGAAGTGTAGCCCCCGCTCGCTGCAACTAGAGAAAGCTCACATGCAGCAACGACGACCCAACATAGTAAAAAAAAATGATATATTAAATAAATAAATAAATAGATAGATAGATAAACAAATAAATAAATATATAAAGTAATGCAGAACATTGGCTACGGCCTCCTGAAAACTGCTGCACGCCTCCGCTTCTGCACGGCAATTCAGGGCCTTACATTGAGGCAAGTGCTCATGCTGAGTGTGCCGTTAGCGCCACAGCATGGTAGGATGCTGACTTTCTCCTCGAGCAGAGTGACTTCAGGTACGAGGCCCTCGAAGAATTCTACGCAGAGTGCTTTCTCATGGCAGCTCAGACGGGGGCCGTGACGAACACTTCCAGGGCACGTCGCACTGGCTAGAAATGTGGTCCTGGGGCTGTTCCAGTGCTCTGGAAATGTAGCTCTCCTTAAGGAACAGGCAGTGTGTTGCCCATCACTCGGCATACACAGAGGGCCTCCGAGGGACCGACCTTTGGGCCTCGATGTTGCTCAGCAGGCCCACAGGGGTCTGGAGGTACTCACTGATCTTGGAGGGAAAATGATGCACACCCGAGGGGACTAGGAGTCCTGAAAAGGGTACTTCCTTTAAAATAAAGCAGAACAGGAGCTTCCCTGGTGGCGCAGTGGTTGAGAATCTGCCTGCCAATGCAGGGTACACGGGTTCCAGCCCTGGTCTGGGAGGATCCCACATGCCGCGGAGCAACTGGGCCCGTGAGCCACAACCACTGAGCCTGCGTCTCTGGAGCCTGTGCTCCACAACAAGAGAGGCCACGATAGTGAGAGGCCTATACACCGCGATGAGGAGTGGCCCCCACTTACCGCAACTGGAGAGGGCCTTAGTACAGAAACGAAGACCCAACATAGCAATCAATCAATCAATAGATAAATCTTAAAAAAACAATAAAACATTAAAAAAATAAAATACAATAAAGCAGAACAGCGACTAAGACCTCGTGGAAAGAGCTGCATGCCTCCATTTCTGCACGGATAATCAGGGACTTACCTCGAGGCCAGTACTCACGTTGAGTTTCCCTTTAGCTCTAGAGCGTGGCAGGATGAGCTCCACCCCGGCCATCGAAGCACCCAGCTTAGCTAGAGAAAACTCCTTTTCTTCCCAGAGCCATGCCTACAGTGGCTAGTGGCCTGTCAACAGCAGTCAATTTCAAGTAGCTTCAAGGCAGCATGAATGGAGCTTTCAAAATGGGAAAGCAAGGCTAGTTCCATCAGGCCCCCATTTCCACGGGCACACGCAGCATACATCCCTGTGCTTTCTAACAAGTCCAAACAGACACAGGTTACCCAGTGGTTCCTTCCCTGAATCAACTCCTCGAAGCAGGGTGTTCTGCAAATAGCGAACTGCCTCAACGAAGGAACGCCCCAGCTAGGCCTCCGGGCCCGTGGCTCTTCAAAAGCCTGAAGTGTTACCCGAGGAACTGGCCTTTAGTTGCAGTCGGAACGCAAGCCGACTTTCTCTTGGAGGCAGGGAGACTTCACGCAGGGACTCCCAGATGCAATACGAAGCCGGGGGTTTTTCTCAGTGCAGCTCAGACTTGGGCAATGAGCCAGACTTGCACGGCACGTTGGACCTGCTAGAACGGTGTTCATGGACCTAATCGAGTGCTGGGGAATTCAAGCTGTCCCAAGAAGGTGTGCAGTGTGTTGCCCTACACTCGGCATACACAGAGTGGCTCCGAAGGGCTATGGGCCTTGGTGTGGCTTAGCGGGCCCATGGGGGCCTGGGGGTACTCAGTGTGCTTGCAGGAAATAGGGTGCCCACGCGAGGCTCCTAGATGTCTTGCAAAGCATACTGACATTAAAATAATGCAGAGCAGGGTCTTCCCTTGTGGTGCAATGTTTGGGAATCCACCTGCAGATGCAGCGGACATGGTTTCGAGCCCAGGTCCACCAAGATCTCACATGCTGCGGAGCACCTCAGCCCGTGAACCACAACGACTGAGCCTGCGCTCTAGAGCCCGGGAGCCACAACGACTGAGCCCTTATGCCAGAACTAATGAAGTCCATGTGCCTAGAGCCTGTGCTCCACAACAAGAGGAGTCACCGCAATGAGAAGCCCGCGCACCGCATTGAAGAGTAGCTCCCGCTCGCTGCAACTAGAGAAAGCTCACATGCAGCAACGACGACCCAACACAGTAAAAAAAAAATTATATATTAAATAGATAAATAAATAGATAGATAGATAAACAAATAAATAAATAAATAAACTAATGCAGAGCAGTGGCTACGGCCTCCTGAAAACTGCTGCAGGCCTCCGCTTCTGCACGGCAATTCAGGGCCTTACCTTGAGGCAAGTGCTCACGCTGAGTGTCCCGTTAGCGCCACAGCATGGCAGGATGCTGACTTTCTCCTCGAGCAGAGTGACTTCAGGTACGAGGCCCTCGAAGAATTCTACGCAGAGTGTTTTCTCATGGCAGCTCAGACGGGGGCCGTGACGAACACTTCCAGGGCACGTCGCACTGGCTAGAAATGTGGTCCTGGGGCCTTTCCAGTGCTCTGGAAATGTAGCTCTCCTAAAGGAACGTACAGGGTTTTGCCCATCACTCGGCATACACAGAGGGCCTCCGAGGGACCGACCTTTGGGCCTCGATGTTGCTCAGCAGGCCCACAGGAGTCTGGAGGTACTCAGGGTTCTTGGAGGAAAAATGATACACACCCGAGGGGCCTACGAGTCCTGAAAAGGGTACTTCCTTTAAAATAAAGCAGAACGGGCTTCCCTGTTGGCGCAGTGGTTGAGAATATGCCTGCCAATGCAGGGGACACGGGTTCGAGCCCTGGTCTGAGAGGATCACACATGCCGCGGAGAAATTGGCCCCGTGGGCCACAATGACAGAACCTGCGCGTCTGGAGCCTGTGCTCCGCAACAAGAGAGGCCGCGATGGTGAGAAGCCCGCGCACCGCGATGAAGAGTGGCCCCATTTGCCGCAACTGGAGAGAGCCCTAGCACAGAAACGAAGACCCAACATAGCGATCAGTCAATCAAAAAATAAATCTTAAAAAAAAATAAAAAATAAAAAAATAAAATAAAATCAAGCAGAACAGCGACTAAGACCTCATGGAAACAGCTGCATGCCTCCCTTTCTGCGTGGCTACTCAGGGACTTACCTCGAGGCCAGTACTCACGTTGAGTTTCCCTTTAGCTCTAGAGCGTAGCAGGATGAGCTCCAACCCGCCCATCGAAGCAGCCGGCATAGCTAGAGAAAACTCATTTTCTACCCAGAGCCATGCCTACAGTGGCTCGTGGCCTGTCAACAGCAGTCAATTTCAAGTAGCTTCAAGGCAGCATGAATGGAGCTTTCAAAATGGGAAAGCAAGGCTAGTTCCATCAGGCCCCCATTTCCAAGGGCACACGCAGCATATATCCCGGTGCTTTCTAAGAAGTGCAAAGAGACACAGCTTACCCAGTGGTTCCTTTCCTGAATCAACTCCTCGAAGCAGGGTGTTCTGCAAATAGCGAACTGCCTCAACGAAGGAACGCCCCAGCTAGGCCTCCGGGCCCGTGGCTCTTCAAAAGCCTGAAGTGTTACCCGAGGAACTGGCCTTTAGTTGCAGTCGGAACGCAAGCCGACTTTCTCTTGGAGGCAGGGAGACTTCAGGCAGGGACTCCCAGATGGAATACGAAGCCGAGGGTTTTTCTCAGTGCAGCTCAGACTTGGGCAATGAGCCAGACTTGCACGGCACGTTGGACCTGCTAGAACGGTGTTCGTGGACCTGTTCGAGTGCTGGGGAATTCAAGCTGTCCCAAGAAGGAGTGCAGTGTGTTGCCCTACACTCGGCATACACAGAGTGGCTCCGAAGGGCTATGGGCCTGGATGCGGCTTAGCAGGCCCATGGGGGCCTCGGGGTACTCAGTGTTCTTGCAGGAAATAGGGTGCCCACGCGGGGCTCCTAGATGTCCAGCAAATTGTACTGACATTAAAATAATGCAGAGCAGGGGCTTCCCTTGTGGTGCAATATTTTGGAATCCACCTGCCGATGCAGCGGACATGGGTTCGAGCCCTGGTCCACCAAGATCTCACATGCTGCGGAGTACTTAAGCCCGTGAACCACAACGACTGAGCCTGCGCTGTAGAGCCCGGGAGCCACAACGACTGAGCCCGCATGCCAGAACTAATGAAATCCAAGTGCCTAGAGCCTGTGCTCCACAACAAGAGGAGTCACCGCAATTAGAAGCCCAGGCACCGCAACGAAGTGTAGCCCCCGCTCGCTGCAACTAGAGAAAGCTCACATGCAGCAACGACGACCCAACATAGTAAAAAAAAATGATATATTAAATAAATAAATAAATAGATAGATAGATAAACAAATAAATAAATATATAAAGTAATGCAGAACATTGGCTACGGCCTCCTGAAAACTGCTGCACGCCTCCGCTTCTGCACGGCAATTCAGGGCCTTACATTGAGGCAAGTGCTCATGCTGAGTGTGCCGTTAGCGCCACAGCATGGTAGGATGCTGACTTTCTCCTCGAGCAGAGTGACTTCAGGTACGAGGCCCTCGAAGAATTCTACGCAGAGTGCTTTCTCATGGCAGCTCAGACGGGGGCCGTGACGAACACTTCCAGGGCACGTCGCACTGGCTAGAAATGTGGTCCTGGGGCTGTTCCAGTGCTCTGGAAATGTAGCTCTCCTTAAGGAACAGGCAGTGTGTTGCCCATCACTCGGCATACACAGAGGGCCTCCGAGGGACCGACCTTTGGGCCTCGATGTTGCTCAGCAGGCCCACAGGGGTCTGGAGGTACTCACTGATCTTGGAGGGAAAATGATGCACACCCGAGGGGACTAGGAGTCCTGAAAAGGGTACTTCCTTTAAAATAAAGCAGAACAGGAGCTTCCCTGGTGGCGCAGTGGTTGAGAATCTGCCTGCCAATGCAGGGTACACGGGTTCCAGCCCTGGTCTGGGAGGATCCCACATGCCGCGGAGCAACTGGGCCCGTGAGCCACAACCACTGAGCCTGCGTCTCTGGAGCCTGTGCTCCACAACAAGAGAGGCCACGATAGTGAGAGGCCTATACACCGCGATGAGGAGTGGCCCCCACTTACCGCAACTGGAGAGGGCCTTAGTACAGAAACGAAGACCCAACATAGCAATCAATCAATCAATAGATAAATCTTAAAAAAACAATAAAACATTAAAAAAATAAAATACAATAAAGCAGAACAGCGACTAAGACCTCGTGGAAAGAGCTGCATGCCTCCATTTCTGCACGGATAATCAGGGACTTACCTCGAGGCCAGTACTCACGTTGAGTTTCCCTTTAGCTCTAGAGCGTGGCAGGATGAGCTCCACCCCGGCCATCGAAGCACCCAGCTTAGCTAGAGAAAACTCCTTTTCTTCCCAGAGCCATGCCTACAGTGGCTAGTGGCCTGTCAACAGCAGTCAATTTCAAGTAGCTTCAAGGCAGCATGAATGGAGCTTTCAAAATGGGAAAGCAAGGCTAGTTCCATCAGGCCCCCATTTCCACGGGCACACGCAGCATACATCCCTGTGCTTTCTAACAAGTCCAAACAGACACAGGTTACCCAGTGGTTCCTTCCCTGAATCAACTCCTCGAAGCAGGGTGTTCTGCAAATAGCGAACTGCCTCAACGAAGGAACGCCCCAGCTAGGCCTCCGGGCCCGTGGCTCTTCAAAAGCCTGAAGTGTTACCCGAGGAACTGGCCTTTAGTTGCAGTCGGAACGCAAGCCGACTTTCTCTTGGAGGCAGGGAGACTTCACGCAGGGACTCCCAGATGCAATACGAAGCCGGGGGTTTTTCTCAGTGCAGCTCAGACTTGGGCAATGAGCCAGACTTGCACGGCACGTTGGACCTGCTAGAACGGTGTTCATGGACCTAATCGAGTGCTGGGGAATTCAAGCTGTCCCAAGAAGGTGTGCAGTGTGTTGCCCTACACTCGGCATACACAGAGTGGCTCCGAAGGGCTATGGGCCTTGGTGTGGCTTAGCGGGCCCATGGGGGCCTGGGGGTACTCAGTGTGCTTGCAGGAAATAGGGTGCCCACGCGAGGCTCCTAGATGTCTTGCAAAGCATACTGACATTAAAATAATGCAGAGCAGGGTCTTCCCTTGTGGTGCAATGTTTGGGAATCCACCTGCAGATGCAGCGGACATGGTTTCGAGCCCAGGTCCACCAAGATCTCACATGCTGCGGAGCACCTCAGCCCGTGAACCACAACGACTGAGCCTGCGCTCTAGAGCCCGGGAGCCACAACGACTGAGCCCTTATGCCAGAACTAATGAAGTCCATGTGCCTAGAGCCTGTGCTCCACAACAAGAGGAGTCACCGCAATGAGAAGCCCGCGCACCGCATTGAAGAGTAGCTCCCGCTCGCTGCAACTAGAGAAAGCTCACATGCAGCAACGACGACCCAACACAGTAAAAAAAAAATTATATATTAAATAGATAAATAAATAGATAGATAGATAAACAAATAAATAAATAAATAAACTAATGCAGAGCAGTGGCTACGGCCTCCTGAAAACTGCTGCAGGCCTCCGCTTCTGCACGGCAATTCAGGGCCTTACCTTGAGGCAAGTGCTCACGCTGAGTGTCCCGTTAGCGCCACAGCATGGCAGGATGCTGACTTTCTCCTCGAGCAGAGTGACTTCAGGTACGAGGCCCTCGAAGAATTCTACGCAGAGTGTTTTCTCATGGCAGCTCAGACGGGGGCCGTGACGAACACTTCCAGGGCACGTCGCACTGGCTAGAAATGTGGTCCTGGGGCCTTTCCAGTGCTCTGGAAATGTAGCTCTCCTAAAGGAACGTACAGGGTTTTGCCCATCACTCGGCATACACAGAGGGCCTCCGAGGGACCGACCTTTGGGCCTCGATGTTGCTCAGCAGGCCCACAGGAGTCTGGAGGTACTCAGGGTTCTTGGAGGAAAAATGATACACACCCGAGGGGCCTACGAGTCCTGAAAAGGGTACTTCCTTTAAAATAAAGCAGAACGGGCTTCCCTGTTGGCGCAGTGGTTGAGAATATGCCTGCCAATGCAGGGGACACGGGTTCGAGCCCTGGTCTGAGAGGATCACACATGCCGCGGAGAAATTGGCCCCGTGGGCCACAATGACAGAACCTGCGCGTCTGGAGCCTGTGCTCCGCAACAAGAGAGGCCGCGATGGTGAGAAGCCCGCGCACCGCGATGAAGAGTGGCCCCATTTGCCGCAACTGGAGAGAGCCCTAGCACAGAAACGAAGACCCAACATAGCGATCAGTCAATCAAAAAATAAATCTTAAAAAAAAATAAAAAATAAAAAAATAAAATAAAATCAAGCAGAACAGCGACTAAGACCTCATGGAAACAGCTGCATGCCTCCCTTTCTGCGTGGCTACTCAGGGACTTACCTCGAGGCCAGTACTCACGTTGAGTTTCCCTTTAGCTCTAGAGCGTAGCAGGATGAGCTCCAACCCGCCCATCGAAGCAGCCGGCATAGCTAGAGAAAACTCATTTTCTACCCAGAGCCATGCCTACAGTGGCTCGTGGCCTGTCAACAGCAGTCAATTTCAAGTAGCTTCAAGGCAGCATGAATGGAGCTTTCAAAATGGGAAAGCAAGGCTAGTTCCATCAGGCCCCCATTTCCAAGGGCACACGCAGCATATATCCCGGTGCTTTCTAAGAAGTGCAAAGAGACACAGCTTACCCAGTGGTTCCTTTCCTGAATCAACTCCTCGAAGCAGGGTGTTCTGCAAATAGCGAACTGCCTCAACGAAGGAACGCCCCAGCTAGGCCTCCGGGCCCGTGGCTCTTCAAAAGCCTGAAGTGTTACCCGAGGAACTGGCCTTTAGTTGCAGTCGGAACGCAAGCCGACTTTCTCTTGGAGGCAGGGAGACTTCAGGCAGGGACTCCCAGATGGAATACGAAGCCGAGGGTTTTTCTCAGTGCAGCTCAGACTTGGGCAATGAGCCAGACTTGCACGGCACGTTGGACCTGCTAGAACGGTGTTCGTGGACCTGTTCGAGTGCTGGGGAATTCAAGCTGTCCCAAGAAGGAGTGCAGTGTGTTGCCCTACACTCGGCATACACAGAGTGGCTCCGAAGGGCTATGGGCCTGGATGCGGCTTAGCAGGCCCATGGGGGCCTCGGGGTACTCAGTGTTCTTGCAGGAAATAGGGTGCCCACGCGGGGCTCCTAGATGTCCAGCAAAGCGTACTGACATTAAAATAATGCAGAGCAGGGGCTTCCCTTGTGGTGCAATATTTTGGAATCCACCTGCCGATGCAGCGGACATGGGTTCGAGCCCTGGTCCACCAAGATCTCACATGCTGCGGAGTACTTAAGCCCGTGAACCACAACGACTGAGCCTGCGCTGTAGAGCCCGGGAGCCACAACGACTGAGCCCGCATGCCAGAACTAATGAAATCCAAGTGCCTAGAGCCTGTGCTCCACAACAAGAGGAGTCACCGCAATTAGAAGCCCAGGCACCGCAACGAAGTGTAGCCCCCGCTCGCTGCAACTAGAGAAAGCTCACATGCAGCAACGACGACCCAACATAGTAAAAAAAAATGATATATTAAATAAATAAATAAATAGATAGATAGATAAACAAATAAATAAATATATAAAGTAATGCAGAACATTGGCTACGGCTTCCTGAAAACTGCTGCACGCCTCCGCTTCTGCACGGCAATTCAGGGCCTTACATTGAGGCAAGTGCTCATGCTGAGTGTGCCGTTAGCGCCACAGCATGGTAGGATGCTGACTTTCTCCTCGAGCAGAGTGACTTCAGGTACGAGGCCCTCGAAGAATTCTACGCAGAGTGCTTTCTCATGGCAGCTCAGACGGGGGCCGTGACGAACACTTCCAGGGCACGTCGCACTGGCTAGAAATGTGGTCCTGGGGCTGTTCCAGTGCTCTGGAAATGTAGCTCTCCTTAAGGAACAGGCAGTGTGTTGCCCATCACTCGGCATACACAGAGGGCCTCCGAGGGACCGACCTTTGGGCCTCGATGTTGCTCAGCAGGCCCACAGGGGTCTGGAGGTACTCACTGATCTTGGAGGGAAAATGATGCACACCCGAGGGGACTAGGAGTCCTGAAAAGGGTACTTCCTTTAAAATAAAGCAGAACAGGAGCTTCCCTGGTGGCGCAGTGGTTGAGAATCTGCCTGCCAATGCAGGGTACACGGGTTCCAGCCCTGGTCTGGGAGGATCCCACATGCCGCGGAGCAACTGGGCCCGTGAGCCACAACCACTGAGCCTGCGTCTCTGGAGCCTGTGCTCCACAACAAGAGAGGCCACGATAGTGAGAGGCCTATACACCGCGATGAGGAGTGGCCCCCACTTACCGCAACTGGAGAGGGCCTTAGTACAGAAACGAAGACCCAACATAGCAATCAATCAATCAATAGATAAATCTTAAAAAAACAATAAAACATTAAAAAAATAAAATACAATAAAGCAGAACAGCGACTAAGACCTCGTGGAAAGAGCTGCATGCCTCCATTTCTGCACGGATAATCAGGGACTTACCTCGAGGCCAGTACTCACGTTGAGTTTCCCTTTAGCTCTAGAGCGTGGCAGGATGAGCTCCACCCCGGCCATCGAAGCACCCAGCTTAGCTAGAGAAAACTCCTTTTCTTCCCAGAGCCATGCCTACAGTGGCTAGTGGCCTGTCAACAGCAGTCAATTTCAAGTAGCTTCAAGGCAGCATGAATGGAGCTTTCAAAATGGGAAAGCAAGGCTAGTTCCATCAGGCCCCCATTTCCACGGGCACACGCAGCATACATCCCTGTGCTTTCTAACAAGTCCAAACAGACACAGGTTACCCAGTGGTTCCTTCCCTGAATCAACTCCTCGAAGCAGGGTGTTCTGCAAATAGCGAACTGCCTCAACCAAGGAACGCCCCAGCAAAGCCTCCGGGCCCGTGGCTCTTCAAAAGCCTGCAGTGTTACACGTGAAACTGGGCTGTAGTTGCAGTCGGAACGCAGGCCGACATTCTCCTGGAGGCAGGGTGACTTCAGGCAGGGGGTCCCAGATGGAATGCGAAGCCGAGGGTTATTCTCAGTGCAGCTCAGACTAGGGCAATGAGGCAGACTTGCACGGAATGTTGGACCTGCTAGAAAGGTGTTCATCGACCTGTGGGAGTGTTGAGGAAATCAAGCTGTCCCAAGAAAGAGTGCAGTCTGTTGCCCTACACTCGGCATACACAGAGTGGCTCCGAAGGGCTACGGGCCTGGATGTGGCTTAGCAGGCCCATGGGGGCCTGAGGGTACTCAGTGTTCTTGCAGGGAATAGGGTGCCCACGCGGGGTTCCTAGATGTCCTGCAAAGCGTACTGACGTTAAAACAATGCAGAGCAGCGGCTACGGCCTCATGGAAACTGCTGCATGCCTCCGCTTCTGCATGGAAATTCAGAGCCTTACCTTGAGGCACGTGCTCTCGCTGAGTGTCCCGTTAGCGACACAGCATGGTAGGATGCTGGCTTTCTCCTCGAGCAGAGTGACTTCAGGTACGAGGTCCTCGAAGAATTCTAAGCGGAGTGTTTTCTCATGGCAGCTCAGATGGGGGCCATCACGAACACTTCCACGGCACGTCGCAGTGGCTAGAAATGTGGTCCTGAGGCTGTTCCAGTGCTCTGGAAATGTAGCTCTCCTTAAGGAATGAGCAGTGTGTTGCCCATCACTCGGCATACACAGAGGGCCTCCGAGGGACCGACCCTTGGGCCTCGATGTTGCTCAGCAGGCCCACAGGGGTCTGGAGGTATTCACTGATATTGGAGGGAAAATGATGCACACCCGAGGGACCTAGGAGTCCTGCAAAGGGTACTTCCTTGAAAATAAAGCAAAACAGTGACTAAGACCTCATGGAAACAGCTGCATGCCACCCATTCTGCACGGCTACTCAGGGCTGTACCACGAGGCCAGTACTCAGGTTGAGCTTCCCTTTAGCTCTAGAGCGTGGCAGGATGAGCTCCACGCTGGCCATGGAAGCACCCGGCTTAGCTAGAGAAAATTCATTTTCTTCCCAGAGCCATGCCTACAGGGGCTAGTGGCCTGTCAACAGTAGTCAATTTCAAGTAGCTTCAAGGAAGCATGAATGGAGCTTTCAAAATGGGAAAGCAGGGCTAGTTCCATCAGGCCCCCATTTCCACGGGCACACGCAGCATACATCCCTGTGCTTTCTAACAAGTCCAAACAGACACAGGTAACCCAGTGGTTCCTTCCCTGAATCAACTCCTCGAAGCAGGTTGTTCTGCAAATATCGAACTACCTCAACCAAGGTCGCCCCAGCTAGGCCTCCGGGCCCGTGGCTCTTCAAAAGCCTGCAGTGTTACCCTAGGAACTGGGCTTACGTTGCAGTCGGAACGCAAGCTGACTTTCTCCTGGAGGCAGGGTGACTACAGGCAGGGGGTCCCAGGTGGAATACGAAGCCGAGGGCTTTTCTCAGTGTAGCTCACACTTCGGCAATGAGCCAGACCTGCACGGCATGTTGGACCTGTTAGAACAGTGTTCGTCGACCTGTGGGAGTGCTGGGGAAATCAAGCTGTCCCAAGAAACAGTGCAGTGTGTTGCCCTACACTCGGCATACACAGAGTGGCTCCGAAGGGCTACGGGCCTGGATGTGGCATAGCGGGCCCATGGGGGCCTGGGGTTACTCAGTGTTCTTGCAGGGAATAGGGTGCCCACACGAGGCTCCTAGATGTCCTGCAAGGCGGACTGACGTTAAAGTAATGCAGAGCAGGGGCTTCGCTTGTGGTGCAGTGGTTGGGAATCCACCTGCCTATGCAGGGGACATGGGTTCGAGCCTTGGTCCACCAAGATCTCACATGCTGCGGAGCAACTAAGCCCGTGCTCCACAACGACTGAGCCTGCGCTCTATAGAGTCCGGGAGCCACAATGACTGAGCCCACATGCAACAGCTACTGAAGTCCACGTGTCTAGAGCTTCTGCTCCACAACAAGAGGAACCACCGCAATGAGAAGCCCGAGCACCGCAACGAAGAGTAACTCCCGCTCGCTACAACTAGAGAAAGCTCACATGCAGCAACGACGACCCAACATAGTAAAACAAAAATGATAAATTACATAAGAAAATAAAGAACTAGATAGACAGATAGATAAACAAATGAATAAATAAATACACTAAAGCTGGGCAGGGGCTACGGCCTCCTGAAAACTGCAGCACGCCTCCGCTTCTGCACGGCAATTCAGGGCCTTACCTCGAGGCAAGTGCTCACGCTGAGTGTCCCGTTAGCGCCACAGCATGGTAGGATGCTGGATTTCTCCTC
Organism: Balaenoptera physalus; assembly: GCF_965194825.1. Classification (NCBI taxonomy): domain Eukaryota; kingdom Metazoa; phylum Chordata; class Mammalia; order Artiodactyla; family Balaenopteridae; genus Balaenoptera; species Balaenoptera physalus. The sequence continues at coordinate 178,995,041 of NC_138890.1, forward strand.
GAGCAGAGTGACTTCAGGTACGAGGTCCTCGAAGAATTCTAAGCACAGTGTTTTCTCATGGGAGCTCAGACGAAACGGGGGCCATGACGAACACTTCCATGGCACGTCGCACTGACTAGAAATGTGGTCCTGAGGCTGTTCCAGTGCTCTGGAAATGTAGCTCTCCTTAAGGAAGGAGCAGTGTGTTGCCCATCACTTGGCATACACAGAGTGGCTCCGAAGGGCTATGGGCCTGGATGTGGCTTAGCGGGCCCATGGGGGCCTCGGGGTACTCAGTGTTCTTGCAGGAAATAGGGTGCCCACGCGAGGCTCCTAGATGTCCTGCAAAGCATACTGACATTAAAATAATGCAGAGCAGGGGCTTCCCTTGTGGTGCAATGTTTGGGAATCCACCTGCCGATGCAGCAGACATGGGTTCGAACCCTGGTCCACCAAGATCTCACATGCTGCGGAGCACCTAAGCCCGTGAACCACAACGAATGAGCCTGTGCTCTAGAGCCCGGGAGCCACAACGACTCAGCCCACATGCCAGAACTAATGAAGTCCACGTGCCTAGAGCCTGTGCTCCACAACATGAGGAGTCACCGCAATGAGAAGCCCGCACACCGCAACGAAGAGTAGCCCCCGCTCGCTGCAACTAGAGAAATCTCACATGCAGCAATGACGACACAACACAGTAAAAACAAAATGATATATTAAATAAAGAAATAAATAGATAGATAGATAAACAAATAAATAAATAAATAAACTAATGCAGAGCAGTGGCTACGGCCTCCTGAAAACTGCTGCAGGCCTCCGCTTCTGCACGGCAATTCAGGGCCTTACCTTGAGGCAAGTGCTCACGCTGAGTGTCCCGTTAGCGCCACAGCATGGCAGGATGCTGACTTTCTCCTCGAGCAGAGTGACTTCAGGTACGAGGCCCTCGAAGAATTCTACGCAGAGTGTTTTCTCATGGCAGCTCAGACGGGGGCCGTGACGAACACTTCCAGGGCACGTCGCACTGACTAGAAATGTGGTCCTGGGGCCTTTCCAGTGCTCTGGAAATGTAGCTCTCCTAAAGGAACGTACAGGGTTTTGCCCATCACTCGGCATACACAGAGGGCCTCCGAGGGACCGACCTTTGGGCCTCGATGTTGCTCAGCAGGCCCACAGGAGTCTGGAGGTACTCAGGGTTCTTGGAGGAAAAATGATGCACACCCGAGGGGCCTACGAGTCCTGAAAAGGGTACTTCCTTTAAAATAAAGCAGAACGGGCTTCCCTGTTGGCGCAGTGGTTGAGAATATGCCTGCCAATGCAGGGGACACGGGTTCGAGCCCTGGTCTGAGAGGATCACACATGCCGCGGAGAAACTGGCCCCGTGGGCCACAATGACAGAACCTGCGCGTCTGGAGCCTGTGCTCCGCAACAAGAGAGGCCGCGATGGTGAGAAGCCCGCGCACCGCGATGAAGAGTGGCCCCATTTGCCGCAACTGGAGAGAGCCCTAGCACAGAAACGAAGACCCAACATAGCGATCAGTCAATCAAAAAATAAATCTTAAAAAAAAATAAAAAATAAAAAAATAAAATAAAATCAAGCAGAACAGCGACTAAGACCTCATGGAAACAGCTGCATGCCTCCCTTTCTGCGCGGCTACTCAGGGACTTACCTCGAGGCCAGTACTCACGTTGAGTTTCCCTTTAGCTCTAGAGCGTAGCAGGATGAGCTCCAACCCGCCCATCGAAGCAGCCGGCATAGCTAGAGAAAACTCATTTTCTACCCAGAGCCATGCCTACAGTGGCTCGTGGCCTGTCAACAGCAGTCAATTTCAAGTAGCTTCAAGGCAGCATGAATGGAGCTTTCAAAATGGGAAAGCAAGGCTAGTTCCATCAGGCCCCCATTTCCAAGGGCACACGCAGCATATATCCCGGTGCTTTCTAAGAAGTGCAAAGAGACACAGCTTACCCAGTGGTTCCTTTCCTGAATCAACTCCTCGAAGCAGGGTGTTCTGCAAATAGCGAACTGCCTCAACGAAGGAACGCCCCAGCTAGGCCTCCGGGCCCGTGGCTCTTCAAAAGCCTGAAGTGTTACCCGAGGAACTGGCCTTTAGTTGCAGTCGGAACGCAAGCCGACTTTCTCTTGGAGGCAGGGAGACTTCAGGCAGGGACTCCCAGATGGAATACGAAGCCGAGGGTTTTTCTCAGTGCAGCTCAGACTTGGGCAATGAGCCAGACTTGCACGGCACGTTGGACCTGCTAGAACGGTGTTCGTGGACCTGTTCGAGTGCTGGGGAATTCAAGCTGTCCCAAGAAGGAGTGCAGTGTGTTGCCCTACACTCGGCATACACAGAGTGGCTCCGAAGGGCTATGGGTCTGGATGCGGCTTAGCAGGCCCATGGGGGCCTCGGGGTACTCAGTGTTCTTGCAGGAAATAGGGTGCCCACGCGGGGCTCCTAGATGTCCAGCAAAGCGTACTGACATTAAAATAATGCAGAGCAGGGGCTTCCCTTGTGGTGCAATGTTTTGGAATCCACCTGCCGATGCAGCGGACATGGGTTCGAGCCCTGGTCCACCAAGATCTCACATGCTGCGGAGTACTTAAGCCCGTGAACCACAACGACTGAGCCTGCGCTGTAGAGCCCGGGAGCCACAACGACTGAGCCCGCATGCCAGAACTAATGAAATCCAAGTGCCTAGAGCCTGTGCTCCACAACAAGAGGAGTCACCGCAATTAGAAGCCCAGGCACCGCAACGAAGTGTAGCCCCCGCTCGCTGCAACTAGAGAAAGCTCACATGCAGCAACGACGACCCAACATAGTAAAAAAAAATGATATATTAAATAAATAAATAAATAGATAGATAGATAAACAAATAAATAAATATATAAAGTAATGCAGAACATTGGCTACGGCCTCCTGAAAACTGCTGCACGCCTCCGCTTCTGCACGGCAATTCAGGGCCTTACATTGAGGCAAGTGCTCATGCTGAGTGTGCCGTTAGCGCCACAGCATGGTAGGATGCTGACTTTCTCCTCGAGCAGAGTGACTTCAGGTACGAGGCCCTCGAAGAATTCTACGCAGAGTGCTTTCTCATGGCAGCTCAGACGGGGGCCGTGACGAACACTTCCAGGGCACGTCGCACTGGCTAGAAATGTGGTCCTGGGGCTGTTCCAGTGCTCTGGAAATGTAGCTCTCCTTAAGGAACAGGCAGTGTGTTGCCCATCACTCGGCATACACAGAGGGCCTCCGAGGGACCGACCTTTGGGCCTCGATGTTGCTCAGCAGGCCCACAGGGGTCTGGAGGTACTCACTGATCTTGGAGGGAAAATGATGCACACCCGAGGGGACTAGGAGTCCTGAAAAGGGTACTTCCTTTAAAATAAAGCAGAACAGGAGCTTCCCTGGTGGCGCAGTGGTTGAGAATCTGCCTGCCAATGCAGGGTACACGGGTTCCAGCCCTGGTCTGGGAGGATCCCACATGCCGCGGAGCAACTGGGCCCGTGAGCCACAACCACTGAGCCTGCGTCTCTGGAGCCTGTGCTCCACAACAAGAGAGGCCACGATAGTGAGAGGCCTATACACCGCGATGAGGAGTGGCCCCCACTTACCGCAACTGGAGAGGGCCTTAGTACAGAAACGAAGACCCAACATAGCAATCAATCAATCAATAGATAAATCTTAAAAAAACAATAAAACATTAAAAAAATAAAATACAATAAAGCAGAACAGCGACTAAGACCTCGTGGAAAGAGCTGCATGCCTCCATTTCTGCACGGATAATCAGGGACTTACCTCGAGGCCAGTACTCACGTTGAGTTTCCCTTTAGCTCTAGAGCGTGGCAGGATGAGCTCCACCCCGGCCATCGAAGCACCCAGCTTAGCTAGAGAAAACTCCTTTTCTTCCCAGAGCCATGCCTACAGTGGCTAGTGGCCTGTCAACAGCAGTCAATTTCAAGTAGCTTCAAGGCAGCATGAATGGAGCTTTCAAAATGGGAAAGCAAGGCTAGTTCCATCAGGCCCCCATTTCCACGGGCACACGCAGCATACATCCCTGTGCTTTCTAACAAGTCCAAACAGACACAGGTTACCCAGTGGTTCCTTCCCTGAATCAACTCCTCGAAGCAGGGTGTTCTGCAAATAGCGAACTGCCTCAACCAAGGAACGCCCCAGCAAAGCCTCCGGGCCCGTGGCTCTTCAAAAGCCTGCAGTGTTACACGTGAAACTGGGCTGTAGTTGCAGTCGGAACGCAGGCCGACATTCTCCTGGAGGCAGGGTGACTTCAGGCAGGGGGTCCCAGATGGAATGCGAAGCCGAGGGTTATTCTCAGTGCAGCTCAGACTAGGGCAATGAGGCAGACTTGCACGGAATGTTGGACCTGCTAGAAAGGTGTTCATCGACCTGTGGGAGTGTTGAGGAAATCAAGCTGTCCCAAGAAAGAGTGCAGTCTGTTGCCCTACACTCGGCATACACAGAGTGGCTCCGAAGGGCTACGGGCCTGGATGTGGCTTAGCAGGCCCATGGGGGCCTGAGGGTACTCAGTGTTCTTGCAGGGAATAGGGTGCCCACGCGGGGTTCCTAGATGTCCTGCAAAGCGTACTGACGTTAAAACAATGCAGAGCAGCGGCTACGGCCTCATGGAAACTGCTGCATGCCTCCGCTTCTGCATGGAAATTCAGAGCCTTACCTTGAGGCACGTGCTCTCGCTGAGTGTCCCGTTAGCGACACAGCATGGTAGGATGCTGGCTTTCTCCTCGAGCAGAGTGACTTCAGGTACGAGGTCCTCGAAGAATTCTAAGCGGAGTGTTTTCTCATGGCAGCTCAGATGGGGGCCATCACGAACACTTCCACGGCACGTCGCAGTGGCTAGAAATGTGGTCCTGAGGCTGTTCCAGTGCTCTGGAAATGTAGCTCTCCTTAAGGAATGAGCAGTGTGTTGCCCATCACTCGGCATACACAGAGGGCCTCCGAGGGACCGACCCTTGGGCCTCGATGTTGCTCAGCAGGCCCACAGGGGTCTGGAGGTATTCACTGATATTGGAGGGAAAATGATGCACACCCGAGGGACCTAGGAGTCCTGCAAAGGGTACTTCCTTGAAAATAAAGCAAAACAGTGACTAAGACCTCATGGAAACAGCTGCATGCCACCCATTCTGCACGGCTACTCAGGGCTGTACCACGAGGCCAGTACTCAGGTTGAGCTTCCCTTTAGCTCTAGAGCGTGGCAGGATGAGCTCCACGCTGGCCATGGAAGCACCCGGCTTAGCTAGAGAAAATTCATTTTCTTCCCAGAGCCATGCCTACAGGGGCTAGTGGCCTGTCAACAGTAGTCAATTTCAAGTAGCTTCAAGGAAGCATGAATGGAGCTTTCAAAATGGGAAAGCAGGGCTAGTTCCATCAGGCCCCCATTTCCACGGGCACACGCAGCATACATCCCTGTGCTTTCTAACAAGTCCAAACAGACACAGGTAACCCAGTGGTTCCTTCCCTGAATCAACTCCTCGAAGCAGGTTGTTCTGCAAATATCGAACTACCTCAACCAAGGTCGCCCCAGCTAGGCCTCCGGGCCCGTGGCTCTTCAAAAGCCTGCAGTGTTACCCTAGGAACTGGGCTTACGTTGCAGTCGGAACGCAAGCTGACTTTCTCCTGGAGGCAGGGTGACTACAGGCAGGGGGTCCCAGGTGGAATACGAAGCCGAGGGCTTTTCTCAGTGTAGCTCACACTTCGGCAATGAGCCAGACCTGCACGGCATGTTGGACCTGTTAGAACAGTGTTCGTCGACCTGTGGGAGTGCTGGGGAAATCAAGCTGTCCCAAGAAACAGTGCAGTGTGTTGCCCTACACTCGGCATACACAGAGTGGCTCCGAAGGGCTACGGGCCTGGATGTGGCATAGCGGGCCCATGGGGGCCTGGGGTTACTCAGTGTTCTTGCAGGGAATAGGGTGCCCACACGAGGCTCCTAGATGTCCTGCAAGGCGGACTGACGTTAAAGTAATGCAGAGCAGGGGCTTCGCTTGTGGTGCAGTGGTTGGGAATCCACCTGCCTATGCAGGGGACATGGGTTCGAGCCTTGGTCCACCAAGATCTCACATGCTGCGGAGCAACTAAGCCCGTGCTCCACAACGACTGAGCCTGCGCTCTATAGAGTCCGGGAGCCACAATGACTGAGCCCACATGCAACAGCTACTGAAGTCCACGTGTCTAGAGCTTCTGCTCCACAACAAGAGGAACCACCGCAATGAGAAGCCCGAGCACCGCAACGAAGAGTAACTCCCGCTCGCTACAACTAGAGAAAGCTCACATGCAGCAACGACGACCCAACATAGTAAAACAAAAATGATAAATTACATAAGAAAATAAAGAACTAGATAGACAGATAGATAAACAAATGAATAAATAAATACACTAAAGCTGGGCAGGGGCTACGGCCTCCTGAAAACTGCAGCACGCCTCCGCTTCTGCACGGCAATTCAGGGCCTTACCTCGAGGCAAGTGCTCACGCTGAGTGTCCCGTTAGCGCCACAGCATGGTAGGATGCTGGATTTCTCCTCGAGCAGAGTGACTTCAGGTACGAGGTCCTCGAAGAATTCTAAGCACAGTGTTTTCTCATGGGAGCTCAGACGAAACGGGGGCCATGACGAACACTTCCATGGCACGTCGCACTGACTAGAAATGTGGTCCTGAGGCTGTTCCAGTGCTCTGGAAATGTAGCTCTCCTTAAGGAAGGAGCAGTGTGTTGCCCATCACTTGGCATACACAGAGTGGCTCCGAAGGGCTATGGGCCTGGATGTGGCTTAGCGGGCCCATGGGGGCCTCGGGGTACTCAGTGTTCTTGCAGGAAATAGGGTGCCCACGCGAGGCTCCTAGATGTCCTGCAAAGCATACTGACATTAAAATAATGCAGAGCAGGGGCTTCCCTTGTGGTGCAATGTTTGGGAATCCACCTGCCGATGCAGCAGACATGGGTTCGAACCCTGGTCCACCAAAATCTCACATGCTGCGGAGCACCTAAGCCCGTGAACCACAACGAATGAGCCTGTGCTCTAGAGCCCGGGAGCCACAACGACTCAGCCCACATGCCAGAACTAATGAAGTCCACGTGCCTAGAGCCTGTGCTCCACAACATGAGGAGTCACCGCAATGAGAAGCCCGCACACCGCAACGAAGAGTAGCCCCCGCTCGCTGCAACTAGAGAAATCTCACATGCAGCAATGACGACACAACACAGTAAAAACAAAATGATATATTAAATAAAGAAATAAATAGATAGATAGATAAACAAATAAATAAATAAATAAACTAATGAAGAGCAGTGGCTACGGCCTCCTGAAAACTGCTGCACGCCTGCGCTTCTGCACGGCAATTAAGGGGCTTAACTTGAGACAACTGCTCACGCTGAGTGTCCCGTTAGCGCCACAGCATGGTAGGATGCTGACTTTCTCTTCGAGCAGAGTGACTTCAGGTACGAGGCCCTCGAAGAATTCTACGCAGAGTGTTTTCTCATGGCAGCTCAGACGGGGGCCGTGACGAACACTTCCAGGGCACGTCGCACTGGCTAGAAATGTGGTCCTGAGGCTGTTCCAGTGCTCTGGAAATGTAGCTCTCCTTAAGGAACTTGCAGTGTGTTGCCCATCACTCGGCATACACAGAGGGCCTCCGAGGGACCGACCTTTGGGCCTCGATGTTGCTCAGCAGGCCCACAGGAGTCTGGAGGTACTCAGGGTTCTTGGAGGGAAAATGATTCACACCCTAGGGGCCTACGAGTCCTGAAAAGGGTACTTCCTTTAAAATAAAGCAGAACAGGGGCTTCCCTGGTGGCGCAGTGGTTGAGAATATGCCTGCCAATGCAGGGGACACGGGTTCGAGCCCTGGTCTGAGAGGATCACACATGCCGCGGAGAAACTGGGCCCGTGGGCCACAATGACTTAACCTGCGCGTCTGGAGCCTGTGCTCCGCAACAAGAGAGGCCGCGATAGTGAGAGGCCCGCGCACCGCGATGAAGAGTGGCCCCATTTGCCGCAACTGGAGAGAGCCCTAGCACAGAAATGAAGACCCAACATAGCGATGAGTCAATCAAAAAATAAATCTTAAAAAAAAATAAAAAATAAAAAAAATAAAATAAAATCAAGCAGAACAGCGACTAAGACCTCATGGAAACAACTGCATGCTTCCCTTTCTGCGCGGCTACTCAGGGACTTACCTCGAGGCCAGTACTCACGTTGAGTTTCCCTTTAGCTCTAGAGCGTGGCAGGATGAGCTCCACTCCGGCCATTGAAGCAGCCGGCATAGCTAGAGAAAACTCATTTTCTACCCAGAGCCATGCCTACAGTGGCTCGTGGCCTGTCAACAGCAGTCAATTTCAAGTAGCTTCAAGGCAGCATGAATGGAGCTTTCAAAATGGCAAAGCAAGGCTAGTTCCATCAGCCCCCATTTCCAAGGGCACACGCAGCATATATCCCGGTGCTTTCTAAGAAGTCCAAAGAGACACAGGTTACCCAGTGGTTCCTTCCCTGAATCAACTCCTCGAAGCAGGGTGTTCTGCAAATAGCGAACTGCCTCAACGAAGGAACGACCCAGCTAGGCCTCCGGGCCCGTGGCTCTTCAAAAGCCTGAAGTGTTACCCGAGGAATTGGGCTTTAGTTGCAGTCGGAACGCAAGCCAACTTTCTCTTGGAGGCAGGATGACTTTAGGCAGGGACTCCCAGATGGAATACGAAGCCGAGGGTTTTTCTCAGTGCAGCTCAGACTTGGGCAATGAGCCAGACTTGCACGGCACGTTGGACCTGCTAGAACGGTGTTCGTGGACCTGTTCGAGTGCTGGGGAAATCAAGCTGTCCCAAGAAGGAGTGCAGTGTGTTGCCCTACACTCGGCATACACAGAGTGGCTCCGAAGGGCTATGGGCCTGGATGTGGCTTAGCGGGCCCATGGGGGCCTCGGGGTACTCAGTGTTCTTGCAGGAAATAGGGTTCCCACGCGAGGCTCCTAGATGTCCTGCAAAGCATGCTGACATTAAAATAATGCAGAGCAGGGGCTTCCCTTGTGGTGCAATGTTTGCGAATCCACCTGCCGATGCAGCGGACATGTGTTCGAGCCCTGGTCCACCAAGATCTCACATGCTGTGGAGTACTTAAGCCCGTGAACCACAACTACTGAGCCTGCGCTCTAGAGCCCGGGAGCCACAACGACTGAGCTCGCATGCCAGAACTAATGAAGTCCACGTGCCTAGAGCCTGTGCTCCAAAACAAGAGGAGTCACCGCAATGAGAAGCCCGCGCACCGCAACGAAGAGTAGCCCCCGCTCGCTGCAACTAGAGAAAGCTCACATGCAGCAACGACGACCCAACACAGTAAAAAAAAATGATATATTAAATAAATAAATAAATAAATAGATAGATAAACAAATAAATAAATAAATAAACTAATGCAGAGCAGTGGCTACGGCCTCCTGAAAACTGCTGCACGCCTCCGCTTCTGCACCGCAATTCAGAGCCTTACCTTGAGGCAAGTGCTCACGCTGAGTGTCCCGTTAGCGCCACAGCATGGTAGGATGCTGACTTTCTCCTCGAGCAGAGTGACTTCAGGTACGAGGCCCTCGAAGAATTCTACGCAGAGTGTTTTCTCATGGCAGCTCAGACGGGGGCCGTGACGAACACTTCCAGGGCACGTCGCACTGGCTAGAAATGTGGTCCTGGGGCCTTTCCAGTGCTCTGGAAATGTAGCTCTCCTAAAGGAACGTGCAGGGTTTTGCCCATCACTCGGCATACACAGAGGGCCTCCGAGGGACCGACCTTTGGGCCTCGATGTTGCTCAGCAGGCCCACAGGAGTCTGGAGGTACTCAGGGTTCTTGGAGGGAAAATGATGCACACCCGAGGGGCCTACGAGTCCTGAAAAGGGTACTTCCTTTAAAATAAAGCAGAACGGGCTTCCCTGGTGGCGCAGTGGTTGAGAATATGCCTGCCAATGCAGGGGACACGGGTTCGAGCCCTGGTCTGAGAGGATCACACATGCCGCGGAGAAACTGGCCCCGTGGGCCACAATGACAGAACCTGCGCGTCTGGAGCCTGTGCTCCTCAACAAGAGAGGCCGCGATGGTGAGAAGCCCGCGCACCGCGATGAAGAGTGGCCCCATTTGCCGCAACTGGAGAGAGCCCTAGCACAGAAACGAAGACCCAACATAGCGATCAGTCAATCAAAAAATAAATCTTAAAAAAAAATAAAAAATAAAAAAAATAAAATAAAATCAAGCAGAACAGCGACTAAGACCTCATGGAAACAGCTGCATGCCTCTCTTTCTGCGCGGCTACTCAGGGACTTACCTCGAGGCCAGTACTCACGTTGAGTTTCCCTTTAGCTCTAGAGCGTGGCAGGATGAGCTCCACTCCGGCCATTGAAGCAGCCGGCATAGCTAGAGAAAACTCATTTTCTACCCAGAGCCATGCCTACAGTGGCTCGTGGCCTGTCAACAGCAGTCAATTTCAAGTAGCTTCAAGGCAGCATGAATGGAGCTTTCAAAATGGCAAAGCAAGGCTAGTTCCATCAGCCCCCATTTCCAAGGGCACACGCAGCATATATCCCGGTGCTTTCTAAGAAGTCCAAAGAGACACAGGTTACCCAGTGGTTCCTTCCCTGAATCAACTCCTCGAAGCAGGGTGTTCTGCAAATAGCGAACTGCCTCAACGAAGGAACGACCCAGCTAGGCCTCCGGGCCCGTGGCTCTTCAAAAGCCTGAAGTGTTACCCGAGGAATTGGGCTTTAGTTGCAGTCGGAACGCAAGCCAACTTTCTCTTGGAGGCAGGATGACTTTAGGCAGGGACTCCCAGATGGAATACGAAGCCGAGGGTTTTTCTCAGTGCAGCTCAGACTTGGGCAATGAGCCAGACTTGCACGGCACGTTGGACCTGCTAGAACGGTGTTCGTGGACCTGTTCGAGTGCTGGGGAAATCAAGCTGTCCCAAGAAGGAGTGCAGTGTGTTGCCCTACACTCGGCATACACAGAGTGGCTCCGAAGGGCTATGGGCCTGGATGTGGCTTAGCGGGCCCATGGGGGCCTCGGGGTACTCAGTGTTCTTGCAGGAAATAGGGTTCCCACGCGAGGCTCCTAGATGTCCTGCAAAGCATGCTGACATTAAAATAATGCAGAGCAGGGGCTTCCCTTGTGGTGCAATGTTTGCGAATCCACCTGCCGATGCAGCGGACATGTGTTCGAGCCCTGGTCCACCAAGATCTCACATGCTGTGGAGTACTTAAGCCCGTGAACCACAACTACTGAGCCTGCGCTCTAGAGCCCGGGAGCCACAACGACTGAGCTCGCATGCCAGAACTAATGAAGTCCACGTGCCTAGAGCCTGTGCTCCAAAACAAGAGGAGTCACCGCAATGAGAAGCCCGCGCACCGCAACGAAGAGTAGCCCCCGCTCGCTGCAACTAGAGAAAGCTCACATGCAGCAACGACGACCCAACACAGTAAAAAAAAATGATATATTAAATAAATAAATAAATAAATAGATAGATAAACAAATAAATAAATAAATAAACTAATGCAGAGCAGTGGCTACGGCCTCCTGAAAACTGCTGCACGCCTCCGCTTCTGCACCGCAATTCAGAGCCTTACCTTGAGGCAAGTGCTCACGCTGAGTGTCCCGTTAGCGCCACAGCATGGTAGGATGCTGACTTTCTCCTCGAGCAGAGTGACTTCAGGTACGAGGCCCTCGAAGAATTCTACGCAGAGTGTTTTCTCATGGCAGCTCAGACGGGGGCCGTGACGAACACTTCCAGGGCACGTCGCACTGGCTAGAAATGTGGTCCTGGGGCCTTTCCAGTGCTCTGGAAATGTAGCTCTCCTAAAGGAACGTGCAGGGTTTTGCCCATCACTCGGCATACACAGAGGGCCTCCGAGGGACCGACCTTTGGGCCTCGATGTTGCTCAGCAGGCCCACAGGAGTCTGGAGGTACTCAGGGTTCTTGGAGGGAAAATGATGCACACCCGAGGGGCCTACGAGTCCTGAAAAGGGTACTTCCTTTAAAATAAAGCAGAACGGGCTTCCCTGGTGGCGCAGTGGTTGAGAATATGCCTGCCAATGCAGGGGACACGGGTTCGAGCCCTGGTCTGAGAGGATCACACATGCCGCGGAGAAACTGGCCCCGTGGGCCACAATGACAGAACCTGCGCGTCTGGAGCCTGTGCTCCGCAACAAGAGAGGCCGCGATGGTGAGAAGCCCGCGCACCGCGATGAAGAGTGGCCCCATTTGCCGCAACTGGAGAGAGCCCTAGCACAGAAACGAAGACCCAACATAGCGATCAGTCAATCAAAAAATAAATCTTAAAAAAAAATAAAAAATAAAAAAAATAAAATAAAATCAAGCAGAACAGCGACTAAGACCTCATGGAAACAGCTGCATGCCTCTCTTTCTGCGCGGCTACTCAGGGACTTACCTCGAGGCCAGTACTCACGTTGAGTTTCCCTTTAGCTCTAGAGCGTGGCAGGATGAGCTCCACTCCGGCCATTGAAGCAGCCGGCATAGCTAGAGAAAACTCATTTTCTACCCAGAGCCATGCCTACAGTGGCTCGTGGCCTGTCAACAGCAGTCAATTTCAAGTAGCTTCAAGGCAGCATGAATGGAGCTTTCAAAATGGCAAAGCAAGGCTAGTTCCATCAGCCCCCATTTCCAAGGGCACACGCAGCATATATCCCGGTGCTTTCTAAGAAGTCCAAAGAGACACAGGTTACCCAGTGGTTCCTTCCCTGAATCAACTCCTCGAAGCAGGGTGTTCTGCAAATAGCGAACTGCCTCAACGAAGGAACGACCCAGCTAGGCCTCCGGGCCCGTGGCTCTTCAAAAGCCTGAAGTGTTACCCGAGGAATTGGGCTTTAGTTGCAGTCGGAACGCAAGCCAACTTTCTCTTGGAGGCAGGATGACTTTAGGCAGGGACTCCCAGATGGAATACGAAGCCGAGGGTTTTTCTCAGTGCAGCTCAGACTTGGGCAATGAGCCAGACTTGCACGGCACGTTGGACCTGCTAGAACGGTGTTCGTGGACCTGTTCGAGTGCTGGGGAAATCAAGCTGTCCCAAGAAGGAGTGCAGTGTGTTGCCCTACACTCGGCATACACAGAGTGGCTCCGAAGGGCTATGGGCCTGGATGTGGCTTAGCGGGCCCATGGGGGCCTCGGGGTACTCAGTGTTCTTGCAGGAAATAGGGTTCCCACGCGAGGCTCCTAGATGTCCTGCAAAGCATGCTGACATTAAAATAATGCAGAGCAGGGGCTTCCCTTGTGGTGCAATGTTTGCGAATCCACCTGCCGATGCAGCGGACATGTGTTCGAGCCCTGGTCCACCAAGATCTCACATGCTGCGGAGTACTTAAGCCCGTGAACCACAACTACTGAGCCTGCGCTCTAGAGCCCAGGAGCCACAACGACTGAGCTCGCATGCCAGAACTAATGAAGTCCACGTGCCTAGAGCCTGTGCTCCAAAACAAGAGGAGTCACCGCAATGAGAAGCCCGCGCACCGCAACGAAGAGTAGCCCCCGCTCGCTGCAACGAGAGAAAGCTCACATGCAGCAACGACGACCCAACACAGTAAAAAAAAATGATATATTAAATAAATAAATAAATAAATAGATAGATAAACAAATAAATAAATAAATAAACTAATGCAGAGCAGTGGCTACGGCCTCCTGAAAACTGCTGCACGCCTCCGCTTCTGCACCGCAATTCAGAGCCTTACCTTGAGGCAAGTGCTCACGCTGAGTGTCCCGTTAGCGCCACAGCATGGTAGGATGCTGACTTTCTCCTCGAGCAGAGTGACTTCAGGTACGAGGCCCTCGAAGAATTCTACGCAGAGTGTTTTCTCATGGCAGCTCAGACGGGGGCCGTGACGAACACTTCCAGGGCACGTCGCACTGGCTAGAAATGTGGTCCTGGGGCCTTTCCAGTGCTCTGGAAATGTAGCTCTCCTAAAGGAACGTGCAGGGTTTTGCCCATCACTCGGCATACACAGAGGGCCTCCGAGGGACCGACCTTTGGGCCTCGATGTTGCTCAGCAGGCCCACAGGAGTCTGGAGGTACTCAGGGTTCTTGGAGGGAAAATGATGCACACCCGAGGGGCCTACGAGTCCTGAAAAGGGTACTTCCTTTAAAATAAAGCAGAACGGGCTTCCCTGGTGGCGCAGTGGTTGAGAATATGCCTGCCAATGCAGGGGACACGGGTTCGAGCCCTGGTCTGAGAGGATCACACATGCCGCGGAGAAACTGGGCCCGTGGGCCACAATGACAGAACCTGCGCGTCTGGAGCCTGTGCTCCGCAACAAGAGAGGCCGCGATGGTGAGAAGCCCGCGCACCGCGATGAAGAGTGGCCCCATTTGCCGCAACTGGAGAGAGCCCTAGCACAGAAACGAAGACCCAACATAGCGATCAGTCAATCAAAAAATAAATCTTAAAAAAAAATAAAAAATAAAAAAATAAAATAAAATCAAGCAGAACAGCGACTAAGACCTCATGGAAACAGCTGCATGCCTCTCTTTCTGCGCGGCTACTCAGGGACTTACCTCGAGGCCAGTACTCACGTTGAGTTTCCCTTTAGCTCTAGAGCGTGGCAGGATGAGCTCCAACCCGCCCATCGAAGCAGCCGGCATAGCTAGAGAAAACTCATTTTCTACCCAGAGCCATTCCTACAGTGGCTCGTGGCCTGTCAACAGCAGTCAATTTCAAGTAGCTTCAAGGCAGCATGAATGGAGCTTTCAAAATGGGAAAGCAAGGCTAGTTCCATCAGGCCCCCATTTCCAAGGGCACACGCAGCATATATCCCGGTGCTTTCTAAGAAGTGCAAAGAGACACAGCTTACCCAGTGGTTCCTTTCCTGAATCAACTCCTCGAAGCAGGGTGTTCTTCAAATAGCGAACTGCCTCAACGAAGGAACGTCCCAGCTAGGCCTCCGGGCCCGTGGCTCTTCAAAAGCCTGAAGTGTTACCCGAGGAACTGGCCTTTAGTTGCAGTCGGAACGCAAGCCGACTTTCTCTTGGAGGCAGGGAGACTTCAGGCAGGGACTCCCAGATGGAATACGAAGCCGAGGGTTTTTCTCAGTGTAGCTCAGATTTGGGCAATGAGCCAGACTTGCACGGCACGTTGGACCTGCTAGAACGGTGTTTGTGGACCTGTTCGAGTGCTGGGGAATTCAAGCTGTCCCAAGAAGGAGTGCAGTGTGTTGCCCTACACTCGGCATACACAGAGTGGCTCCGAAGGGCTATGGGCCTGGATGTGGCTTAGCAGGCCCATGGGGGCCTCGGGGTACTCAGTGTTCTTGCAGGAAATAGGGTGCCCACGCGAGGCTCCTAGATGTCCAGCAAAGCGTACTGACATTAAAATAATGCAGAGCAGGGGCTTCCCTTGTGGTGCAATATTTTGGAATCCACCTGCCGATGCAGCGGACATGGGTTCGAGCCCTGGTCCACCAAGATCTCACATGCTGCGGAGTACTTAAGCCCGTGAACCACAACGACTGAGCCTGCGCTGTAGAGCCCGGGAGCCACAACGACTGAGCCCGCATGCCAGAACTAATGAAATCCAAGTGCCTAGAGCCTGTGCTCCACAACAAGAGGAGTCACCGCAATTAGAAGCCCAGGCACCGCAACGAAGTGTAGCCCCCGCTCGCTGCAACTAGAGAAAGCTCACATGCAGCAACGACGACCCAACATAGTAAAAAAAAATGATATATTAAATAAATAAATAAATAAATAGATAGATAAATAAATAAATATATAAACTAATGCAGAACATTGGCTACGGCCTCCTGAAAACTGCTGCACGCCTCCGCTTCTGCACGGCAATTCAGGGCCTTACCTTGAGGCAAGTGCTCATGCTGAGTGTGCCGTTAGCGCCACAGCATGGTAGGATGCTGACTTTCTCCTCGAGCAGAGTGACTTCAGGTACGAGGCCCTCGAAGAATTCTACGCAGAGTGCTTTCTCATGGCAGCTCAGACGGGGGCCGTGACGAACACTTCCAGGGCACGTCGCACTGGCTAGAAATGTGGTCCTGGGGCTGTTCCAGTGCTCTGGAAATGTAGCTCTCCTTAAGGAACAGGCAGTGTGTTGCCCATCACTCGGCATACACAGAGGGCCTCCGAGGGACCGACCTTTGGGCCTCGATGTTGCTCAGCAGGCCCACAGGGGTCTGGAGGTACTCATTGATCTTGGAGGGAAAATGATGCACACCCGAGGGGACTAGGAGTCCTGAAAAGGGTACTTCCTTTAAAATAAAGCAGAACAGGGGCTTCCCTGGTGGCGCAGTGGTTGAGAATCTGCCTGCCAATGCAGGGTACACGGGTTCCAGCCCTGGTCTGGGAGGATCCCACATGCCGCGGAGCAACTGGGCCCGTGAGCCACAACCACTGAGCCTGCGTCTCTGGAGCCTGTGCTCCACAACAAGAGAGGCCACGATAGTGAGAGGCCTATACACCGCGATGAGGAGTGGCCCCCACTTACCGCAACTGGAGAGGGCCTTAGTACAGAAACGAAGACCCAACATAGCAATCAATCAATCAATAGATAAATCTTAAAAAAACAATAAAACATTAAAAAAATAAAATACAATAAAGCAGAACAGCGACTAAGACCTCGTGGAAAGAGCTGCATGCCTCCATTTCTGCACGGATAATCAGGGACTTACCTCGAGGCCAGTACTCACGTTGAGTTTCCCTTTAGCTCTAGAGCGTGGCAGGATGAGCTCCACCCCGGCCATCGAAGCACCCAGCTTAGCTAGAGAAAACTCCTTTTCTTCCCAGAGCCATGCCTACAGTGGCTAGTGGCCTGTCAACAGCAGTCAATTTCAAGTAGCTTCAAGGCAGCATGAATGGAGCTTTCAAAATGGGAAAGCAAGGCTAGTTCCATCAGGCCCCCATTTCCACGGGCACACGCAGCATACATCCCTGTGCTTTCTAACAAGTCCAAACAGACACAGGTTACCCAGTGGTTCCTTCCCTGAATCAACTCCTCGAAGCAGGGTGTTCTGCAAATAGCGAACTGCCTCAACCAAGGAACGCCCCAGCAAAGCCTCCGGGCCCGTGGCTCTTCAAAAGCCTGCAGTGTTACACGTGAAACTGGGCTGTAGTTGCAGTCGGAACGCAGGCCGACATTCTCCTGGAGGCAGGGTGACTTCAGGCAGGGGGTCCCAGATGGAATGCGAAGCCGAGGGTTATTCTCAGTGCAGCTCAGACTAGGGCAATGAGGCAGACTTGCACGGAATGTTGGACCTGCTAGAAAGGTGTTCATCGACCTGTGGGAGTGTTGAGGAAATCAAGCTGTCCCAAGAAAGAGTGCAGTCTGTTGCCCTACACTCGGCATACACAGAGTGGCTCCGAAGGGCTACGGGCCTGGATGTGGCTTAGCAGGCCCATGGGGGCCTGAGGGTACTCAGTGTTCTTGCAGGGAATAGGGTGCCCACGCGGGGTTCCTAGATGTCCTGCAAAGCGTACTGACGTTAAAACAATGCAGAGCAGCGGCTACGGCCTCATGGAAACTGCTGCATGCCTCCGCTTCTGCATGGAAATTCAGAGCCTTACCTTGAGGCACGTGCTCTCGCTGAGTGTCCCGTTAGCGACACAGCATGGTAGGATGCTGGCTTTCTCCTCGAGCAGAGTGACTTCAGGTACGAGGTCCTCGAAGAATTCTAAGCGGAGTGTTTTCTCATGGCAGCTCAGATGGGGGCCATCACGAACACTTCCACGGCACGTCGCAGTGGCTAGAAATGTGGTCCTGAGGCTGTTCCAGTGCTCTGGAAATGTAGCTCTCCTTAAGGAATGAGCAGTGTGTTGCCCATCACTCGGCATACACAGAGGGCCTCCGAGGGACCGACCCTTGGGCCTCGATGTTGCTCAGCAGGCCCACAGGGGTCTGGAGGTATTCACTGATATTGGAGGGAAAATGATGCACACCCGAGGGACCTAGGAGTCCTGCAAAGGGTACTTCCTTGAAAATAAAGCAAAACAGTGACTAAGACCTCATGGAAACAGCTGCATGCCACCCATTCTGCACGGCTACTCAGGGCTGTACCACGAGGCCAGTACTCAGGTTGAGCTTCCCTTTAGCTCTAGAGCGTGGCAGGATGAGCTCCACGCTGGCCATGGAAGCACCCGGCTTAGCTAGAGAAAATTCATTTTCTTCCCAGAGCCATGCCTACAGGGGCTAGTGGCCTGTCAACAGTAGTCAATTTCAAGTAGCTTCAAGGAAGCATGAATGGAGCTTTCAAAATGGGAAAGCAGGGCTAGTTCCATCAGGCCCCCATTTCCACGGGCACACGCAGCATACATCCCTGTGCTTTCTAACAAGTCCAAACAGACACAGGTAACCCAGTGGTTCCTTCCCTGAATCAACTCCTCGAAGCAGGTTGTTCTGCAAATATCGAACTACCTCAACCAAGGTCGCCCCAGCTAGGCCTCCGGGCCCGTGGCTCTTCAAAAGCCTGCAGTGTTACCCTAGGAACTGGGCTTACGTTGCAGTCGGAACGCAAGCTGACTTTCTCCTGGAGGCAGGGTGACTACAGGCAGGGGGTCCCAGGTGGAATACGAAGCCGAGGGCTTTTCTCAGTGTAGCTCACACTTCGGCAATGAGCCAGACCTGCACGGCATGTTGGACCTGTTAGAACAGTGTTCGTCGACCTGTGGGAGTGCTGGGGAAATCAAGCTGTCCCAAGAAACAGTGCAGTGTGTTGCCCTACACTCGGCATACACAGAGTGGCTCCGAAGGGCTACGGGCCTGGATGTGGCATAGCGGGCCCATGGGGGCCTGGGGTTACTCAGTGTTCTTGCAGGGAATAGGGTGCCCACGCGAGGCTCCTAGATGTCCTGCAGGGCGGACTGACGTTAAAGTAATGCAGAGCAGGGGCTTCGCTTGTGGTGCAGTGGTTGGGAATCCACCTGCCGATGAAGCGGACATGGGTTCGAGCCTTGGTCCACCAAGATCTCACATGCTGCGGAGCAACTAAGCCCGTGCTCCACAACGACTGAGCCTGCGCTCTAGAGTCCGGGAGCCACAACGACTGAGCCCGCATGCAACAACTACTGAAGTCCACGTGCCTAGAGCTTCTGCTCCACAACAAGAGGAGCCACCGCAATGAGAAGCCCGAGCACCGCAACGAAGAGTAGCCCCCGCTCGCTGCAACTAGAGAAAGCTCACATGCAGCAACGAAGACCCGACACAGTAAAAAAAAAATGATATATTAAATAAATAAATAAATAGATAGATAAACAAATAAATAAATAAATAAACTAATGCAGAGCAGTGGCTACGGCCTCCTGAAAACTGCTGCACGCCTCCGCTTCTGCACGGCAATTCAGGGCCTTACCTCGAGGCAAGTGCTCACGCTGAGTGTCCCGTTAGCGCCACAGCATGGTAGGATGCTGGATTTCTCCTCGAGCAGAGTGACTTCAGGTACGAGGTCCTCGAAGAATTCTAAGCACAGTGTTTTCTCATGGGAGCTCAGACGAAACGGGGGCCATGACGAACACTTCCATGGCACGTCGCACTGACTAGAAATGTGGTCCTGAGGCTGTTCCAGTGCTCTGGAAATGTAGCTCTCCTTAAGGAAGGAGCAGTGTGTTGCCCATCACTGGGCATACACAGAGTGGCTCCGAAGGGCTATGGGCCTGGATGTGGCTTAGCGGGCCCATGGGGGCCTCGGGGTACTCAGTGTTCTTGCAGGAAATAGGGTGCCCACGCGAGGCTCCTAGATGTCCTGCAAAGCATACTGACATTAAAATAATGCAGAGCAGGGGCTTCCCTTGTGGTGCAATGTTTGGGAATCCACCTGCCGATGCAGCAGACATGGGTTCGAACCCTGGTCCACCAAGATCTCACATGCTGCGGAGCACCTAAGCCCGTGAACCACAACGAATAAGCCTGCGCTCTAGAGCCCGGGAGCCACAACGACTGAGCCCGCATGCCAGAACTAATGAAGTCCACGTGCCTAGAGCCTGTGCTCCACAACAAGAGGAGTCACCGCAATGAGAAGCCCGCGCACCGCAACGAAGAGTAGCCCCCGCTCGCTGCAACTAGAGAAATCTCACATGCAGCAACGACGACACAACACAGTAAAAACAAAATGATATATTAAATAAAGAAATAAATAGATAGATAGATAAACAAATAAATAAATAAATAAACTAATGAAGAGCAGTGGCTACGGCCTCCTGAAAACTGCTGCACGCCTGCGCTTCTGCACGGCAATTAAGGGGCTTAACTTGAGACAACTGCTCACGCTGAGTGTCCCGTTAGCGCCACAGCATGGTAGGATGCTGACTTTCTCTTCGAGCAGAGTGACTTCAGGTACGAGGCCCTCGAAGAATTCTACGCAGAGTGTTTTCTCATGGCAGCTCAGACGGGGGCCGTGACGAACACTTCCAGGGCACGTCGCACTGTCTAGAAATGTGGTCCTGAGGCTGTTCCAGTGCTCTGGAAATGTAGCTCTCCTTAAGGAACTTGCAGTGTGTTGCCCATCACTCGGCATACACAGAGGGCCTCCGAGGGACCGACCTTTGGGCCTCGATGTTGCTCAGCAGGCCCACAGGAGTCTGGAGGTACTCAGGGTTCTTGGAGGGAAAATGATTCACACCCTAGGGGCCTACGAGTCCTGAAAAGGGTACTTCCTTTAAAATAAAGCAGAACAGGGGCTTCCCTGGTGGCGCAGGGTTTGAGAATATGCCTGCCAATGCAGGGGACACGGGTTCGAGCCCTGGTCTGAGAGGATCACACATGCCGCGGAGAAACTGGGCCCGTGGGCCACAATGACTTAACCTGCGCGTCTGGAGCCTGTGCTCCGCAACAAGAGAGGCCGCGATAGTGAGAGGCCCGCGCACCGCGATGAAGAGTGGCCCCATTTGCCGCAACTGGAGAGAGCCCTAGCACAGAAATGAAGACCCAACATAGCGATGAGTCAATCAAAAAATAAATCTTAAAAAAAAATAAAAAATAAAAAAAATAGAATAAAATCAAGCAGAACAGCGACTAAGACCTCATGGAAACAACTGCATGCTTCCCTTTCTGCGCGGCTACTCAGGGACTTACCTCGAGGCCAGTACTCACATTGAGTTTCCCTTTAGCTCTAGAGCGTGGCAGGATGAGCTCCACTCCGGCCATTGAAGCAGCCGGCATAGCTAGAGAAAACTCATTTTCTACCCAGAGCCATGCCTACAGTGGCTCGTGGCCTGTCAACAGCAGTCAATTTCAAGTAGCTTCAAGGCAGCATGAATAGAGCTTTCAAAATGGCAAAGCAAGGCTAGTTCCATCAGGCCCCCATTTCCAAGGGCACACGCAGCATATATCCCGGTGCTTTCTAAGAAGTCCAAAGAGACACAGGTTACCCAGTGGTTCCTTCCCTGAATCAACTCCTCGAAGCAGGGTGTTCTGCAAATAGCGAACTGCCTCAGCGAAGGAACGAACCAGCTAGGCCTCCGGGCCCGTGGCTCTTCAAAACCCTGAAGTGTTACCCGAGGAATTGGGCTTTAGTTGCAGTCGGAACGCAAGCCAAATTTCTCTTGGAGGCAGGATGACTTTAGGCAGGGAATCCCAGATGGAATACGAAGCCGAGGGTTTTTCTCAGTGCAGCTCAGACTTGGGCAATGAGCCAGACTTGCACGGCACGTTGGACCTGCTAGAACGGTGTTCGTGGACCTGTTCGAGTGCTGGGGAAATCAAGCTGTCTCAAGAAGGAGTGCAGTGTGTTGCCCTACACTCGGCATACACAGAGTGGCTCCGAAGGGCTATGGGCCTGGATGTGGCTTAGCGGGCCCATGGGGGCCTCGGGGTACTCAGTGTTCTTGCAGGAAATAGGGTTCCCACGCGAGGCACCTAGATGTCCTGCAAAGCATGCTGACATTAAAATAATGCAGAGCAGGGGCTTCCCTTGTGGTGCAATGTTTGCGAATCCACCTGCCGATGCAGCAGACATGTGTTCGAGCCCTGGTCCACCAAGATCTCACATGCTGTGGAGTACTTAAGCCCGTGAACCACAATTACTGAGCCTGCGCTCTAGAGCCCGGGAGCCACAACGACTGAGCTCGCATGCCAGAACTAATGAAGTCCACGTGCCTAGAGCCTGTGCTCCACAACAAGAGGAGTCACCGCAATGAGAAGCCCGCGCACCGCAACGAAGAGTAGCCCCCGCTCGCTGCAACTAGAGAAAGCTCACATGCAGCAACGACGACCCAACACAGTAAAAAAAAATGATATATTAAATAAATAAATAAATAAATAGATAGATAAACAAATAAATAAATAAATAAACTAATGCAGAGCAGTGGCTACGGCCTCCTGAAAACTGCTGCACACCTCCGCTTCTGCACCGCAATTCAGAGCCTTACCTTGAGGCAAGTGCTCACGCTGAGTGTCCCGGTAGCGCCACAGCATGGTAGGATGCTGACTTTCTCCTCGAGCAGAGTGACTTCAGGTACGAGGCCCTCGAAGAATTCTACGCAGAGTGTTTTCTCATGGCAGCTCAGACGGGGGCCGTGACGAACACTTCCAGGGCACGTCCCACTGGCTAGAAATGTGGTCCTGAGGCTGTTTCAGTGCTCTGGAAATGTAGCTCTCCTTAAGGAACGTGCAGTGTCTTGCCCATCACTCGGCATACACAGAGGGCCTCCGAGGGACAGACCTTTGGGCCTCGATGTTGCTCAGCAGGCCCACAGGAGCCTGGAGATACTCAGGGATCTTGGAGGGAAAATGATGCACACCCAAGGGGCCTATGAGTCCTGAAAAGGGTACTTCCTTTAAAATAAAGCAGAACAGGGGCTTCCCTGGTGGCGCAGTCATTGAGAATATGCCTGCCAATGCAGGGGACATGGGTTCGAGCCCTGGTCTGAGAGGACCACACATGCCACGGAGAAACTGGGCCCGTGAGCCACGACGACTGACCCTGCGCGTCTGGAGCCTGTGCTCCGCAGCAAGAGAGGCCGCGATAGTGAGAGGCCCGCGCACCGCGATGAAGAGTGGCCCCATTTGCCACAACTGGAGAGAGCCCTACCACAGAAACGAAGACCCAAAATAGCGATCAGTCAATCAAAAAATAAATCTTATAAAAAAATAAAAAATAAAAAAAATAAAATAAAATCAAGCAGAACAGCGACTAAGACCTCATGGAAACAACTTCATGCCTCCCTTTCTGCGCGGCTACTCAGGGACTTACCTCGAGGCCAGTACTCACGTTGAGTTTCCCTTTAGCTCTAGAGCGTGGCAGGATGAGCTTCACCCCGGCCATCGAAGCAGTCGGCATCGCTAGAGAAAACTCATTTTCTATCCAGAGCCATGCCTACAGTGGTTCGTGGCCTGTCAACAGCAGTCAATTTCAAGTAGCTTCAAGGCAGCATGATTGGAGCTTTCAAAATGGGAAAGCAAGGCTAGTTCCATCAGGCCCCCATTTCCAAGGGCACACGCAGCATATATCCCGGTGCTTTCTAAGAAGTGCAAAGAGACACAGCTTACCCAGTGGTTCCTTTCCTGAATCAACTCCTCGAAGCAGGGTGTTCTGCAAATAGCGAACTGCCTCAACGAAGGAACGCCCCAGCTAGGCCTCCGGGCCCGTGGCTCTTCAAAAGCCTGAAGTGTTACCCGAGGAACTGGCCTTTAGTTGCAGTCGGAACGCAAGCCGACTTTCTCTTGGAGGCAGGGAGACTTCAGGCAGGGACTCCCAGATGGAATACGAAGCCGAGGGTTTTTCTCAGTGCAGCTCAGACTTGGGCAATGAGCCAGACTTGCACGGCACATTGGACCTGCTAGAACGGTGTTTGTGGACCTGTTCGAGTGCTGGGGAATTCAAGCTGTCCCAAGAAGGAGTGCAGTGTGTTGCCCTACACTCGGCATACACAGAGTGGCTCCGAAGGGCTATGGGCCTGGATGTGGCTTAGCAGGCCCATGGGGGCCTCGGGGTACTCAGTGTTCTTGCAGGAAATAGGGTGCCCACGCGAGGCTTCTAGATGTCCAGCAAAGTGTACTGACATTAAAATAATGCAGAGCAGGGGCTTCCCTTGTGGTGCAATGTTTTGGAATCCACCTGCCGATGCAGCGGACATGGGTTCGAGCCCTGGTCCACCAAGATCTCACATGCTGCGGAGTACTTAAGCCCGTGAACCACAACGACTGAGCCTGCGCTGTAGAGCCCGGGAGCCACAACGACTGAGCCCGCATGCCAGAACTAATGAAATCCAAGTGCCTAGAGCCTGTGCTCCACAACAAGAGGAGTCACCGCAATTAGAAGCCCAGGCACCGCAACGAAGTGTAGCCCCCGCTCGCTGCAACTAGAGAAAGCTCACATGCAGCAACGACGACCCAACATAGTAAAAAAAGAATGATATATTAAATAAATAAATAAATAGATAGATAGATAAACAAATAAATAAATATATAAACTAATGCAGAGCATTGGCTACGGCCTCCTGAAAACTGCTGCACGCCTCCGCTTCTGCACGGCAATTCAGGGCCTTACCTTGAGGCAAGTGCTCATGCTGAGTGTGCCGTTAGCGCCACAGCATGGTAGGATGCTGACTTTCTCCTCGAGCAGAGTGACTTCAGGTACGCGGCCCTCGAAGAATTCTACGCAGAGTGTTTTCTCATGGCAGCTCACACGGGGGCCGTGACGAACACTTCCAGGGCACGTCGCACTGGCTAGATATGCGGTCCTGAGGCTGTTCCAGTGCTCTGGAAATGTAGCTCTCCTTAAGGAACGTACAGTGTGTTGCCCATCACTTGGCATACACAGAGGGCCTCCGAGGGACCGACCTTTGGGCCTCGATGTTGCTCAGCAGGCCCACAGGAGTATGGAGGTACTCAGGGTTCTTGGAGGGAAAATGATGCACACCCGAGGGGCCTACGAGTCCTGAAAAGGGTACTTCCTTTAAAATAAAGCAGAACTGGGGCTTCCCTGGTGGCGCAGGGGTTGAGAATATGCCTGCCAATGCAGGGGACACGGGTTCGAACCCTGGTCTGAGAGGATCACAAATGCCGGGGAGAAACTAGGCCCGTAGGCCACAATGACTGAACCTGCGCGTCTGGAGCCTGTGCTCCACAAGAAGAGAGGCCGCGATAGTGAGAGGCCCGCGCACAGTGATGAAGAGTCGCCCCATTTGCCGCAACTGGAGAGAGCCCTAGCACAGAAACAAAGACCCAACATAGCGATCAATCAATCAAAAAATGAATCTTTAAAAAAAATAAAAAATAAAAAAAATAAAATAAAATCAAGCAGAACAGCGACTAAGACCTCATGGAAAGAGCTGCATGCCTCCCTTTCTGCGCGGCTACTCAGGGACTTACCTCGAGGCCAGTACTCACGTTGAGTTTCCCTTTAGCTCTAGGGCGTGGCAGTATGAGCTCCAACCCGCCCATCGAAGCAGCCGGCATAGCTAGAGAAAACTCATTTTCGACCCAGAGCCATGCCTACAGTGGCTAGTGGCCTGTCAACAGCAGTCAATTTCAAGTAGCTTCAAGGCAGCATGAATGGAGCTTTCAAAATGGAAAAGCAAGGCTAGTTCCATTAGGCCCCCATTTCCAAGGGCACACGCAGCATATATCCCGGTGCTTTGTAGGAAGTGCAAAGGGACACAGGTTACCCAGTGGTTCCTTCCCTGAATCAACTCCTCGAAGCAGGGTGTTCTGCAAATAACGAACTGCGTCAACGGAGGAACACCCCAGCTAGGCCTCCGGGCCCATGGCTCTTCAAAAGCCTGAAGTGTTACCCGAGGAACTGGGCTTTAGTTGCAGTCGGAACGCAAGCCGACTTTCTCTTGGAGGCAGGGTGACTTCAGGCAGGGACTCCTAGATGGAATACGAAGCAGAGGGTTTTTCTCAGTGCAGCTCAGACTTGGGCAATGAGCCAGACTTGCACGGCACGTTGGACCTGCTAGAAAGGTGTTCGTCGACCTGTGGGAGTGCTGGGGAAATCAAGCTGTCCCAAGAAGGAGTGCAGTGTGTTGCCCTACACTCGGCATACACAGAGTGGCTCCGAAGGGCTATGGGCCTGGATGTGGCTTAGCGGGCCCATTGGGGCCTCGGGGTACTCAGTGTTCTTGCAGGAAATAGGGTGCCCACGCGAGGCTCCTAGATGTCCTGCAAAGCATACTGACATTAAAATAATGCAGAGCAGGGACTTCCCTTGTGGTGCAATGTTTGGGAATCCATCTGCCGATGCAGCGGACATGGGTTCGAGCCCTGGTCCACCAAGATCTCACATGCTGCGGAGTACTTAAGCCCGTGAACCACAACGACTGAGCGTGCGCTGTAGAGCCCGGGAGCCACAACGACTGAGCCCTCATGCCAGAACTAATGAAGTCCACGTGCCTAGAGCCTGTGCTCCACAACAAGAGGAGTCACCGCAATGAGAAGCCCGCGCACCGCAACGAAGAGTAGCCCCCGCTCGCTGCAACTAGAGAAAGCTCACATGCAGCAACGACGACCCAACATAGTAAAAATAAAAATGATATATTAAATAACTAAATAAATAGATAGATAAACAAATAAATAAATAAATAAACTAATGCAGAGCAGTGGCTACGGCCTCCTGAAAACTGCTGCACACCTCCGCTTCTGCACCGCAATTCAGAGCCTTACCTTGAGGCAAGTGCTCACGCTGAGTGTCCCGGTAGCGCCACAGCATGGTAGGATGCTGACTTTCTCCTCGAGCAGAGTGACTTCAGGTACGAGGCCCTCGAAGAATTCTACGCAGAGTGTTTTCTCATGGCAGCTCAGACGGGGGCCGTGACGAACACTTCCAGGGCACGTCGCACTGGCTAGAAATGTGGTCCTGGGGCCTTTCCAGTGCTCTGGAAATGTAGCTCTCCTAAAGGAACGTGCAGGGTTTTGCCCATCACTCGGCATACACAGAGGGCCTCCGAGGGACCGACCTTTGGGCCTCGATGTTGCTCAGCAGGCCCACAGGAGTCTGGAGGTACTCAGGGTTCTTGGAGGGAAAATGATGCACACCCGAGGGGCCTACGAGTCCTGAAAAGGGTACTTCCTTTAAAATAAAGCAGAACGGGCTTCCCTGGTGGCGCAGTGGTTGAGAATATGCCTGCCAATGCAGGGGACACGGGTTCGAGCCCTGGTCTGAGAGGATCACACATGCCGCGGAGAAACTGGCCCCGTGGGCCACAATGACAGAACCTGCGCGTCTGGAGCCTGTGCTCCGCAACAAGAGAGGCCGCGATGGTGAGAAGCCCGCGCACCGCGATGAAGAGTGGCCCCATTTGCCGCAACTGGAGAGAGCCCTAGCACAGAAACGAAGACCCAACATAGCGATCAGTCAATCAAAAAATAAATCTTAAAAAAAAATAAAAAATAAAAAAAATAAAATAAAATCAAGCAGAACAGCGACTAAGACCTCATGGAAACAGCTGCATGCCTCTCTTTCTGCGCGGCTACTCAGGGACTTACCTCGAGGCCAGTACTCACGTTGAGTTTCCCTTTAGCTCTAGAGCGTGGCAGGATGAGCTCCACTCCGGCCATTGAAGCAGCCGGCATAGCTAGAGAAAACTCATTTTCTACCCAGAGCCATGCCTACAGTGGCTCGTGGCCTGTCAACAGCAGTCAATTTCAAGTAGCTTCAAGGCAGCATGAATGGAGCTTTCAAAATGGCAAAGCAAGGCTAGTTCCATCAGCCCCCATTTCCAAGGGCACACGCAGCATATATCCCGGTGCTTTCTAAGAAGTCCAAAGAGACACAGGTTACCCAGTGGTTCCTTCCCTGAATCAACTCCTCGAAGCAGGGTGTTCTGCAAATAGCGAACTGCCTCAACGAAGGAACGACCCAGCTAGGCCTCCGGGCCCGTGGCTCTTCAAAAGCCTGAAGTGTTACCCGAGGAATTGGGCTTTAGTTGCAGTCGGAACGCAAGCCAACTTTCTCTTGGAGGCAGGATGACTTTAGGCAGGGACTCCCAGATGGAATACGAAGCCGAGGGTTTTTCTCAGTGCAGCTCAGACTTGGGCAATGAGCCAGACTTGCACGGCACGTTGGACCTGCTAGAACGGTGTTCGTGGACCTGTTCGAGTGCTGGGGAAATCAAGCTGTCCCAAGAAGGAGTGCAGTGTGTTGCCCTACACTCGGCATACACAGAGTGGCTCCGAAGGGCTATGGGCCTGGATGTGGCTTAGCGGGCCCATGGGGGCCTCGGGGTACTCAGTGTTCTTGCAGGAAATAGGGTTCCCACGCGAGGCTCCTAGATGTCCTGCAAAGCATGCTGACATTAAAATAATGCAGAGCAGGGGCTTCCCTTGTGGTGCAATGTTTGCGAATCCACCTGCCGATGCAGCGGACATGTGTTCGAGCCCTGGTCCACCAAGATCTCACATGCTGCGGAGTACTTAAGCCCGTGAACCACAACTACTGAGCCTGCGCTCTAGAGCCCAGGAGCCACAACGACTGAGCTCGCATGCCAGAACTAATGAAGTCCACGTGCCTAGAGCCTGTGCTCCAAAACAAGAGGAGTCACCGCAATGAGAAGCCCGCGCACCGCAACGAAGAGTAGCCCCCGCTCGCTGCAACGAGAGAAAGCTCACATGCAGCAACGACGACCCAACACAGTAAAAAAAAATGATATATTAAATAAATAAATAAATAAATAGATAGATAGACAAATAAATAAATAAATAAACTAATGCAGAGCTGTGGCTACGGCCTCCTGAAAACTGCTGCACGCCTCCGCTTCTGCACGGCAATTCAGGGCCTTACCTTGAGGCAAGTGCTCACGCTGAGTGTCCAGTTAGCGCCACAGCATGGTAGGATGCTGACTTTCTCCTCGAGCAGAGTGACTTCAGGTACGAGGCCCTCGAAGAATTCTACGCAGAGTGTTTTCTCATGGCAGCTCAGACGGGGGCCGTGACGAACACTTCCAGGGCACGTCGCACTGGCTAGAAATGTGGTCCTGGGGCTGTTCCAGTGCTCTGGAAATGTAGCTCTCCTTAAGGAACAGGCAGTGTGTTGCCCATCACTCGGCATACACAGCTTGCCTCCGAGGGACCGACCTTTGGGCCTCGATGTTGCTCAGCAGGCCCACAGGAGTCTGGAGGTACTCAGGGTACTTGGAGGGAAAATGCTGCACACCCGAGTGGTCTACGAGTCCTGAAAAGGGTACTTCCTTTAAAATAAAGCAGAACAGGGGCTTCCCTGATGGCGCAGTGGTTGAGAATATGCCTGCCAATGCAGGGGACACGGGTTCGAGCCTGGTCTGAGAGGATCACACATGCCGCGGAGAAACTGGGCCCGTGGGCCACAATGACTGAACCTGCGCGTCCTGAGCCTGTGCTCCGCAACAAGAGAGGCTGCGATAGTGAGAGGCCCGCGCACCGCGATGAAGAGTGGCCCCATTTGCCGCAACTGGAGAGAGCCCTAGCACAGAAACAAAAACCCAACATAGCGATCAATCAATCAAAAAATAAATCTTAAAAAAACATAAAAAATTAAAAAAATCAAATCAAATCAAGCAGAACAGCGACTAAGACCTCATGGAAACAGCTGCATGCCTCCCTTTCTGCGCGGCTAATCAGGGACTTACCTCGAGGCCAGTACTCACGTTGAGTTTCCCTTTAGCTCTAGAGTGTGGCAGGATGAGCTCCACACCGGCCATCGAAGCAGTCGGCATAGCTAGAGAAAACTCATTTTCTACCCAGAGCCATGCCTACAGTGGCTAGTGGCCTGTCAACAGCAGTCAATTTCAAGTAGCTTCAAGGCAGCATGAATGGAGCTTTCAAAATGGCAAAGCAAGGCTAGTTCCATTAGGCCCCCATTTCCAAGGGCACACGCAGCATATATCCCGGTGCTTTCTAAGAAGTCCAAAGAGACACAGGTTACCCAGTGGTTCCTTCCCTGAATCAACTCCTCGAAGCAGGGTGTTCTGCAAATAGCGAACTGCCTCAACGAAGGAACGCCCCAGCTAGGCCTCCGGGCCCGTGGCTCTTCAAAAGCCTGAAGTGTTACCCGAGGAACTGGCCTTTAGTTGCAGTCGGAACGCAAGCCGACTTTCTCTTGGGGGCAGGGAGACGGCAGGCAGGGACTCCCAGATGGAATACGAAGCTGAGGGTTTTTCTCAGTGCAGCTCAGACTTGGGCAATGAGCCAGACTTGCACGACACGTTGGACCTGCTAGAACGGTGTGCGTGGACCTGTTCGAGTGCTGGGGAATTCAAGCTGTCCCAAGAAGGAGTGCAGTGTGTTGCCCTACACTCGGCATACACATAGTGGCTCCGAAGGGCTATGGGCCTGGATGTGGCTTAGCGGGCCCATGGGAGCCTCGGGATACTCAGTGTTCTTGCAGGAAATAGGGTGCCCACGCGAGGCTCCTAGATGTCCTGCAAAGCATACTGACATTAAAATAATGCAGAGCAGGGGCTTCCCTTGTGGTGCAATGTTTGGGAATCCACCTGCCGATGAAGCGGACATGGGTTCGAGCCCTGGTCCACCAAGATCTCACATGCCGCGGAGCACCTAAGCCCGTGAACCACAACGACTGAGCCTGCGCTCTAGAGCCCGGGAGCCACGACGACTGAGCCCTCATGCCAGAACTAATGAAGTCCACGTGCCTAGAGCCTGTGCTCCACAACAAGAGGAGTCACCGCAATGAGAAGCCCGCGCACCGCAATGAAGAGTAGACCCCGCTCGCTGCAACTAGAGAAAGCTCACATGCAGCAACGACGACCCAACACAGTAAAAAAAAAATGATATATTAAATAAATAAATAAATACATAGATAAACAAATAAATAAATAAATAAACCAATGCAGAGCAGTGGCTACGGCCTCCTGAAAACTGCTGCACGCCTCCGCTTCTGCACGGCAATTCAGGGCCTTACCTTGAGGCAAGTGCTCATGCTGAGTGTCCCGTTAGCGCCACAGCATGGTAGGATGCTGACTTTCTCCTCGAGCAGAGTGACTTAGGTAGGAGGCCCTCAAAGAATTCTACGCAGAGTGTTTTCTCGTGGCAGCTCAGACGGGGGCCGTGACGAACACTTCCAGGGCACGTCGCACTGGCTAGAAATGTGGTCCTGAGGCTGTTCCAGTGCTCTGGAAATGTAGCTCTCCTTAAGGAACGTGCAGTGTGTTGCCCATCACTCGGCATACACAGAGGGCCTCCGAGGGACCG
Organism: Balaenoptera physalus; assembly: GCF_965194825.1. Classification (NCBI taxonomy): domain Eukaryota; kingdom Metazoa; phylum Chordata; class Mammalia; order Artiodactyla; family Balaenopteridae; genus Balaenoptera; species Balaenoptera physalus. The sequence goes on from NC_138890.1 coordinate 179,026,121, forward strand.
ACCTTTGGGCCTCGATGTTGCTCAGCAGGCCCACAGGAGTCTGGAGGTACTCAGGGTTCTTGGAGGGAAAATGATGCACACCCGAGGGGCCTACGAGTCCTGCAAAGGGTACTTCCTTTAAAATAAAGCAGAACAGGGGCTTCCCTGGTGGCGCAGTGGTTGAGAATATGCCTGCCAATGCAGGGGACACGGGTTCGAGCCCTGGTCTGAGAGGATCACACATGCCGCGGAGAAACTGGGCCCGTGGGCCACAATGACTGAACCTGCGTGTCTGGAGCCTGTGCTCCGCAACAAGAGAGGCCGCGATAGTGAGAGGCCCGTGCACCGCGATGAAGAGTGGCCCCATTTGCCGCAACTGGAGAGAGCCCTAGCACAGAAACGAAGACCCAACATAGCGATCAATCAATCAAAAAATAAATCTTAAAAAAAATAAAAAATAAAAAAAATAAAATAAAATCAAGCAGAACAGCGACTAAGACCTCATGGAAACAGCTGCATGCCTCCCTTTCTGCGCGGCTACTCAGGGACTTACCTCGAGGCCAGTACTCACGTTGAGTTTCCCTTTAGCTCTAGAGCATGGCAGGATGAGCTCCACACCGGCCATCGAAGCAGTCGGCATAGCTAGAGAAAACTCATTTTCTACCCAGAGCCATGCCTACAGTGGCTAGTGGCCTGTCAACAGCAGTCAATTTCAAGTAGCTTCAAGGCAGCATGAATGGAGCTTTCAAAATGGCAAAGCAAGGCTAGTTCCATCAGGCCCCCATTTCCAAGGGCACACGCAGCATATATCCCGGTGCTTTCTAAGAAGTCCAAAGAGACACAGGTTACCCAGTGGTTCCTTCCCTGAATCAACTCCTCGAAGCAGGGTGTTCTGCAAATAGCGAACTGCCTCAATGAAGGAACGCCCCAGCTAGGCCTCCGGGCCCGTGGCTCTTCAAAAGCCTGCAGTGTTACCAGAGGAACTGGGCTTTAGTTGCAGGGGGAACGCAAGCCGACTTTCTCTTGGAGGTAGGGAGACTTCAGGCAGGGACTCCCAGATGGAATACGAAGCCGAGGGTTTTTCTCAGTGCAGCTCAGACTTGGGCAATGAGCCAGTCTTGCACGGCACGTTGTACCTGCTAGAACGGTGTTCGTGGACCTGTTCGAGTGCTAGGGAATTCAAGCTGTCCCAAGAAGGAGTGCAGTGTGTTGCCCTACACTCGGCATACACAGAGTGGCTCCGAAGGGCTATGGGCCTGGATGTGGCTTAGCGGGCCCATGGGGGCCTCGGGGTACTCAGTGTTCTTGCAGGGAATAGGGTGCCCACGCGAGGCTCCTAGATGTCCTGCAAAGCATACTGACATTAAAATAATGCAGAGCAGGGGCTTCCCTTGTGGTGCAATGTTTGGGAATCCACCTGCCGATGAAGCGGACATGGGTTCGAGCCCTGGTCCACCAAGATCTCACATGCTGCGGAGTACTTAAGCCCGTGAACCACAACGAGTGAGCCAGCGCTGTAGAGCCCGGGAGCCACAACGACTGATCCCGCATGCCAGAACTAATGAAGTCCACGTGCCTAGAGCCTGTGCTCCACAACAAGAGGTGTCACCGCAATTAGAAGCCCGTGCACCGCAACGAAGAGTAGCCCCCGCTCGCTGCAACTAGAGAAAGCTCACATGCAGCAACGACGACCCAACACAGTAAAAAAAAAATGATATATTAAATAACTAAATAAATAAATAGATAGATAAACAAATAAATAAATAAATAAACTAATGCAGAGCAGTGGCTACGGCCTCCTGAAAACTGCTGCACGCCTCCGCTTCTGCACGGCAATTCAGGGCCTTACCTTGAGGCAAGTACTCACGTTGAGTGTCCCGTTAGCGCCACAGCATGGTAGGAAGCTGACTTTCTCCTTGAGCAGAGTGACTTCAGGTACGAGGCCCTCGAAGAATTCTACGCAGAGTGTTTTCTCATGGCAGCTCAGACGGGGGCCGTGACGAACACTTCCAGGGCACGTCGCACTGGCTAGAAATGTGGTCCTGGGGCTGTTCCAGTGCTCTGGAAATGTAGCTCTCCTTAAGGAACAGGCAGTGTGTTGCCCATCACTCGGCATACACAGAGGGCCTCCGAGGGACCGACCTTTGGGCCTCGATGTTGCTCAGCAGGCCCACAGGAGTCTGCAGGTACTCAGGGTTCTTGGATGGAAAATGATGCACACCCGTGGGGCCTACAAGTCCTGAAAAGGGTACTTCCTTTAAAATAAAGCAGAACAGGGGCTTCCCTGGTGGTGCAGTGGTTGAGAATATGCCTGCCAATGCAGGGTACACGGGTTCGAGCCCTGGTCTGAGAGGATCAAACATGCCGCGGAGAAACTGGGCCGGTGGGCCACAACGACTGACCCTGCGCATCTGGAGCCTGTGCTCCGCAACAAGAGAGGCTGCGATAGTGAGAGGCCCGCGCACCGCGATGAAGAGTGGCCCCATTTGACGCAACTGGAGAGAGCCCTAGCACAGAAACGAAAACCCAACATAGGGATCAATCAATCAAAAAATAAATCTTAAAAAAAATAAAAAATAAAAAAAATAAAATAAAATCAAGCAGAACAGCGACTAAGACCTCATGGAAACAGCTGCATGCCTCCCTTTCTGCACGGCTACTCAGGGACTTACCTCGAGGCCAGTACTCTCGTTGAGTTTCCCTTTAGCTCTAGAGCGTGGCAGGATGAGCTCCACCCCGGCCATCGAAGCAGCCGGCATAGCTAGAGAAAACTCATTTTCTACCCAGAGCCATGCCTACAGTGGCTAGTGGCCTGTCAACAGCAGTCAATTTCAAGTAGCTTCAAGGCAGCATGAATGCAGCTTTCAAAATGGGAAAGCAAGGCTAGTTCCATCAGGCCCCCGTTTCCAAGGGCACACGCAGCATATAACCCGGTGCTTTCTAAGAAGTCCAAAGAGACACAGGTTACCCAGTGGTTCCTTCCCTGAATAAACTCCTCGAAGCAGGATGTTCTGCAAATAGCGAACTGCCTCAACGAAGGAACGACCCAGCTAGGCCTCCGGGCCCGTGGCTCTTCAAAAGCCTGCAGTGTTACCAGAGGAACTGGGCTTTAGTTGCAGGCGGAACGCAAGCCGACTTTCTCTTGGAGGCAGGGAGACTTCAGGCAGAGACTCCCAGATGGAATACGAAGCCGAGGGTTTTTCTCAGTGTAGCTCAGACTTCAGCAATGAGCCAGACTTGCACGGCACGTTGGATCTGCTAGAACGGTGTTCGTGGACCTGTTCGAGTGCTGGGGAATTCAAGCTGTCCCAAGAAGGAGTGCAGTGTGTTGCCCTACACTCGGCATACACAGAGTGACTCCGAAGGGCTATGGGCCTGGATGTGGCTTAGCGGGCCCATGGGGGCCTCGGGGTACTCAGTGTTCTTGCAGGAAATAGGGTTCCCATGCGAGACTCCTAGATGTCCTGCAAAGCATACTGACATTAAAATAATGCAGAGCAGGGGCTTCCCTTGTGGTGCAATGTTTGGGAATCCACCTGCCGATGAAGCGGACATGGGTTCGAGCCCTGGTCCACCAAGATCTCACATGCTGCGGAGTACTTAAGCCCGTGAACCACAACGACTGAGCCTGCGCTGTAGAGCCCGGGAGCCACAACGACTGAGCCCGCATGACAGAACTAATGAAGTCCACGTGCCTAGAGCCTGTGCTCCACAACAAGAGGAGTCACGGCAAAGAGAAGCCCGCGCACCGCATCGAAGAGTAGCCCCCGCTCGCTGCAACTAGAGAAAGCTCACATGCAGCAACGACGACCCAACACAGTAAAAAAAAATGATATATTAAATAAATAAATAAATAGATAGATAGATAAACAAATAAATAAATAAATAAACTAATGCAGAGCAGTGGCTACGGCCTCCTGAAAACTGCTGCACGCCTCCGCTTCTGCACGGCAATTCAGGGCCTTACCTTGAGGCAAGTGCTCACGCTGAGTGTCCCGTTAGCGCCACAGCATGGTAGGATGCTGACTTTCTCCTCGAGTAGAGTGACTTCAGGTACGAGGCCCTCGAAGAATTCTACGCAGAGTGTTTTATCATGGCAGCTCAGACGGGGGCCGTGACGAACACTTCCAGGGCACGTCGCACTGGCTAGAAATGTGGTCCTGGTGCTGTTCCAGTGCTCTGGAAATGTAGCTCTCCCTAAGGAACAGGCAGTGTGTTGCCCATCACTCGGCATACACAGAGGGCCTCCGAGGGACCGACCTTTGGGACTCGATGTTGCTCAGCAGGCCCACAGGAGTCTGGAGGTACTCAGGGTTCTTGGAGGCAAAATGATGCACACCCGTGGGGCCTACAAGTCGTGAAAAGGGTACTTCCTTTAAAATAAAGCAGAACAGGGGCTTCCGTGGTGGCGCAGTGGTTGAGAATATGCCTGCCAATGCAGGGGACACGAGTTCGAGCCCTGGTCTGAGAGGATCACACATGCCGCGGACAAACTGGGCCCGTGGGCCACAACGACTGACCTGCGCGTCTGGAGCCTGTGCTCTGCAACAAGAGAGGCGGCGATAGTGAGAGGCCCGCGCACCGCGATGAAGAGTGGCCCCATTTGCCGCAACTGGAGAGAACCCTAGCACAGAAATGAAGACCCAACATAGCGATCAATCAATCAAAAAATAAACCTTAAAAAAATAAAAAATAAAAAAATAAAATAAAATCAATCAGAACAGCGACTAAGACCTCATGGAAACAGCTGCATGCCTCCCTTTCTGCGCGGCTACTCAGGGACTTACCTCGAGGCCAGTACTCACATTGAGTTTCCCTTTAGCTCTAGAGCGTGGCAGGATGAGCTCCACCCCGGCCATCGAAGCAGCCGGCATAGCTAGAGAAAACTCATTTTCTACCCAGAGCCATGCCTACAGTGCCTAGTGGCCTGTCAACAGCAGTCAATTTCAAGTAGCTTCAAGGCAGCATGAATGGAGCTTTCAAAATGGGAAAGCAAGGCTAGTTCCATCAGGCCCCCATTTCCAAGGGCACACGCAGCATATATCCCGGTGCTTTCTAAGAAGTCCAAAGAGACACAGGTTACCAAGTGGTTCCTTCCCTGAATCAACTCCTCGAAGCAGGGTGTTCTGCAAATAGCGAATTGCCTCAACGAAGGAATGCCCCAGCTAGGCCTCCGGGCCCGTGGCTCTTCAAAACCCTGAAGTGTTACCCGAGGAATTGGGCTTTAGTTGCAGTCGGAACGCAAGCCAAATTTCTCTTGGAGGCAGGATGACTTTAGGCAGGGACTCCCAGATGGAATACGAAGCCGAGGGTTTTTCTCAGTGCAGCTCAGACTTGGGCAATGAGCCAGACTTGCACGGCACGTTGGACCTGCTAGAACGGTGTTCGTGGACCTGTTCGAGTGCTGGGGAAATCAAGCTGTCTCAAGAAGGAGTGCAGTGTGTTGCCCTACACTCGGCATACACAGAGTGGCTCCGAAGGGCTATGGGCCTGGATGTGGCTTAGCGGGCCCATGGGGGCCTCGGGGTACTCAGTGTTCTTGCAGGAAATAGGGTTCCCACGCGAGGCTCCTAGATGTCCTGCAAAGCATGCTGACATTAAAATAATGCAGAGCAGGGGCTTCCCTTGTGGTGCAATGTTTGCGAATCCACCTGCCGATGCAGCAGACATGTGTTCGAGCCCTGGTCCACCAAGATCTCACATGCTGTGGAGTACTTAAGCCCGTGAACCACAATTACTGAGCCTGCGCTCTAGAGCCCGGGAGCCACAACGACTGAGCTCGCATGCCAGAACTAATGAAGTCCACGTGCCTAGAGCCTGTGCTCCACAACAAGAGGAGTCACCGCAATGAGAAGCCCGCGCACCGCAACGAAGAGTAGCCCCCGCTCGCTGCAACTAGAGAAAGCTCACATGCAGCAACGACGACCCAACACAGTAAAAAAGAATGATATATTAAATAAATAAATAAATAAATAGATAGATAAACAAATAAATAAATAAATAAACTAATGCAGAGCAGTGGCTACGGCCTCCTGAAAACTGCTGCACACCTCCGCTTCTGCACCGCAATTCAGAGCCTTACCTTGAGGCAAGTGCTCACGCTGAGTGTCCCGGTAGCGCCACAGCATGGTAGGATGCTGACTTTCTCCTCGAGCAGAGTGACTTCAGGTACGAGGCCCTCGAAGAATTCTACGCAGAGTGTTTTCTCATGGCAGCTCAGACGGGGGCCGTGACGAACACTTCCAGGGCACGTCCCACTGGCTAGAAATGTGGTCCTGAGGCTGTTTCAGTGCTCTGGAAATGTAGCTCTCCTTAAGGAACGTGCAGTGTCTTGCCCATCACTCGGCATACACAGAGGGCCTCCGAGGGACAGACCTTTGGGCCTCGATGTTGCTCAGCAGGCCCACAGGAGCCTGGAGATACTCAGGGATCTTGGAGGGAAAATGATGCACACCCAAGGGGCCTATGAGTCCTGAAAAGGGTACTTCCTTTAAAATAAAGCAGAACAGGGGCTTCCCTGGTGGCGCAGTCATTGAGAATATGCCTGCCAATGCAGGGGACATGGGTTCGAGCCCTGGTCTGAGAGGACCACACATGCCACGGAGAAACTGGGCCCGTGAGCCACGACGACTGACCCTGCGCGTCTGGAGCCTGTGCTCCGCAGCAAGAGAGGCCGCGATAGTGAGAGGCCCGCGCACCGCGATGAAGAGTGGCCCCATTTGCCGCAACTGGAGAGAGCCCTACCACAGAAACGAAGACCCAAAATAGCGATCAGTCAATCAAAAAATAAATCTTATAAAAAAATAAAAAATAAAAAAAATAAAATAAAATCAAGCAGAACAGCGACTAAGACCTCATGGAAACAACTTCATGCCTCCCTTTCTGCGCGGTTACTCAGGGACTTACCTCGAGGCCAGTACTCACGTTGAGTTTCCCTTTAGCTCTAGAGCGTGGCAGGATGAGCTTCACCCCGGCCATCGAAGCAGTCGGCATCGCTAGAGAAAACTCATTTTCTATCCAGAGCCATGCCTACAGTGGTTCGTGGCCTGTCAACAGCAGTCAATTTCAAGTAGCTTCAAGGCAGCATGATTGGAGCTTTCAAAATGGGAAAGCAAGGCTAGTTCCATCAGGCCCCCATTTCCAAGGGCACACGCAGCATATATCCCGGTGCTTTCTAAGAAGTGCAAAGAGACACAGCTTACCCAGTGGTTCCTTTCCTGAATCAACTCCTCGAAGCAGGGTGTTCTGCAAATAGCGAACTGCCTCAACGAAGGAACGCCCCAGCTAGGCCTCCGGGCCCGTGGCTCTTCAAAAGCCTGAAGTGTTACCCGAGGAACTGGCCTTTAGTTGCAGTCGGAACGCAAGCCGACTTTCTCTTGGAGGCAGGGAGACTTCAGGCAGGGACTCCCAGATGGAATACGAAGCCGAGGGTTTTTCTCAGTGCAGCTCAGACTTGGGCAATGAGCCAGACTTGCACGGCACATTGGACCTGCTAGAACGGTGTTTGTGGACCTGTTCGAGTGCTGGGGAATTCAAGCTGTCCCAAGAAGGAGTGCAGTGTGTTGCCCTACACTCGGCATACACAGAGTGGCTCCGAAGGGCTATGGGCCTGGATGTGGCTTAGCAGGCCCATGGGGGCCTCGGGGTACTCAGTGTTCTTGCAGGAAATAGGGTGCCCACGCGAGGCTTCTAGATGTCCAGCAAAGTGTACTGACATTAAAATAATGCAGAGCAGGGGCTTCCCTTGTGGTGCAATGTTTTGGAATCCACCTGCCGATGCAGCGGACATGGGTTCGAGCCCTGGTCCACCAAGATCTCACATGCTGCGGAGTACTTAAGCCCGTGAACCACAACGACTGAGCCTGCGCTGTAGAGCCCGGGAGCCACAACGACTGAGCCCGCATGCCAGAACTAATGAAATCCAAGTGCCTAGAGCCTGTGCTCCACAACAAGAGGAGTCACCGCAATTAGAAGCCCAGGCACCGCAACGAAGTGTAGCCCCCGCTCGCTGCAACTAGAGAAAGCTCACATGCAGCAACGACGACCCAACATAGTAAAAAAAGAATGATATATTAAATAAATAAATAAATAGATAGATAGATAAACAAATAAATAAATATATAAACTAATGCAGAGCATTGGCTACGGCCTCCTGAAAACTGCTGCACGCCTCCGCTTCTGCACGGCAATTCAGGGCCTTACCTTGAGGCAAGTGCTCATGCTGAGTGTGCCGTTAGCGCCACAGCATGGTAGGATGCTGACTTTCTCCTCGAGCAGAGTGACTTCAGGTACGCGGCCCTCGAAGAATTCTACGCAGAGTGTTTTCTCATGGCAGCTCACACGGGGGCCGTGACGAACACTTCCAGGGCACGTCGCACTGGCTAGATATGCGGTCCTGAGGCTGTTCCAGTGCTCTGGAAATGTAGCTCTCCTTAAGGAACGTACAGTGTGTTGCCCATCACTTGGCATACACAGAGGGCCTCCGAGGGACCGACCTTTGGGCCTCGATGTTGCTCAGCAGGCCCACAGGAGTATGGAGGTACTCAGGGTTCTTGGAGGGAAAATGATGCACACCCGAGGGGCCTACGAGTCCTGAAAAGGGTACTTCCTTTAAAATAAAGCAGAACTGGGGCTTCCCTGGTGGCGCAGGGGTTGAGAATATGCCTGCCAATGCAGGGGACACGGGTTCGAACCCTGGTCTGAGAGGATCACAAATGCCGGGGAGAAACTAGGCCCGTAGGCCACAATGACTGAACCTGCGCGTCTGGAGCCTGTGCTCCACAAGAAGAGAGGCCGCGATAGTGAGAGGCCCGCGCACAGTGATGAAGAGTCGCCCCATTTGCCGCAACTGGAGAGAGCCCTAGCACAGAAACAAAGACCCAACATAGCGATCAATCAATCAAAAAATGAATCTTTAAAAAAAATAAAAAATAAAAAAAATAAAATAAAATCAAGCAGAACAGCGACTAAGACCTCATGGAAAGAGCTGCATGCCTCCCTTTCTGCGCGGCTACTCAGGGACTTACCTCGAGGCCAGTACTCACGTTGAGTTTCCCTTTAGCTCTAGGGCGTGGCAGTATGAGCTCCAACCCGCCCATCGAAGCAGCCGGCATAGCTAGAGAAAACTCATTTTCGACCCAGAGCCATGCCTACAGTGGCTAGTGGCCTGTCAACAGCAGTCAATTTCAAGTAGCTTCAAGGCAGCATGAATGGAGCTTTCAAAATGGAAAAGCAAGGCTAGTTCCATTAGGCCCCCATTTCCAAGGGCACACGCAGCATATATCCCGGTGCTTTGTAGGAAGTGCAAAGGGACACAGGTTACCCAGTGGTTCCTTCCCTGAATCAACTCCTCGAAGCAGGGTGTTCTGCAAATAACGAACTGCGTCAACGGAGGAACACCCCAGCTAGGCCTCCGGGCCCATGGCTCTTCAAAAGCCTGAAGTGTTACCCGAGGAACTGGGCTTTAGTTGCAGTCGGAACGCAAGCCGACTTTCTCTTGGAGGCAGGGTGACTTCAGGCAGGGACTCCTAGATGGAATACGAAGCAGAGGGTTTTTCTCAGTGCAGCTCAGACTTGGGCAATGAGCCAGACTTGCACGGCACGTTGGACCTGCTAGAAAGGTGTTCGTCGACCTGTGGGAGTGCTGGGGAAATCAAGCTGTCCCAAGAAGGAGTGCAGTGTGTTGCCCTACACTCGGCATACACAGAGTGGCTCCGAAGGGCTATGGGCCTGGATGTGGCTTAGCGGGCCCATTGGGGCCTCGGGGTACTCAGTGTTCTTGCAGGAAATAGGGTGCCCACGCGAGGCTCCTAGATGTCCTGCAAAGCATACTGACATTAAAATAATGCAGAGCAGGGACTTCCCTTGTGGTGCAATGTTTGGGAATCCATCTGCCGATGCAGCGGACATGGGTTCGAGCCCTGGTCCACCAAGATCTCACATGCTGCGGAGTACTTAAGCCCGTGAACCACAACGACTGAGCGTGCGCTGTAGAGCCCGGGAGCCACAACGACTGAGCCCTCATGCCAGAACTAATGAAGTCCACGTGCCTAGAGCCTGTGCTCCACAACAAGAGGAGTCACCGCAATGAGAAGCCCGCGCACCGCAACGAAGAGTAGCCCCCGCTCGCTGCAACTAGAGAAAGCTCACATGCAGCAACGACGACCCAACATAGTAAAAATAAAAATGATATATTAAATAACTAAATAAATAGATAGATAAACAAATAAATAAATAAATAAACTAATGCAGAGCAGTGGCTACGGCCTCCTGAAAACTGCTGCACGCCTCCGCTTCTGCACGGCAATTCAGGGCCTTACCTTGAGGCAAGTGCTCACGCTGAGTGTCCCGTTAGCGCCACAGCATGGTAGGATGCTGACTTTCTCCTCGAGCAGAGTGACTTCAGGTACGAGGCCCTCGAAGAATTCTACGCAGAGTGTTTTCTCATGGCAGCTCAGACGGGGGCCGTGACGAACACTTCCAGGGCACGTCGCACTGGCTAGAAATGTGGTCCTGGGGCTGTTCCAGTGCTCTGGAAATGTAGCTCTCCTTAAGGAACAGGCAGTGTGTTGCCCATCACTCGGCATACACAGCGGGCCTCCGAGGGACCGACCTTTGGGCCTCGATGTTGCTCAGCAGGCCCACAGAAGTCTGGAGGTACGCAGGGTTCTTGGAGGGAAAATTATGCACACCCGAGTGGCCTACGAGTCCTGAAAAGGGTACTTCCTTTAAAATAAAGCAGAACAGGGGCTTCCCTGGTGGCGCAGTGGTTGAGAATATGCCTGCCAATGCAGGGGACACGGGTTCGAGCCCTTGTCTGAGAGGATCACACATGCCGCGGAGAAACTGGGCCCGTGGGCCACAATGACTGAACCTGCGCGTCTGGAACCTGTGCTCCGCAACAAGAGAGGCCGCGATAGTGAGAGGCCCGCGCACCGCGATGAAGAGTGGCCCCATTTGCCGCAACTGGAGAGAGCCCTAGCACAGAAATGAAGACCCAACATAGCAATCAATCAATCAAAAAATAAACCTTAAAAAAAAATAAAAAATAAAAAAATAAAATAAAATCAAGCAGAACAGCGACTAAGACCTCATGGAAACAGCTGCATGCCTCCCTTTCTGCGTGGCTACTCAGGGACTTACCTCGAGGCCAGTACTTACGTTGAGTTTCCCTTTAGCTCTAGAGCGTGGCAGGATGAGCTCCACTCCGGCCATCGAAGCAGCCGGCATAGCTAGAGAAAACTCATTTTCTACCCAGAGCCATGCCTACAGTGGCTCGTGGCCTGTCAACAGCAGTCAATTTCAAGTAGCTTCAAGGCAGCATGAAAGGAGCTTTCAAAATGCGAAAGCAAGGCTAGTTCCATCAGGCCCCCATTTCCAAGGGCACACGCAGCATATATCCCGGTGCTTTCTAAGAAGTGCAAAGAGACACAGGTTACCCAGTGGTTCCTTTCCTGAATCAACTCCTCGAAGCAGGGTGTTCTGCAAATAGCGAACTGCCTCAACGAAGGAACGCCCCAGCTAGGCCTCCGGGCCCGTGGCTCTTCAAAAGCCTGAAGTGTTACCCGAGGAACTGGCCTTTAGTTGCAGTCGGAACGCAAGCCGACTTTCTCTTGGGGGCAGAGAGACTGCAGGCAGGGACTCCCAGATGGAATACGAAGCCGAGGGTTATTCTCAGTGCAGCTCAGACTTGGGCAATGAGCCAGACTTGCACGGCACGTTGGACCTGCTAGAACGGTGTTCGTGGACCTGTTCGAGTGCTGGGGAATTCAAGCTGTCCCAAGAAGGAGTGCAGTGTGTTGCCCTACACTCGGCATACACAGAGTGGCTCCGAAGGGCTGTGGGCCTGGATGTGGCTTAGCGGGCCCATGGGGGCCTGGGGGTACTCAGTGTTCTTGCAGGAATTAGGGTGCCCACGTGAGGCTCCTAGATGCCCTGCAAAGCATACTGACATTAAAATAATGCAGAGCAGGGGCTTCCCTTGTGGTGCAATGTTTGGGAATCCACCTGCCGATGCAGCGGACATGGGTTCGAGCCCTGGTCCACCAAGATCTCACATGCTGCGGAGTACTTAAGCCCGTGAACCACAACGACTGAGCCTGCGCTGTAGAGACCGGGAGCCACAACGACTGAGCCCGCATGCCAAAACTAATGAAGTCCAAGTGCCTAGAGCCTGTGCTCCACAACAAGAGGAGTCACCGCAATTAGAAGCCCGCGCACCGCAACGAAGAGTAGCCCCCGCTCGCTGCAACTAGAGAAAGCTCACATGCAGCAACGACGACCCAACACAGTAAAAAAAAAAGATATATTAAATAAATAAATAAATAGATAGATAGATAAACAAATAAATAAATAAATAAACTAATGCAGAGCTGTGGCTACGGCCTCCTGAAAACTGCTGCACGCCTCCGCTTCTGCACGGCAATTCAGGGCCTTACCTTGAGGCAAGTGCTCACGCTGAGTGTCCAGTTAGCGCCACAGCATGGTAGGATGCTGACTTTCTCCTCGAGCAGAGTGACTTCAGGTACGAGGCCCTCGAAGAATTCTACGCAGAGTGTTTTCTCATGGCAGCTCAGACGGGGGCCGTGACGAACACTTCCAGGGCACGTCGCACTGGCTAGAAATGTGGTCCTGGGGCTGTTCCAGTGCTCTGGAAATGTAGCTCTCCTTAAGGAACAGGCAGTGTGTTGCCCATCACTCGGCATACACAGCTTGCCTCCGAGGGACCGACCTTTGGGCCTCGATGTTGCTCAGCAGGCCCACAGGAGTCTGGAGGTACTCAGGGTACTTGGAGGGAAAATGCTGCACACCCGAGTGGTCTACGAGTCCTGAAAAGGGTACTTCCTTTAAAATAAAGCAGAACAGGGGCTTCCCTGATGGCGCAGTGGTTGAGAATATGCCTGCCAATGCAGGGGACACGGGTTCGAGCCTGGTCTGAGAGGATCACACATGCCGCGGAGAAACTGGGCCCGTGGGCCACAATGACTGAACCTGCGCGTCCTGAGCCTGTGCTCCGCAACAAGAGAGGCTGCGATAGTGAGAGGCCCGCGCACCGCGATGAAGAGTGGCCCCATTTGCCGCAACTGGAGAGAGCCCTAGCACAGAAACAAAAACCCAACATAGCGATCAATCAATCAAAAAATAAATCTTAAAAAAACATAAAAAATAAAAAAAATCAAATCAAATCAAGCAGAACAGCGACTAAGACCTCATGGAAACAGCTGCATGCCTCCCTTTCTGCGCGGCTAATCAGGGACTTACCTCGAGGCCAGTACTCACGTTGAGTTTCCCTTTAGCTCTAGAGTGTGGCAGGATGAGCTCCACACCGGCCATCGAAGCAGTCGGCATAGCTAGAGAAAACTCATTTTCTACCCAGAGCCATGCCTACAGTGGCTAGTGGCCTGTCAACAGCAGTCAATTTCAAGTAGCTTCAAGGCAGCATGAATGGAGCTTTCAAAATGGCAAAGCAAGGCTAGTTCCATTAGGCCCCCATTTCCAAGGGCACACGCAGCATATATCCCGGTGCTTTCTAAGAAGTCCAAAGAGACACAGGTTACCCAGTGGTTCCTTCCCTGAATCAACTCCTCGAAGCAGGGTGTTCTGCAAATAGCGAACTGCCTCAACGAAGGAACGCCCCAGCTAGGCCTCCGGGCCCGTGGCTCTTCAAAAGCCTGAAGTGTTACCCGAGGAACTGGCCTTTAGTTGCAGTCGGAACGCAAGCCGACTTTCTCTTGGGGGCAGGGAGACGGCAGGCAGGGACTCCCAGATGGAATACGAAGCTGAGGGTTTTTCTCAGTGCAGCTCAGACTTGGGCAATGAGCCAGACTTGCACGACACGTTGGACCTGCTAAAACGGTGTGCGTGGACCTGTTCGAGTGCTGGGGAATTCAAGCTGTCCCAAGAAGGAGTGCAGTGTGTTGCCCTACACTCGGCATACACATAGTGGCTCCGAAGGGCTATGGGCCTGGATGTGGCTTAGCGGGCCCATGGGAGCCTCGGGATACTCAGTGTTCTTGCAGGAAATAGGGTGCCCACGCGAGGCTCCTAGATGTCCTGCAAAGCATACTGACATTAAAATAATGCAGAGCAGGGGCTTCCCTTGTGGTGCAATGTTTGGGAATCCACCTGCCGATGAAGCGGACATGGGTTCGAGCCCTGGTCCACCAAGATCTCACATGCCGCGGAGCACCTAAGCCCGTGAACCACAACGACTGAGCCTGCGCTCTAGAGCCCGGGAGCCACGACGACTGAGCCCTCATGCCAGAACTAATGAAGTCCACGTGCCTAGAGCCTGTGCTCCACAACAAGAGGAGTCACCGCAATGAGAAGCCCGCGCACCGCAATGAAGAGTAGACCCCGCTCGCTGCAACTAGAGAAAGCTCACATGCAGCAACGACGACCCAACACAGTAAAAAAAAAATGATATATTAAATAAATAAATAAATACATAGATAAACAAATAAATAAATAAATAAACCAATGCAGAGCAGTGGCTACGGCCTCCTGAAAACTGCTGCACGCCTCCGCTTCTGCACGGCAATTCAGGGCCTTACCTTGAGGCAAGTGCTCATGCTGAGTGTCCCGTTAGCGCCACAGCATGGTAGGATGCTGACTTTCTCCTCGAGCAGAGTGACTTAGGTAGGAGGCCCTCAAAGAATTCTACGCAGAGTGTTTTCTCATGGCAGCTCAGACGGGGGCCGTGACGAACACTTCCAGGGCACGTCGCACTGGCTAGAAATGTGGTCCTGAGGCTGTTCCAGTGCTCTGGAAATGTAGCTCTCCTTAAGGAACGTGCAGTGTGTTGCCCATCACTCGGCATACACAGAGGGCCTCCGAGGGACCGACCTTTGGGCCTCGATGTTGCTCAGCAGGCCCACAGGAGTCTGGAGGTACTCAGGGTTCTTGGAGGGAAAATGATGCACACCCGAGGGGCCTACGAGTCCTGCAAAGGGTACTTCCTTTAAAATAAAGCAGAACAGGGGCTTCCCTGGTGGCGCAGTGGTTGAGAATATGCCTGCCAATGCAGGGGACACGGGTTCGAGCCCTGGTCTGAGAGGATCACACATGCCGCGGAGAAACTGGGCCCGTGGGCCACAATGACTGAACCTGCGTGTCTGGAGCCTGTGCTCCGCAACAAGAGAGGCCGCGATAGTGAGAGGCCCGTGCACCGCGATGAAGAGTGGCCCCATTTGCCGCAACTGGAGAGAGCCCTAGCACAGAAACGAAGACCCAACATAGCGATCAATCAATCAAAAAATAAATCTTAAAAAAAATAAAAAATAAAAAAAATAAAATAAAATCAAGCAGAACAGCGACTAAGACCTCATGGAAACAGCTGCATGCCTCCCTTTCTGCGCGGCTACTCAGGGACTTACCTCGAGGCCAGTACTCACGTTGAGTTTCCCTTTAGCTCTAGAGCATGGCAGGATGAGCTCCACACCGGCCATCGAAGCAGTCGGCATAGCTAGAGAAAACTCATTTTCTACCCAGAGCCATGCCTACAGTGGCTAGTGGCCTGTCAACAGCAGTCAATTTCAAGTAGCTTCAAGGCAGCATGAATGGAGCTTTCAAAATGGCAAAGCAAGGCTAGTTCCATCAGGCCCCCATTTCCAAGGGCACACGCAGCATATATCCCGGTGCTTTCTAAGAAGTCCAAAGAGACACAGGTTACCCAGTGGTTCCTTCCCTGAATCAACTCCTCGAAGCAGGGTGTTCTGCAAATAGCGAACTGCCTCAATGAAGGAACGCCCCAGCTAGGCCTCCGGGCCCGTGGCTCTTCAAAAGCCTGCAGTGTTACCAGAGGAACTGGGCTTTAGTTGCAGGGGGAACGCAAGCCGACTTTCTCTTGGAGGTAGGGAGACTTCAGGCAGGGACTCCCAGATGGAATACGAAGCCGAGGGTTTTTCTCAGTGCAGCTCAGACTTGGGCAATGAGCCAGTCTTGCACAGCACGTTGTACCTGCTAGAACGGTGTTCGTGGACCTGTTCGAGTGCTAGGGAATTCAAGCTGTCCCAAGAAGGAGTGCAGTGTGTTGCCCTACACTCGGCATACACAGAGTGGCTCCGAAGGGCTATGGGCCTGGATGTGGCTTAGCGGGCCCATGGGGGCCTCGGGGTACTCAGTGTTCTTGCAGGGAATAGGGTGCCCACGCGAGGCTCCTAGATGTCCTGCAAAGCATACTGACATTAAAATAATGCAGAGCAGGGGCTTCCCTTGTGGTGCAATGTTTGGGAATCCACCTGCCGATGAAGCGGACATGGGTTCGAGCCCTGGTCCACCAAGATCTCACATGCTGCGGAGTACTTAAGCCCGTGAACCACAACGAGTGAGCCAGCGCTGTAGAGCCCGGGAGCCACAACGACTGATCCCGCATGCCAGAACTAATGAAGTCCACGTGCCTAGAGCCTGTGCTCCACAACAAGAGGTGTCACCGCAATTAGAAGCCCGTGCACCGCAACGAAGAGTAGCCCCCGCTCGCTGCAACTAGAGAAAGCTCACATGCAGCAACGACGACCCAACACAGTAAAAAAAAAATGATATATTAAATAACTAAATAAATAAATAGATAGATAAACAAATAAATAAATAAATAAACTAATGCAGAGCAGTGGCTACGGCCTCCTGAAAACTGCTGCACGCCTCCGCTTCTGCACGGCAATTCAGGGCCTTACCTTGAGGCAAGTACTCACGTTGAGTGTCCCGTTAGCGCCACAGCATGGTAGGAAGCTGACTTTCTCCTTGAGCAGAGTGACTTCAGGTACGAGGCCCTCGAAGAATTCTACGCAGAGTGTTTTCTCATGGCAGCTCAGACGGGGGCCGTGACGAACACTTCCAGGGCACGTCGCACTGGCTAGAAATGTGGTCCTGGGGCTGTTCCAGTGCTCTGGAAATGTAGCTCTCCTTAAGGAACAGGCAGTGTGTTGCCCATCACTCGGCATACACAGAGGGCCTCCGAGGGACCGACCTTTGGGCCTCGATGTTGCTCAGCAGGCCCACAGGAGTCTGCAGGTACTCAGGGTTCTTGGATGGAAAATGATGCACACCCGTGGGGCCTACAAGTCCTGAAAAGGGTACTTCCTTTAAAATAAAGCAGAACAGGGGCTTCCCTGGTGGTGCAGTGGTTGAGAATATGCCTGCCAATGCAGGGTACACGGGTTCGAGCCCTGGTCTGAGAGGATCAAACATGCCGCGGAGAAACTGGGCCGGTGGGCCACAACGACTGACCCTGCGCATCTGGAGCCTGTGCTCCGCAACAAGAGAGGCTGCGATAGTGAGAGGCCCGCGCACCGCGATGAAGAGTGGCCCCATTTGACGCAACTGGAGAGAGCCCTAGCACAGAAACGAAAACCCAACATAGGGATCAATCAATCAAAAAATAAATCTTAAAAAAAATAAAAAATAAAAAAAATAAAATAAAATCAAGCAGAACAGCGACTAAGACCTCATGGAAACAGCTGCATGCCTCCCTTTCTGCACGGCTACTCAGGGACTTACCTCGAGGCCAGTACTCACGTTGAGTTTCCCTTTAGCTCTAGAGCGTGGCAGGATGAGCTCCACCCCGGCCATCGAAGCAGCCGGCATAGCTAGAGAAAACTCATTTTCTACCCAGAGCCATGCCTACAGTGGCTAGTGGCCTGTCAACAGCAGTCAATTTCAAGTAGCTTCAAGGCAGCATGAATGCAGCTTTCAAAATGGGAAAGCAAGGCTAGTTCCATCAGGCCCCCGTTTCCAAGGGCACACGCAGCATATAACCCGGTGCTTTCTAAGAAGTCCAAAGAGACACAGGTTACCCAGTGGTTCCTTCCCTGAATAAACTCCTCGAAGCAGGATGTTCTGCAAATAGCGAACTGCCTCAACGAAGGAACGACCCAGCTAGGCCTCCGGGCCCGTGGCTCTTCAAAAGCCTGCAGTGTTACCAGAGGAACTGGGCTTTAGTTGCAGGCGGAACGCAAGCCGACTTTCTCTTGGAGGCAGGGAGACTTCAGGCAGAGACTCCCAGATGGAATACGAAGCCGAGGGTTTTTCTCAGTGTAGCTCAGACTTCAGCAATGAGCCAGACTTGCACGGCACGTTGGATCTGCTAGAACGGTGTTCGTGGACCTGTTCGAGTGCTGGGGAATTCAAGCTGTCCCAAGAAGGAGTGCAGTGTGTTGCCCTACACTCGGCATACACAGAGTGACTCCGAAGGGCTATGGGCCTGGATGTGGCTTAGCGGGCCCATGGGGGCCTCGGGGTACACAGTGTTCTTGCAGGAAATAGGGTTCCCATGCGAGACTCCTAGATGTCCTGCAAAGCATACTGACATTAAAATAATGCAGAGCAGGGGCTTCCCTTGTGGTGCAATGTTTGGGAATCCACCTGCCGATGAAGCGGACATGGGTTCGAGCCCTGGTCCACCAAGATCTCACATGCTGCGGAGTACTTAAGCCCGTGAACCACAACGACTGAGCCTGCGCTGTAGAGCCCGGGAGCCACAACGACTGAGCCCGCATGACAGAACTAATGAAGTCCACGTGCCTAGAGCCTGTGCTCCACAACAAGAGGAGTCACGGCAAAGAGAAGCCCGCGCACCGCATCGAAGAGTAGCCCCCGCTCGCTGCAACTAGAGAAAGCTCACATGCAGCAACGACGACCCAACACAGTAAAAAAAAATGATATATTAAATAAATAAATAAATAGATAGATAGATAAACAAATAAATAAATAAATAAACTAATGCAGAGCAGTGGCTACGGCCTCCTGAAAACTGCTGCACGCCTCCGCTTCTGCACGGCAATTCAGGGCCTTACCTTGAGGCAAGTGCTCACGCTGAGTGTCCCGTTAGCGCCACAGCATGGTAGGATGCTGACTTTCTCCTCGAGTAGAGTGACTTCAGGTACGAGGCCCTCGAAGAATTCTACGCAGAGTGTTTTATCATGGCAGCTCAGACGGGGGCCGTGACGAACACTTCCAGGGCACGTCGCACTGGCTAGAAATGTGGTCCTGGTGCTGTTCCAGTGCTCTGGAAATGTAGCTCTCCCTAAGGAACAGGCAGTGTGTTGCCCATCACTCGGCATACACAGAGGGCCTCCGAGGGACCGACCTTTGGGACTCGATGTTGCTCAGCAGGCCCACAGGAGTCTGGAGGTACTCAGGGTTCTTGGAGGCAAAATGATGCACACCCGTGGGGCCTACAAGTCGTGAAAAGGGTACTTCCTTTAAAATAAAGCAGAACAGGGGCTTCCGTGGTGGCGCAGTGGTTGAGAATATGCCTGCCAATGCAGGGGACACGAGTTCGAGCCCTGGTCTGAGAGGATCACACATGCCGCGGACAAACTGGGCCCGTGGGCCACAACGACTGACCTGCGCGTCTGGAGCCTGTGCTCTGCAACAAGAGAGGCGGCGATAGTGAGAGGCCCGCGCACCGCGATGAAGAGTGGCCCCATTTGCCGCAACTGGAGAGAACCCTAGCACAGAAATGAAGACCCAACATAGCGATCAATCAATCAAAAAATAAACCTTAAAAAAATAAAAAATAAAAAAATAAAATAAAATCAATCAGAACAGCGACTAAGACCTCATGGAAACAGCTGCATGCCTCCCTTTCTGCGCGGCTACTCAGGGACTTACCTCGAGGCCAGTACTCACATTGAGTTTCCCTTTAGCTCTAGAGCGTGGCAGGATGAGCTCCACCCCGGCCATCGAAGCAGCCGGCATAGCTAGAGAAAACTCATTTTCTACCCAGAGCCATGCCTACAGTGCCTAGTGGCCTGTCAACAGCAGTCAATTTCAAGTAGCTTCAAGGCAGCATGAATGGAGCTTTCAAAATGGGAAAGCAAGGCTAGTTCCATCAGGCCCCCATTTCCAAGGGCACACGCAGCATATATCCCGGTGCTTTCTAAGAAGTCCAAAGAGACACAGGTTACCAAGTGGTTCCTTCCCTGAATCAACTCCTCGAAGCAGGGTGTTCTGCAAATAGCGAATTGCCTCAACGAAGGAATGCCCCAGCTAGGCCTCCGGGCCCGTGGCTCTTCAAAAGCCTGAAGTGTTACCCGAGGAACTGGACAATAGTTGCAGTCGGAACGCAAGCTGACTTTCTCTTGGAGGCAGGGAGACTTCAGGCAGGGACTCCCAGATGGAATACGAAGCCGAGGGTTTTTCTCAGTGCAGCTCAGACTTGGGCAATGAGCCAGTCTTGCACGGCACGTTGGACCTGATAAAACGGTGTACGTGGACCTGTTCGAGTGCTGGGGAATTCAAGGTGTCCCAAAAAGGAGTGCAGTGTGTTGCCCTACACTCGGCATACACAGAGTGGCTCCGAAGGGCTATGGGCCTGGATGTGGCTTAGCGGGCCCATGGGGGCCTCGGGGTACTCAGTGTTCTTGCAGGAAATAGGGTGCCCACGCGAGACTCCTAGATGTCCTGCAAAGCATAATGACATTAAAATAATGCTGAGCAGGGGCTTCCCTTGTGGTGCAATGTTTGGGAATCAACCTGCCGATGCAGCGGACATGGGTTCGAGCCCTGGTCCACCAAGATCTCACATGCTGCGGAGCACCTAAGCCCGTGAACCACAACGACTGAGCCTGCGCGCTAGAGCCCGGGAGCCACAACGACTAAGCCCGCATGACAGAATTAATGAAGTCCACGTGCCTAGAGCCTGTGCTCCACAAAAACAGGAGTCACGGAAAAGAGAAGCCCGCGCACCGCATCGAAGAGTAGCCCCCGCTCGCTGCAACTAGAGAAAGCTCACATGCAGCAACGACGACCCAACACAGTAAAAAAAAAATGATATATTAAATAAATAAATAGATAGATAAATAAATAAATAAATAAATAAACTAATGCAGAGCAGTGGCTACGGCCTCCTGAAAACTGCTGCACGCCTCCGCTTCTGCACGGCAATTCACGGCCTTACCTTGAGGCAAGTGCTCACGCTGAGTGTCCCGTTAGCGCCACAGCATGGTAGGATGCTGACTTTCTCCTCGAGCAGAGTGACTTCAGGTACGAGGCCCTCGAAGAATTCTACGCAGAGTGTTTTCTCATGGCAGCTCAGACGGGGGCCGTGACGAACACTTCCAGGGCACGTCGCACTGGCTAGAAATGTGGTCCTGGGGCTGTTCCAGTGCTCTGGAAATGTAGCTCTCCCTAAGGAACAGGCAGTGTGTTGCCCATCACTCGGCATACACAGAGGGCCTCCGAGGGACCGACCTTTGGGCCTCGATGTTGCTCAGCAGGCCCACAGGAGTCTGGAGGTACTCAGGGTTCTTGGAGGGAAAATGATGCACACCCAAGGGGCCTACGAGTCCTGAAAAGGGTACTTCCTTTAAAATAAAGCAGAGCAGGGGCTTCCATGGTGGCGCAGGGGTTGAGAATATGCCTGCCAATGCAAGGGACACGGGTTTGAGCCCTGGTCTGAGAGGATCACACATGCCGCGGAGAAACTGGGCCCGTGGGCCACAATGATTGAACCTGCACGTCTGGAGCCTGTGCTCCGCAACAAGAGAGGCCGCGATAGTGAGAGGCCCGCGCACCGCGATGAACAGTGGCCCCATTTGCCGCAACTGGAGAGAGCCCTACCACAGAAACGAAGACCCAACATAGCGATCACTCAATCAAAAAATAAATCTTAAAAAAAAATAAAAAATAAAAAAAATAAAATAAAATCAAGCAGAACAGCGACTAAGACCTCATGGAAACAGCTGCATGCCTCCCTTTCTGCGCGGCTACTCAGGGACTTACCTCGAGGCCAGTACTCACGTTGAGTTTCCCTTTAGCTCTAGGGCGTGGCAGGATGAGCTCCACTCCGGCCATCGAAGCAGCCGGCATAGCTAGAGAAAACTCATTTTCCACCCAGAGCCATGCCTACAGTGGCTAGTGGCCTGTCAACAGCAGCCAATTTCAAGTAGCTTCAAGGCAGCATGAATGCAGCTTTCAAAATGGGAAAGCAAGGCTAGTTCCATCAGGCCCCCATTTCTAAGGGCACATGCAGCATATATCCCGGTGCTTTCTAAGAAGTCCAAAGAGACACAGGTTACCCAGTGGTTCCTTCCCTGAATCAACTCCTCGAAGCAGGGTGTTCTGCAAATAGCGAACTGCCTCAACGAAGGAACGCCCCAGCTAGGCCTCCGGGCCCGTGGCTCTTCAAAAGCCTGAAGTGTTACCCGAGGAACGGAGCTTTAGTTTCAGTCGGAACGCAAGCCGACTTTCTCTTGGAGGCAGGGTGAGTTCAGGCAGGGACTCCCAGATGGAATAAGAAGCCGAGGGTTTTTCTCAGTGCAGCTCAGACTTGGGCAATGAGCCAGACTTGCACGGCACGTTGGACCTGCTAGAACGGTGTTCGTGGACCTGTTCGAGTGCTGGGGAATTCAAGCTGTCCCAAGAAGGAGTGCAGTGTGTTGCCCTACACTTGGCATACACAGAGTGGCTCCGAAGGGTTATGGGCCTGGATGTGGCTTACGGGCCCATGGGGGCCACGGGGTACTCAGTGTTCTTGCAGGAAATAGGGTGCCCACGCGAGGCTCCTAGATGTCCTGCAAAGCATACTGACATTAAAATAATGCAGAGCAGGGGCTTCCCTTGTGGTGCAATGTTTGGGAATCCACCTGCCGATGCAGCGGACATGGGTTCGAGCCCTGGTCCACCAAGATCTCACATGCTGCGGAGTGCTTAAGCCCGTGAACCACAACGACTGAGCCTGCGCTGTAGAGCCCGGAAGCCACAACGACTGAGCCCGCATGCCAGAACTAATGAAGTCCAAGTGCCTAGAGCCTGTGCTCCACAACAAGAGGAGTCACCGCAATTAGAAGCCCGCGCACCGCAACGAAGAGTAGCCCCCGCTCGCTGCAACTAGAGAAAGCTCACATGCAGCAACGACGACCCAACACAGTAAAAAAAAAATGATATAATAAATAACTAAATAAATAAATAGATAGATAAACAAATAAATAAATAAATAAACTAATGCAGAGCAGTGGCTACGGCCTCCTGAAAACTGCTGCACGCCTCCGCTTCTGCACGGCAATTCAGGGCCTTACCTTGAGGCAAATGCTCACGCTGAGTGTCCCGTTAGCGCCACAGCATGGTAGGATGCTGACTTTCTCCTCGAGCAGAGTGACTTCAGGTACGAGGCCCTCGAAGAATTCTACGCAGAGTGTTTTCTCATGGCAACTCAGACGGGGGCCGTGACGAACACTTCCAGGGCACATCGCACTGGCTAGAAATGTGGTCCTGGGGCTGTTCCAGTGCTCTGGAAATGTAGCTCTCCTTAAGGAACGTGCAGTGTGTTGCCCATCACTCGGCATACACAGAGGGCCTCCAAGAGACCGACCTTTGGGCCTCGATGTTGCTCAGCAGGCCAACAGGAGTCTGGAGGTACTCAAGGTTCTTGGAGGGAAAATGACGCACACCCGAGGGGCCTACGAGTCCTGAAAAGGGTACTTCCTTTAAAATAAAGCAGAACAGGGGCTTCCCTGGTGGCGCAGTGGTTGAGAATATGCCTGCCAATGCAGGGGACACGGGTTCGAGCCCTGGTCTGAGAGGATCACACATGCCGCGGAGAAACTGGGCCCGTGGGCCACAATGACTGAAACTGCGTGTCTGGAGCCTGTGCTCCGCAACAAGAGAGGCCGCGATAGTGAGAGGCCCGCGCACCGCGATGAAGAGTGGCCCCATTTGCCGCAACTGGAGAGAACCCTAGCACAGAAACGAAGACCCAACATAGCGATCAATCAATCAAAAAATAAATCTTAAAAAAAAATAAAAAATGAAAAAAATCAAATCAAATCAAGCAGAACAGCGACTACGACCTCATGGAAACAGCTTCATGCCTCCCTTTCTGCGCGGCTACTCAGGGACTTTCCTCGAGGCCAGTACTCACGTTGAGTTTCCCTTTAGCTCTAGAGCGTGGCAGGATGAGCTCCACCCCGGCCATCGAAGCAGCCGGCATAGCTAGAGAAAACTCATTTTCTACCCAGAGCCATGCCTACAGTGCCTAGTGGCCTGTCAACAGCAGTCAATTTCAAGTAGCTTCAAGGCAGCATGAATGGAGCTTTCAAAATGGGAAAGCAAGGCTAGTTCCATCAGGCCCCCATTTCCAAGGGCACACGCAGCATATATCCCGGTGCTTTTAAAGAAGTGCAAAGGGACACAGGTTACCCAGTGGTTCCTTCCCTGAATCAACTCCTCGAAGCAGGGTGTTCTGCAAATAGCGAACTGCCTCAACGAAGGAACGACCCAGCTAGGCCTCCAGGCCCGTGGCTCTTCAAAAGCCTGCAGTGTTACCAGAGGAACTGGGCTTTAGTTGCAGGCGGAACGCAAGCCGACTTTCTCTTGGAGGCAGGGAGACTTCAGGCAGAGACTCCCAGATGGAATACGAAGCCGAGGGTTTTTCTCAGTGTAGCTCAGACTTCAGCAATGAGCCAGACTTGCACGGCACGTTGGATCTGCTAGAACGGTGTTCGTGGACCTGTTCGAGTGCTGGGGAATTCAAGCTGTCCCAAGAAGGAGTGCAGTGTGTTGCCCTAAACTCGGCATACACAGAGTGACTCCGAAGGGCTATGGGCCTGGATGTGGCTTAGCGGGCCCATGGGGGCCTCGGGGTACTCAGTGTTCTTGCAGGAAATAGGGTTCCCATGCGAGACTCCTAGATGTCCTGCAAAGCAAACTGACATTAAAATAATGCATAGCAGGGGCTTCCCTTGTGGTGCAATGTTTGGGAATCCACCTGCCGATGAAGCGGACATGGGTTCGAGCCCTGGTCCACCAAGATCTCACATGCTGCGGAGTACTTAAGCCCGTGAACCACAACGACTGAGCCTGCGCTGTAGAGCCCGGGAGCCACAACGACTGAGCCCGCATGCCAGAACTAATGAAGTCCACGTGCCTAGAGCCTGTGCTCTACAACAAGAGGAGTCACCGCAATTAGAAGCCCGCGCACCGCAACGAAGAGTAGCCCCCGCTCGCTGCAACTAGAGAAAGCTCACATGCAGCAACGACGACCCAACACAGTAAAAAAAAAATGATATATTAAATAAATAAATAAATAAATAGATAGATAAACAAATAAATAAATAAATAAACTAATACAGAGCCGTGGCTACGGCCTCCTGAAAACTTCTGCACGCCTCCGCTTCTGCACGGCAATACAGGGCCTTACCTTGAGGCAAGTGCTCACGCTGAGTGTCCCGTTAGCGCCACAGCGTGGTAGGATGCTGACTTTCTCCTCGAGCAGAGTGACTTCAGGTACGAGGCCCTCGAAGAATTCTACGCAGAGTGTTTTCTCATGGCAGCTCAGACGGGGGCCGTGACGAACACTTCCAGGGCACGTCGCACTGGCTAGAAATGTGGTCCTAGGGGCTGTTCCAGTGCTCTGGAAATGTAGCTCTCCTTAAGGAACAGGCAGTGTGTTGCCCATCACTCGGCATACACAGAGGGCCTCCGAGGGACCGACCTTTGGGCCTCGATGTTGCTCAGCATGCCCACAGGAGTCTGGAGGTACTCAGGGTTCTTGGAGGGAAAATGATGCACACCCGAGGGGCCTACGAGTCCTGAAAAGGGTACTTCCTTTAAAATAAAGGAGAACAGGGGCTTCCCTGGTGGCGCAGTGGTTGAGAATATGCCTGCCAATGCAGGGGACACGGGTTCGAGCCCTGGTCTGAGAGGATCACACATGCCGCGGAGAAACTGGGCCCGTGGGCCACAATGACTGAACCTGCGCGTCTGGAGCCTGTGCTCCGCAACAAGAGAGGCCGCGATAGTGAGAGGCCCGCGCACCGCGATGAAGAGTGGCCCCATTTGACGCAACTGGAGAGAGCCCTAGCACAGAAATGAAGACCCAACATAGCGATCAATCAATCAAAAAATAAACCTTAAAAAAAATAAAAAATAAAAAAATAAAATAAAATCAAGCAGAACAGCGACTAAGACCTCATGGAAACAGCTGCATGCCTCCCTTTCTGCACGGCTACTCAGGGACTTACCTCGAGGCCAGTACTCACGTTGAGTTTCCCTTTAGCTCTAGAGCGTGGCAGGATGAGCTCCACCCCGGCCATCGAAGCAGCCGGCATAGCTAGAGAAAACTCATTTTCTACCCAGAGCCATGCCTACAGTGCCTAGTGGCCTGTCAACAGCAGTCAATTTCAAGTAGCTTCAAGGCAGCATGAATGGAGCTTTCAAAATGGGAAAGCAAGGCTAGTTCCATCAGGCCCCCATTTCCAAGGGCACACGCAGCATATATCCCGGTGCTTTCTAAGAAGTCCAAAGAGACACAGGTTACCAAGTGGTTCCTTCCCTGAATCAACTCCTCGAAGCAGGGTGTTCTGCAAATAGCGAATTGCCTCAACGAAGGAATGCCCCAGCTAGGCCTCCGGGCCCGTGGCTCTTCAAAAGCCTGAAGTGTTACCCGAGGAACTGGGCAATAGTTGCAGTCGAAACGCAAGCTGACTTTCTCTTGGAGGCAGGGAGACTTCAGGCAGGGACTCCCAGATGGAATACGAAGCCGAGGGTTTTTCTCAGTGCAGCTCAGACTTTGGCAATGAGCCAGTCTTGCACGGCACGTTGGACCTGATAGAACGGTGTACGTGGACCTGTTCGAGTGCTGGGGAATTCAAACTGTCCCAAGAAGGAGTGCAGTGTGTTGCCCTACACTCGGCATACACAGAGTGGCTCCGAAGGGCTATGGGCCTGGATGTGGCTTAGCGGGCCCATGGGGGCCTCGGGGTACTCAGTGTTCTTGCAGGAAATAGGGTGCCCACGCGAGGCTCCTAGATGTCCTGCAAAGCATAATGACATTAAAATAATGCTGAGCAGGGGCTTCCCTTGTGGTGCAATGTTTGGGAATCCACCTGCCGATGCAGCGGACATGGGTTCGAGCCCTGGTCCACCAAGATCTCACATGCTGCGGAGCACCTAAGCCCGTGAACCACAACGACTGAGCCTGCGCGCTAGAGCCCGGGAGCCACAACGACTAAGCCCGCATGACAGAACTAATGAAGTCCACGTGCCTAGAGCCTGTGCTCCACAACAAGAGGAGTCACGGCAAAGAGAAGCCCGCGCACCACATCGAAGAGTAGCCCCCGCTCGCTGCAACTAGAGAAAGCTCACATGCAGCAACGACGACCCAACACAGTAAAAAAAAATGATATATTAAATAAATAAATAAATAGATAGATAGATAAACAAATAAATAAATAAATAAACTAATGCAGAGCAGTGGCTACGGCCTCCTGAAAACTGCTGCACGCCTCCGCTTCTGCACGGCAATTCAGGGCCTTACCTTGAGGCAAGTGCTCACGCTGAGTGTCCCGTTGGCGCCACAGCATGGTAGGATGCTGACTTTCTCCTCGAGTAGAGTGACTTCAGGTACGAGGCCCTCGAAGAATTCTACGCAGAGTGTTTTATCATGGCAGCTCAGACGGGGGCCGTGACGAACACTTCCAGGGCACGTCGCACTGGCTAGAAATGTGGTCCTGGTGCTGTTCCAGTGCTCTGGAAATGTAGCTCTCCTTAAGGAACAGGCAGTGTGTTGCCCATCACTCGGCATACACAGAGGGCCTCCGAGGGACCGACCTTTGGGACTCGATGTTGCTCAGCAGGCCCACAGGAGTCTGGAGGTACTCAGGGTTCTTGGAGGGAAAATGATGCACACCCGTGGGGCCTACAAGTCCTGAAAAGGGTACTTCCTTTAAAATAAAGCAGAACAGGGGCTTCCGTGGTGGCGCAGTGGTTGAGAATATGCCTGCCAATACAGGGGACACGAGTTCGAGCCCTGGTCTGAGAGGATCACAAATGCCGCGGACAAACTGGGCCCGTGGGCCACAACGACTGACCTGCGCGTCTGGAGCCTGTGCTCTGCAACAAGAGAGGCGGCGATAGTGAGAGGCCCGCGCACCGCGATGAAGAGTGGCCCCATTTGCCGCAACTGGAGAGAGCCCTAACACAGAAACGAAGACCCAACATAGCGATCAATCAATCAAAAAATAAACCTTAAAAAAATAAAAAATAAAAAAATAAAATAAAATCAAGCAGAACAGCGACTAAGACCTCATGGAAACAGCTGCATGCCTCCCTTTCTGCGCGGCTACTCAGGGACTTACCTCGAGGCCAGTACTCACATTGAGTTTCCCTTTAGCTCTAGAGCGTGGCAGGATGAGCTCCACCCCGGCCATCGAAGCAGCCGGCATAGCTAGAGAAAACTCATTTTCTACCCAGAGCCATGCCTACAGTGCCTAGTGGCCTGTCAACAGCAGTCAATTTCAAGTAGCTTCAAGGCAGCATGAATGGAGCTTTCAAAATGGGAAAGCAAGGCTAGTTCCATCAGGCCCCCATTTCCAAGGGCACACGCAGCATATATCCCGGTGCTTTCTAAGAAGTCCAAAGAGACACAGGTTACCAAGTGGTTCCTTCCCTGAGTCAACTCCTCGAAGCAGGGTGTTCTGCAAATAGCGAATTGCCTCAACGAAGGAATGCCCCAGCTAGGCCTCCGGGCCCGTGGCTCTTCAAAAGCCTGAAGTGTTACCCGAGGAACTGGACAATAGTTGCAGTCGGAACGCAAGCTGACTTTCTCTTGGAGGCAGGGAGACTTCAGGCAGGGACTCCCAGATGGAATACGAAGCCGAGGGTTTTTCTCAGTGCAGCTCAGACTTGGGCAATGAGCCAGTCTTGCACGGCACGTTGGACCTGATAAAACGGTGTACGTGGACCTGTTCGAGTGCTGGGGAATTCAAACTGTCCCAAAAAGGAGTGCAGTGTGTTGCCCTACACTCGGCATACACAGAGTGGCTCCGAAGGGCTATGGGCCTGGATGTGGCTTAGCGGGCCCATGGGGGCCTCGGGGTACTCAGTGTTCTTGCAGGAAATAGGGTGCCCACGCGAGGCTCCTAGATGTCCTGCAAAGCATAATGACATTAAAATAATGCTGAGCAGGGGCTTCCCTTGTGGTGCAATGTTTGGGAATCCACCTGCCGATGCAGCGGACATGGGTTCGAGCCCTGGTCCACCAAGATCTCACATGCTGCGGAGCACCTAAGCCCGTGAACCACAACGACTGAGCCTGCGCGCTAGAGCCCGGGAGCCACAACGACTAAGCCCGCATGACAGAACTAATGAAGTCCACGTGCCTAGAGCCTGTGCTCCACAACAAGAGGAGTCACGGCAAAGAGAAGCCCGCGCACCGCATCGAAGAGTAGCCCCCGCTCGCTGCAACTAGAGAAAGCTCACATGCAGCAACGACGACCCAACACAGTAAAAAAAAATGATATATTAAATAAATAAATAAATAGATAGATAGATAAACAAATAAATAAATAAATAAACTAATGCAGAGCAGTGGCTACGGCCTCCTGAAAACTGCTGCACGCCTCCGCTTCTGCACGGCAATTCAGGGCCTTACCTTGAGGCAAGTGCTCACGCTGAGTGTCCCGTTAGCGCCACAGCATGGTAGGATGCTGACTTTCTCCTCGAGTAGAGTGACTTCAGGTACGAGGCCCTCGAAGAATTCTACGCAGAGTGTTTTATCATGGCAGCTCAGACGGGGGCCGTGACGAACACTTCCAGGGCACGTCGCACTGGCTAGAAATGTGGTCCTGGTGCTGTTCCAGTGCTCTGGAAATGTAGCTCTCCTTAAGGAACAGGCAGTGTGTTGCCCATCACTCGGCATACACAGAGGGCCTCCGAGGGACCGACCTTTGGGACTCGATGTTGCTCAGCAGGCCCACAGGAGTCTGGAGGTACTCAGGGTTCTTGGAGGGAAAATGATGCACACCCGTGGGGCCTACAAGTCGTGAAAAGGGTACTTCCTTTAAAATAAAGCAGAACAGGGGCTTCCGTGGTGGCGCAGTGGTTGAGAATATGCCTGCCAATGCAGGGGACACGAGTTCGAGCCCTGGTCTGAGAGGATCACACATGCCGCGGACAAACTGGGCCCGTGGGCCACAACGACTGACCTGCGCGTCTGGAGCCTGTGCTCTGCAACAAGAGAGGCGGCGATAGTGAGAGGCCCGCGCACCGCGATGAAGAGTGGCCCCATTTGCCGCAACTGGAGAGAACCCTAGCACAGAAATGAAGACCCAACATAGCGATCAATCAATCAAAAAATAAACCTTAAAAAAATAAAAAATAAAAAAATAAAATAAAATCAAGCAGAACAGCGACTAAGACCTCATGGAAACAGCTGCATGCCTCCCTTTCTGCGCGGCTACTCAGGGACTTACCTCGAGGCCAGTACTCACATTGAGTTTCCCTTTAGCTCTAGAGCGTGGCAGGATGAGCTCCACCCCGGCCATCGAAGCAGCCGGCATAGCTAGAGAAAACTCATTTTCTACCCAGAGCCATGCCTACAGTGCCTAGTGGCCTGTCAACAGCAGTCAATTTCAAGTAGCTTCAAGGCAGCATGAATGGAGCTTTCAAAATGGGAAAGCAAGGCTAGTTCCATCAGGCCCCCATTTCCAAGGGCACACGCAGCATATATCCCGGTGCTTTCTAAGAAGTCCAAAGAGACACAGGTTACCAAGTGGTTCCTTCCCTGAATCAACTCCTCGAAGCAGGGTGTTCTGCAAATAGCGAATTGCCTCAACGAAGGAATGCCCCAGCTAGGCCTCCGGGCCCGTGGCTCTTCAAAAGCCTGAAGTGTTACCCGAGGAACTGAACAATAGTTGCAGTCGGAACGCAAGCTGACTTTCTCTTGGAGGCAGGGAGACTTCAGGCAGGGACTCCCAGATGGAATACGAAGCCGAGGGTTTTTCTCAGTGCAGCTCAGACTTGGGCAATGAGCCAGTCTTGCACGGCACGTTGGACCTGATAAAACGGTGTACGTGGACCTGTTCGAGTGCTGGGGAATTCAAGCTGTCCCAAAAAGGAGTGCAATGTGTTGCCCTACACTCGGCATACACAGAGTGGCTCCGAAGGGCTATGGGCCTGGATGTGGCTTAGCGGGCCCATGGGGGCCTCGGGGTACTCAGTGTTCTTGCAGGAAATAGGGTGCCCACGCGAGGCTCCTAGATGTCCTGCAAAGCATAATGACATTAAAATAATGCTGAGCAGGGGCTTCCCTTGTGGTGCAATGTTTGGGAATCCACCTGCCGATGCAGCGGACATGGGTTCGAGCCCTGGTCCACCAAGATCTCACATGCTGCGGAGCACCTAAGCCCGTGAACCACAACGACTGAGCCTGCGCGCTAGAGCCCGGGAGCCACAACGACTAAGCCCGCATGACAGAACTAATGAAGTCCACGTGCCTAGAGCCTGTGCTCCACAACAAGAGGAGTCACGGCAAAGAGAAGCCCGCGCACCACATCGAAGAGTAGCCCCCGCTCGCTGCAACTAGAGAAAGCTCACATGCAGCAACGACGACCCAACACAGTAAAAAAAAATGATATATTAAATAAATAAATAAATAGATAGATAGATAAACAAATAAATAAATAAATAAACTAATGCAGAGCAGTGGCTACGGCCTCCTGAAAACTGCTGCACGCCTCCGCTTCTGCACGGCAATTCAGGGCCTTACCTTGAGGCAAGTGCTCACGCTGAGTGTCCCGTTGGCGCCACAGCATGGTAGGATGCTGACTTTCTCCTCGAGTAGAGTGACTTCAGGTACGAGGCCCTCGAAGAATTCTACGTAGAGTGTTTTATCATGGCAGCTCAGACGGGGGCCGTGACGAACACTTCCAGGGCACGTCGCACTGGCTAGAAATGTGGTCCTGGTGCTGTTCCAGTGCTCTGGAAATGTAGCTCTCCTTAAGGAACAGGCAGTGTGTTGCCCATCACTCGGCATACACAGAGGGCCTCCGAGGGACCGACCTTTGGGACTCGATGTTGCTCAGCAGGCCCACAGGAGTCTGGAGGTACTCAGGGTTCTTGGAGGGAAAATGATGCACACCCGTGGGGCCTACAAGTCGTGAAAAGGGTACTTCCTTTAAAATAAAGCAGAACAGGGGCTTCCGTGGTGGCGCAGTGGTTGAGAATATGCCTGCCAATGCAGGGGACACGAGTTCGAGCCCTGGTCTGAGAGGATCACACATGCCGCGGACAAACTGGGCCCGTGGGCCACAACGACTGACCTGCGCGTCTGGAGCCTGTGCTCTGCAACAAGAGAGGCGGCGATAGTGAGAGGCCCGCGCACCGCGATGAAGAGTGGCCCCATTTGCCGCAACTGGAGAGAACCCTAGCACAGAAATGAAGACCCAACATAGCGATCAATCAATCAAAAAATAAACCTTAAAAAAATAAAAAATAAAAAAATAAAATAAAATCAAGCAGAACAGCGACTAAGACCTCATGGAAACAGCTGCATGCCTCCCTTTCTGCGCGGCTACTCAGGGACTTACCTCGAGGCCAGTACTCACATTGAGTTTCCCTTTAGCTCTAGAGCGTGGCAGGATGAGCTCCACCCCGGCCATCGAAGCAGCCGGCGTAGCTAGAGAAAACTCATTTTCTACCCAGAGCCATGCCTACAGTGCCTAGTGGCCTGTCAACAGCAGTCAATTTCAAGTAGCTTCAAGGCAGCATGAATGGAGCTTTCAAAATGGGAAAGCAAGGCTAGTTCCATCAGGCCCCCATTTCCAAGGGCACACGCAGCATATATCCCGGTGCTTTCTAAGAAGTCCAAAGAGACACAGGTTACCAAGTGGTTCCTTCCCTGAATCAACTCCTCGAAGCAGGGTGTTCTGCAAATAGCGAATTGCCTCAACGAAGGAATGCCCCAGCTAGGCCTCCGGGCCCGTGGCTCTTCAAAAGCCTGAAGTGTTACCCGAGGAACTGGGCAATAGTTGCAGTCGAAACGCAAGCTGACTTTCTCTTGGAGGCAGGGAGACTTCAGGCAGGGACTCCCAGATGGAATACGAAGCCGAGGGTTTTTCTCAGTGCAGCTCAGACTTGGGCAATGAGCCAGTCTTGCACGGCACGTTGGACCTGATAGAACGGTGTACGTGGACCTGTTCGAGTGCTGGGGAATTCAAACTGTCCCAAGAAGGAGTGCAGTGTGTTGCCCTACACTCGGCATACACAGAGTGGCTCCGAAGGGCTATGGGCCTGGATGTGGCTTAGCGGGCCCATGGGGGCCTCGGGGTACTCAGTGTTCTTGCAGGAAATAGGGTGCCCAAGCGAGGCTCCTAGATGTCCTGCAAAGCATAATGACATTAAAATAATGCTGAGCAGGGGCTTCCCTTGTGGTGCAATGTTTGGGAATCCACCTGCCGATGCAGCGGACATGGGTTCGAGCCCTGGTCCACCAAGATCTCACATGCTGCGGAGCACCTAAGCCCGTGAACCACAACGACTGAGCCTGCGCGCTAGAGCCCGGGAGCCACAACGACTAAGCCCGCATGACAGAACTAATGAAGTCCACGTGCCTAGAGCCTGTGCTCCACAACAAGAGGAGTCACGGCAAAGAGAAGCCCGCGCACCACATCGAAGAGTAGCCCCCGCTCGCTGCAACTAGAGAAAGCTCACATGCAGCAACGACGACCCAACACAGTAAAAAAAAATGATATATTAAATAAATAAATAAATAGACAGATAGATAAACAAATAAATAAATAAATAAACTAATGCAGAGCAGTGGCTACGGCCTCCTGAAAACTGCTGCACGCCTCCGCTTCTGCACGGCAATTCAGGGCCTTACCTTGAGGCAAGTGCTCACGCTGAGTGTCCCGTTAGCGCCACAGCATGGTAGGATGCTGACTTTCTCCTCGAGTAGAGTGACTTCAGGTACGAGGCCCTCGAAGAATTCTACGCAGAGTGTTTTATCATGGCAGCTCAGACGGGGGCCGTGACGAACACTTCCAGGGCACGTCGCACTGGCTAGAAATGTGGTCCTGGTGCTGTTCCAGTGCTCTGGAAATGTAGCTCTCCTTAAGGAACAGGCAGTGTGTTGCCCATCACTCGGCATACACAGAGGGCCTCCGAGGGACCGACCTTTGGGACTCGATGTTGCTCAGCAGGCCCACAGGAGTCTGGAGGTACTCAGGGTTCTTGGAGGGAAAATGATGCACACCCGTGGGGCCTACAAGTCGTGAAAAGGGTACTTCCTTTAAAATAAAGCAGAACAGGGGCTTCCGTGGTGGCGCAGTGGTTGAGAATATGCCTGCCAATGCAGGGGACACGAGTTCGAGCCCTGGTCTGAGAGGATCACACATGCCGCGGACAAACTGGGCCCGTGGGCCACAACGACTGACCTGCGCGTCTGGAGCCTGTGCTCTGCAACAAGAGAGGCGGCGATAGTGAGAGGCCCGCGCACCGCGATGAAGAGTGGCCCCATTTGCCGCAACTGGAGAGAACCCTAGCACAGAAATGAAGACCCAACATAGCGATCAATCAATCAAAAAATAAACCTTAAAAAAATAAAAAATAAAAAAATAAAATAAAATCAAGCAGAACAGCGACTAAGACCTCATGGAAACAGCTGCATGCCTCCCTTTCTGCGCGGCTACTCAGGGACTTACCTCGAGGCCAGTACTCACATTGAGTTTCCCTTTAGCTCTAGAGCGTGGCAGGATGAGCTCCACCCCGGCCATCGAAGCAGCCGGCATAGCTAGAGAAAACTCATTTTCTACCCAGAGCCATGCCTACAGTGCCTAGTGGCCTGTCAACAGCAGTCAATTTCAAGTAGCTTCAAGGCAGCATGAATGGAGCTTTCAAAATGGGAAAGCAAGGCTAGTTCCATCAGGCCCCCATTTCCAAGGGCACACGCAGCATATATCCCGGTGCTTTCTAAGAAGTCCAAAGAGACACAGGTTACCAAGTGGTTCCTTCCCTGAATCAACTCCTCGAAGCAGGGTGTTCTGCAAATAGCGAATTGCCTCAACGAAGGAATGCCCCAGCTAGGCCTCCGGGCCCGTGGCTCTTCAAAAGCCTGAAGTGTTACCCGAGGAACTGGGCAATAGTTGCAGTCGAAACGCAAGCTGACTTTCTCTTGGAGGCAGGGAGACTTCAGGCAGGGACTCCCAGATGGAATACGAAGCCGAGGGTTTTTCTCAGTGCAGCTCAGACTTGGGCAATGAGCCAGTCTTGCACGGCACGTTGGACCTGATAGAACGGTGTACGTGGACCTGTTCGAGTGCTGGGGAATTCAAACTGTCCCAAGAAGGAGTGCAGTGTGTTGCCCTACACTCGGCATACACAGAGTGGCTCCGAAGGGCTATGGGCCTGGATGTGGCTTAGCGGGCCCATGGGGGCCTCGGGGTACTCAGTGTTCTTGCAGGAAATAGGGTGCCCACGCGAGGCTCCTAGATGTCCTGCAAAGCATAATGACATTAAAATAATGCTGAGCAGGGGCTTCCCTTGTGGTGCAATGTTTGGGAATCCACCTGCCGATGCAGCGGACATGGGTTCGAGCCCTGGTCCACCAAGATCTCACATGCTGCGGAGCACCTAAGCCCGTGAACCACAACGACTGAGCCTGCGCGCTAGAGCCCGGGAGCCACAACGACTAAGCCCGCATGACAGAACTAATGAAGTCCACGTGCCTAGAGCCTGTGCTCCAAAACAAGAGGAGTCACGGCAAAGAGAAGCCCGCGCACCGCATCGAAGAGTAGCCCCCGCTCGCTGCAACTAGAGAAAGCTCACATGCAGCAACGACGACCCAACACAGTAAAAAAAAATGATATATTAAATAAATAAATAAATAGATAGATAGATAAACAAATAAATAAATAAATAAACTAATGCAGAGCAGTGGCTACGGCCTCCTGAAAACTGCTGCACGCCTCCGCTTCTGCACGGCAATTCAGGGCCTTACCTTGAGGCAAGTGCTCACGCTGAGTGTCCCGTTGGCGCCACAGCATGGTAGGATGCTGACTTTCTCCTCGAGTAGAGTGACTTCAGGTACGAGGCCCTCGAAGAATTCTACGCAGAGTGTTTTATCATGGCAGCTCAGACGGGGGCCGTGACGAACACTTCCAGGGCACGTCGCACTGGCTAGAAATGTGGTCCTGGTGCTGTTCCAGTGCTCTGGAAATGTAGCTCTCCTTAAGGAACAGGCAGTGTGTTGCCCATCACTCGGCATACACAGAGGGCCTCCGAGGGACCGACCTTTGGGACTCGATGTTGCTCAGCAGGCCCACAGGAGTCTGGAGGTACTCAGGGTTCTTGGAGGGAAAATGATGCACACCCGTGGGGCCTACAAGTCGTGAAAAGGGTACTTCCTTTAAAATAACGCAGAACAGGGGCTTCCGTGGTGGCGCAGTGGTTGAGAATATGCCTGCCAATGCAGGGGACACGAGTTCGAGCCCTGGTCTGAGAGGATCACACATGCCGCGGACAAACTGGGCCCGTGGGCCACAACGACTGACCTGCGCGTCTGGAGCCTGTGCTCTGCAACAAGAGAGGCGGCGATAGTGAGAGGCCCGCGCACCGCGATGAAGAGTGGCCCCATTTGCCGCAACTGGAGAGAGCCCTAACACAGAAACGAAGACCCAACATAGCGATCAATCAATCAAAAAATAAACCTTAAAAAAATAAAAAATAAAAAAATAAAATAAAATCAAGCAGAACAGCGACTAAGACCTCATGGAAACAGCTGCATGCCTCCCTTTCTGCGCGGCTACTCAGGGACTTACCTCGAGGCCAGTACTCACATTGAGTTTCCCTTTAGCTCTAGAGCGTGGCAGGATGAGCTCCACCCCGGCCATCGAAGTAGCCGGCATAGCTAGAGAAAACTCATTTTCTACCCAGAGCCATGCCTACAGTGCCTAGTGGCCTGTCAACAGCAGTCAATTTCAAGTAGCTTCAAGGCAGCATGAATGGAGCTTTCAAAATGGGAAAGCAAGGCTAGTTCCATCAGGCCCCCATTTCCAAGGGCACACGCAGCATATATCCCGGTGCTTTCTAAGAAGTCCAAAGAGACACAGGTTACCAAGTGGTTCCTTCCCTGAATCAACTCCTCGAAGCAGGGTGTTCTGCAAATAGCGAATTACCTCAACGAAGGAATGCCCCAGCTAGGCCTCCGGGCCCGTGGCTCTTCAAAAGCCTGAAGTGTTACCCGAGGAACTGGGCAATAGTTGCAGTCGAAACGCAAGCTGACTTTCTCTTGGAGGCAGGGAGACTTCAGGCAGGGACTCCCAGATGGAATACGAAGCCGAGGGTTTTTCTCAGTGCAGCTCAGACTTGGGCAATGAGCCAGTCTTGCACGGCACGTTGGACCTGATAGAACGGTGTACGTGGACCTGTTCGAGTGCTGGGGAATTCAAACTGTCCCAAGAAGGAGTGCAGTGTGTTGCCCTACACTCGGCATACACAGAGTGGCTCCGAAGGGCTATGGGCCTGGATGTGGCTTAGCGGGCCCATGGGGGCCTCGGGGTACTCAGTGTTCTTGCAGGAAATAGGGTGCCCACGCGAGGCTCCTAGATGTCCTGCAAAGCATAATGACATTAAAATAATGCTGAGCAGGGGCTTCCCTTGTGGTGCAATGTTTGGGAATCCACCTGCCGATGCAGCGGACATGGGTTCGAGCCCTGGTCCACCAAGATCTCACATGCTGCGGAGCACCTAAGCCCGTGAACCACAACGACTGAGCCTGCGCGCTAGAGCCCGGGAGCCACAACGACTAAGCCCGCATGACAGAACTAATGAAGTCCACGTGCCTAGAGCCTGTGCTCCAAAACAAGAGGAGTCACGGCAAAGAGAAGCCCGCGCACCGCATCGAAGAGTAGCCCCCGCTCGCTGCAACTAGAGAAAGCTCACATGCAGCAACGACGACCCAACACAGTAAAAAAAAATGATATATTAAATAAATAAATAAATAGATAGATAGATAAACAAATAAATAAATAAATAAACTAATGCAGAGCAGTGGCTACGGCCTCCTGAAAACTGCTGCACGCCTCCGCTTCTGCACGGCAATTCAGGGCCTTACCTTGAGGCAAGTGCTCACGCTGAGTGTCCCGTTGGCGCCACAGCATGGTAGGATGCTGACTTTCTCCTCGAGTAGAGTGACTTCAGGTACGAGGCCCTCGAAGAATTCTACGCAGAGTGTTTTATCATGGCAGCTCAGACGGGGGCCGTGACGAACACTTCCAGGGCACGTCGCACTGGCTAGAAATGTGGTCCTGGTGCTGTTCCAGTGCTCTGGAAATGTAGCTCTCCTTAAGGAACAGGCAGTGTGTTGCCCATCACTCGGCATACACAGAGGGCCTCCGAGGGACCGACCTTTGGGACTCGATGTTGCTCAGCAGGCCCACAGGAGTCTGGAGGTACTCAGGGTTCTTGGAGGGAAAATGATGCACACCCGTGGGGCCTACAAGTCGTGAAAAGGGTACTTCCTTTAAAATAAAGCAGAACAGGGGCTTCCGTGGTGGCGCAGTGGTTGAGAATATGCCTGCCAATGCAGGGGACACGAGTTCGAGCCCTGGTCTGAGAGGATCACACATGCCGCGGACAAACTGGGCCCGTGGGCCACAACGACTGACCTGCGCGTCTGGAGCCTGTGCTCTGCAACAAGAGAGGCGGCGATAGTGAGAGGCCCGCGCACCGCGATGAAGAGTGGCCCCATTTGCCGCAACTGGAGAGAGCCCTAACACAGAAACGAAGACCCAACATAGCGATCAATCAATCAAAAAATAAACCTTAAAAAAATAAAAAATAAAAAAATAAAATAAAATCAAGCAGAACAGCGACTAAGACCTCATGGAAACAGCTGCATGCCTCCCTTTCTGCGCGGCTACTCAGGGACTTACCTCGAGGCCAGTACTCACATTGAGTTTCCCTTTAGCTCTAGAGCGTGGCAGGATGAGCTCCACCCCGGCCATCGAAGCAGCCGGCATAGCTAGAGAAAACTCATTTTCTACCCAGAGCCATGCCTACAGTGCCTAGTGGCCTGTCAACATCAGTCAATTTCAAGTAGCTTCAAGGCAGCATGAATGGAGCTTTCAAAATGGGAAAGCAAGGCTAGTTCCATCAGGCCCCCATTTCCAAGGGCACACGCAGCATATATCCCGGTGCTTTCTAAGAAGTCCAAAGAGACACAGGTTACCAAGTGGTTCCTTCCCTGAATCAACTCCTCGAAGCAGGGTGTTCTGCAAATAGCGAATTGCCTCAACGAAGGATTGCCCCAGCTAGGCCTCCGGGCCCGTGGCTCTTCAAAAGCCTGAAGTGTTACCCGAGGAACTGGGCAATAGTTGCAGTCGGAACGCAAGCTGACTTTCTCTTGGAGGCAGGGAGACTTCAGGCAGGGACTCCCAGATGGAATACGAAGCCGAGGGTTTTTCTCAGTGCAGCTCAGACTTGGGCAATGAGCCAGTCTTGCACGGCACGTTGGACCTGATAGAACGGTGTACGTGGACCTGTTCGAGTGCTGGGGAATTCAAACTGTCCCAAGAAGGAGTGCAGTGTGTTGCCCTACACTCGGCATACACAGAGTGGCTCCGAAGGGCTATGGGCCTGGATGTGGCTTAGCGGGCCCATGGGGGCCTCGGGGTACTCAGTGTTCTTGCAGGAAATAGGGTGCCCACGCGAGGCTCCTAGATGTCCTGCAAAGCATAATGACATTAAAATAATGCTGAGCAGGGGCTTCCCTTGTGGTGCAATGTTTGGGAATCCACCTGCCGATGCAGCGGACATGGGTTCGAGCCCTGGTCCACCAAGATCTCACATGCTGCGGAGCACCTAAGCCCGTGAACCACAACGACTGAGCCTGCGCGCTAGAGCCCGGGAGCCACAACGACTAAGCCCGCATGACAGAACTAATGAAGTCCACGTGCCTAGAGCCTGTGCTCCACAACAAGAGGAGTCACGGCAAAGAGAAGCCCGCGCACCGCATCGAAGAGTAGCCCCCGCTCGCTGCAACTAGAGAAAGCTCACATGCAGCAACGACGACCCAACACAGTAAAAAAAAATGATATATTAAATAAATAAATAAATAGATAGATAGATAAACAAATAAATAAATAAATAAACTAATGCAGAGCAGTGGCTACGGCCTCCTGAAAACTGCTGCACGCCTCCGCTTCTGCACGGCAATTCAGGGCCTTACCTTGAGGCAAGTGCTCACGCTGAGTGTCCCGTTAGCGCCACAGCATGGTAGGATGCTGACTTTCTCCTCGAGCAGAGTGACTTCAGGTACGAGGCCCTCGAAGAATTCTACGCAGAGTGTTTTCTCATGGCAGCTCAGACGGGGGCCGTGACGAACACTTCCAGGGCACGTCGCACTGGCTAGAAATGTGGTCCTGGGGCTGTTCCAGTGCTCTGGAAATGTAGCTCTCCCTAAGGAACAGGCAGTGTGTTGCCCATCACTCGGCATACACAGAGGGCCTCCGAGGGACCGACCTTTGGGCCTCGATGTTGCTCAGCAGGCCCACAGGAGTCTGGAGGTACTCAGGGTTCTTGGAGGGAAAATGATGCACACCCAAGGGGCCTACGAGTCCTGAAAAGGGTACTTCCTTTAAAATAAAGCAGAGCAGGGGCTTCCATGGTGGCGCAGGGGTTGAGAATATGCCTGCCAATGCAAGGGACACGGGTTTGAGCCCTGGTCTGAGAGGATCACA
Organism: Balaenoptera physalus; assembly: GCF_965194825.1. Lineage (NCBI taxonomy): Eukaryota > Metazoa > Chordata > Mammalia > Artiodactyla > Balaenopteridae > Balaenoptera > Balaenoptera physalus. Next base: position 179,066,554 of record NC_138890.1, read on the forward strand.
CATGCCGCAGAGAAACTGGGCCCGTGGGCCACAATGATTGAACCTGCACGTCTGGAGCCTGTGCTCCGCAACAAGAGAGGCCGCGATAGTGAGAGGCCCGCGCACCGCGATGAAGAGTGGCCCCATTTGCCGCAACTGGAGAGAGCCCTACCACAGAAACGAAGACCCAACATAGCGATCACTCAATCAAAAAATAAATCTTAAAAAAAAATAAAAAATAAAAAAAATAAAATAAAATCAAGCAGAACAGCGACTAAGACCTCATGGAAACAGCTGCATGCCTCCCTTTCTGCGCGGCTACTCAGGGACTTACCTCGAGGCCAGTACTCACGTTGAGTTTCCCTTTAGCTCTAGGGCGTGGCAGGATGAGCTCCACTCCGGCCATCGAAGCAGCCGGCATAGCTAGATAAAACTCATTTTCCACCCAGAGCCATGCCTACAGTGGCTAGTGGCCTGTCAACAGCAGCCAATTTCAAGTAGCTTCAAGGCAGCATGAATGCAGCTTTCAAAATGGGAAAGCAAGGCTAGTTCCATCAGGCCCCCATTTCTAAGGGCACATGCAGCATATATCCCGGTGCTTTCTAAGAAGTCCAAAGAGACACAGGTTACCCAGTGGTTCCTTCCCTGAATCAACTCCTCGAAGCAGGGTGTTCTGCAAATAGCGAACTGCCTCAACGAAGGAACGCCCCAGCTAGGCCTCCGGGCCCGTGGCTCTTCAAAAGCCTGAAGTGTTACCCGAGGAACGGAGCTTTAGTTTCAGTCGGAACGCAAGCCGACTTTCTCTTGGAGGCAGGGTGAGTTCAGGCAGGGACTCCCAGATGGAATAAGAAGCCGAGGGTTTTTCTCAGTGCAGCTCAGACTTGGGCAATGAGCCAGACTTGCACGGCACGTTGGACCTGCTAGAACGGTGTTCGTGGACCTGTTCGAGTGCTGGGGAATTCAAGCTGTCCCAAGAAGGAGTGCAGTGTGTTGCCCTACACTTGGCATACACAGAGTGGCTCCGAAGGGTTATGGGCCTGGATGTGGCTTAGCGGGCCCATGGGGGCCACGGGGTACTCAGTGTTCTTGCAGGAAATAGGGTGCCCACGCGAGGCTCCTAGATGTCCTGCAAAGCATACTGACATTAAAATAATGCAGAGCAGGGGCTTCCCTTGTGGTGCAATGTTTGGGAATCCACCTGCCGATGCAGCGGACATGGGTTCGAGCCCTGGTCCACCAAGATCTCACATGCTGCGGAGTACTTAAGCCCGTGAACCACAACGACTGAGCCTGCGCTGTAGAGCCCGGGAGCCACAACGACTGAGCCCGCACGCCAGAACTAATGAAGTCCAAGTGCCTAGAGCCTGTGCTCCACAACAAGAGGAGTCACCGCAATTAGAAGCCCGCGCACCGCAACGAAGAGTAGCCCCCGCTCGCTGCAACTAGAGAAAGCTCACATGCAGCAACGACGACCCAACACAGTAAAAAAAAAATGATATAATAAATAACTAAATAAATAAATAGATAGATAAACAAATAAATAAATAAATAAACTAATGCAGAGCAGGGGCTACGGCCTCCTGAAAACTGCTGCACGCCTCCGCTTCTGCACGGCAATTCAGGGCCTTACGTTGAGGCAAGTGCTCAGGCTGAGTGTCCCGTTAGCGCCACAGCATGGTAGGATGCTGACTTTCTCCTCGAGCAGAGTGACTTCAGGTACGAGGCCCTCGAAGAATTCTACGCAGAGTGTTTTCTCATGGCAACTCAGACGGGGGCCGTGACGAAAACTTCCAGGGCACATCGCACTGGCTAGAAATGTGGTCCTGGGGCTGTTCCAGTGCTCTGGAAATGTAGCTCTCCTTAAGGAACAGGCAGTGTGTTGCCCATCACTCGGCATACACAGAGGGCCTCCGAGGGACCGACCTTTGGGCCTCGATGTTGCTCAGCATGCCCACAGGAGTCTGGAGGTACTCAGGGTTCTTGGAGGGAAAATGATGCACACCCGAGGGGCCTACGAGTCCTGAAAAGGGTACTTCCTTTAAAATAAAGCAGAACAGGGTCTTCCCTGGTGGCGCAGTGGTTGAGAATATGCCTGCCAATGCAGGGGACACGGGTTCGAGCCCTGGTCTGAGAGGATCACACATGCCGCGGAGAAACTGGGCCCGTGGGCCACAATGACTGAACCTGCGCGTCTGGAGCCTGTGCTCCGCAACAAGAGAGGCCGCGATAGTGAGAGGCCCGCGCACCGCGATGAAGAGTGGCCCCATTTGCCGCAACTGGAGAGAGCCCTAGCACAGAAATGAAGACCCAACGTAGCGATCAATCAATCAAAAAATAAACCTTAAAAAAAATAAAAAATAAAAAAATAAAATAAAATCAAGCAGAACAGCGACTAAGACCTCATGGAAACAGCTGCATGCCTCCCTTTCTGCACGGCTACTCAGGGACTTACCTCGAGGCCAGTACTCACGTTGAGTTTCCCTTTAGCTCTAGAGCGTGGCAGGATGAGCTCCACCCCGGCCATCGAAGCAGCCGGCATAGCTAGAGAAAACTCATTTTCTACCCAGAGCCATGCCTACAGTGCCTAGTGGCCTGTCAACAGCAGTCAATTTCAAGTAGCTTCAAGGCAGCATGAATGCAGCTTTCAAAATGGGAAAGCAAGGCTAGTTCCATCAGGCCCCCATTTCCAAGGGCACACGCAGCATATATCCCGGTGCTTTCTAAGAAGTCCAAAGAGACACAGGTTACCAAGTGGTTCCTTCCCTGAATCAACTCCTCGAAGCAGGGTGTTCTGCAAATAGCGAATTGCCTCAACGAAGGAATGCCCCAGCTAGGCCTCCGGGCCCGTGGCTCTTCAAAAGCCTGAAGTGTTACCCGAGGAACTGGGCAATAGTTGCAGTCGAAACGCAAGCTGACTTTCTCTTGGAGGCAGGGAGACTTCAGGCAGGGACTCCCAGATGGAATACGAAGCCGAGGGTTTTTCTCAGTGCAGCTCAGACTTGGGCAATGAGCCAGTCTTGCACGGCACGTTGGACCTGATAGAACGGTGTACGTGGACCTGTTCGAGTGCTGGGGAATTCAAACTGTCCCAAGAAGGAGTGCAATGTGTTGCCCTACACTCGGCATACACAGAGTGGCTCCGAAGGGCTATGGGCCTGGATGTGGCTTAGCGGGCCCATGCGGGCCTCGGGGTACTCAGTGTTCTTGCAGGAAATAGGGTGCCCACGCGAGGCTCCTAGATGTCCTGCAAAGCATAATGACATTAAAATAATGCTGAGCAGGGGCTTCCCTTGTGGTGCAATGTTTGGGAATCCACCTGCCGATGCAGCGGACATGGGTTCGAGCCCTGGTCCACCAAGATCTCACATGCTGCGGAGCACCTAAGCCCGTGAACCACAACGACTAAGCCTGCGCGCTAGAGCCCGGGAGCCACAACGACTAAGCCCGCATGACAGAACTAATGAAGTCCACGTGCCTAGAGCCTGTGCTCCACAACAAGAGTAGTCACGGCAAAGAGAAGCCCGCGCACCGCATCGAAGAGTAGCCCCCGCTCGCTGCAACTAGAGAAAGCTCACATGCAGCAACGACGACCCAACACAGTAAAAAAAAATGATATATTAAATAAATAAATAAATAGATAGATAGATAAACAAATAAATAAATAAATAAACTAATGCAGAGCAGTGGCTACGGCCTCCTGAAAACTGCTGCACGCCTCCGCTTCTGCACGGCAATTCAGGGCCTTACCTTGAGGCAAGTGCTCACGCTGAGTGTCCCGTTAGCGCCACAGCATGGTAGGATGCTGACTTTCTCCTCGAGCAGAGTGACTTCAGGTACGAGGCCCTCGAAGAATTCTACGCAGAGTGTTTTCTCATGGCAGCTCAGACGGGGGCCGTGACGAACACTTCCAGGGCACGTCGCACTGGCTAGAAATGTGGTCCTGGGGCTGTTCCAGTGCTCTGGAAATGTAGCTCTCCCTAAGGAACAGGCAGTGTGTTGCCCATCACTCGGCATACACAGAGGGCCTCCGAGGGACCGACCTTTGGGCCTCGATGTTGCTCAGCAGGCCCACAGGAGTCTGGAGGTACTCAGGGTTCTTGGAGGGAAAATGATGCACACCCAAGGGGCCTACGAGTCCTGAAAAGGGTACTTCCTTTAAAATAAAGCAGAGCAGGGGCTTCCATGGTGGCGCAGGGGTTGAGAATATGCCTGCCAATGCAAGGGACACGGGTTTGAGCCCTGGTCTGAGAGGATCACACATGCCGCAGAGAAACTGGGCCCGTGGGCCACAATGATTGAACCTGCACGTCTGGAGCCTGTGCTCCGCAACAAGAGAGGCCGCGATAGTGAGAGGCCCGCGCACCGCGATGAAGAGTGGCCCCATTTGCCGCAACTGGAGAGAGCCCTACCACAGAAACGAAGACCCAACATAGCGATCACTCAATCAAAAAATAAATCTTAAAAAAAAATAAAAAATAAAAAAAATAAAATAAAATCAAGCAGAACAGCGACTAAGACCTCATGGAAACAGCTGCATGCCTCCCTTTCTGCGCGGCTACTCAGGGACTTACCTCGAGGCCAGTACTCACGTTGAGTTTCCCTTTAGCTCTAGGGCGTGGCAGGATGAGCTCCACTCCGGCCATCGAAGCAGCCGGCATAGCTAGATAAAACTCATTTTCCACCCAGAGCCATGCCTACAGTGGCTAGTGGCCTGTCAACAGCAGCCAATTTCAAGTAGCTTCAAGGCAGCATGAATGCAGCTTTCAAAATGGGAAAGCAAGGCTAGTTCCATCAGGCCCCCATTTCTAAGGGCACATGCAGCATATATCCCGGTGCTTTCTAAGAAGTCCAAAGAGACACAGGTTACCCAGTGGTTCCTTCCCTGAATCAACTCCTCGAAGCAGGGTGTTCTGCAAATAGCGAACTGCCTCAACGAAGGAACGCCCCAGCTAGGCCTCCGGGCCCGTGGCTCTTCAAAAGCCTGAAGTGTTACCCGAGGAACGGAGCTTTAGTTTCAGTCGGAACGCAAGCCGACTTTCTCTTGGAGGCAGGGTGAGTTCAGGCAGGGACTCCCAGATGGAATAAGAAGCCGAGGGTTTTTCTCAGTGCAGCTCAGACTTGGGCAATGAGCCAGACTTGCACGGCACGTTGGACCTGCTAGAACGGTGTTCGTGGACCTGTTCGAGTGCTGGGGAATTCAAGCTGTCCCAAGAAGGAGTGCAGTGTGTTGCCCTACACTTGGCATACACAGAGTGGCTCCGAAGGGTTATGGGCCTGGATGTGGCTTAGCGGGCCCATGGGGGCCACGGGGTACTCAGTGTTCTTGCAGGAAATAGGGTGCCCACGCGAGGCTCCTAGATGTCCTGCAAAGCATACTGACATTAAAATAATGCAGAGCAGGGGCTTCCCTTGTGGTGCAATGTTTGGGAATCCACCTGCCGATGCAGCGGACATGGGTTCGAGCCCTGGTCCACCAAGATCTCACATGCTGCGGAGTACTTAAGCCCGTGAACCACAACGACTGAGCCTGCGCTGTAGAGCCCGGGAGCCACAACGACTGAGCCCGCACGCCAGAACTAATGAAGTCCAAGTGCCTAGAGCCTGTGCTCCACAACAAGAGGAGTCACCGCAATTAGAAGCCCGCGCACCGCAACAAAGAGTAGCCCCCGCTGGCTGCAACTAGAGAAAGCTCACATGCAGCAACGACGACCCAACACAGTAAAAAAAAAAATGATATATTAAATAAATAAATAAATAGATAGATAAACAAATAAATAAATAAATAAACTAATGCAGAGCAGTGGCTACGGCCTCCTGAAAACTGCTGCAGGCCTCCGCTTCTGCACGGCAATTCAGGGCCTTACCTTGAGGCAAGTGCTCAGGCTGAGTGTCCCGTTAGCGCCACAGCATGGTAGGATGCTGACTTTCTCCTCGAGCAGAGTGACTTCAGGTACGAGGCCCTCGAAGAATTCTACGCAGAGTGTTTTCTCATGGCAACTCAGACGGGGGCCGTGACGAAAACTTCCAGGGCACATCGCACTGGCTAGAAATGTGGTCCTGGGGCTGTTCCAGTGCTCTGGAAATGTAGCTCTCCTTAAGGAACAGGCAGTGTGTTGCCCATCACTCGGCATACACAGAGGGCCTCCGAGGGACCGACCTTTGGGACTCGATGTTGCTCAGCAGGCCCACAGGAGTCTGGAGGTACTCAGGGTTCTTGGAGGGAAAATGATGCACACCCGTTGGGCCTACGAGTCGTGAAAAGGGTACTTCCTTTAAAATAAAGCAGAACAGGGGCTTCCGTGGTGGCGCAGTGGTTGAGAATATGCCTGCCAATGCAGGGGACACGAGTTCGAGCCCTGGTCTGAGAGGATCACACATGCCGCGGACAAACTGGGCCCGTGGGCCACAACGACTGACCTGCGCGTCTGGAGCCTGTGCTCTGCAACAAGAGAGGCGGCGATAGTGAGAGGCCCGCGCACCGCGATGAAGAGTGGCCCCATTTGCCGCAACTGGAGAGAGCCCTAACACAGAAACGAAGACCCAACATAGCGATCAATCAATCAAAAAATAAACCTTAAAAAAATAAAAAATAAAAAAATAAAATAAAATCAAGCAGAACAGCGACTAAGACCTCATGGAAACAGCTGCATGCCTCCCTTTCTGCGCGGCTACTCAGGGACTTACCTCGAGGCCAGTACTCACATTGAGTTTCCCTTTAGCTCTAGAGCGTGGCAGGATGAGCTCCACCCCGGCCATCGAAGCAGCCGGCATAGCTAGAGAAAACTCATTTTCTACCCAGAGCCATGCCTACAGTGCCTAGTGGCCTGTCAACAGCAGTCAATTTCAAGTAGCTTCAAGGCAGCATGAATGGAGCTTTCAAAATGGGAAAGCAAGGCTAGTTCCATCAGGCCCCCATTTCCAAGGGCACACGCAGCATATATCCCGGTGCTTTCTAAGAAGTCCAAAGAGACACAGGTTACCAAGTGGTTCCTTCCCTGAATCAACTCCTCGAAGCAGGGTGTTCTGCAAATAGCGAATTGCCTCAACGAAGGAATGCCCCAGCTAGGCCTCCGGGCCCGTGGCTCTTCAAAAGCCTGAAGTGTTACCCGAGGAACTGGGCAATAGTTGCAGTCGAAACGCAAGCTGACTTTCTCTTGGAGGCAGGGAGACTTCAGGCAGGGACTCCCAGATGGAATACGAAGCCGAGGGTTTTTCTCAGTGCAGCTCAGACTTGGGCAATGAGCCAGTCTTGCACGGCACGTTGGACCTGATAGAACGGTGTACGTGGACCTGTTCGAGTGCTGGGGAATTCAAACTGTCCCAAGAAGGAGTGCAGTGTGTTGCCCTACACTCGGCATACACAGAGTGGCTCCAAAGGGCTATGGGCCTGGATGTGGCTTAGCGGGCCCATGGGGGCCTCGGGGTACTCAGTGTTCTTGCAGGAAATAGGGTGCCCACGCGAGGCTCCTAGATGTCCTGCAAAGCATAATGACATTAAAATAATGCTGAGCAGGGGCTTCCCTTGTGGTGCAATGTTTGGGAATCCACCTGCCGATGCAGCGGACATGGGTTCGAGCCCTGGTCCACCAAGATCTCACATGCTGCGGAGCACCTAAGCCCGTGAACCACAACGACTGAGCCTGCGCGCTAGAGCCCGGGAGCCACAACGACTAAGCCCGCATGACAGAACTAATGAAGTCCACGTGCCTAGAGCCTGTGCTCCACAACAAGAGGAGTCACGGCAAAGAGAAGCCCGCGCACCGCATCGAAGAGTAGCCCCCGCTCGCTGCAACTAGAGAAAGCTCACATGCAGCAACGACGACCCAACACAGTAAAAAAAAATGATATATTAAATAAATAAATAAATAGATAGATAGATAAACAAATAAATAAATAAATAAACTAATGCAGAGCAGTGGCTACGGCCTCCTGAAAACTGCTGCACGCCTCCGCTTCTGCACGGCAATTCAGGGCCTTACCTTGAGGCAAGTGCTCACGCTGAGTGTCCCGTTAGCGCCACAGCATGGTAGGATGCTGACTTTCTCCTCGAGTAGAGTGACTTCAGGTACGAGGCCCTCGAAGAATTCTACGCAGAGTGTTTTCTCATGGCAGCTCAGACGGGGGCCGTGACGAACACTTCCAGGGCACGTCGCACTGGCTAGAAATGTTGTCCTGGTGCTGTTCCAGTGCTCTGGAAATGTAGCTCTCCTTAAGGAACAGGCAGTGTGTTGCCCATCACTCGGCATACACAGAGGGCCTCCGAGGGACTGACCTTTGGGACTCGATGTTGCTCAGCAGGCCCACAGGAGTCTGGAGGTACTCAGGGTTCTTGGAGGGAAAATGATGCACACCCGTTGGGCCTACGAGTCGTGAAAAGGGTACTTCCTTTAAAATAAAGCAGAACAGGGGCTTCCGTGGTGGCGCAGTGGTTGAGAATATGCCTGCCAATGCAGGGGACACGAGTTCGAGCCCTGGTCTGAGAGGATCACACATGCCGCGGACAAACTGGGCCCGTGGGCCACAACGACTGACCTGCGCGTCTGGAGCCTGTGCTCTGCAACAAGAGAGGCGGCGATAGTGAGAGGCCCGCGCACCGCGATGAAGAGTGGCCCCATTTGCCGCAACTGGAGAGAACCCTAGCACAGAAATGAAGACCCAACATAGCGATCAATCAATCAAAAAATAAACCTTAAAAAAATAAAAAATAAAAAAATAAAATAAAATCAAGCAGAACAGCGACTAAGACCTCATGGAAACAGCTGCATGCCTCCCTTTCTGCGCGGCTACTCAGGGACTTACCTCGAGGCCAGTACTCACATTGAGTTTCCCTTTAGCTCTAGAGCGTGGCAGGATGAGCTCCACCCCGGCCATCGAAGCAGCCGGCATAGCTAGAGAAAACTCATTTTCTACCCAGAGCCATGCCTACAGTGCCTAGTGGCCTGTCAACAGCAGTCAATTTCAAGTAGCTTCAAGGCAGCATGAATGCAGCTTTCAAAATGGGAAAGCAAGGCTAGTTCCATCAGGCCCCCATTTCCAAGGGCACACGCAGCATATATCCCGGTGCTTTCTAAGAAGTCCAAAGAGACACAGGTTACCAAGTGGTTCCTTCCCTGAATCAACTCCTCGAAGCAGGGTGTTCTGCAAATAGCGAATTGCCTCAACGAAGGAATGCCCCAGCTAGGCCTCCGGGCCCGTGGCTCTTCAAAAGCCTGAAGTGTTACCCGAGGAACTGGACAATAGTTGCAGTCGGAACGCAAGCTGACTTTCTCTTGGAGGCAGGGAGACTTCAGGCAGGGACTCCCAGATGGAATACGAAGCCGAGGGTTTTTCTCAGTGCAGCTCAGACTTGGGCAATGAGCCAGTCTTGCACGGCACGTTGGATCTGATAAAACGGTGTACGTGGACCTGTTCGAGTGCTGGGGAATTCAAGCTGTCCCAAAAAGGAGTGCAGTGTGTTGCCCTACACTCGGCATACACAGAGTGGCTCCGAAGGGCTATGGGCCTGGATGTGGCTTAGCGGGCCCATGGGGGCCTCGGGGTACTCAGTGTTCTTGCAGGAAATAGGGTGCCCACGCGAGGCTCCTAGATGTCCTGCAAAGCATAATGACATTAAAATAATGCAGAGCAGGGGCTTCCCTTGTGGTGCAATGTTTGGGAATCCACCTGCCGATGAAGCGGACATGGGTTCGAGCCCTGGTCCACCAAGATCTCACATGCTGAGGAGCACCTAAGCCCGTGAACCACAACGACTGAGCCTGCGCTGTAGAGCCCGGGAGCCACAATGACTGAGCCCGCATGCCAGAACTAATGAAGTCCAAGTGCCTAGAGCCTGTGCTCCACAACAAGAGGAGTCACCGCAATTAGAAGCCCGCGCACCGCAACGAAGAGTAGCCCCCGCTCGCTGCAACTAGAGAAAGCTCACATGCAGCAACGACGACCCAACACAGTAAAAAAAAAATGATATAATAAATAACTAAATAAATAAATAGATAGATAAACAAATAAATAAATAAATAAACTAATGCAGAGCAGTGGCTACGGCCTCCTGAAAACTGCTGCACGCCTCCGCTTCTGCACGGCAATTCAGGGCCTTACCTTGAGGCAAGTGCTCACGCTGAGTGTCCCGTTAGCGCCACAGCATGGTAGGATGCTGACTTTCTCCTCGAGCAGAGTGACTTCAGGTACGAGGCCCTCGAAGAATTCTACGCAGAGTGTTTTCTCATGGCAACTCAGACGGGGGCCGTGACGAACACTTCCAGGGCACATCGCACTGGCTAGAAATGTGGTCCTGGGGCTGTTCCAGTGCTCTGGAAATGTAGCTCTCCTTAAGGAACAGGCAGTGTGTTGCCCATCACTCGGCATACACAGAGGGCCTCCGAGGGACCGACCTTTGGGACTCGATGTTGCTCAGCAGGCCCACAGGAGTCTGGAGGTACTCAGGGTTCTTGGAGGGAAAATGATGCACACCCGTTGGGCCTACGAGTCGTGAAAAGGGTACTTCCTTTAAAATAAAGCAGAACAGGGGCTTCCGTGGTGGCGCAGTGGTTGAGAATATGCCTGCCAATGCAGGGGACACGAGTTCGAGCCCTGGTCTGAGAGGATCACACATGCCGCGGACAAACTGGGCCCGTGGGCCACAACGACTGACCTGCGCGTCTGGAGCCTGTGCTCTGCAACAAGAGAGGCGGCGATAGTGAGAGGCCCGCGCACCGCGATGAAGAGTGGCCCCATTTGCCGCAACTGGAGAGAGCCCTAACACAGAAACGAAGACCCAACATAGCGATCAATCAATCAAAAAATAAACCTTAAAAAAATAAAAAATAAAAAAATAAAATAAAATCAAGCAGAACAGCGACTAAGACCTCATGGAAACAGCTGCATGCCTCCCTTTCTGCGCGGCTACTCAGGGACTTACCTCGAGGCCAGTACTCACATTGAGTTTCCCTTTAGCTCTAGAGCGTGGCAGGATGAGCTCCACCCCGGCCATCGAAGCAGCCGGCATAGCTAGAGAAAACTCATTTTCTACCCAGAGCCATGCCTACAGTGCCTAGTGGCCTGTCAACATCAGTCAATTTCAAGTAGCTTCAAGGCAGCATGAATGGAGCTTTCAAAATGGGAAAGCAAGGCTAGTTCCATCAGGCCCCCATTTCCAAGGGCACACGCAGCATATATCCCGGTGCTTTCTAAGAAGTCCAAAGAGACACAGGTTACCAAGTGGTTCCTTCCCTGAATCAACTCCTCGAAGCAGGGTGTTCTGCAAATAGCGAATTGCCTCAACGAAGGAATGCCCCAGCTAGGCCTCCGGGCCCGTGGCTCTTCAAAAGCCTGAAGTGTTACCCGAGGAACTGGGCAATAGTTGCAGTCGAAACGCAAGCTGACTTTCTCTTGGAGGCAGGGAGACTTCAGGCAGGGACTCCCAGATGGAATACGAAGCCGAGGGTTTTTCTCAGTGCAGCTCAGACTTGGGCAATGAGCCAGTCTTGCACGGCACGTTGGACCTGATAGAACGGTGTACGTGGACCTGTTCGAGTGCTGGGGAATTCAAACTGTCCCAAGAAGGAGTGCAGTGTGTTGCCCTACACTCGGCATACACAGAGTGGCTCCGAAGGGCTATGGGCCTGGATGTGGCTTAGCGGGCCCATGGGGGCCTCGGGGTACTCAGTGTTCTTGCAGGAAATAGGGTGCCCACGCGAGGCTCCTAGATGTCCTGCAAAGCATAATGACATTAAAATAATGCTGAGCAGGGGCTTCCCTTGTGGTGCAATGTTTGGGAATCCACCTGCCGATGCAGCGGACATGGGTTCGAGCCCTGGTCCACCAAGATCTCACATGCTGCGGAGCACCTAAGCCCGTGAACCACAACGACTGAGCCTGCGCGCTAGAGCCCGGGAGCCACAACGACTAAGCCCGCATGACAGAACTAATGAAGTCCACGTGCCTAGAGCCTGTGCTCCACAACAAGAGGAGTCACGGCAAAGAGAAGCCCGCGCACCGCATCGAAGAGTAGCCCCCGCTCGCTGCAACTAGAGAAAGCTCACATGCAGCAACGACGACCCAACACAGTAAAAAAAAATGATATATTAAATAAATAAATAAATAGATAGATAGATAAACAAATAAATAAATAAATAAACTAATGCAGAGCAGTGGCTACGGCCTCCTGAAAACTGCTGCACGCCTCCGCTTCTGCACGGCAATTCAGGGCCTTACCTTGAGGCAAGTGCTCAGGCTGAGTGTCCCGTTAGCGCCACAGCATGGTAGGATGCTGACTTTCTCCTCGAGTAGAGTGACTTCAGGTACGAGGCCCTCGAAGAATTCTACGCAGAGTGTTTTCTCATGGCAGCTCAGACGGGGGCCGTGACGAACACTTCCAGGGCACGTCGCACTGGCTAGAAATGTGGTCCTGGTGCTGTTCCAGTGCTCTGGAAATGTAGCTCTCCTTAAGGAACAGGCAGTGTGTTGCCCATCACTCGGCATACACAGAGGGCCTCCGAGGGACTGACCTTTGGGACTCGATGTTGCTCAGCAGGCCCACAGGAGTCTGGAGGTACTCAGGGTTCTTGGAGGGAAAATGATGCACACCCGTTGGGCCTACGAGTCGTGAAAAGGGTACTTCCTTTAAAATAAAGCAGAACAGGGGTTTCCGTGGTGGCGCAGTGGTTGAGAATATGCCTGCCAATGCAGGGGACACGAGTTCGAGCCCTGGTCTGAGAGGATCACACATGCCGCGGACAAACTGGGCCCGTGGGCCACAACGACTGACCTGCGCGTCTGGAGCCTGTGCTCTGCAACAAGAGAGGCGGCGATAGTGAGAGGCCCGCGCACCGCGATGAAGAGTGGCCCCATTTGCCGCAACTGGAGAGAACCCTAGCACAGAAATGAAGACCCAACATAGCGATCAATCAATCAAAAAATAAACCTTAAAAAAATAAAAAATAAAAAAATAAAATAAAATCAAGCAGAACAGCGACTAAGACCTCATGGAAACAGCTGCATGCCTCCCTTTCTGCGCGGCTACTCAGGGACTTACCTCGAGGCCAGTACTCACATTGAGTTTCCCTTTAGCTCTAGAGCGTGGCAGGATGAGCTCCACCCCGGCCATCGAAGCAGCCGGCATAGCTAGAGAAAACTCATTTTCTACCCAGAGCCATGCCTACAGTGCCTAGTGGCCTGTCAACAGCAGTCAATTTCAAGTAGCTTCAAGGCAGCATGAATGCAGCTTTCAAAATGGGAAAGCAAGGCTAGTTCCATCAGGCCCCCATTTCCAAGGGCACACGCAGCATATATCCCGGTGCTTTCTAAGAAGTCCAAAGAGACACAGGTTACCAAGTGGTTCCTTCCCTGAATCAACTCCTCGAAGCAGGGTGTTCTGCAAATAGCGAATTGCCTCAACGAAGGAATGCCCCAGCTAGGCCTCCGGGCCCGTGGCTCTTCAAAAGCCTGAAGTGTTACCCGAGGAACTGGACAATAGTTGCAGTCGGAACGCAAGCTGACTTTCTCTTGGAGGCAGGGAGACTTCAGGCAGGGACTCCCAGATGGAATACGAAGCCGAGGGTTTTTCTCAGTGCAGCTCAGACTTGGGCAATGAGCCAGTCTTGCACGGCACGTTGGATCTGATAAAACGGTGTACGTGGACCTGTTCGAGTGCTGGGGAATTCAAGCTGTCCCAAAAAGGAGTGCAGTGTGTTGCCCTACACTCGGCATACACAGAGTGGCTCCGAAGGGCTATGGGCCTGGATGTGGCTTAGCGGGCCCATGGGGGCCTCGGGGTACTCAGTGTTCTTGCAGGAAATAGGGTGCCCACGCGAGGCTCCTAGATGTCCTGCAAAGCATAATGACATTAAAATAATGCAGAGCAGGGGCTTCCCTTGTGGTGCAATGTTTGGGAATCCACCTGCCGATGAAGCGGACATGGGTTCGAGCCCTGGTCCACCAAGATCTCACATGCTGAGGAGCACCTAAGCCCGTGAACCACAACGACTGAGCCTGCGCTGTAGAGCCCGGGAGCCACAATGACTGAGCCCGCATGCCAGAACTAATAAAGTCCAAGTGCCTAGAGCCTGTGCTCCACAACAAGAGGAGTCACCGCAGTTAGAAGCCCGCGCACCGCAACGAAGAGTAGCCCCCGCTCGCTGCAACTAGAGAAAGCTCACATGCAGCAACGACGACCCAACACAGTAAAAAAAAAATGATATATTAAATAAATAAATAGATAGATAAACAAATAAATAAATAAATAAACTAATGCAGAGCAGTGGCTACGGCCTCCTGAAAACTGCTGCACGCCTCCGCTTCTGCACGGCAATTCAGGGCCTTACCTTGAGGCAAGTGCTCACGCTGAGTGTCCCGTTAGCGCCACAGCATGGTAGGATGCTGACTTTCTCCTCGAGCAGAGTGACTTCAGGTACGAGGCCCTCGAAGAATTCTACGCAGAGTGTTTTCTCATGGCAGCTCAGACGGGGGCCGTGACGAACACTTCCAGGGCACGTCGCACTGGCTAGAAATGTGGTCCTGGGGCTGTTCCAGTGCTCTGGAAATGTAGCTCTCCCTAAGGAACAGGCAGTGTGTTGCCCATCACTCGGCATACACAGAGGGCCTCCGAGGGACCGACCTTTGGGCCTCGATGTTGCTCAGCAGGCCCACAGGAGTCTGGAGGTACTCAGGGTTCTTGGAGGGAAAATGATGCACACCCAAGGGGCCTACGAGTCCTGAAAAGGGTACTTCCTTTAAAATAAAGCAGAGCAGGGGCTTCCATGGTGGCGCAGGGGTTGAGAATATGCCTGCCAATGCAAGGGACACGGGTTTGAGCCCTGGTCTGAGAGGATCACACATGCCGCAGAGAAACTGGGCCCGTGGGCCACAATGATTGAACCTGCACGTCTGGAGCCTCTGCTCCGCAACAAGAGAGGCCGCGATAGTGAGAGGCCCGCGCACCGCGATGAAGAGTGGCCCCATTTGCCGCAACTGGAGAGAGCCCTACCACAGAAACGAAGACCCAACATAGCGATCACTCAATCAAAAAATAAATCTTAAAAAAAAATAAAAAATAAAAAAAATAAAATAAAATCAAGCAGAACAGCGACTAAGACCTCATGGAAACAGCTGCATGCCTCCCTTTCTGCGCGGCTACTCAGGGACTTACCTCGAGGCCAGTACTCACGTTGAGTTTCCCTTTAGCTCTAGGGCGTGGCAGGATGAGCTCCACTCCGGCCATCGAAGCAGCCGGCATAGCTAGAGAAAACTCATTTTCCACCCAGAGCCATGCCTACAGTGGCTAGTGGCCTGTCAACAGCAGCCAATTTCAAGTAGCTTCAAGGCAGCATGAATGCAGCTTTCAAAATGGGAAAGCAAGGCTAGTTCCATCAGGCCCCCATTTCTAAGGGCACATGCAGCATATATCCCGGTGCTTTCTAAGAAGTCCAAAGAGACACAGGTTACCCAGTGGTTCCTTCCCTGAATCAACTCCTCGAAGCAGGGTGTTCTGCAAATAGCGAACTGCCTCAACGAAGGAACGCCCCAGCTAGGCCTCCGGGCCCGTGGCTCTTCAAAAGCCTGAAGTGTTACCCGAGGAACGGAGCTTTAGTTTCAGTCGGAACGCAAGCCGACTTTCTCTTGGAGGCAGGGTGAGTTCAGGCAGGGACTCCCAGATGGAATAAGAAGCCGAGGGTTTTTCTCAGTGCAGCTCAGACTTGGGCAATGAGCCAGACTTGCACGGCACGTTGGACCTGCTAGAACGGTGTTCGTGGACCTGTTCGAGTGCTGGGGAATTCAAGCTGTCCCAAGAAGGAGTGCAGTGTGTTGCCCTACACTTGGCATACACAGAGTGGCTCCGAAGGGTTATGGGCCTGGATGTGGCTTAGCGGGCCCATGGGGGCCACGGGGTACTCAGTGTTCTTGCAGGAAATAGGGTGCCCACGCGAGGCTCCTAGATGTCCTGCAAAGCATACTGACATTAAAATAATGCAGAGCAGGGGCTTCCCTTGTGGTGCAATGTTTGGGAATCCACCTGCCGATGCAGCGGACATGGGTTCGAGCCCTGGTCCACCAAGATCTCACATGCTGCGGAGTACTTAAGCCCGTGAACCACAACGACTGAGCCTGCGCTGTAGAGCCCGGGAGCCACAACGACTGAGCCCGCACGCCAGAACTAATGAAGTCCAAGTGCCTAGAGCCTGTGCTCCACAACAAGAGGAGTCACCGCAATTAGAAGCCCGCGCACCGCAACGAAGAGTAGCCCCCGCTCGCTGCAACTAGAGAAAGCTCACATGCAGCAACGACGACCCAACACAGTAAAAAAAAAATGATATAATAAATAACTAAATAAATAAATAGATAGATAAACAAATAAATAAATAAATAAACTAATGCAGAGCAGTGGCTACGGCCTCCTGAAAACTGCTGCACGCCTCCGCTTCTGCACGGCAATTCAGGGCCTTACCTTGAGGCAAGTGCTCAGGCTGAGTGTCCCGTTAGCGCCACAGCATGGTAGGATGCTGACTTTCTCCTCGAGCAGAGTGACTTCAGGTACGAGGCCCTCGAAGAATTCTACGCAGAGTGTTTTCTCATGGCAACTCAGACGGGGGCCGTGACGAAAACTTCCAGGGCACATCGCACTGGCTAGAAATGTGGTCCTGGGGCTGTTCCAGTGCTCTGGAAATGTAGCTCTCCTTAAGGAACAGGCAGTGTGTTGCCCATCACTCGGCATACACAGAGGGCCTCCGAGGGACCGACCTTTGGGACTCGATGTTGCTCAGCAGGCCCACAGGAGTCTGGAGGTACTCAGGGTTCTTGGAGGGAAAATGATGCACACCCGTTGGGCCTACGAGTCGTGAAAAGGGTACTTCCTTTAAAATAAAGCAGAACAGGGGCTTCCGTGGTGGCGCAGTGGTTGAGAATATGCCTGCCAATGCAGGGGACACGAGTTCGAGCCCTGGTCTGAGAGGATCACACATGCCGCGGACAAACTGGGCCCGTGGGCCACAACGACTGACCTGCGCGTCTGGAGCCTGTGCTCTGCAACAAGAGAGGCGGCGATAGTGAGAGGCCCGCGCACCGCGATGAAGAGTGGCCCCATTTGCCGCAACTGGAGAGAGCCCTAACACAGAAACGAAGACCCAACATAGCGATCAATCAATCAAAAAATAAACCTTAAAAAAATAAAAAATAAAAAAATAAAATAAAATCAAGCAGAACAGCGACTAAGACCTCATGGAAACAGCTGCATGCCTCCCTTTCTGCGCGGCTACTCAGGGACTTACCTCGAGGCCAGTACTCACATTGAGTTTCCCTTTAGCTCTAGAGCGTGGCAGGATGAGCTCCACCCCGGCCATCGAAGCAGCCGGCATAGCTAGAGAAAACTCATTTTCTACCCAGAGCCATGCCTACAGTGCCTAGTGGCCTGTCAACAGCAGTCAATTTCAAGTAGCTTCAAGGCAGCATGAATGGAGCTTTCAAAATGGGAAAGCAAGGCTAGTTCCATCAGGCCCCCATTTCCAAGGGCACACGCAGCATATATCCCGGTGCTTTCTAAGAAGTCCAAAGAGACACAGGTTACCAAGTGGTTCCTTCCCTGAATCAACTCCTCGAAGCAGGGTGTTCTGCAAATAGCGAATTGCCTCAACGAAGGAATGCCCCAGCTAGGCCTCCGGGCCCGTGGCTCTTCAAAAGCCTGAAGTGTTACCC
Organism: Balaenoptera physalus; assembly: GCF_965194825.1. Classification (NCBI taxonomy): domain Eukaryota; kingdom Metazoa; phylum Chordata; class Mammalia; order Artiodactyla; family Balaenopteridae; genus Balaenoptera; species Balaenoptera physalus. The sequence continues at coordinate 179,084,215 of NC_138890.1, forward strand.
GAGGAACTGGGCAATAGTTGCAGTCGAAACGCAAGCTGACTTTCTCTTGGAGGCAGGGAGACTTCAGGCAGGGACTCCCAGATGGAATACGAAGCCGAGGGTTTTTCTCAGTGCAGCTCAGACTTGGGCAATGAGCCAGTCTTGCACGGCACGTTGGACCTGATAGAACGGTGTACGTGGACCTGTTCGAGTGCTGGGGAATTCAAACTGTCCCAAGAAGGAGTGCAGTGTGTTGCCCTACACTCGGCATACACAGAGTGGCTCCAAAGGGCTATGGGCCTGGATGTGGCTTAGCGGGCCCATGGGGGCCTCGGGGTACTCAGTGTTCTTGCAGGAAATAGGGTGCCCACGCGAGGCTCCTAGATGTCCTGCAAAGCATAATGACATTAAAATAATGCTGAGCAGGGGCTTCCCTTGTGGTGCAATGTTTGGGAATCCACCTGCCGATGCAGCGGACATGGGTTCGAGCCCTGGTCCACCAAGATCTCACATGCTGCGGAGCACCTAAGCCCGTGAACCACAACGACTGAGCCTGCGCGCTAGAGCCCGGGAGCCACAACGACTAAGCCCGCATGACAGAACTAATGAAGTCCACGTGCCTAGAGCCTGTGCTCCACAACAAGAGGAGTCACGGCAAAGAGAAGCCCGTGCACCGCATCGAAGAGTAGCCCCCGCTCGCTGCAACTAGAGAAAGCTCACATGCAGCAACGACGACCCAACACAGTAAAAAAAAATGATATATTAAATAAATAAATAAATAGATAGATAGATAAACAAATAAATAAATAAATAAACTAATGCAGAGCAGTGGCTACGGCCTCCTGAAAACTGCTGCACGCCTCCGCTTCTGCACGGCAATTCAGGGCCTTACCTTGAGGCAAGTGCTCACGCTGAGTGTCCCGTTAGCGCCACAGCATGGTAGGATGCTGACTTTCTCCTCGAGTAGAGTGACTTCAGGTACGAGGCCCTCGAAGAATTCTACGCAGAGTGTTTTCTCATGGCAGCTCAGACGGGGGCCGTGACGAACACTTCCAGGGCACGTCGCACTGGCTAGAAATGTTGTCCTGGTGCTGTTCCAGTGCTCTGGAAATGTAGCTCTCCTTAAGGAACAGGCAGTGTGTTGCCCATCACTCGGCATACACAGAGGGCCTCCGAGGGACTGACCTTTGGGACTCGATGTTGCTCAGCAGGCCCACAGGAGTCTGGAGGTACTCAGGGTTCTTGGAGGGAAAATGATGCACACCCGTTGGGCCTACGAGTCGTGAAAAGGGTACTTCCTTTAAAATAAAGCAGAACAGGGGCTTCCGTGGTGGCGCAGTGGTTGAGAATATGCCTGCCAATGCAGGGGACACGAGTTCGAGCCCTGGTCTGAGAGGATCACACATGCCGCGGACAAACTGGGCCCGTGGGCCACAACGACTGACCTGCGCGTCTGGAGCCTGTGCTCTGCAACAAGAGAGGCGGCGATAGTGAGAGGCCCGCGCACCGCGATGAAGAGTGGCCCCATTTGCCGCAACTGGAGAGAACCCTAGCACAGAAATGAAGACCCAACATAGCGATCAATCAATCAAAAAATAAACCTTAAAAAAATAAAAAATAAAAAAATAAAATAAAATCAAGCAGAACAGCGACTAAGACCTCATGGAAACAGCTGCATGCCTCCCTTTCTGCGCGGCTACTCAGGGACTTACCTCGAGGCCAGTACTCACATTGAGTTTCCCTTTAGCTCTAGAGCGTGGCAGGATGAGCTCCACCCCGGCCATCGAAGCAGCCGGCATAGCTAGAGAAAACTCATTTTCTACCCAGAGCCATGCCTACAGTGCCTAGTGGCCTGTCAACAGCAGTCAATTTCAAGTAGCTTCAAGGCAGCATGAATGCAGCTTTCAAAATGGGAAAGCAAGGCTAGTTCCATCAGGCCCCCATTTCCAAGGGCACACGCAGCATATATCCCGGTGCTTTCTAAGAAGTCCAAAGAGACACAGGTTACCAAGTGGTTCCTTCCCTGAATCAACTCCTCGAAGCAGGGTGTTCTGCAAATAGCGAATTGCCTCAACGAAGGAATGACCCAGCTAGGCCTCCGGGCCCGTGGCTCTTCAAAAGCCTGAAGTGTTACCCGAGGAACTGGACAATAGTTGCAGTCGGAACGCAAGCTGACTTTCTCTTGGAGGCAGGGAGACTTCAGGCAGGGACTCCCAGATGGAATACGAAGCCGAGGGTTTTTCTCAGTGCAGCTCAGACTTGGGCAATGAGCCAGTCTTGCACGGCACGTTGGATCTGATAAAACGGTGTACGTGGACCTGTTCGAGTGCTGGGGAATTCAAGCTGTCCCAAAAAGGAGTGCAGTGTGTTGCCCTACACTCGGCATACACAGAGTGGCTCCGAAGGGCTATGGGCCTGGATGTGGCTTAGCGGGCCCATGGGGGCCTCGGGGTACTCAGTGTTCTTGCAGGAAATAGGGTGCCCACGCGAGGCTCCTAGATGTCCTGCAAAGCATAATGACATTAAAATAATGCAGAGCAGGGGCTTCCCTTGTGGTGCAATGTTTGGGAATCCACCTGCCGATGAAGCGGACATGGGTTCGAGCCCTGGTCCACCAAGATCTCACATGCTGAGGAGCACCTAAGCCCGTGAACCACAACGACTGAGCCTGCGCTGTAGAGCCCGGGAGCCACAATGACTGAGCCCGCATGCCAGAACTAATAAAGTCCAAGTGCCTAGAGCCTGTGCTCCACAACAAGAGGAGTCACCGCAGTTAGAAGCCCGCGCACCGCAACGAAGAGTAGCCCCCGCTCGCTGCAACTAGAGAAAGCTCACATGCAGCAACGACGACCCAACACAGTAAAAAAAAAATGATATATTAAATAAATAAATAGATAGATAAACAAATAAATAAATAAATAAACTAATGCAGAGCAGTGGCTACGGCCTCCTGAAAACTGCTGCACGCCTCCGCTTCTGCACGGCAATTCAGGGCCTTACCTTGAGGCAAGTGCTCACGCTGAGTGTCCCGTTAGCGCCACAGCATGGTAGGATGCTGACTTTCTCCTCGAGCAGAGTGACTTCAGGTACGAGGCCCTCGAAGAATTCTACGCAGAGTGTTTTCTCATGGCAGCTCAGACGGGGGCCGTGACGAACACTTCCAGGGCACGTCGCACTGGCTAGAAATGTGGTCCTGGGGCTGTTCCAGTGCTCTGGAAATGTAGCTCTCCCTAAGGAACAGGCAGTGTGTTGCCCATCACTCGGCATACACAGAGGGCCTCCGAGGGACCGACCTTTGGGCCTCGATGTTGCTCAGCAGGCCCACAGGAGTCTGGAGGTACTCAGGGTTCTTGGAGGGAAAATGATGCACACCCAAGGGGCCTACGAGTCTTGAAAAGGGTACTTCCTTTAAAATAAAGCAGAGCAGGGGCTTCCATGGTGGCGCAGGGGTTGAGAATATGCCTGCCAATGCAAGGGACACGGGTTTGAGCCCTGGTCTGAGAGGATCACACATGCCGCAGAGAAACTGGGCCCGTGGGCCACAATGATTGAACCTGCACGTCTGGAGCCTGTGCTCCGCAACAAGAGAGGCCGCGATAGTGAGAGGCCCGCGCACCGCGATGAAGAGTGGCCCCATTTGCCGCAACTGGAGAGAGCCCTACCACAGAAACGAAGACCCAACATAGCGATCACTCAATCAAAAAATAAATCTTAAAAAAAAATAAAAAATAAAAAAAATAAAATAAAATCAAGCAGAACAGCGACTAAAACCTCATGGAAACAGCTGCATGCCTCCCTTTCTGCGCGGCTACTCAGGGACTTACCTCGAGGCCAGTACTCACGTTGAGTTTCCCTTTAGCTCTAGGGCGTGGCAGGATGAGCTCCACTCCGGCCATCGAAGCAGCCGGCATAGCTAGATAAAACTCATTTTCCACCCAGAGCCATGCCTACAGTGGCTAGTGGCCTGTCAACAGCAGCCAATTTCAAGTAGCTTCAAGGCAGCATGAATGCAGCTTTCAAAATGGGAAAGCAAGGCTAGTTCCATCAGGCCCCCATTTCTAAGGGCACATGCAGCATATATCCCGGTGCTTTCTAAGAAGTCCAAAGAGACACAGGTTACCCAGTGGTTCCTTCCCTGAATCAACTCCTCGAAGCAGGGTGTTCTGCAAATAGCGAACTGCCTCAACGAAGGAACGCCCCAGCTAGGCCTCCGGGCCCGTGGCTCTTCAAAAGCCTGAAGTGTTACCCGAGGAACGGAGCTTTAGTTTCAGTCGGAACGCAAGCCGACTTTCTCTTGGAGGCAGGGTGAGTTCAGGCAGGGAATCCCAGATGGAATAAGAAGCCGAGGGTTTTTCTCAGTGCAGCTCAGACTTGGGCAATGAGCCAGACTTGCACGGCACGTTGGACCTGCTAGAACGGTGTTCGTGGACCTGTTCGAGTGCTGGGGAATTCAAGCTGTCCCAAGAAGGAGTGCAGTGTGTTGCCCTACACTTGGCATACACAGAGTGGCTCCGAAGGGTTATGGGCCTGGATGTGGCTTAGCGGGCCCATGGGGGCCACGGGGTACTCAGTGTTCTTGCAGGAAATAGGGTGCCCACGCGAGGCTCCTAGATGTCCTGCAAAGCATACTGACATTAAAATAATGCAGAACAGGGGCTTCCCTTGTGGTGCAATGTTTGGGAATCCACCTGCCGATGCAGCGGACATGGGTTCGAGCCCTGGTCCACCAAGATCTCACATGCTGCGGAGTACTTAAGCCCGTGAACCACAACGACTGAGCCTGCGCTGTAGAGCCCGGGAGCCACAACGACTGAGCCCGCACGCCAGAACTAATGAAGTCCAAGTGCCTAGAGCCTGTGCTCCACAACAAGAGGAGTCACCGCAATTAGAAGCCCGCGCACCGCAACGAAGAGTAGCCCCCGCTCGCTGCAACTAGAGAAAGCTCACATGCAGCAACGACGACCCAACACAGTAAAAAAAAAATGATATAATAAATAACTAAATAAATAAATAGATAGATAAACAAATAAATAAATAAATAAACTAATGCAGAGCAGTGGCTACGGCCTCCTGAAAACTGCTGCACGCCTCCGCTTCTGCACGGCAATTCAGGGCCTTACGTTGAGGCAAGTGCTCAGGCTGAGTGTCCCGTTAGCGCCACAGCATGGTAGGATGCTGACTTTCTCCTCGAGCAGAGTGACTTCAGGTACGAGGCCCTCGAAGAATTCTACGCAGAGTGTTTTCTCATGGCAACTCAGACGGGGGCCGTGACGAAAACTTCCAGGGCACATCGCACTGGCTAGAAATGTGGTCCTGGGGCTGTTCCAGTGCTCTGGAAATGTAGCTCTCCTTAAGGAACAGGCAGTGTGTTGCCCATCACTCGGCATACACAGAGGGCCTCCGAGGGACCGACCTTTGGGCCTCGATGTTGCTCAGCATGCCCACAGGAGTCTGGAGGTACTCAGGGTTCTTGGAGGGAAAATGATGCACACCCGAGGGGCCTACGAGTCCTGAAAAGGGTACTTCCTTTAAAATAAAGCAGAACAGGGTCTTCCCTGGTGGCGCAGTGGTTGAGAATATGCCTGCCAATGCAGGGGACACGGGTTCGAGCCCTGGTCTGAGAGGATCACACATGCCGCGGAGAAACTGGGCCCGTGGGCCACAATGACTGAACCTGCGCGTCTGGAGCCTGTGCTCCGCAACAAGAGAGGCCGCGATAGTGAGAGGCCCGCGCACCGCGATGAAGAGTGGCCCCATTTGCCGCAACTGGAGAGAGCCCTAGCACAGAAATGAAGACCCAACATAGCGATCAATCAATCAAAAAATAAACCTTAAAAAAAATAAAAAATAAAAAAATAAAATAAAATCAAGCAGAACAGCGACTAAGACCTCATGGAAACAGCTGCATGCCTCCCTTTCTGCACGGCTACTCAGGGACTTACCTCGAGGCCAGTACTCACGTTGAGTTTCCCTTTAGCTCTAGAGCGTGGCAGGATGAGCTCCACCCCGGCCATCGAAGCAGCCGGCATAGCTAGAGAAAACTCATTTTCTACCCAGAGCCATGCCTACAGTGCCTAGTGGCCTGTCAACAGCAGTCAATTTCAAGTAGCTTCAAGGCAGCATGAATGCAGCTTTCAAAATGGGAAAGCAAGGCTAGTTCCATCAGGCCCCCATTTCCAAGGGCACACGCAGCATATATCCCGGTGCTTTCTAAGAAGTCCAAAGAGACACAGGTTACCAAGTGGTTCCTTCCCTGAATCAACTCCTCGAAGCAGGGTGTTCTGCAAATAGCGAATTGCCTCAACGAAGGAATGCCCCAGCTAGGCCTCCGGGCCCGTGGCTCTTCAAAAGCCTGAAGTGTTACCCGAGGAACTGGGCAATAGTTGCAGTCGAAACGCAAGCTGACTTTCTCTTGGAGGCAGGGAGACTTCAGGCAGGGACTCCCAGATGGAATACGAAGCCGAGGGTTTTTCTCAGTGCAGCTCAGACTTGGGCAATGAGCCAGTCTTGCACGGCACGTTGGACCTGATAGAACGGTGTACGTGGACCTGTTCGAGTGCTGGGGAATTCAAACTGTCCCAAGAAGGAGTGCAATGTGTTGCCCTACACTCGGCATACACAGAGTGGCTCCGAAGGGCTATGGGCCTGGATGTGGCTTAGCGGGCCCATGCGGGCCTCGGGGTACTCAGTGTTCTTGCAGGAAATAGGGTGCCCACGCGAGGCTCCTAGATGTCCTGCAAAGCATAATGACATTAAAATAATGCTGAGCAGGGGCTTCCCTTGTGGTGCAATGTTTGGGAATCCACCTGCCGATGCAGCGGACATGGGTTCGAGCCCTGGTCCACCAAGATCTCACATGCTGCGGAGCACCTAAGCCCGTGAACCACAACGACTAAGCCTGCGCGCTAGAGCCCGGGAGCCACAACGACTAAGCCCGCATGACAGAACTAATGAAGTCCACGTGCCTAGAGCCTGTGCTCCACAACAAGAGTAGTCACGGCAAAGAGAAGCCCGCGCACCGCATCGAAGAGTAGCCCCCGCTCGCTGCAACTAGAGAAAGCTCACATGCAGCAACGACGACCCAACACAGTAAAAAAAAATGATATATTAAATAAATAAATAAATAGATAGATAGATAAACAAATAAATAAATAAATAAACTAATGCAGAGCAGTGGCTACGGCCTCCTGAAAACTGCTGCACGCCTCCGCTTCTGCACGGCAATTCAGGGCCTTACCTTGAGGCAAGTGCTCACGCTGAGTGTCCCGTTAGCGCCACAGCATGGTAGGATGCTGACTTTCTCCTCGAGTAGAGTGACTTCAGGTACGAGGCCCTCGAAGAATTCTACGCAGAGTGTTTTATCATGGCAGCTCAGACGGGGGCCGTGACGAACACTTCCAGGGCACGTCGCACTGGCTAGAAATGTGGTCCTGGTGCTGTTCCAGTGATCTGGAAATGTAGCTCTCCCTAAGGAACAGGCAGTGTGTTGCCCATCACTCGGCATACACAGAGGGCCTCCGAGGGACCGACCTTTGGGACTCGATGTTGCTCAGCAGGCCCACAGGAGTCTGGAGGTACTCAGGGTTCTTGGAGGGAAAATGATGCACACCCGTGGGGCCTACAAGTCGTGAAAAGGGTACTTCCTTTAAAATAAAGCAGAACAGGGGCTTCCGTGGTGGCGCAGTGGTTGAGAATATGCCTGCCAATGCAGGGGACACGAGTTCGAGCCCTGGTCTGAGAGGATCACACATGCCGCGGACAAACTGGGCCCGTGGGCCACAACGACTGACCTGCGCGTCTGGAGCCTGTGCTCTGCAACAAGAGAGGCGGCGATAGTGAGAGGCCCGCGCACCGCGATGAAGAGTGGCCCCATTTGCCGCAACTGGAGAGAACCCTAGCACAGAAATGAAGACCCAACATAGCGATCAATCAATCAAAAAATAAACCTTAAAAAAATAAAAAATAAAAAAATAAAATAAAATCAAGCAGAACAGCGACTAAGACCTCATGGAAACAGCTGCATGCCTCCCTTTCTGCGCGGCTACTCAGGGACTTACCTCGAGGCCAGTACTCACATTGAGTTTCCCTTTAGCTCTAGAGCGTGGCAGGATGAGCTCCACCCCGGCCATCGAAGCAGCCGGCATAGCTAGAGAAAACTCATTTTCTACCCAGAGCCATGCCTACAGTGCCTAGTGGCCTGTCAACAGCAGTCAATTTCAAGTAGCTTCAAGGCAGCATGAATGCAGCTTTCAAAATGGGAAAGCAAGGCTAGTTCCATCAGGCCCCCATTTCCAAGGGCACACGCAGCATATATCCCGGTGCTTTCTAAGAAGTCCAAAGAGACACAGGTTACCAAGTGGTTCCTTCCCTGAATCAACTCCTCGAAGCAGGGTGTTCTGCAAATAGCGAATTGCCTCAACGAAGGAATGCCCCAGCTAGGCCTCCGGGCCCGTGGCTCTTCAAAAGCCTGAAGTGTTACCCGAGGAACTGGACAATAGTTGCAGTCGGAACGCAAGCTGACTTTCTCTTGGAGGCAGGGAGACTTCAGGCAGGGACTCCCAGATGGAATACGAAGCCGAGGGTTTTTCTCAGTGCAGCTCAGACTTGGGCAATGAGCCAGTCTTGCACGGCACGTTGGATCTGATAAAACGGTGTACGTGGACCTGTTCGAGTGCTGGGGAATTCAAGCTGTCCCAAAAAGGAGTGCAGTGTGTTGCCCTACACTCGGCATACACAGAGTGGCTCCGAAGGGCTATGGGCCTGGATGTGGCTTAGCGGGCCCATGGGGGCCTCGGGGTACTCAGTGTTCTTGCAGGAAATAGGGTGCCCACGCGAGGCTCCTAGATGTCCTGCAAAGCATAATGACATTAAAATAATGCAGAGCAGGGGCTTCCCTTGTGGTGCAATGTTTGGGAATCCACCTGCCGATGAAGCGGACATGGGTTCGAGCCCTGGTCCACCAAGATCTCACATGCTGAGGAGCACCTAAGCCCGTGAACCACAACGACTGAGCCTGCGCTGTAGAGCCCGGGAGCCACAATGACTGAGCCCGCATGCCAGAACTAATAAAGTCCAAGTGCCTAGAGCCTGTGCTCCACAACAAGAGGAGTCACCGCAGTTAGAAGCCCGCGCACCGCAACGAAGAGTAGCCCCCGCTCGCTGCAACTAGAGAAAGCTCACATGCAGCAACGACGACCCAACACAGTAAAAAAAAAATGATATATTAAATAAATAAATAGATAGATAAACAAATAAATAAATAAATAAACTAATGCAGAGCAGTGGCTACGGCCTCCTGAAAACTGCTGCACGCCTCCGCTTCTGCACGGCAATTCAGGGCCTTACCTTGAGGCAAGTGCTCACGCTGAGTGTCCCGTTAGCGCCACAGCATGGTAGGATGCTGACTTTCTTCTCGAGCAGAGTGACTTCAGGTACGAGGCCCTCGAAGAATTCTACGCAGAGTGTTTTCTCATGGCAGCTCAGACGGGGGCCGTGACGAACACTTCCAGGGCACGTCGCACTGGCTAGAAATGTGGTCCTGGGGCTGTTCCAGTGCTCTGGAAATGTAGCTCTCCCTAAGGAACAGGCAGTGTGTTGCCCATCACTCGGCATACACAGAGGGCCTCCGAGGGACCGACCTTTGGGCCTCGATGTTGCTCAGCAGGCCCACAGGAGTCTGGAGGTACTCAGGGTTCTTGGAGGGAAAATGATGCACACCCAAGGGGCCTACGAGTCCTGAAAAGGGTACTTCCTTTAAAATAAAGCAGAGCAGGGGCTTCCATGGTGGCGCAGGGGTTGAGAATATGCCTGCCAATGCAAGGGACACGGGTTTGAGCCCTGGTCTGAGAGGATCACAAATGCCGCAGAGAAACTGGGCCCGTGGGCCACAATGATTGAACCTGCACGTCTGGAGCCTGTGCTCCGCAACAAGAGAGGCCGCGATAGTGAGAGGCCCGCGCACCGCGATGAAGAGTGGCCCCATTTGCCGCAACTGGAGAGAGCCCTACCACAGAAACGAAGACCCAACATAGCGATCACTCAATCAAAAAATAAATCTTAAAAAAAAATAAAAAATAAAAAAAATAAAATAAAATCAAGCAGAACAGCGACTAAGACCTCATGGAAACAGCTGCATGCCTCCCTTTCTGCGCGGCTACTCAGGGACTTACCTCGAGGCCAGTACTCACGTTGAGTTTCCCTTTAGCTCTAGGGCGTGGCAGGATGAGCTCCACTCCGGCCATCGAAGCAGCCGGCATAGCTAGAGAAAACTCATTTTCCACCCAGAGCCATGCCTACAGTGGCTAGTGGCCTGTCAACAGCAGCCAATTTCAAGTAGCTTCAAGGCAGCATGAATGCAGCTTTCAAAATGGGAAAGCAAGGCTAGTTCCATCAGGCCCCCATTTCTAAGGGCACATGCAGCATATATCCCGGTGCTTTCTAAGAAGTCCAAAGAGACACAGGTTACCCAGTGGTTCCTTCCCTGAATCAACTCCTCGAAGCAGGGTGTTCTGCAAATAGCGAACTGCCTCAACGAAGGAACGCCCCAGCTAGGCCTCCGGGCCCGTGGCTCTTCAAAAGCCTGAAGTGTTACCCGAGGAACGGAGCTTTAGTTTCAGTCGGAACGCAAGCCGACTTTCTCTTGGAGGCAGGGTGAGTTCAGGCAGGGACTCCCAGATGGAATAAGAAGCCGAGGGTTTTTCTCAGTGCAGCTCAGACTTGGGCAATGAGCCAGACTTGCACGGCACGTTGGACCTGCTAGAACGGTGTTCGTGGACCTGTTCGAGTGCTGGGGAATTCAAGCTGTCCCAAGAAGGAGTGCAGTGTGTTGCCCTACACTTGGCATACACAGAGTGGCTCCGAAGGGTTATGGGCCTGGATGTGGCTTAGCGGGCCCATGGGGGCCACGGGGTACTCAGTGTTCTTGCAGGAAATAGGGTGCCCACGCGAGGCTCCTAGATGTCCTGCAAAGCATACTGACATTAAAATAATGCAGAGCAGGGGCTTCCCTTGTGGTGCAATGTTTGGGAATCCACCTGCCGATGCAGCGGACATGGGTTCGAGCCCTGGTCCACCAAGATCTCACATGCTGCGGAGTACTTAAGCCCGTGAACCACAACGACTGAGCCTGCGCTGTAGAGCCCGGGAGCCACAACGACTGAGCCCGCATGCCAGAACTAATGAAGTCCAAGTGCCTAGAGCCTGTGCTCCACAACAAGAGGAGTCACCGCAATTAGAAGCCCGCGCACCGCAACGAAGAGTAGCCCCCGCTCGCTGCAACTAGAGAAAGCTCACATGCAGCAACGACGACCCAACACAGTAAAAAAAATATGATATAATAAATAACTAAATAAATAAATAGATAGATAAACAAATAAATAAATAAATAAACTAATGCAGAGCAGTGGCTACGGCCTCCTGAAAACTGCTGCACGCCTCCGCTTCTGCACGGCAATTCAGGGCCTTACCTTGAGGCAAGTGCTCAGGCTGAGTGTCCCGTTAGCGCCACAGCATGGTAGGATGCTGACTTTCTCCTCGAGCAGAGTGACTTCAGGTACGAGGCCCTCGAAGAATTCTACGCAGAGTGTTTTCTCATGGCAACTCAGACAGGGGCCGTGACGAACACTTCCAGGGCACATCGCACTGGCTAGAAATGTGGTCCTGGGGATGTTCCAGTGCTCTGGAAATGTAGCTCTCCTTAAGGAACGTGCAGTGTGTTGCCCATCACTCGGCATACACAGAGGGCCTCCAAGAGACCGACCTTTGGGCCTCGATGTTGCTCAGCAGGCCCACAGGAGTCTGGAGGTACTCAAGGTTCTTGGAGGGAAAATGATGCACACCCGAGGGGCCTACGAGTCCTGAAAAGGGTACTTCCTTTAAAATAAAGCAGAACAGGGGCTTCCCTGGTGGCGCAGTGGTTGAGAATATGCCTGCCAATGCAGGGGACACGGGTTCGAGCCCTGGTCTGAGAGGATCACACATGCCGCGGAGAAACTGGGCCCGTGGGCCACAATGACTGAAACTGCGTGTCTGGAGCCTGTGCTCCGCAACAAGAGAGGCCGCGATAGTGAGAGGCCCGCGCACCGCGATGAAGAGTGGCCCCATTTGCCGCAACTGGAGAGAACCCTAGCACAGAAACGAAGACCCAACATAGCGATCAATCAATCAAAAAATAAATCTTAAAAAAAAATAAAAAATAAAAAAAATAAAATCAAATCAAGCAGAACAGCGACTACGACCTCATGGAAACAGCTGCATGCCTCCCTTTCTGCGCGGCTACTCAGGGACTTTCCTCGAGGCCAGTACTCACGTTGAGTTTCCCTTTAGCTCTAGAGCGTGGCAGGATGAGCTCCACCCCGGCCATCGAAGCAGCCGGCATAGCTAGAGAAAACTCATTTTCTACCCAGAGCCATGCCTACAGTGCCTAGTGGCCTGTCAACAGCAGTCAATTTCAAGTAGCTTCAAGGCAGCATGAATGGAGCTTTCAAAATGGGAAAGCAAGGCTAGTTCCATCAGGCCCCCATTTCCAAGGGCACACGCAGCATATATCCCGGTGCTTTTAAAGAAGTGCAAAGGGACACAGGTTACCCAGTGGTTCCTTCCCTGAATCAACTCCTCGAAGCAGGGTGTTCTGCAAATAGCGAACTGCCTCAACGAAGGAACGACCCAGCTAGGCCTCCGGGCCCGTGGCTCTTCAAAAGCCTGAAGTGTTACCCGAGGAACTGGGCTTTAGTTGCAGGCGGAACGCAAGCGGACTTTCTCTTGGAGGCAGGGAGACTTCAGGCAGAGACTCCCAGATGGAATACGAAGCCGAGGGTTTTTCTCAGTGTAGCTCAGACTTCAGCAATGAGCCAGACTTGCACGGCACGTTGGATCTGCTAGAACGGTGTTCGTGGACCTGTTCGAGTGCTGGGGAATTCAAGCTGTCCCAAGAAGGAGTGCAGTGTGTTGCCCTACACTCGGCATACACAGAGTGACTCCGAAGGGCTATGGGCCTGGATGTGGCTTAGCGGGCCCATGGGGGTCTCGGGGTACTCAGTGTTCTTGCAGGAAATAGGGTTCCCATGCGAGACTCCTAGATGTCCTGCAAAGCATACTGACATTAAAATAATGCAGAGCAGGGGCTTCCCTTGTGGTGCAATGTTTGGGAATCCACCTGCCGATGAAGCGGACATGGGTTCGAGCCCTGGTCCACCAAGATCTCACATGCTGCGGAGTACTTAAGCCCGTGAACCACAACGACTGAGCCTGCGCTCTAGAGCCCGGGAGCCACGACGACTGAGCCCGCATGCCAGAACTAATGAAGTCCACGTGCCTAGAGCCTGTGCTCTACAACAAGAGGAGTCACCGCAATTAGAAGCCCGCGCACCGCAACGAAGAGTAGCCCCCGCTCGCTGCAACTAGAGAAAGCTCACATGCAGCAACGACGACCCAACACAGTAAAAAAAAAATGATATATTAAATAAATAAATAAATAAATAGATAGATAAACAAATAAATAAATAAATAAACTAATACAGAGCCGTGGCTACGGCCTCCTGAAAACTGCTGCACGCCTCCACTTCTGCACGGCAATACAGGGCCTTACCTTGAGGCAAGTGCTCACGCTGAGTGTCCCGTTAGCGCCACAGCATGGTAGGATGCTGACTTTCTCCTCGAGCAGAGTGACTTCAGGTACGAGGCCCTCGAAGAATTCTACGCAGGGTGTTTTCTCATGGCAGCTCAGACGGGGGCCGTGACGAACACTTCCAGGGCACGTCGCACTGGCTAGAAATGTGGTCCTAGGGGCTGTTCCAGTGCTCTGGAAATGTAGCTCTCCTTAAGGAACAGGCAGTGTGTTGCCCATCACTCGGCATACACAGAGGGCCTCCGAGGGACCGACCTTTGGGCCTCGATGTTGCTCAGCATGCCCACAGGAGTCTGGAGGTACTCAGGGTTCTTGGAGGGAAAATGATGCACACCCAAGGGGCCTACGAGTCCTGAAAAGGGTACTTCCTTTAAAATAAAGCAGAACAGGGGCTTCCCTGGTGGCGCAGTGGTTGAGAATATGCCTGCCAATGCAGGGGACACGGGTTCGAGCCCTGGTCTGAGAGGATCACACATGCCGCGGAGAAACTGGGCCCGTGGGCCACAATGACTGAACCTGCGCGTCTGGAGCCTGTGCTCCGCAACAAGAGAGGCCGCGATAGTGAGAGGCCCGCGCACCGCGATGAAGAGTGGCCCCATTTGCCGCAACTGGAGAGAGCCCTAGCACAGAAATGAAGACCCAACATAGCGATCAATCAATCAAAAAATAAACCTTAAAAAAAATAAAAAATAAAAAAATAAAATAAAATCAAGCAGAACAGCGACTAAGACCTCATGGAAACAGCTGCATGCCTCCCTTTCTGCACGGCTACTCAGGGACTTACCTCGAGGCCAGTACTCACGTTGAGTTTCCCTTTAGCTCTAGAGCGTGGCAGGATGAGCTCCACCCCGGCCATCGAAGCAGCCGGCATAGCTAGAGAAAACTCATTTTCTACCCAGAGCCATGCCTACAGTGCCTAGTGGCCTGTCAACAGCAGTCAATTTCAAGTAGCTTCAAGGCAGCATGAATGCAGCTTTCAAAATGGGAAAGCAAGGCTAGTTCCATCAGGCCCCCATTTCCAAGGGCACACGCAGCATATATCCCGGTGCTTTCTAAGAAGTCCAAAGAGACACAGGTTACCAAGTGGTTCCTTCCCTGAATCAACTCCTCGAAGCAGGGTGTTCTGCAAATAGCGAACTGCCTCAACGAAGGAATGCCCCAGCTAGGCCTCCGGGCCCGTGGCTCTTCAAAAGCCTGCAGTGTTACCAGAGGAACTGGGCTTTAGTTGCAGGGGGAACGCAAGCCGACTTTCTCTTGGAGGTAGGGAGAGTTCAGGCAGGGACTCCCAGATGGAATACGAAGCCGAGGGTTTTTCTCAGTGCAGCTCAGACTTGGGCAATGAGCCAGTCTTGCACGGCACGTTGTACCTGCTAGAACGGTGTTCGTGGACCTGTTCGAGTGCTGGGGAATTCAAGCTGTCCCAAGAAGGAGTGCAGTGTGTTGCCCTACACTCGGCATACACAGAGTGGCTCCGAAGGGCTATGGGCCTGGATGTGGCTTAGCGGGCCCATGGGGGCCTCGGTGTACTCAGTGTTCTTGCAGGGAATAGGGTGCCCACGCGAGGCTCCTAGATGTCCTGCAAAGCATACTGACATTAAAATAATGCAGAGCAGGGGATTCCCTTGTGGTGCAATGTTTGGGAATCCACCTGCCGATGAAGCGGACATGGGTTCGAGCCCTGGTCCACCAAGATCTCACATGCTGCGGAGTACTTAAGCCCGTGAACCACAACGACTGAGCCTGCGCTGTAGTGCCCGGGAGCCACAACGACCTAGCCCGCATGCCAGAACTAATGAAGACCAAGTGCCTAGAGCCTGTGCTCCACAACAAGAGGAGTCACCGCAATTAGAAGCCCGTGCAACGCAACGAAGAGTAGCCCCCGCTCGCTGCAACTAGAGAAAGCTCACATGCAGCAACGACGACCCAACACAGTAAAAAAAAAATGATATATTAAATAAATAAATAAATAGATAGATAAACAAATAAATAAATAAATAAACTAATGCAGAGCCGTGGCTACGGCCTCCTGAAAACTGCTGCACGCCTCCGCTTCTGCACGGCAATTCAGGGCCTTACCTTGAGGCAAGTGCTCACGCTGAGTGTCCCGTTAGCGCCACAGCATGGTAGGATGCTGACTTTCTCCTTGAGCAGAGTGACTTCAGGTACGAGGCCCTCGAAGAATTCTACGCAGAGTGTTTTCTCATGGCAGCTCAGACGGGGGCCGTGACGAACACTTCCAGGGCACGTCGCACTGGCTAGAAATGTGGTCCTGGGGCTGTTCCAGTGCTCTGGAAATGTAGCTCTCCTTAAGGAACAGGCAGTGTGTTGCCCATCACTCGGCATACACAGAGGGCCTCCGAGGGACGGACCTTTGGGCCTCGATGTTGCTCAGCAGGCCCACAGGAGTCTGGAGGTACTCAGGGTTCTTGGAGGGAAAATGATGCACACCCGTGGGGCCTACAAGTCCTGAAAAGGGTACTTCCTTTAAAATAACGCAGAACAGGGGCTTCCCTGGTGGTGCAGTGGTTGAGAATATGCCTGCCAATGCAGGGGACACGGGTTCGAGCCCTGGTCTGAGAGGATCACACATTCCGCTGAGAAACTGGGCCCGTGGGCCACAACGACTGACCCTGCGCATCTGGAGCCTGTGCTCCGCAACAAAAGAGGCTGCAATAGTGAGAGGCCCACGCACCGCGATGAAGAGTGGCCCCATTTGCCGCAACTGGAGAGAGCCCTAGCACAGAAACGAAAACCCAAAATAGCGATCAATCAATCAAAAAATAAATCTTAAAAAAAAATAAAAAATAAAAAAAATAAAATAAAATCAAGCAGAACAGCGACTAAGACCTCATGGAAACAGCTGCATGCCTCCCTTTCTGCGCGGCTACTCAGGGACTTACCTCGAGGCCTGTACTCACGTTGAGTTTCCCTTTAGCTCTAGAGCGTGGCAGGATGAGCTCCACCCCGGCCATCGAAGCAGCCGGCATACCTAGAGAAAACTCATTTTCAACCCAGAGCCATGCCTACAGTGGCTAGTGGCCTGTCAACAGCAGTCAATTTCAAGTAGCTTCAAGGCAGCATGAATGGAGCTTTCAAAATGACAAAGCAAGGCTACTTCCATCAGGCCCCCATTTCCAAGGGCACACTCAGCATATATCCCGGTGCTTTCTAAGAAGTCCAAAGAGACACAAGTTACCCAGTGGTTCCTTCCCTGAATCAACTCCTCAAAGCAGGGTGTTCTGCAAATAGCGAACTGCCTCAACGAAGGAACGCCCCAGCTAGGCCTCGGGCCCGTGGCTCTTCAAAAGCCTGCAGTGTTACCAGAGGAACTGGGCTTTAGTTGCAGGCGGAACGCAAGCCGACTTTCTCTTGGAGGCAGGGAGACTTCAGGCAGGGACTCCCAGATGGAATACGAAGCCGAGGGTTTTTCTCAGTGCAGCTCAGACTTGGGCAATGAGCCAGTCTTGCACGGCACGTTGGACCTGCTCGAACGGTGTTCGTGGACCTGTTCGAGTGCTGGGGAATTCAAGCTGTCCCAAGAAGGAGTGCAGTGTGTTGCCCTACACTCGGCATACACAGAGTGGCTCCGAAGGGCTATGGGCCTGGATGTGGCTTAGCGGGCCCATGGGGGCCTCGGGGTATTCAGTGTTCTTGCAGGAAATAGGGTGTCCACGCGAGGCTCCTAGATGTCCTGCAAAGCATACTGACATTAAAATAATGCAGAGCAGGGGCTTCCCTTGTGGTGCAATGTTTGGGAATCCACCTGCCGATGCAGCGGACATGGGTTCGAGCCCTGGTCCACCAAGATCTCACATGCTGCGGAGCACCTAAGCCCGTGAACCACAACGACTGAGCCTGCGCTCTGGAGCTCGGGAGCCACAACGACTGAGCCCTCATGCCAGAACTAATGAAGTCCACGTTCCTAGAGCCTGTGCTCCACAACAAGAGGAGTCACCGCAATGAGAAGCCCGCGCACCGCAATGAAGAGTAGCCCCCGCTCGCTGCAACGAGAGAAAGCTCACATGCAGCAACGACGACCCAACACAGTAAAAAAAAAATGATATATTAAATAAATAAATAAATACATAGATAAACAAATAAATAAATAAATAAACTAATGCAGAGCAGTGGCTACGGCCTCCTGAAAACTGCTGCACGCCTCCGCTTCTGCACGGCAATTCAGGGCCTTACCTTGAGGCAAGTGCTCACGCTGAGTGTCCCGTTAGCGCCACAGCATGGTAGTATGCTGACTTTCTCCTCGAGCAGAGTGACTTCAGGTACGAGGCCCTCGAAGAATTCTACGCAGAGTGTTTTCTCATGGCAGCTCAGACGGGGGCCGTGACGAACACTTCCAGGGCACGTCGCACTGGCTAGAAATGTGGTCCTGAGGCTGTTCCAGTGCTCTGGAAATGTAGCTCTCCTTAAGGAACAGGCAGTGTGTTGCCCATCACTCGGCATACACAGAGGGCCTCCGAGGGACCGACCTTTGGACCTCGATGTTGCTCAGCAGGCCCACAGGAGTCTGGAGGTACTCAGGGTTCTTGGAGGGAAAATGATGCACACCCGAGGGGCCTACGAGACCTGAAAAGGGTACTTCCTTTAAAATAAAGCAGAACAGGGGCTTCCCTGGTGGCGCAGTGGTTGAGAATATGCCTGCCAATGCAGGGGACACGGGTTCGAGCCCTGGTCTGAGAGGATCACACATGCCGCGGAGAAACTGGGCCCGTGGGCCACAATGACTGAACCTGCGCGTCTGGAGCCTGTGCTCCGCAACAAGAGAGGCCGCGATAGTGAGAGGCCCGCGCACCGCGATGAAGAGTGGCCCCATTTGCGGCAACAGGAAAGAGCCATAGCACAGAAATGAAGACCCAACATAGCGATCAATCAATCAAAAAATAAACCTTAAAAAAAAATAAAAATTAAAAAAATAAAATCAAATCAAGCAGAACAGCGACTAAGACCTCATGGAAACAGCTGCATGCCTCCCTTTCTGCGCGGCTACTCAGGGACTTACCTCGAGGCCAGTACTCACGTTGAGTTTCCCGTTACCTCTAGAGCGTGGCAGGATGAGCTCCACCCCGGCCATCGAAGCAGCCGGCATAGCTAGAGAAAACTCATTTTCTACCCAGAGCCATGCCTACAGTGGCTAGTGGCCTGTCAACAGCAGTCAATTTCAAGTAGCTTCAAGGCAGCATGAATGCAGCTTTCAAAATGGGAAAGCAAGGCTAGTTCCATCAGGCCCCTGTTTCCAAGGGCAAACGCAGCATATATCCCGGTGCTTTCTAATAAGTCCAAAGAGACACAGGTTACCCAGTGGTTCCTTCCCTGAATCAACTCCTCGAAGCAGGATGTTCTGCAAATAGCGAACTGCCTCAACGAAAGAACAACCCAGCTAGGCCTCCGGGCCCGTGGCTCTTCAAAAGCCTGCAGTGTTACCAGAGGAACTGGGCTTTAGTTGCAGGCGGAACGCAAGCCGACTTTCTCTTGGAGGCAGGGAGACTTCAGGCAGGGACTCCCAGATGGAATACGAAGCCGAGGGTTTTTCTCAGTGCAGCTCAGACTTGGGCAATGAGCCAGACTTGCACGGCACGTTGGACCTGCTAGAACGGTGTTCGTGGACCTGTTCGAGTGCTGGGAATTCAAGCTGTCCCAAGAAGGAGTGCAGTGTGTTGCCCTACACTCGGCATACACAGAGTGGCTGGGAAGGGCTATGGGCCTGCATGTGGCTTAGCGGGCCCATGGGGGCCTCGGGGTACTCAGTGTTCTTGCAGGAAATAGGGTGCCCATGCGAGGCTCCTAGATGTCATGCAAAGCATACTGACATTAAAATAATGCAGAGCAGGGGCTTCCCTTGTGGTGCAATGTTTGGGAATCCACCTGCCGATGAAGCGGACATGGGTTCGAGCCCTGGTCCACCAAAATCTCACATGCTGCGGAGTACTTAAGCCCGTGAACCACAACAACTGAGCCTGCGCTGTAGAGACCGGGAGCCACAACGACTGAGCCCACATGCCAGAACTAATGAAGTCCAAGTGCCTAGAGCCTGTGCTCCACAACAAGAGGAGTCACCGCAATTAGAAGCCCGCGCACCGCAACGAAGAGTAGCCCCCGCTCGCTGCAACTAGAGAAAGCTCACATGCAGCAACGACGACCCAACACATTAAAAAAAAAAGATATATTAAATAAATAAATAAATAAATAGATAGATAAACAAATAAATAAATAAATAAACTAATGCAGAGCTGTGGCTACGGCTTCCTGAAAACTGCTGCACGCCTCCGCTTCTGCACGGCAATTCAGTGCCTTACCTTGAGGCAAGTGCTCACGCTGAGTGTCCCGTTAGCGCCACAGCATGGTAGGATGCTGACTTTCTCCTCGAGCAGAGTGACTTCAGGTACGAGGCCCTCGAAGAATTCTACGCAGAGTGTTTTCTCATGGCAGCTCAGACGGGGGCCGTGACGAACACTTCCAGGGCACGTCGCACTGGCTAGAAATGTGGTCCTGAGGCTGTTCCAGTGCTCTGGAAATGTAGCTCTCCTTAAGGAACAGGCAGTGTGTTGCCCATCACTCGGCCTACACAGCTTGCCTCCGAGGGACCGACCTTTGGGCCTCGATGTTGCTCAGCAGGCCCACAGAAGTCTGGAGGTACTCACGGTTCTTGGAGGGAAAATGATGCACACCCGAGGGGCCTACGAGTCCTGAAAAGGGTACTTCCTTTAAAATAAAGCAGAACAGGGGCTTCCCTGGTGGCGCAGTGGTTGAGAATATGCCTGCCAATGCAGGGGACACACGTTCGAGCCCTGGTCTGAGAGGATCACACATACTGCGGAGAAACTGGGCCCGTGGGCCACAATGACTGAACCTGCGCGTCTGGAGCCTGTGCTCCGCAACAAGAGAGGCTGCGATAGTGAGAGGCCCGCGCACCGCGATGAAGAGTGGCCCCATTTGCCGCAACTGGAGAGAGCCCTAGCACAGAAACAAAGACCCAACATAGCGATCAATCAATCAAAAAATAAATCTTAAAAAAACATAAAAAATAAAAAAAATCAAATCAAATCAAGCAGAACAGCGACTAAGACCTCATGGAAACAGCTGCATGCCTCCCTTTCTGCGCGGCTAATCAGGGACTTACCTCGAGGCCAGTACTCACGTTGAGTTTCCCGTTAGCTCTAGAGCATGGCAGGATGAGCTCCACTCCAGCCATCGAAGCAGCCAGCATAGCTAGAGAAAACTCATTTTCTACCCAGAGCCATGCCTACAGTGGCTCGTGGCCTGTCAACAGCAGTCAATTTCAAGTAGCTTCAAGGCAGCATGAATGGAGCTTTCAAAATGGCAAAGCAAGGCTAGTTTCATCAGGGCCCCATTTCCAAGGGCACACGCAGCATATATCCCGGTGCTTTCTAAGAAGTGCATGGAGACACAGGTTACCCAGTGCTTCCTTCCCTGAATCAACTCCTCGAAGCAGGGTGTTCTGCAAATAGCGAACTGCCTCAACGAAGGAACACCCCAGCTAGGCCTCCGGGCCCGTGGCTCTTCAAAAGCTTGAAGTGTTACCCGAGGAACTGGGCTTTAGTTGCAGTCGGAACGCAAGCCGACTTTCTCTTGGAGGCAGGGAGACTTCAGGCAGGGACTCCCAGATGGAATACGAAGCCGAGGGTTTTTCTCAGTGCAGCTCAGACTTGGGCAATGAGCCAGTCTTGCACGGCACGTTGTACCTGCTAGAACGGTGTTCGTGGACCTGTTCGAGTGCTGGGGAATTCAAGCTGTCCCAAGAAGGAGTGCAGTGTGTTGCCCTACACTCGGCATACACAGAGTGGCTCCGAAGGGCTATGGGCCTGGATGTGGCTTAGCGGGCCCATGGGGGCCTCGGGTTATTCAGTGTTCTTGCAGGAAATAGGGTGTCCACACGAGGCTCCTAGATGTCCTGCAAAGCATACTGACATTAAAATAATGCAGAGCAGGGGCTTCCCTTGTGGTGCAATGTTTGGGAATCCACCTGCCGATGCAGCGGACATGGGTTCGAGCCCTGGTCCACCAAGATCTCACATGCTGCGGAGCACCTAAGCCCGTGAACCACAACGACTGAGCCTGCGCTCTGGAGCTCGGGAGCCACAACGACTGAGCCCTCATGCCAGAACTAATGAAGTCCACGTTCCTAGAGCCTGTGCTCCACAACAAGAGGAGTGACCGCAATGAGAAGCCCGCGCACCGCAATGAAGAGTAGCCCACGCTCGCTGCAACTAGAGAAATCTCACATGCAGCAACGACGACCCAACACAGTAAAAAAGAAAATGATATATTAAATAAATAAATAAATACATAGATAAACAAATAAATAAATAAATAAACTAATGCAGAGCAGTGGCTACGGCCTCCTGAAAACTGCTGCAAGCTTCTGCTTCTGCACGGCAATTCAGGGCCTTACCTTGAGGCAAGTGCTCACGCTGAGTGTCCCGTTAGTGCCACAGCATGGTAGGATGCTGACTTTCTCCTCGAGCAGAGTGACTTCAGGTACGAGGCCCTCGAAGAATTCTACGCAGAGTGTTTTCTCATGGCAGCTCAGACGGGGGCCGTGACGAACACTTCCAGGGCACGTCGCACTGGCTAGAAATGTGGTCCTGAGGCTGTTCCAGTGCTCTGGAAATGTAGCTCTCCTTAAGGAACAGGCAGTGTGTTGCCCATCACTCGGCATACACAGAGGGCCTCCGAGGGACCGACCTTTGGGCCTCGATGTTGCTCAGCAGGCCCACAGGAGTCTGGAGGTACTCAGGGTTCTTGGAGGGAAAATGATGCACACCCGAGGGGTCTACGAGTCCTGAAAAGGGTACTTCCTTTAAAATGAAGCAGAACAGGGGCTTCCCTGGTGGCGCAGTGGTTGAGAATATGCCTGCCAATGCAGGGGACACGGGTTCGAGCCCTGGTCTGAGAGGATCACACATGCCGCGGAGAAACTGGGCCCGTGGGCCACAATGACTGAACCTGCGCGTCGGGAGCATGTGCTCCGCAACAAGAGAGGCCGCGATAGTGAGAGGCCCGCGCACCGCGATGAAGAGTGGCCCCATTTGCCACAAATGGAGAGAGCCCTAGCACAGAAACGAAGACCCAACATAGCGATCAATCAATCAAAAAATAAATATTAAAAAAAAATAAAAAATAAAAAAATAAAATAAAATCAAGCAGAACAGCGTCTAAGACCGCATGGAAACAGCTGCATGCCTCCCTTTCTGCGCGGCTAATCCGGGACTTACCTCGAGGCCAGTACTCACGTTGAGTTTCCCTTTAGCTCTAGAGCGTGGCAGGATGAGCTCCACCCCGGCCATCGAAGGAGTCGGCATAGCTAGAGAAAATTCATTATCTACCCAGAGCCATGCCTACAGTGGCTAGTGGCCTGTCAACAGCAGTCAATTTCAAGTAGCTTCAAGGCAGCATGAATGGAGCTTTCAAAATGGCAAAGCAAGGCTAGTTCCATTAGGCCCCCATTTCCAAGGGCACACGCAGCATATATCCCGGTGCTTTCTAAGAAGTCCAAAGAGACACAGGTTACCCAGTGGTTCCTTCCCTGAATCAACTCCTCAAAGCAGGGTGTTCTGCAAATAGCGAACTGCCTCAACGAAGGAACGACCCAGCTAGGCCTCCGGGCCCGTGGCTCTTCAAAAGCCTGCAGTGTTACCAGAGGAACTGGGCTTTAGTTGCAGGGGGAACGCAAGCCGACTTTCTCTTGGAGGTAGGGAGACTTCAGGCAGGGACTCCCAGATCGAATACGAAGCCGAGCGTTTTGCTCAGTGCAGCTCAGACTTGGGCAATGAGCCAGCCTTGCACGGAACGTTGGACCTGCTAAAACGGTGTTCGTGGACCTGTTCGAGCGCTGGGGAATTCAAGCTGTCCCAAGAAGGAGTGCAGTGTGTTGCCCTACACTCGGCATACACAGAGTGGCTCCGAAGGGCTATGGGCCTGGATGTGGCTTAGCGGGCCCATGGGGGCCTCGGGGTACTCAGTGTTCTTGCAGGGAATAGGGTGCCCACGCGAGGCTCCTAGATGTCCTGCAAAGCATACTGACATTAAAATAATGCAGAGCAGGGGCTTCCCTTGTGGTGCAATGTTTGGGAATCCACCTGCCGATGAAGCGGACATGGGTTCGAGCCCTGGTCCACCAAGATCTCACATGCTGCGGAGTACTTAAGCCCGTGAACCACAACGACTGAGCCTGCGCTGTAGTGCCCGGGAGCCACAACGACCTAGCCCGCATGCCAGAACTAATGAAGTCCAAGTGCCTAGAGCCTGTGCTCCACAACAAGAGGAGTCACCGCAATGAGAAGCCCGCGCACCGCAACGAAGAGTAGCCCCCGCTCGCTGCAACGAGAGAAAGCTCACATGCAGCAACGACGACCCAACACAGTAAAAAAAAAATGATATATTAAATAAATAAATAAATAGATAGATAAACAAATAAATAAATAAATAAACTAATGCAGAGCAGTGGCTACGGCCTCCTGAAAACTGCTGCACGCCTCCGCTTCTGCACGGCAATTCAGGGCCTTATCTTGAGGCAAGTGCTCACGCTGAGTGTCCCGTTAGCGCCACAGCATGGTAGTATGCTGACTTTCTCCTCGAGCAGAGTGACTTCAGGTACGAGGCCCTCGAAGAATTCTACGTAGAGTGTTTTCTCATGGCAGCTCAGACGGGGGCCGTGACGAACACTTCCAGGGCACGTCGCACTGGCTAGAAATGTGGTCCTGAGGCTGTTCCAGTGCTCTGGAAATGTAGCTCTCCTTAAGGAACAGGCAGTGTGTTGCCCATCACTCGGCATACACAGAGGGCCTCCGAGGGACCGACCTTTGGGCCTCGATGTTGCTCAGCAGGCCCACAGGAGTCTGGAGGTATTCAGGGTTCTTGGAGGGAAAATGATGCACACCCGAGGGGCCTACGAGACCTGAAAAGGGTACTTCCTTTAAAATAAAGCAGAACAGGGGCTTCCCTGGTGGCGCAGTGGTTGAGAATATGCCTGCCAATGCAGGGGACACGGGTTCGAGCCCTGGTCTGAGAGGATCACACATACCACGGAGAAACTGGGCCCGTGGGCCACAATGACTGAACCTGCACGTCTGGAGCCTGTGCTCCGCAACAAGAGAGGCCGCGATAGTGAGAGGCCCGCGCACCGCGATGAAGAGTGGCCCCATTTGCGGCAACAGGAAAGAGCCATAGCACAGAAATGAAGACCCAACATAGCGATCAATCAATCAAAAAATAAACCATAAAAAAAATAAAAAATAAAAAAATAAAATAAAATCAAGCAGAACAGCGACTAAGACCTCATGGAAACAGCTGCATGCCTCCCTTTCTGCGCGGCTACTCAGGGACTTACCTCGAGGCCAGTACTCACGTTGAGTTTCCTGTTACCTCTAGAGCGTGGCAGGATGAGCTCCACCCCGGCCATCGAAGCAGCCGGCATAGCTAGAGAAAACTCATTTTCCACCCAGAGCCATGCCTACAGTGGCTAGTGGCCTGTCAACAGCAGTCAATTTCAAGTAGCTTCAAGGCAGCATGAATGCAGCTTTCAAAATGGGAAAGCAAGGCTAGTTCCATCAGGCCCCTGTTTCCAAGGGCAAACGCAGCATATATCCCGGTGCTTTCTAATAAGTCCAAAGAGACACAGGTTACCCAGTGGTTCCTTCCCTGAATCAACTCCTCGAAGCAGGATGTTCTGCAAATAGCGAACTGCCTCAACGAAAGAACGACCCAGCTAGGCCTCCGGGCCCGTGGCTCTGCAAAAGCCTGCAGTGTTACCAGAGGAACTGGGCTTTAGTTGCAGGCGGAACGCAATCCGACTTTCTCTTGGAGGCAGGGAGACTTCAGGCAGGGACTCCCAGATGGAATACGAAGCCGAGGGTTTTTCTCAGTGCAGCTCAGACTTGGGCAATGAGCCAGACTTGCACGGCACGTTGGACCTGCTAGAACGGTGTTCGTGGACCTGTTCGAATGCTGGGAATTCAAGCTGTCCCAAGAAGGAGTGCAGTGTGTTGCCCTACACTCGGCATACACAGAGTGGCTCCGAAGGGCTATGGAACTGGATGTGGCTTAGCGGGCCCATGGGGGCCTCGGGGTACTCAGTGTTCTTGCAGGAAATACGGTGCACATGCGAGGCTCCTAGATGTCATGCAAAGCATACTGACATTAAAATAATGCAGAGCAGGGGCTTCCCTTGTGGTGCAATGTTTGGGAATCCACCTGCCGATGAAGCGGACATGGGTTTGAGCCCTGGTCCACCAAAATCTCACATGCTGCGGAGTACTTAAGCCCGTGAACCACAACGACTGAGACTGCGCTGTAGAGACCGGGAGCCACAACGACTGAGCCCACATGCCAGAAATAATGAAGTCCAAGTGCCTAGAGCCTGTGCTCCACAACAAGAGGAGTCACCGCAATTAGAAGCCCGTGCACCGCAACGAAGAGTAGCCCCCGCTCGCTACAACTAGAGAAAGCTCACATGCAGGAACGACGACCCAACACAGTAAAAAAAAAAGATATATTAAATAAATAAATAAATAGATAGATAGATAAACAAATAAATAAATAAATAAACTAATGCAGAGCTGTGGCTATGGCCTCCTGAAAACTGCTGCACGCCTCCGCTTCTGCACGGCAATTCAGTGCCTTACCTTGAGGCAAGTGCTCACGCTGAGTGTCCCGTTAGCGCCACAGCATGGTAGGATGCTGACTTTCTCCTCGAGCAGAGTGACTTCAGGTACGAGGCCCTCGAAGAATTCTATGCAGAGTGTTTTCTCATGGCAGCTCAGACGGGGGCCGTGACGAACACTTCCAGGGCACGTCGCACTGGCTAGAAATGTGGTCCTGAGGCTGTTCCAGTGCTCTGGAAATGTAGCTCTCCTTAAGGAACAGGCAGTGTGTTGCCCATCACTCGGCATACACAGCTTGCCTCCGAGGGACCGACCTTTGGGCCTCGATGTTGCTCAGCAGGCCCACAGAAGTCTGGAGGTACTCAGGGTTCTTGGAGGGAAAATGATGCACACCCGAGGGGCCTACGAGTCCTGAAAAGGGTACTTCCTTTAAAATAAAGCAGAACAGGGGCTTCGCTGGTGGCGCAGTGGTTGAGAATATTCCTGCCAATGCAGGGGACACACGTTCGAGCCCTGGTCTGAGAGGATCACACATACTGCGGAGAAACTGGGCCCGTGGGCCACAATGACTGAACCTGCGCGTCTGGAGCCTGTGCTCCGCAACAAGAGAGGCTGCGATAGTGAGAGGCCCGTGCACCGCGATGAAGAGTGGCCCCATTTGCCGCAACTGGAGAGAGCCCTAGCACAGAAACAAAGACCCAACATAGCGATCAATCAATCAAAAAATAAATCTTAAAAAAACAGAAAAAATAAAAAAAATAAAATAAAATCAAGCAGAACAGCGACTAAGACCTCATGGAAACAGCTGCATGCCTCCCTTTCTGCGCGGCTAATCAGGGACTTACCTCGAGGCCAGTACTCACGTTGAGTTTCCCTTTAGCTCTAGAGCGTGGCAGGATGAGCTCCACCCCGGCCATCGAAGCAGTCGGCATAGCTAGAGAAAACTCATTTTCTACCCAGAGCCATGCCTACAGTGGCTAGTGGCCTGTCAACAGCAGTCAATTTCAAGTAGCTTCAAGGCAGCATGAATGGAGCTTTCAAAATGGCAAAGCAAGGCTAGTTCCATTAGACCCCCATTTCCAAGGGCACACGCAGCATATATCCCGGTGCTTTCTAAGAAGTCCAAAGAGACACAGGTTACCCAGTGGTTCCTTCCCTGAATCAACTCCTCGAAGCAGGGTGTTCTGCAAATAGCGAACTGCCTCAACGAAGGAACGCCCCAGCTAGGCCTCCGGGCCCGTGGCTCTTCAAAAGCCTGCAGTGTTACCAGAGGAACTGGGCTTTAGTTGCAGGGGGAACGCAAGCCGACTTTCTCTTGGAGGTAGGGAGAGTTCAGGCAGGGACTCCCAGATGGAATACGAAGCCGAGGGTTTTTCTCAGTGCAGCTCAGACTTGGGCAATGAGCCAGTCTTGCACGGCACGTTGTACCTGCTAGAACGGTGTTCGTGGACCTGTTCGAGTGCTGGGGAATTCAAGCTGTCCCAAGAAGGAGTGCAGTGTGTTGCCCTACACTCGGCATACACAGAGTGGCTCCGAAGGGCTATGGGCCTGGATGTGGCTTAGCGGGCCCATGGGGGCCTCGGGGTACTCAGTGTTCTTGCAGGGAATAGGGTGCCCACGCGAGGCTCCTAGATGTCCTGCAAAGCATACTGACATTAAAATAATGCAGAGCAGGGGCTTCCCTTGTGGTGCAATGTTTGGGAATCCACCTGCCGATGAAGCGGACATGGGTTCGAGCCCTGGTCCACCAAGATCTCACATGCTGCGGAGTACTTAAGCCCGTGAACCACAACGACTGAGCCTGCGCTGTAGTGCCCGGGAGCCACAACGACCTAGCCCGCATGCCAGAACTAATGAAGTCCACGTGCCTAGAGCCTGTGCTCCACAACAAGAGGAGTCACCGCAATTAGAAGCCCGTGCACCGCAACGAAGAGTAGCCCCCGCTCGCTGCAACTAGAGAAAGCTCACATGCAGCAACGACTACCCAACACCGTAAAAAAAAAATGATATATTAAATAAATAAATAAATAGATAGATAAACAAATAAATAAATAAATAAACTAATGCAGAGCAGTGGCTACGGCCTCCTGAAAACTGCTGCACGCCTCCGCTTCTGCACGGCAATTCAGGGCCTTACCTTGAGGCAAGTGCTCACGCTGAGTGTCCCGTTAGCGCCACAGCATGGTAGGATGCTGACTTTCTCCTCGAGCAGAGTGACTTCAGGTACGAGGCCCTCGAAGAATTCTACGCAGAGTGTTTTCTCATGGCAGCTCAGACGGGGGCCGTGATGAACACTTCCAGGGCACGTCGCACTGGCTAGAAATGTGGTCCTGGGGCTGTTCCAGTGCTCTGGAAATGTAGCTCTCCTTAAGGAACAGGCAGTGTGTTGCCCATCACACGGCATACACAGAGGGCCTCCGAGGGACCGACCTTTGGGCCTCGATGTTGCTCAGCAGGCCCACAGGAGTCTGGAGGTACTCAGGGTTCTTGGAGGGAAAATGATGCACACCCGAGGGGCCTACGAGTCCTGAAAAGGGTACTTCCTTTAAAATAAAGCAGAACAGGGGCTTCCCTGGTGGCGCAGTGGTTGAGAATATGCCTGCCAATGCAGGGGACACGGGTTCGAGCCCTGGTCTGAGAGGATCACACATGCCGCGGAGAAACTGGGCCCGTGGGCCACAATGACTGAACCTGCGCGTCTGGAGCCTGTGCTCCGCAACAAGAGAGGCCGCGATAGTGAGAGGCCCGCGCACCGCGATGAAGAGTGGCCCCATTTGCCACAACAGGAGAGAGCCCTAGCACAGAAACGAAGACCCAACATAGCGATCAATCAATCAAAAAATAAACCTTAAAAAAAAATAAAAAATAAAAAAATAAAATAAAATCAAGCAGAACAGCGACTAAGACCTCATGGAAACAGCTGCATGCCTCCCTTTCTGTGCGGCTACTCAGGGACTTACCTCGAGGCCAGTACTCACGTTGAGTTTCCCTTTAGCTCTAGAGCGTGGCAGGATGAGCTCCACCCCGGCCATCGAAGCAGCCGGCATAGCTAGAGAAAACTCATTTTCCACCCAGAGCCATGCCTACAGTGGCTAGTGGCCTGTCAACAGCAGTCAATTACAAGTAGCTTCAAGGCAGCATGAATGCAGCTTTCAAAATGGGAAAGCAAGGCTAGTTCCATCAGGCCCCCATTTCCAAGGGCACACGCAGCATATATCCCGGTGCTTTCTAAGAAGTCCAAAGAGACACAGGTTACCCAGTGGTTCCTTCCCTGAATCAACTCCTCGAAGCAGGGTGTTCTGCAAATAGCGAACTGCCTCAACGAAGGAACGCCCCAGCTAGGCCTCGGGCCCGTGGCTCTTCAAAAGCCTGCAGTGTTACCAGAGGAACTGGGCTTTAGTTGCAGGCGGAACGCAAGCCGACTTTCTCTTGGAGGTAGGGAGACTTCAGGCAGGGACTCCCAGATGGAATACGAAGCCGAGGGTTTTTCTCAGTGTAGCTCAGACTTGAGCAATGAGCCAGACTTGCACGGCACGTTGGATCTGCTAGAACGGTGTTCGTGGACCTGTTCGAGTGCTGGGGAATTCAAGCTGTCCCAAGAAGGAGTGCAGTGTGTTGCCCTACACTCGGCATACACAGAGTGGCTCCGAAGGGCTAGGGAACTGGATGTGGCTTAGCGGGCCCATGAGGGCCTCGGGGTACTCAGTGTTCTTGCAGGAAATAGGGTGCCCATGCGAGGCTCCTAGATGTCCTGCAAAGCATACTGACATTAAAATAATGCAGAGCAGAGGCTTCCCTTGTGGTGCAATGTTTGGGAATCCACCTGCCGATGAAGCGGACATGGGTTCGAGCCCTGGTCCAACAAGATCTCACATGCTGCGGAGCACTTAAGCCCGAGAACCACAACGACTGAGCCTGCGCTCTAGAACCCGGGAGCCACAACGACTGAGCCCGCATGCCAGAACTAATGAAGTCCACGTGCCTAGAGCCTGTGCTCCACAACAAGAGGAGTCACCGCAATTAGAAGCCCGCGCACCGCAACGAAGAGTAGCCCCCGCTCGCTGCAACTAGAGAAAGCTCACATGCAGCAACGACGACCCAACACAGTAAAAAAAAAATGATATTAAATAACTAAATAAATAAATAGATAGATAAACAAATAAATAAATAAATAAACTAATGCAGAGCAGTGTCTACGGCCTCCTGAAAACTGCTGCACGCCTCCGCTTCTGCACGGCAATTCAGGGCCTTACCTTGAGGCAAGTGGTCACGTTGAGTGTCCCGTTAGCGCCACAGCATGGTAGGATGCTGACTTTCTCCTTGAGCAGAGTGACTTCAGGTACGAGGCCCTCGAAGAATTCTACGCAGAGTGTTTTCTCATGGCAGCTCAGACGGGGGCCGTGACGAACACTTCCAGGGCACGTCGCACTGGCTAGAAATGTGGTCCTGGGGCTGTTCCAGTGCTCTGGAAATGTAGCTCTCCTTAAGGAACAGGCAGTGTGTTGCCCATCACTCGGCATACACAGAGGGCCTCCGAGGGACGGACCTTTGGGCCTCGATGTTGCTCAGCAGGCCCACAGGAGTCTGGAGGTACTCAGGGTTCTTGGAGGGAAAATGATGCACACCCGTGGGGCCTACAAGTCCTGAAAAGGGTACTTCCTTTAAAATAACGCAGAACAGGGGCTTCCCTGGTGGTGCAGTGGTTGAGAATATGCCTGCCAATGCAGGGGACACGGGTTCGAGCCCTGGTCTGAGAGGATCACACATTCCGCTGAGAAACTGGGCCCGTGGGCCACAACGACTGACCCTGCGCATCTGGAGCCTGTGCTCCGCAACAAAAGAGGCTGCAATAGTGAGAGGCCCGCGCACCGCGATGAAGAGTGGCCCCATTTGCCGCAACTGGAGAGAGCCCTAGCACAGAAACGAAAACCCAACATAGCGATCAATCAATCAAAAAATAAATCTTAAAAAAAAATAAAAAATAAAAAAAATAAAATAAAATCAAGCAGAACAGCGACTAAGACCTCATGGAAACAACTGCATGCCTCCCTTTCTGCGCGGCTACTCTGGGACTTACCTCGAGGCCTGTACTCACGTTGAGTTTCCCTTTAGCTCTAGAGCGTGGCAGGATGAGCTCCACCCCGGCCATCGAAGCAGCCGGCATACCTAGAGAAAACTCATTTTCTACCCAGAGCCATGCCTACAGTGGCTAGTGGCCTGTCAACAGCAGTCAATTTCAAGTAGCTTCAAGGCAGCATGAATGGAGCTTTCAAAATGACAAAGCAAGGCTACTTCCATCAGGCCCCCATTTCCAAGGGCACACTCAGCATATATCCCGGTGCTTTCTAAGAAGTCCAAAGAGACACAGGTTACCCAGTGGTTCCTTCCCTGAATCAACTCCTCAAAGCAGGGTGTTCTGCAAATAGCGAACTGCCTCAACGAAGGAACGCCCCAGCTAGGCCTCGGGCCCGTGGCTCTTCAAAAGCCTGCAGTGTTACCAGAGGAACTGGGCTTTAGTTGCAGGCGGAACGCAAACCGACTTTCTCTTGGAGGTAGGGAGACTTCAGGCAGGGACTCCCAGATGGAATACGAAGCCGAGGGTTTTTCTCAGTGCAGCTCCGACTTGGACAATGAGCCAGACTTGCACGGCACGTTGGACCTGCTAGAACGGTGTTCGTGGACCTGTTCGAGTGGTGGGGAATTCAAGCTGTCCCAAGAAGGAGTGCAGTGTGTTGCCCTACACTCGGCATACACAGAGTGGCTCCGAAGGGCTATGGAACTGGATGTGGCTTAGCGGGCCCATGGGGGCCTCGGGGTACTCAGTGTTCCTGCAGGTAATACGGTGCCAACGCGAGGCTCCTAGATGTCCTGCAAAGCATACTGACATTAAAATAATGCAGAGCAGGGGCTTCCCTTGTGGTGCAATGTTTGGGAATCCACCTGCCGATGAAGCGGACATGGGTTCGAGCCCTGGTCCACCAAGATCTCACATGCTGCGGAGTACTTAAGCCCGTGAACCACAACGACTGAGCCTGCGCTGTAGTGCCCGGGAGCCACAACGACTGAGCCTGCATGCCAGAACTAATGAAGTCCAAGTGCCTAGAGCCTGTGCTCCACAACAAGAGGAGTCACCGCAATTAGAAGCCCGCGCACCGCAACAAAGAGTAGCCCCCGCTCGCTACAACTAGAGAAAGCTCACATGCAGCAACGACGACCCAACACAGTAAAAAAAAAATGATATATTAAATAAATAAATAAATAGATAGATAAACAAATAAATAAATAAATAAACTAATGCAGAGCAGTGGCTACGGCCTCCTGAAAACTGCTGCACGCCTCCGCTTCTGCACGGCAATTCAGGGCCTTACCTTGAGGCAAGTGCTTAGGCTGAGTGTCCCGTTAGCGCCACAGCATGGTAGGATGCTGACTTTCTCCTCGAGCAGAGTGACTTCAGGTACGAGGCCCTCGAAGAATTCTACGCAGAGTGTTTTATCATGGCAGATCAGACGGGGGCCGTGACGAACACTTCCAGGGCACGTCGCACTGGCTAGAAATGTGGTCCTGGGGCTGTTCCAGTGCTCTGGAAATGTAGCTCTCCTTAAGGAACAGGCAGTGTGTTGCCCATCACTCGGCATACACAGAGGGCCTCCGAGGGACCGACCTTTGGGCCTCGATGTTGCTCAGCAGGCCCACAGGAGTCTGGAGGTACTCAGGGTTCTTGGAGGGAAAATGATGCACACCCGTGGGGCCTACAAGTCCTGAAAAGGGTACTTCCTTTAAAATAAAGCAGAACAGGGGCTTCCGTGGTGGCGCAGTGGTTGAGAATATGCCTGCCAATGCAGGGGACACGGGTTCGAGCCCTGGTCTGAGAGGATCACACATGCCGCGGAGAAACTGGGCCCGTGGGTCACAAGGACTGAACCTGCGCGTCTGGAGCCTGTGCTCCGCAACAAGAGAGGCCGCGATAGTGAGAGGCCCGCGCACCGCGATGAAGAGTGGCCCCATTTGCCGCAACTGGAGAGAGCCCTAGCACAGAAATGAAGACCCAACATAGCGATCAATCAATCAAAAAATAAACCTTAAAAAAAAATAAAAAATAAAAAAATAAAATAAAATCAAGCAGAACAGCGACTAAGACCTCATGGAAACAGCTGCATGCCTCCCTTTCTGCGCGGCTACTCAGGGACTTACCTCGAGGCCAGTACTCACGTTGAGTTTCCCTTTAGCTCTAGAGCGTGGCAGGATGAGCTCCACCCCGGGCATCAAAGCAGCCGGCATAGCTAGAGAAAACTCATTTTCTACCCAGAGCCATGCCTACAGTGGCTAGTGGCCTGTCAACAGCAGTCAATTTCAAGTAGCTTCAAGGCAGCATGAATGCAGCTTTCAAAATGGGAAAGCAAGGCTAGTTCCATCAGGCCCCCATTTCCAAGGGCACACGCAGCATATATCCCGGTGCTTTCTAAGAATTCCAAAGAGACACAGGTTACCCAGTGGTTCCTTCCCTGAATCAACTCCTCGAAGCAGGGTGTTCTGCAAATAGCGAACTGCCTCAACGAAGGAACGACCCAGCTAGGCCTCCGGGCCCGTGGCTCTTCAAAACCCTGCAGTGTTACCAGAGGAACTGGGCTTTAGTTGCAGGCGGAACGCAAGCCGACTTTCTCTTGGAGGCAGGGAGACTTCAGGCAGAGACTCCCAGATGGAATACGAAGCCGAGGGTTTTTCTCAGTGTAGCTCAGACTTGAGCAATGAGCCAGACTTGCACGGCACGTTGGACCTGCTAGAACGGTGTTGGTGGACCTGTTCGAGTGCTGGGGAATTCAAGCTGTCCCAAGAAGGAGTGCAGTGTGTTGCCCTACACTCGGCATACACAGAGTGGCTCCGAAGGGCTATGGGCCTGGATGTGGCTTAGCGGGCCCATGGGGGCCTCGGGGTACTCAGTGTTCTTGCAGGCAATAGGGTGCACATGCGAGGCTCCTAGATGTCCTGCAAAGCATACTGACATTAAAATAATGCAGAGCAGAGGCTTCCTTTGTGGTGCAATGTTTGGGAATCCACCTGCCGATGAAGTGGACTTGGGTTCGAGCCCTGGTCCACCAAGATCTCACATGCTGCGGAGCACTTAAGCCCGAGAACCACAACGACTGAGCCTGCGCTCTAGAGCCCGGGAGCCACAACGACTGAGCCCGCATGCCAGAACTAATGAAGTCCACGTGCCTAGAGCCTGTGCTCCACAACAAGAGGAGTCACCGCAATTAGAAGCCCGCGCACCGCAACGAAGAGTAGCCCCCGCTCGCTGCAACTAGAGAAAGCTCACATGCAGCAACGACGACCCAACACAGTAAAAAAAAAATGATATATTAAATAAATAAATAAATAGATAGATAAACAAATAAATAAATAAATAAACTAATGCAGAGCAGTGGCTACGGCCTCCTGAAAACTGCTGCACGCCTCCGCTTCTGCACGGCAATTCAGGGCCTTACCTTGAGGCAAGTGCTCACGCTGAGTGTCCCGTTAGCGCCACAGCATGGTAGGATGCTGACTTTCTCCTCGAGCAGAGTGACTTCAGGTACGAGGCCCTCGAAGAATTCTACGCAGAGTGTTTTCTCATGGCAGCTCAGACGGGGGCCGTGACGAACACTTCCAGGGCACGTCGCACTGGCTAGAAATGTGGTCCTGGGGCTGTTCCAGTGCTCTGGAAATGTAGCTCTCCCTAAGGAACAGGCAGTGTGTTGCCCATCACTCGGCATACACAGAGGGCCTCCGAGGGACCGACCTTTGGGCCTCGATGTTGCTCAGCAGGCCCACAGGAGTCTGGAGGTACTCAGGGTTCTTGGAGGGAAAATGATGCACACCCAAGGGGCCTACGAGTCCTGAAAAGGGTACTTCCTTTAAAATAAAGCAGAGCAGGGGCTTCCATGGTGGCGCAGGGGTTGAGAATATGCCTGCCAATGCAAGGGACACGGGTTTGAGCCCTGGTCTGAGAGGATCACACATGCCGCAGAGAAACTGGGCCCGTGGGCCACAATGATTGAACCTGCACGTCTGGAGCCTGTGCTCCGCAACAAGAGAGGCCGCGATAGTGAGAGGCCCGCGCACCGCGATGAAGAGTGGCCCCATTTGCCGCAACTGGAGAGAGCCCTACCACAGAAACGAAGACCCAACATAGCGATCACTCAATCAAAAAATAAATCTTAAAAAAAAATAAAATAAAATCAAGCAGAACAGCGACTAAGACCTCATGGAAACAGCTGCATGCCTCCCTTTCTGCGCGGCTACTCAGGGACTTACCTCGAGGCCAGTACTCACGTTGAGTTTCCCTTAAGCTCTAGAGCGTGGCAGGATGAGCTCCACCCCGGCCATCGAAGCAGCCGGCATAGCTAGAGAAAACTCATTTTCTACCCAGAGCCATGCCTACAGTGCCTAGTGGCCTGTCAACAGCAGTCAATTTCAAGTAGCTTCAAGGCAGCATGAATGCAGCTTTCAAAATGGGAAAGCAAGGCTAGTTCCATCAGGCCCCCATTTCCAACGGCACACGCAGCATATATCCCGGTGCTTTTAAAGAAGTGCAAAGGGACACAGGTTACCCAGTGGTTCCTTCCCTGAATCAACTCCTCGAAGCAGGGTGTTCTGCAAATAGCGAACTGCCTCAACGAAGGAACGACCCAGCTAGGCCTCCGGGCCCGTGGCTCTTCAAAAGCCTGCAGTGTTACCAGAGGAACTGGGCTTTAGTTGCAGGCGGAACGCAAGCCGACTTTCTCTTGGAGGCAGGGAGACTTCAGGCAGAGACTCCCAGATGGAATACGAAGCCGAGGGTTTTTCTCAGTGTAGCTCAGACTTCAGCAATGAGCCAGACTTGCACGGCACGTTGGATCTGCTAGAATGGTGTTCGTGGACCTGTTCGAGTGCTGGGGAATTCAAGCTGTCCCAAGAAGGAGTGCAGTGTGTTGCCCTACACTCGGCATACACAGAGTGACTCCGAAGGGCTATGGGCCTGGATGTGGCTTAGCGGGCCCATGGGGGCCTCGGGGTACTCAGTGTTCTTGCAGGAAATAGGGTTCCCATGCGAGACTCCTAGATGTCCTGCAAAGCATACTGACATTAAAATAATGCAGAGCAGGGGCTTCCCTTGTGGTGCAATGTTTGGTAATCCACCTGCCGATGAAGCGGACATGGGTTCGAGCCCTGGTCCACCAAGATCTCACATGCTGCGGAGTACTTAAGCCCGTGAACCACAACGACTGAGCCTGCGCTGTAGAGCCCGGGAGCCACAACGACTGAGCCCGCATGCCAGAACTAATGAAGTCCACGTGCCTAGAGCCTGTGCTCTACAACAAGAGGAGTCACCGCAATTAGAAGCCCGCGCACCGCAACGAAGAGTAGCCCCCGCTCGCTGCAACTAGAGAAAGCTCACATGCAGCAACGACGACCCAACACAGTAAAAAAAAAATGATATATTAAATAAATAAATAAATAGATAGATAGATAAACAAATAAATAAATAAATAAACTAATACAGAGCCGTGGCTACGGCCTCCTGAAAACTGCTGCACGCCTCCGCTTCTGCACGGCAATACAGGGCCTTACCTTGAGGCAAGTGCTCACGCTGAGTGTCCCGTTAGCGCCACAGCATGGTAGGATGCTGACTTTCTCCTCGAGCAGAGTGACTTCAGGTACGAGGCCCTCGAAGAATTCTACGCAGGGTGTTTTCTCATGGCAGCTCAGACGGGGGCCGTGACGAACACTTCCAGGGCACGTCGCACTGGCTAGAAATGTGGTCCTAGGGGCTGTTCCAGTGCTCTGGAAATGTAGCTCTCCTTAAGGAACAGGCAGTGTGTTGCCCATCACTCGGCATACACAGAGGGCCTCCGAGGGACCGACCTTTGGGCCTCGATGTTGCTCAGCATGCCCACAGGAGTCTGGAGGTACTCAGGGTTCTTGGAGGGAAAATGATGCACACCCGAGGGGCCTACGAGTCCTGAAAAGGGTACTTCCTTTAAAATAAAGCAGAACAGGGGCTTCCCTGGTGGCGCAGTGGTTGAGAATATGCCTGCCAATGCAGGGGACACGGGTTCGAGCCCTGGTCTGAGAGGATCACACATGCCGCGGAGAAACTGGGCCCGTGGGCCACAATGACTGAACCTGCGCGTCTGGAGCCTGTGCTCCGCAACAAGAGAGGCCGCGATAGTGAGAGGCCCGCGCACCGCGATGAAGAGTGGCCCCATTTGACGCAACTGGAGAGAGCCCTAGCACAGAAATGAAGACCCAACATAGCGATCAATCAATCAAAAAATAAACCTTAAAAAAACTAAAAAATAAAAAAATAAAATAAAATCAAGCAGAACAGCGACTAAGACCTCATGGAAACAGCTGCATGCCTCCCTTTCTGCACGGCTACTCAGGGACTTACCTCGAGGCCAGTACTCACGTTGAGTTTCCCTTTAGCTCTAGAGCGTGGCAGGATGAGCTCCACCCCGGCCATCGAAGCAGCCGGCATAGCTAGAGAAAACTCATTTTCTACCCAGAGCCATGCCTACAGTGCCTAGTGGCCTGTCAACAGCAGTCAATTTCAAGTAGCTTCAAGGCAGCATGAATGGAGCTTTCAAAATGGGAAAGCAAGGCTAGTTCCATCAGGCCCCCATTTCCAAGGGCACACGCAGCATATATCCCGGTGCTTTCTAAGAAGTCCAAAGAGACACAGGTTAGCAAGTGGTTCCTTCCCTGAATCAACTCCTCGAAGCAGGGTGTTCTGCAAATAGCGAATTGCCTCAACGAAGGAATGCCCCAGCTAGGCCTCCGGGCCCGTGGCTCTTCAAAAGCCTGAAGTGTTACCCGAGGAACTGGGCAATAGTTGCAGTCGAAACGCAAGCTGACTTTCTCTTGGAGGCAGGGAGACTTCAGGCAGGGACTCCCAGATGGAATACGAAGCCGAGGGTTTTTCTCAGTGCAGCTCAGACTTGGGCAATGAGCCAGTCTTGCACGGCACGTTGGACCTGATAGAACGGTGTACGTGGACCTGTTCGAGTGCTGGGGAATTCAAACTGTCCCAAGAAGGAGTGCAATGTGTTGCCCTACACTCGGCATACACAGAGTGGCTCCGAAGGGATATGGGCCTGGATGTGGCTTAGCGGGCCCATGGGGGCCTCGGGGTACTCAGTGTTCTTGCAGGAAATAGGGTGCCCACGCGAGGCTCCTAGATTTCCTGCAAAGCATACTAACATTAAAATAATGCAGAGCAGGGGCTTCCCTTGTGGTGCAATGTTTGGGAATCCACCTGCCGATGAAGCGGACATGGGTTCGAGCCCTGGTCCACCAAGATCTCACATGCTGCGGAGTACTTAAGCCCGTGAACCACAACGACTGAGCCTGCGCTGTAGAGACCGGGAGCCACAACGACTGAGCCCGCATGCCAGAACTAATGAAGTCCAAGTGCCTAGAGCCTGTGCTCCACAACAAGAGGAGTCACCGCAATTAGAAGCCCGCGCACCGCAACGAAGAGTAGCCCCCGCTCGCTGCAACTAGAGAAAGCTCACATGCAGCAACGACGACCCAACACATTAAAAAAAAAAGATATATTAAATAAATAAATAAATAAATAGATAGATAAACAAATAAATAAATAAATAAACTAATGCAGAGCTGTGGCTACGGCCTCCTGAAAACTGCTGCACGCCTCCGCTTCTGCACGGCAATTCAGGGCCTTACCTTGAGGCAAGTGCTCACGCTGAGTGTCCCGTTAGCGCCACAGCATGGTAGGATGCTGACTTTCTCCTCGAGAAGAGTGACTTCAGGGTACGAGGCCCTCGAAGAATTCTACGCAGAGTGTTTTCTCATGGCAGCTCAGACGGGGGCAGTGACGAACACTTCCAGGGCACGTCGCACTGGCTAGATATGTGGTCCTGGGGCTGTTCCAGTGCTCTGGAAATGTAGCTCTCCTTAAGGAACAGGCAGTGTGTTGCCCATCTCTCGGCATACACAGCGGGCCTCCGAGGGACCGACCTCTGGGCCTCGATGTTGCTCAGCAGGCCCACAGGAGTCTGGAGGTACTCAGGGTTCTTGGAGGGAAAATGATGCACACCCGAGGGGACTACGAGTCCTGAAAAGGGGACTTCTTTTAAAATAAAGCAGAACAGGGGCTTCCGTGGTGGCGCAGTGGTTGAGAATATGCCTGCCAATGCAGGGGACACGGGTTCGAGCCCTGGTCTGAGAGGATCACACATGCCGCGGAGAAACTGGGCCCGTGGGCCACAATGACTGAACCTGCGCGTCTGGAGCCTGTGCTCTGCAACAAGAGAGGCCGCGATAGTGAGAGGCCCGCGCACCGCGATGAAGAGTGGCCCCATTTGCCTCAACTGGAGAGAGCCCTAGCACAGAAATGAAGACCCAACATAGCAATCAATCAATCAAAAAATAAACCTTAAAAAAATATAAAAAATAAAAAAATAAAATAAAATCAAGCAGAACAGCGACTAAGACCTCATGGAAACAGCTGCATGCCTCCCTTTCTGCGCGGCTACTCAGGGACTTACCTCGAGGCCAGTACTCACGTTGAGTTTCCCTTTAGCTCTAGAGCATGGCAGGATGAGCTCCACTCCGGCCATCGAAGCAGCCGGCATAGCTAGAGAAAACTCATTTTCTACCCAGAGCCATGCCTACAGTGGCTCGTGGCCTGTCAACAGCAGTCAATTTCAAGTAGCTTCAAGGCAGCATGAAAGGAGCTTTCAAAATG
This sequence comes from Balaenoptera physalus, assembly GCF_965194825.1. Classification (NCBI taxonomy): domain Eukaryota; kingdom Metazoa; phylum Chordata; class Mammalia; order Artiodactyla; family Balaenopteridae; genus Balaenoptera; species Balaenoptera physalus. Next base: position 179,124,182 of record NC_138890.1, read on the forward strand.
CGAAAGCAAGGCTAGTTCCATCAGGCCCCCATTTCCAAGGGCACACGCAGCATATATCCCGGTGCTTTCTAATAAGTGCAAAGAGACACAGGTTACCCAGTGGTTCCTTTCCTGAATCAACTCCTTGAAGCAGGGTGTTCTGCATATAGCGAACTGCCTCAACGAAGGAACGCCCCAGCTAGGCCTCCGGCCCCGTGGCTCTTCAAAAGCCTGAAGTGTTTCCCAAGGAACTGGCCTTTAGTTGCAGTCGGAACGCAAGCCGACTTTCTCTTGGGGGCAGGGAGACTTCAGGCAGGGACTCCCAGATGGAATACGAAGCTGAGGGTTTTTCTCAGTGCAGCTCAGACTTGGGCAATGAGCCAGACTTGCACGGCACGTTGGACCTGCTAGAACGGTGTTCGTGGACCTGTTCGAGTGCTGGGGAATTCAAGCTGTCCCAAGAAGGAGTGCAGTGTGTTGCCCTACACTCGGCATACACATAGTGGCTCCGAAGGGCTATGGGCCTGGATGTGGCTTAGCGGGCCCATGGGGGCCTCGGGATACTCAGTGTTCTTGCAGGAAATAGGGTGCCCACGCGAGGCTCCTAGATGTCCTGCAAAGCATACTGACATTAAAATAATGCAGAGCAGGGGCTTCCCTTGTGGTGCAATGTTTGGGAATCCACCTGCCGATGAAGCGGACATGGGTTCGAGCCCTGGTCCACCAAGATCTCACATGCCGCGGAGCACCTAAGCCCGTGAACCACAACGACTGAGCCTGCGCTCTAGAGCCCGGGAGCCACGACGACTGAGCCCGCATGCCAGAACTAATGAAGTCCACGTGCCTAGAGCCTGTGCTCCACAACAAGAGGAGTCACCGCAATGAGAAGCCCGCGCACCGCAATGAAGAGTAGCCCCCGCTCGCTGCAACTAGAGAAAGCTCACATGTAGCAACGACGACCCAACACAGTAAAAAAGAAAATGATATATTAAATAAATAAATAAATACATAGATAAACAAATAAATAAATAAATAAACTAATGCAGAGCAGTGGCTACGGCCTCCTGAAAACTGCTGCAAGCTTCTGCTTCTGCACGGCAATTCAGGGCCTTACCTTGAGGCAAGTGCTCACGCTGAGTGTCCCGTTAGTGCCACAGCATGGTAGGATGCTGACTTTCTCCTCGAGCAGAGTGACTTCAGGTACGAGGCCCTCGAAGAATTCTACGCAGAGTGTTTTCTCATGGCAGCTCAGACGGGGGCCGTGACGAACACTTCCAGGGCACGTCGCACTGGCTAGAAATGTGGTCCTGAGGCTGTTCCAGTGCTCTGGAAATGTAGCTCTCCTTAAGGAACAGGCAGTGTGTTGCCCATCACTCGGCATACACAGAGGGCCTCCGAGGGACCGACCTTTGGGCCTCGATGTTGCTCAGCAGGCCCACAGGAGTCTGGAGGTACTCAGGGTTCTTGGAGGGAAAATGATGCACACCCGAGGGGCCTACGAGTCCTGAAAAGGGTACTTCCTTTAAAATGAAGCAGAACAGGGGCTTCCCTGGTGGCGCAGTGGTTGAGAATATGCCTGCCAATGCAGGGGACACGGGTTCGAGCCCTGGTCTGAGAGGATCACACATGCCGCGGAGAAACTGGGCCCGTGGGCCACAATGACTGAACCTGCGCGTCGGGAGCATGTGCTCCGCAACAAGAGAGGCCGCGATAGTGAGAGGCCCGCGCACCGCGATGAAGAGTGGCCCCATTTGCCACAAATGGAGAGAGCCCTAGCACAGAAACGAAGACCCAACATAGCGATCAATCAATCAAAAAATAAATATTAAAAAAAAATAAAAAATAAAAAAATAAAATAAAATCAAGCAGAACAGCGTCTAAGACCGCATGGAAACAGCTGCATGCCTCCCTTTCTGCGCGGCTAATCCGGGACTTACCTCGAGGCCAGTACTCACGTTGAGTTTCCCTTTAGCTCTAGAGCGTGGCAGGATGAGCTCCACCCCGGCCATCGAAGGAGTCGGCATAGCTAGAGAAAATTCATTATCTACCCAGAGCCATGCCTACAGTGGCTAGTGGCCTGTCAACAGCAGTCAATTTCAAGTAGCTTCAAGGCAGCATGAATGGAGCTTTCAAAATGGCAAAGCAAGGCTAGTTCCATTAGGCCACCATTTCCAAGGGCACACGCAGCATATATCCCGGTGCTTTCTAAGAAGTCCAAAGAGACACAGGTTACCCAGTGGTTCCTTCCCTGAATCAACTCCTCAAAGCAGGGTGTTCTGCAAATAGCGAACTGCCTCAACGAAGGAACGACCCAGCTAGGCCTCCGGGCCCGTGGCTCTTCAAAAGCCTGCAGTGTTACCAGAGGAACTGGGCTTTAGTTGCAGGGGGAACGCAAGCCGACTTTCTCTTGGAGGTAGGGAGACTTCAGGCAGGGACTCCCAGATCGAATACGAAGCCGAGGGTTTTGCTCAGTGCAGCTCAGACTTGGGCAATGAGCCAGCCTTGCACGGCACGTTGGACCTGCTAAAACGGTGTTCGTGGACCTGTTCGAGCGCTGGGGAATTCAAGCTGTCCCAAGAAGGAGTGCAGTGTGTTGCCCTACACTCGGCATACACAGAGTGGCTCCGAAGGGCTATGGGCCTGGATGTGGCTTAGCGGGCCCATGGGGGCCTCGGGGTACTCAGTGTTCTTGCAGGGAATAGGGTGCCCACGCGAGGCTCCTAGATGTCCTGCAAAGCATACTGACATTAAAATAATGCAGAGCAGGGGCTTCCCTTGTGGTGCAATGTTTGGGAATCCACCTGCCGATGAAGCGGACATGGGTTCGAGCCCTGGTCCACCAAGATCTCACATGCTGCGGAGTACTTAAGCCCGTGAACCACAACGACTGAGCCTGCGCTGTAGAGACCGGGAGCCACAACGACTGAGCCCGCATGCCAGAACTAATGAAGTCCAAGTGCCTAGAGCCTGTGCTCCACAACAAGAGGAGTCACCGCAATGAGAAGCCCGCGCACCGCAACGAAGAGTAGCCCCCGCTCGCTGCAACGAGAGAAAGCTCACATGCAGCAACGACGACCCAACACAGTAAAAAAAAAATGATATATTAAATAAATAAATAAATAGATAGATAAACAAATAAATAAATAAATAAACTAATGCAGAGCAGTGGCTACGGCCTCCTGAAAACTGCTGCACGCCTCCGCTTCTGCACGGCAATTCAGGGCCTTATCTTGAGGCAAGTGCTCACGCTGAGTGTCCCGTTAGCGCCACAGCATGGTAGGATGCTGACTTTCTCCTCGAGCAGAGTGACTTCAGGTACGAGGCCCTCGAAGAATTCTACGCAGAGTGTTTTCTCATGGCAGCTCAGACGGGGGCCGTGACGAACACTTCCAGGGCACGTCGCACTGGCTAGAAATGTGGTCCTGAGGCTGTTCCAGTGCTCTGGAAATGTAGCTCTCCTTAAGGAACAGGCAGTGTGTTGCCCATCACTCGGCATACACAGAGGGCCTCCGAGGGACCGACCTTTGGGCCTCGATGTTGCTCAGCAGGCCCACAGGAGTCTGGAGGTATTCAGGGTTCTTGGAGGGAAAATGATGCACACCCGAGGGGCCTACGAGACCTGAAAAGGGTACTTCCTTTAAAATAAAGCAGAACAGGGGCTTCCCTGGTGGCGCAGTGGTTGAGAATATGCCTGCCAATGCAGGGGACACGGGTTCGAGCCCTGGTCTGAGAGGATCACACATGCCGCGGAGAAACTGGGCCCGTGGGCCACAATGACTGAACCTGCACGTCTGGAGCCTGTGCTCCGCAACAAGAGAGGCCGCGATAGTGAGAGGCCCGCGCACCGCGATGAAGAGTGGCCCCATTTGCGGCAACAGGAAAGAGCCATAGCACAGAAATGAAGACCCAACATAGCGATCAATCAATCAAAAAATAAACCATAAAAAAAATAAAAAATAAAAAAATAAAATAAAATCAAGCAGAACAGCGACTAAGACCTCATGGAAACAGCTGCATGCCTCCCTTTCTGCGCGGCTACTCAGGGACTTACCTCGAGGCCAGTACTCACGTTGAGTTTCCCGTTACCTCTAGAGCGTGGCAGGATGAGCTCCACCCCGGCCATCGAAGCAGCCGGCATAGCTAGAGAAAACTCATTTTCCACCCAGAGCCATGCCTACAGTGGCTAGTGGCCTGTCAACAGCAGTCAATTTCAAGTAGCTTCAAGGCAGCATGAATGCAGCTTTCAAAATGGGAAAGCAAGGCTAGTTCCATCAGGCCCCTGTTTCCAAGGGCAAACGCAGCATATATCCCGGTGCTTTCTAATAAGTCCAAAGAGACACAGGTTACCCAGTGGTTCCTTCCCTGAATCAACTCCTCGAAGCAGGATGTTCTGCAAATAGCGAACTGCCTCAACGAAAGAACGACCCAGCTAGGCCTCCGGGCCCGTGGCTCTGCAAAAGCCTGCAGTGTTACCAGAGGAACTGGGCTTTAGTTGCAGGCGGAACGCAATCCGACTTTCTCTTGGAGGCAGGGAGACTTCAGGCAGGGACTCCCAGATGGAATACGAAGCCGAGGGTTTTTCTCAGTGCAGCTCAGACTTGGGCAATGAGCCAGACTTGCACGGCACGTTGGACCTGCTAGAACGGTGTTCGTGGACCTGTTCGAATGCTGGGAATTCAAGCTGTCCCAAGAAGGAGTGCAGTGTGTTGCCCTACACTCGGCATACACAGAGTGGCTCCGAAGGGCTATGGAACTGGATGTGGCTTAGCGGGCCCATGGGGGCCTCGGGGTACTCAGTGTTCTTGCAGGAAATACGGTGCACATGCGAGGCTCCTAGATGTCATGCAAAGCATACTGACATTAAAATAATGCAGAGCAGGGGCTTCCCTTGTGGTGCAATGTTTGGGAATCCACCTGCCGATGAAGCGGACATGGGTTCGAGCCCTGGTCCACCAAAATCTCACATGCTGCGGAGTACTTAAGCCCGTGAACCACAACGACTGAGACTGCGCTGTAGAGACCGGGAGCCACAACGACTGAGCCCACATGCCAGAAATAATGAAGTCCAAGTGCCTAGAGCCTGTGCTCCACAACAAGAGGAGTCACCGCAATTAGAAGCCCGCGCACCGCAACGAAGACTAGCCCCCGCTCGCTACAACTAGAGAAAGCTCACATGCAGGAACGACGACCCAACACAGTAAAAAAAAAAGATATATTAAATAAATAAATAAATAGATAGATAGATAAACAAATAAATAAATAAATAAACTAATGCAGAGCTGTGGCTACGGCCTCCTGAAAACTGCTGCACGCCTCCGCTTCTGCACGGCAATTCAGTGCCTTACCTTGAGGCAAGTGCTCACGCTGAGTGTCCCGTTAGCGCCACAGCATGGTAGGATGCTGACTTTCTCCTCGAGCAGAGTGACTTCAGGTACGAGGCCCTCGAAGAATTCTACGCAGAGTGTTTTCTCATGGCAGCTCAGACGGGGGCCGTGACGAACACTTCCAGGGCACGTCGCACTGGCTAGAAATGTGGTCCTGAGGCTGTTCCAGTGCTCTGGAAATGTAGCTCTCCTTAAGGAACAGGCAGTGTGTTGCCCATCACTCGGCATACACAGCTTGCCTCCGAGGGACCGACCTTTGGGCCTCGATGTTGCTCAGCAGGCCCACAGAAGTCTGGAGGTACTCAGGGTTCTTGGAGGGAAAATGATGCACACCCGAGGGGCCTACGAGTCCTGAAAAGGGTACTTCCTTTAAAATAAAGCAGAACAGGGGCTTCCCTGGTGGCGCAGTGGTTGAGAATATTCCTGCCAATGCAGGGGACACACGTTCGAGCCCTGGTCTGAGAGGATCACACATACTGCGGAGAAACTGGGCCCGTGGGCCACAATGACTGAACCTGCGCGTCTGGAGCCTGTGCTCCGCAACAAGAGAGGCTGCGATAGTGAGAGGCCCGTGCACCGCGATGAAGAGTGGCCCCATTTGTCGCAACTGGAGAGAGCCCTAGCACAGAAACAAAGACCCAACATAGCGATCAATCAATCAAAAAATAAATCTTAAAAAAACAGAAAAAATAAAAAAAATAAAATAAAATCAAGCAGAACAGCGACTAAGACCTCATGGAAACAGCTGCATGCCTCCCTTTCTGCGCGGCTAATCAGGGACTTACCTCGAGGCCAGTACTCACGTTGAGTTTCCCTTTAGCTCTAGAGCGTGGCAGGATGAGCTCCACCCCGGCCATCGAAGCAGTCGGCATAGCTAGAGAAAACTCATTTTCTACCCAGAGCCATGCCTACAGTGGCTAGTGGCCTGTCAACAGCAGTCAATTTCAAGTAGCTTCAAGGCAGCATGAATGGAGCTTTCAAAATGGCAAAGCAAGGCTAGTTCCATTAGACCCCCATTTCCAAGGGCACACGCAGCATATATCCCGGTGCTTTCTAAGAAGTCCAAAGAGACACAGGTTACCCAGTGGTTCCTTCCCTGAATCAACTCCTCGAAGCAGGGTGTTCTGCAAATAGCGAACTGCCTCAACGAAGGAACGCCCCAGCTAGGCCTCCGGGCCCGTGGCTCTTCAAAAGCCTGCAGTGTTACCAGAGGAACTGGGCTTTAGTTGCAGGGGGAACGCAAGCCGACTTTCTCTTGGAGGTAGGGAGAGTTCAGGCAGGGACTCCCAGATGGAATACGAAGCCGAGGGTTTTTCTCAGTGCAGCTCAGACTTGGGCAATGAGCCAGTCTTGCACGGCACGTTGTACCTGCTAGAACGGTGTTCGTGGACCTGTTCGAGTGCTGGGGAATTCAAGCTGTCCCAAGAAGGAGTGCAGTGTGTTGCCCTACACTCGGCATACACAGAGTGGCTCCGAAGGGCTATGGGCCTGGATGTGGCTTAGCGGGCCCATGGGGGCCTCGGGGTACTCAGTGTTCTTGCAGGGAATAGGGTGCCCACGCGAGGCTCCTAGATGTCCTGCAAAGCATAATGACATTAAAATAATGCTGAGCAGGGGCTTCCCTTGTGGTGCAATGTTTGGGAAATCACCTGCCGATGCAGCGGACATGGGTTCGAGCCCTGGTCCACCAAGATCTCACATGCTGCGGAGCACCTAAGCCCGTGAACCACAACGACTGAGCCTGCGCGCTAGAGCCCTGGAGCCACAACGACTAAGCCCGCATGACAGAACTAATGAAGTCCACGTGCCTAGAGCCTGTGCTCCACAACAAGAGCAGTCACGGCAAAGAGAAGCCCGCGCACCGCATCGAAGAGTAGCCCCCGCTCGCTGCAACTAGAGAAAGCTCACATGCAGCAACGACGACCCAACACAGTAAAAAAAAATGATATATTAAATAAATAAATAAATAGATAGATAGATAAACAAATAAATAAATAAATAAACTAATGCAAAGCAGTGGCTACGGCCTCCTGAAAACTGCTGCACGCCTCCGCTTCTGCACGGCAATTCAGGGCCTTACCTTGAGGCAAGTGCTCACGCTGAGTGTCCCGTTAGCGCCACAGCATGGTAGGATGCTGACTTTCTCCTCGAGTAGAGTGACTTCAGGTACGAGGCCCTCGAAGAATTCTACGCAGAGTGTTTTATCATGGCAGCTCAGACGGGGGCCGTGACGAACACTTCCAGGGAACGTCGCACTGGCTAGAAATGTGGTCCTGATGCTGTTCCAGTGCTCTGGAAATGTAGCTCTCCCTAAGGAACAGGCAGTTTGTTGCCCATCACTCGGCATACACAGAGGGCCTCCGAGGGACCGACCTTTGGGACTCGATGTTGCTCAGCAGGCCCACAGGAGTCTGGAGGTACTCAGGGTTCTTGGAGGGAAAATGATGCACACCCGTGGGGCCTACAAGTCGTGAAAAGGGTACTTCCTTTAAAATAAAGCAGAACAGGGGCTTCCGTGGTGGCGCAGTGGTTGAGAATATGCCTGCCAATGCAGGGGACACGAGTTCGAGCCCTGGTCTGAGAGGATCACACATGCCGCGGACAAACTGGGCCCGTGGGCCACAACGACTGACCTGCGCGTCTGGAGCCTGTGCTCTGCAACAAGAGAGGCGGCGATAGTGAGAGGCCCGCGCACCGCGATGAAGAGTGGCCCCATTTGCCGCAACTGGAGAGAACCCTAGCACAGAAATGAAGACCCAACATAGCGATCAATCAATCAAAAAATAAACCTTAAAAAAATAAAAAATAAAAAAATAAAATAAAATCAAGCAGAACAGCGACTAAGACCTCATGGAAACAGCTGCATGCCTCCCTTTCTGCGCGGCTACTCAGGGACTTACATCGAGGCCAGTACTCACATTGAGTTTCCCTTTAGCTCTAGAGCGTGGCAGGATGAGCTCCACCCCGGCCATCGAAGCAGCCGGCATAGCTAGAGAAAACTCATTTTCTACCCAGAGCCATGCCTACAGTGCCTAGTGGCCTGTCAACAGCAGTCAATTTCAAGTAGCTTCAAGGCAGCATGAATGGAGCTTTCAAAATGGGAAAGCAAGGCTAGTTCCATCAGGCCCCCATTTCCAAGGGCACACGCAGCATATATCCCGGTGCTTTCTAAGAAGTCCAAAGAGACACAGGTTAGCAAGTGGTTCCTTCCCTGAATCAACTCCTCGAAGCAGGGTGTTCTGCAAATAGCGAATTGCCTCAACGAAGGAATGCCCCAGCTAGGCCTCCGGGCCCGTGGCTCTTCAAAAGCCTGAAGTGTTACCCGAGGAACTGGACAATAGTTGCAGTCGGAACGCAAGCTGACTTTCTCTTGGAGGCAGGGAGACTTCAGGCAGGGACTCCCAGATGGAATACGAAGCCGAGGGTTTTTCTCAGTGCAGCTCAGACTTGGGCAATGAGCCAGTCTTGCACGGCACGTTGGATCTGATAAAACGGTGTACGTGGACCTGTTCGAGTGCTGGGGAATTCAAGCTGTCCCAAAAAGGAGTGCAGTGTGTTGCCCTACACTCGGCATACACAGAGTGGCTCCGAAGGGCTATGGGCCTGGATGTGGCTTAGCGGGCCCATGGGGGCCTCGGGGTACTCAGTGTTCTTGCAGGAAATAGGGTGCCCACGCGAGGCTCCTAGATGTCCTGCAAAGCATAATGACATTAAAATAATGCAGAGCAGGGGCTTCCCTTGTGGTGCAATGTTTGGGAATCCACCTGCCGATGAAGCGGACATGGGTTCGAGCCCTGGTCCACCAAGATCTCACATGCTGAGGAGCACCTAAGCCCGTGAACCACAACGACTGAGCCTGCGCTGTAGAGCCCGGGAGCCACAATGACTGAGCCCGCATGCCAGAAGTAATAAAGTCCAAGTGCCTAGAGCCTGTGCTCCACAACAAGAGGAGTCACCGCAGTTAGAAGCCCGCGCACCGCAACGAAGAGTAGCCCCCGCTCGCTGCAACTAGAGAAAGCTCACATGCAGCAACGACGACCCAACACAGTAAAAAAAAAATGATATATTAAATAAATAAATAGATAGATAAACAAATAAATAAATAAATAAACTAATGCAGAGCAGTGGCTACGGCCTCCTGAAAACTGCTGCACGCCTCCGCTTCTGCACGGCAATTCAGGGCCTTACCTTGAGGCAAGTGCTCACGCTGAGTGTCCCGTTAGCGCCACAGCATGGTAGGATGCTGACTTTCTCCTCGAGCAGAGTGACTTCAGGTACGAGGCCCTCGAAGAATTCTACGCAGAGTGTTTTCTCATGGCAGCTCAGACGGGGGCCGTGACGAACACTTCCAGGGCACGTCGCACTGGCTAGAAATGTGGTCCTGGGGCTGTTCCAGTGCTCTGGAAATGTAGCTCTCCCTAAGGAACAGGCAGTGTGTTGCCCATCACTCGGCATACACAGAGGGCCTCCGAGGGACCGACCTTTGGGCCTCGATGTTGCTCAGCAGGCCCACAGGAGTCTGGAGGTACTCAGGGTTCTTGGAGGGAAAATGATGCACACCCAAGGGGCCTACGAGTCCTGAAAAGGGTACTTCCTTTAAAATAAAGCAGAGCAGGGGCTTCCATGGTGGCGCAGGGGTTGAGAATATGCCTGCCAATGCAAGGGACACGGGTTTGAGCCCTGGTCTGAGAGGATCACACATGCCGCAGAGAAACTGGGCCCGTGGGCCACAATGATTGAACCTGCACGTCTGGAGCCTGTGCTCCGCAACAAGAGAGGCCGCGATAGTGAGAGGCCCGCGCACCGCGATGAAGAGTGGCCCCATTTGCCGCAACTGGAGAGAGCCCTACCACAGAAACGAAGACCCAACATAGCGATCACTCAATCAAAAAATAAATCTTAAAAAAAAATAAAAAATAAAAAAAATAAAATAAAATCAAGCAGAACAGCGACTAAGACCTCATGGAAACAGCTGCATGCCTCCCTTTCTGCGCGGCTACTCAGGGACTTACCTCGAGTCCAGTACTCACGTTGAGTTTCCCTTTAGCTCTAGGGCGTGGCAGGATGAGCTCCACTCCGGCCATCGAAGCAGCCGGCATAGCTAGAGAAAACTCATTTTCTACCCAGAGCCATGCCTACAGTGGCTAGTGGCCTGTCAACAGCAGCCAATTTCAAGTAGCTTCAAGGCAGCATGAATGCAGCTTTCAAAATGGGAAAGCAAGGCTAGTTCCATCAGGCCCCCATTTCTAAGGGCACATGCAGCATATATCCCGGTGCTTTCTAAGAAGTCCAAAGAGACACAGGTTACCCAGTGGTTCCTTCCCTGAATCAACTCCTCGAAGCAGGGTGTTCTGCAAATAGCGAACTGCCTCAACGAAGGAACGCCCCAGCTAGGCCTCCGGGCCCGTGTCTCTTCAAAAGCCTGAAGTGTTACCCGAGGAACGGAGCTTTAGTTTCAGTCGGAACGCAAGCCGACTTTCTCTTGGAGGCAGGGTGAGTTCAGGCAGGGACTCCCAGATGGAATAAGAAGCCGAGGGTTTTTCTCAGTGCAGCTCAGACTTGGGCAATGAGCCAGACTTGCACGGCACGTTGGACCTGCTAGAACGGTGTTCGTGGACCTGTTCGAGTGCTGGGGAATTCAAGCTGTCCCAAGAAGGAGTGCAGTGTGTTGCCCTACACTCGGCATACAGAGAGTGACTCCGAAGGGCTATGGGCCTGGATGTGGCTAAGCGGGCCCATGGGGGCCTCGGGGTACTCAGTGTTCTTGCAGGAAATAGGGTTCCCATGCGAGACTCCTAGATGTCCTGCAAAGCATACTGACATTAAAATAATGCAGAGCAGGGGCTTCCCTTGTGGTGCAATGTTTGGGAATCCACCTGCCGATGAAGCGGACATGGGTTCGAGCCCTGGTCCACCAAGATCTCACATGCTGCGGAGTACTTAAGCCCGTGAACCACAACGACTGAGCCTGCGCTGTAGAGCCCGGGAGCCACAACGACTGAGCCCGCATGCCAGAACTAATGAAGTCCACGTGCCTAGAGCCTGTGCTCTACAACAAGAGGAGTCACCGCAATTAGAAGCCCGCGCACCGCAACGAAGAGTAGCCCCCGCTCGCTGCAACTAGAGAAAGCTCACATGCAGCAACGACGACCCAACACAGTAAAAAAAAAATGATATATTAAATAAATAAATAAATAGATAGATAGATAAACAAATAAATAAATAAATAAACTAATACAGAGCCGTGGCTACGGCCTCCTGAAAACTGCTGCACGCCTCCGCTTCTGCACGGCAATACAGGGCCTTACCTTGAGGCAAGTGCTCACGCTGAGTGTCCCGTTAGCGCCACAGCATGGTAGGATGCTGACTTTCTCCTCGAGCAGAGTGACTTCAGGTACGAGGCCCTCGAAGAATTCTACGCAGGGTGTTTTCTCATGGCAGCTCAGACGGGGGCCGTGACGAACACTTCCAGGGCACGTCGCACTGGCTAGAAATGTGGTCCTAGGGGCTGTTCCAGTGCTCTGGAAATGTAGCTCTCCTTAAGGAACAGGCAGTGTGTTGCCCATCACTCGGCATACACAGAGGGCCTCCGAGGGACCGACCTTTGGGCCTCGATGTTGCTCAGCATGCCCACAGGAGTCTGGAGGTACTCAGGGTTCTTGGAGGGAAAATGATGCACACCCGAGGGGCCTACGAGTCCTGAAAAGGGTACTTCCTTTAAAATAAAGCAGAACAGGGGCTTCCCTGGTGGCGCAGTGGTTGAGAATATGCCTGCCAATGCAGGGGACACGGGTTCGAGCCCTGGTCTGAGAGGATCACACATGCCGCGGAGAAACTGGGCCCGTGGGCCACAATGACTGAACCTGCGCGTCTGGAGCCTGTGCTCCGCAACAAGAGAGGCCGCGATAGTGAGAGGCCCGCGCACCGCGATGAAGAGTGGCCCCATTTGACGCAACTGGAGAGAGCCCTAGCACAGAAATGAAGACCCAACATAGCGATCAATCAATCAAAAAATAAACCTTAAAAAAACTAAAAAATAAAAAAATAAAATAAAATCAAGCAGAACAGCGACTAAGACCTCATGGAAACAGCTGCATGCCTCCCTTTCTGCACGGCTACTCAGGGACTTACCTCGAGGCCAGTACTCACGTTGAGTTTCCCTTTAGCTCTAGAGCGTGGCAGGATGAGCTCCACCCCGGCCATCGAAGCAGCCGGCATAGCTAGAGAAAACTCATTTTCTACCCAGAGCCATGCCTACAGTGCCTAGTGGCCTGTCAACAGCAGTCAATTTCAAGTAGCTTCAAGGCAGCATGAATGGAGCTTTCAAAATGGGAAAGCAAGGCTAGTTCCATCAGGCCCCCATTTCCAAGGGCACACGCAGCATATATCCCGGTGCTTTCTAAGAAGTCCAAAGAGACACAGGTTAGCAAGTGGTTCCTTCCCTGAATCAACTCCTCGAAGCAGGGTGTTCTGCAAATAGCGAATTGCCTCAACGAAGGAATGCCCCAGCTAGGCCTCCGGGCCCGTGGCTCTTCAAAAGCCTGAAGTGTTACCCGAGGAACTGGGCAATAGTTGCAGTCGAAACGCAAGCTGACTTCTCTTGGAGGCAGGGAGACTTCAGGCAGGGACTCCCAGATGGAATACGAAGCCGAGGGTTTTTCTCAGTGCAGCTCAGACTTGGGCAATGAGCCAGTCTTGCACGGCACGTTGGACCTGATAGAACGGTGTACGTGGACCTGTTCGAGTGCTGGGGAATTCAAACTGTCCCAAGAAGGAGTGCAATGTGTTGCCCTACACTCGGCATACACAGAGTGGCTCCGAAGGGATATGGGCCTGGATGTGGCTTAGCGGGCCCATGGGGGCCTCGGGGTACTCAGTGTTCTTGCAGGAAATAGGGTGCCCACGCGAGGCTCCTAGATTTCCTGCAAAGCATACTAACATTAAAATAATGCAGAGCAGGGGCTTCCCTTGTGGTGCAATGTTTGGGAATCCACCTGCCGATGAAGCGGACATGGGTTCGAGCCCTGGTCCACCAAGATCTCACATGCTGCGGAGTACTTAAGCCCGTGAACCACAACGACTGAGCCTGCGCTGTAGAGACCGGGAGCCACAACGACTGAGCCCGCATGCCAGAACTAATGAAGTCCAAGTGCCTAGAGCCTGTGCTCCACAACAAGAGGAGTCACCGCAATTAGAAGCCCGCGCACCGCAACGAAGAGTAGCCCCCGCTCGCTGCAACTAGAGAAAGCTCACATGCAGCAACGACGACCCAACACATTAAAAAAAAAAGATATATTAAATAAATAAATAAATAAATAGATAGGTAAACAAATAAATAAATAAATAAACTAATGCAGAGCTGTGGCTACGGCCTCCTGAAAACTGCTGCACGCCTCCGCTTCTGCACGGCAATTCAGGGCCTTACCTTGAGGCAAGTGCTCACGCTGAGTGTCCCGTTAGCGCCACAGCATGGTAGGATGCTGACTTTCTCCTCGAGCAGAGTGACTTCAGGGTACGAGGCCCTCGAAGAATTCTACGCAGAGTGTTTTCTCATGGCAGCTCAGACGGGGGCAGTGACGAACACTTCCAGGGCACGTCGCACTGGCTAGATATGTGGTCCTGGGGCTGTTCCAGTGCTCTGGAAATGTAGCTCTCCTTAAGGAACAGGCAGTGTGTTGCCCATCTCTCGGCATACACAGCGGGCCTCCGAGGGACCGACCTCTGGGCCTCGATGTTGCTCAGCAGGCCCACAGGAGTCTGGAGGTACTCAGGGTTCTTGGAGGGAAAATGATGCACACCCGAGGGGACTACGAGTCCTGAAAAGGGGACTTCTTTTAAAATAAAGCAGAACAGGGGCTTCCGTGGTGGCGCAGTGGTTGAGAATATGCCTGCCAATGCAGGGGACACGGGTTCGAGCCCTGGTCTGAGAGGATCACACATGCCGCGGAGAAACTGGGCCCGTGGGCCACAATGACTGAACCTGCGCGTCTGGAGCCTGTGCTCTGCAACAAGAGAGGCCGCGATAGTGAGAGGCCCGCGCACCGCGATGAAGAGTGGCCCCATTTGCCTCAACTGGAGAGAGCCCTAGCACAGAAATGAAGACCCAACATAGCAATCAATCAATCAAAAAATAAACCTTAAAAAAATATAAAAAATAAAAAAATAAAATAAAATCAAGCAGAACAGCGACTAAGACCTCATGGAAACAGCTGCATGCCTCCCTTTCTGCGCGGCTACTCAGGGACTTACCTCGAGGCCAGTACTCACGTTGAGTTTCCCTTTAGCTCTAGAGCATGGCAGGATGAGCTCCACTCCGGCCATCGAAGCAGCCGGCATAGCTAGAGAAAACTCATTTTCTACCCAGAGCCATGCCTACAGTGGCTCGTGGCCTGTCAACAGCAGTCAATTTCAAGTAGCTTCAAGGCAGCATGAAAGGAGCTTTCAAAATGCGAAAGCAAGGCTAGTTCCATCAGGCCCCCATTTCCAAGGGCACACGCAGCATATATCCCGGTGCTTTCTAATAAGTGCAAAGAGACACAGGTTACCCAGTGGTTCCTTTCCTGAATCAACTCCTTGAAGCAGGGTGTTCTGCATATAGCGAACTGCCTCAACGAAGGAACGCCCCAGCTAGGCCTCCGGCCCCGTGGCTCTTCAAAAGCCTGAAGTGTTTCCCAAGGAACTGGCCTTTAGTTGCAGTCGGAACGCAAGCCGACTTTCTCTTGGGGGCAGGGAGACTTCAGGCAGGGACTCCCAGATGGAATACGAAGCTGAGGGTTTTTCTCAGTGCAGCTCAGACTTGGGCAATGAGCCAGACTTGCACGGCACGTTGGACCTGCTAGAACGGTGTTCGTGGACCTGTTCGAGTGCTGGGGAATTCAAGCTGTCCCAAGAAGGAGTGCAGTGTGTTGCCCTACACTCGGCATACACATAGTGGCTCCGAAGGGCTATGGGCCTGGATGTGGCTTAGCGGGCCCATGGGGGCCTCGGGATACTCAGTGTTCTTGCAGGAAATAGGGTGCCCACGCGAGGCTCCTAGATGTCCTGCAAAGCATACTGACATTAAAATAATGCAGAGCAGGGGCTTCCCTTGTGGTGCAATGTTTGGGAATCCACCTGCCGATGAAGCGGACATGGGTTCGAGCCCTGGTCCACCAAGATCTCACATGCCGCGGAGCACCTAAGCCCGTGAACCACAACGACTGAGCCTGCGCTCTAGAGCCCGGGAGCCACGACGACTGAGCCCGCATGCCAGAACTAATGAAGTCCACGTGCCTAGAGCCTGTGCTCCACAACAAGAGGAGTCACCGCAATGAGAAGCCCGCGCACCGCAATGAAGAGTAGCCCCCGCTCGCTGCAACTAGAGAAAGCTCACATGTAGCAACGACGACCCAACACAGTAAAAAAGAAAATGATATATTAAATAAATAAATAAATACATAGATAAACAAATAAATAAATAAATAAACTAATGCAGAGCAGTGGCTACGGCCTCCTGAAAACTGCTGCAAGCTTCTGCTTCTGCACGGCAATTCAGGGCCTTACCTTGAGGCAAGTGCTCACGCTGAGTGTCCCGTTAGTGCCACAGCATGGTAGGATGCTGACTTTCTCCTCGAGCAGAGTGACTTCAGGTACGAGGCCCTCGAAGAATTCTACGCAGAGTGTTTTCTCATGGCAGCTCAGACGGGGGCCGTGACGAACACTTCCAGGGCACGTCGCACTGGCTAGAAATGTGGTCCTGAGGCTGTTCCAGTGCTCTGGAAATGTAGCTCTCCTTAAGGAACAGGCAGTGTGTTGCCCATCACTCGGCATACACAGAGGGCCTCCGAGGGACCGACCTTTGGGCCTCGATGTTGCTCAGCAGGCCCACAGGAGTCTGGAGGTACTCAGGGTTCTTGGAGGGAAAATGATGCACACCCGAGGGGCCTACGAGTCCTGAAAAGGGTACTTCCTTTAAAATGAAGCAGAACAGGGGCTTCCCTGGTGGCGCAGTGGTTGAGAATATGCCTGCCAATGCAGGGGACACGGGTTCGAGCCCTGGTCTGAGAGGATCACACATGCCGCGGAGAAACTGGGCCCGTGGGCCACAATGACTGAACCTGCGCGTCGGGAGCATGTGCTCCGCAACAAGAGAGGCCGCGATAGTGAGAGGCCCGCGCACCGCGATGAAGAGTGGCCCCATTTGCCACAAATGGAGAGAGCCCTAGCACAGAAACGAAGACCCAACATAGCGATCAATCAATCAAAAAATAAATATTAAAAAAAAATAAAAAATAAAAAAATAAAATAAAATCAAGCAGAACAGCGTCTAAGACCGCATGGAAACAGCTGCATGCCTCCCTTTCTGCGCGGCTAATCCGGGACTTACCTCGAGGCCAGTACTCACGTTGAGTTTCCCTTTAGCTCTAGAGCGTGGCAGGATGAGCTCCACCCCGGCCATCGAAGGAGTCGGCATAGCTAGAGAAAATTCATTATCTACCCAGAGCCATGCCTACAGTGGCTAGTGGCCTGTCAACAGCAGTCAATTTCAAGTAGCTTCAAGGCAGCATGAATGGAGCTTTCAAAATGGCAAAGCAAGGCTAGTTCCATTAGGCCACCATTTCCAAGGGCACACGCAGCATATATCCCGGTGCTTTCTAAGAAGTCCAAAGAGACACAGGTTACCCAGTGGTTCCTTCCCTGAATCAACTCCTCAAAGCAGGGTGTTCTGCAAATAGCGAACTGCCTCAACGAAGGAACGACCCAGCTAGGCCTCCGGGCCCGTGGCTCTTCAACAGCCTGCAGTGTTACCAGAGGAACTGGGCTTTAGTTGCAGGGGGAACGCAAGCCGACTTTCTCTAAGAGGTAGGGAGACTTCAGGCAGGGACTCCCAGATCGAATACGAAGCCGAGGGTTTTGCTCAGTGCAGCTCAGACTTGGGCAATGAGCCAGCCTTGCACGGCACGTTGGACCTGCTAAAACGGTGTTCGTGGACCTGTTCGAGCGCTGGGGAATTCAAGCTGTCCCAAGAAGGAGTGCAGTGTGTTGCCCTACACTCGGCATACACAGAGTGGCTCCGAAGGGCTATGGGCCTGGATGTGGCTTAGCGGGCCCATGGGGGCCTCGGGGTACTCAGTGTTCTTGCAGGGAATAGGGTGCCCACGCGAGGCTCCTAGATGTCCTGCAAAGCATACTGACATTAAAATAATGCAGAGCAGGGGCTTCCCTTGTGGTGCAATGTTTGGGAATCCACCTGCCGATGAAGCGGACATGGGTTCGAGCCCTGGTCCACCAAGATCTCACATGCTGCGGAGTACTTAAGCCCGTGAACCACAACGACTGAGCCTGCGCTGTAGTGCCCGGGAGCCACAACGACCTAGCCCGCATGCCAGAACTAATGAAGTCCAAGTGCCTAGAGCCTGTGCTCCACAACAAGAGGAGTCACCGCAATGAGAAGCCCGCGCACCGCAACGAAGAGTAGCCCCCGCTCGCTGCAACGAGAGAAAGCTCACATGCAGCAACGACGACCCAACACAGTAAAAAAAAAATGATATATTAAATAAATAAATAAATAGATAGATAAACAAATAAATAAATAAATAAACTAATGCAGAGCAGTGGCTACGGCCTCCTGAAAACTGCTGCACGCCTCCGCTTCTGCACGGCAATTCAGGGCCTTATCTTGAGGCAAGTGCTCACGCTGAGTGTCCCGTTAGCGCCACAGCATGGTAGGATGCTGACTTTCTCCTCGAGCAGAGTGACTTCAGGTACGAGGCCCTCGAAGAATTCTACGCAGAGTGTTTTCTCATGGCAGCTCAGACGGGGGCCGTGACGAACACTTCCAGGGCACGTCGCACTGGCTAGAAATGTGGTCCTGAGGCTGTTCCAGTGCTCTGGAAATGTAGCTCTCCTTAAGGAACAGGCAGTGTGTTGCCCATCACTCGGCATACACAGAGGGCCTCCGAGGGACCGACCTTTGGGCCTCGATGTTGCTCAGCAGGCCCACAGGAGTCTGGAGGTATTCAGGGTTCTTGGAGGGAAAATGATGCACACCCGAGGGGCCTACGAGACCTGAAAAGGGTACTTCCTTTAAAATAAAGCAGAACAGGGGCTTCCCTGGTGGCGCAGTGGTTGAGAATATGCCTGCCAATGCAGGGGACACGGGTTCGAGCCCTGGTCTGAGAGGATCACACATGCCGCGGAGAAACTGGGCCCGTGGGCCACAATGACTGAACCTGCACGTCTGGAGCCTGTGCTCCGCAACAAGAGAGGCCGCGATAGTGAGAGGCCCGCGCACCGCGATGAAGAGTGGCCCCATTTGCGGCAACAGGAAAGAGCCATAGCACAGAAATGAAGACCCAACATAGCGATCAATCAATCAAAAAATAAACCATAAAAAAAATAAAAAATAAAAAAATAAAATAAAATCAAGCAGAACAGCGACTAAGACCTCATGGAAACAGCTGCATGCCTCCCTTTCTGCGCGGCTACTCAGGGACTTACCTCGAGGCCAGTACTCACGTTGAGTTTCCCGTTACCTCTAGAGCGTGGCAGGATGAGCTCCACCCCGGCCATCGAAGCAGCCGGCATAGCTAGAGAAAACTCATTTTCCACCCAGAGCCATGCCTACAGTGGCTAGTGGCCTGTCAACAGCAGTCAATTTCAAGTAGCTTCAAGGCAGCATGAATGCAGCTTTCAAAATGGGAAAGCAAGGCTAGTTCCATCAGGCCCCTGTTTCCAAGGGCAAACGCAGCATATATCCCGGTGCTTTCTAATAAGTCCAAAGAGACACAGGTTACCCAGTGGTTCCTTCCCTGAATCAACTCCTCGAAGCAGGATGTTCTGCAAATAGCGAACTGCCTCAACGAAAGAACGACCCAGCTAGGCCTCCGGGCCCGTGGCTCTGCAAAAGCCTGCAGTGTTACCAGAGGAACTGGGCTTTAGTTGCAGGCGGAACGCAATCCGACTTTCTCTTGGAGGCAGGGAGACTTCAGGCAGGGACTCCCAGATGGAATACGAAGCCGAGGGTTTTTCTCAGTGCAGCTCAGACTTGGGCAATGAGCCAGACTTGCACGGCACGTTGGACCTGCTAGAACGGTGTTCGTGGACCTGTTCGAATGCTGGGAATTCAAGCTGTCCCAAGAAGGAGTGCAGTGTGTTGCCCTACACTCGGCATACACAGAGTGGCTCCGAAGGGCTATGGAACTGGATGTGGCTTAGCGGGCCCATGGGGGCCTCGGGGTACTCAGTGTTCTTGCAGGAAATACGGTGCACATGCGAGGCTCCTAGATGTCATGCAAAGCATACTGACATTAAAATAATGCAGAGCAGGGGCTTCCCTTGTGGTGCAATGTTTGGGAATCCACCTGCCGATGAAGCGGACATGGGTTCGAGCCCTGGTCCACCAAAATCTCACATGCTGCGGAGTACTTAAGCCCGTGAACCACAACGACTGAGACTGCGCTGTAGAGACCGGGAGCCACAACGACTGAGCCCACATGCCAGAAATAATGAAGTCCAAGTGCCTAGAGCCTGTGCTCCACAACAAGAGGAGTCACCGCAATTAGAAGCCCGCGCACCGCAACGAAGAGTAGCCCCCGCTCGCTACAACTAGAGAAAGCTCACATGCAGGAACGACGACCCAACACAGTAAAAAAAAAAGATATATTAAATAAATAAATAAATAGATAGATAGATAAACAAATAAATAAATAAATAAACTAATGCAGAGCTGTGGCTACGGCCTCCTGAAAACTGCTGCACGCCTCCGCTTCTGCACGGCAATTCAGTGCCTTACCTTGAGGCAAGTGCTCACGCTGAGTGTCCCGTTAGCGCCACAGCATGGTAGGATGCTGACTTTCTCCTCGAGCAGAGTGACTTCAGGTACGAGGCCCTCGAAGAATTCTACGCAGAGTGTTTTCTCATGGCAGCTCAGACGGGGGCCGTGACGAACACTTCCAGGGCACGTCGCACTGGCTAGAAATGTGGTCCTGGGGCTGTTCCAGTGCTCTGGAAATGTAGCTCTCCTTAAGGAACAGGCAGTGTGTTGCCCATCACTCGGCATACACAGAGGGCCTCCGAGGGACGGACCTTTGGGCCTCGATGTTGCTCAGCAGGCCCACAGGAGTCTGGAGGTACTCAGGGTTCTTGGAGGGAAAATGATGCACACCCGTGGGGCCTACAAGTCCTGAAAAGGGTACTTCCTTTAAAATAACGCAGAACAGGGGCTTCCCTGGTGGTGCAGTGGTTGAGAATATGCCTGCCAATGCAGGGGACACGGGTTCGAGCCCTGGTCTGAGAGGATCACACATTCCGCTGAGAAACTGGGCCCGTGGGCCACAACGACTGACCCTGCGCATCTGGAGCCTGTGCTCCGCAACAAAAGAGGCTGCAATAGTGAGAGGCCCGCGCACCGCGATGAAGAGTGGCCCCATTTGCCGCAACTGGAGAGAGCCCTAGCACAGAAACGAAAACCCAACATAGCGATCAATCAATCAAAAAATAAATCTTAAAAAAAAATAAAAAATAAAAAAAATAAAATAAAATCAAGCAGAACAGCGACTAAGACTTCATGGAAACAACTGCATGCCTCCCTTTCTGCGCGGCTACTCTGGGACTTACCTCGAGGCCTGTACTCACGTTGAGTTTCCCTTTAGCTCTAGAGCGTGGCAGGATGAGCTCCACCCCGGCCATCGAAGCAGCCGGCATACCTAGAGAAAACTCATTTTCTACCCAGAGCCATGCCTACAGTGGCTAGTGGCCTGTCAACAGCAGTCAATTTCAAGTAGCTTCAAGGCAGCATGAATGGAGCTTTCAAAATGACAAAGCAAGGCTACTTCCATCAGGCCCCCATTTCCAAGGGCACACTCAGCATATATCCCGGTGCTTTCTAAGAAGTCCAAAGAGACACAGGTTACCCAGTGGTTCCTTCCCTGAATCAACTCCTCAAAGCAGGGTGTTCTGCAAATAGCGAACTGCCTCAACGAAGGAACGCCCCAGCTAGGCCTCGGGCCCGTGGCTCTTCAAAAGCCTGCAGTGTTACCAGAGGAACTGGGCTTTAGTTGCAGGCGGAACGCAAACCGACTTTCTCTTGGAGGTAGGGAGACTTCAGGCAGGGACTCCCAGATGGAATACGAAGCCGAGGGTTTTTCTCAGTGCAGCTCCGACTTGGACAATGAGCCAGACTTGCACGGCACGTTGGACCTGCTAGAACGGTGTTCGTGGACCTGTTCGAGTGGTGGGGAATTCAAGCTGTCCCAAGAAGGAGTGCAGTGTGTTGCCCTACACTCGGCATACACAGAGTGGCTCCGAAGGGCTATGGAACTGGATGTGGCTTAGCGGGCCCATGGGGGCCTCGGGGTACTCAGTGTTCCTGCAGGTAATACGGTGCCAACGCGAGGCTCCTAGATGTCCTGCAAAGCATACTGACATTAAAATAATGCAGAGCAGGGGCTTCCCTTGTGGTGCAATGTTTGGGAATCCACCTGCCGATGAAGCGGACATGGGTTCGAGCCCTGGTCCACCAAGATCTCACATGCTGCGGAGTACTTAAGCCCGTGAACCACAACGACTGAGCCTGCGCTGTAGTGCCCGGGAGCCACAACGACTGAGCCTGCATGCCAGAACTAATGAAGTCCAAGTGCCTAGAGCCTGTGCTCCACAACAAGAGGAGTCACCGCAATTAGAAGCCCGCGCACCGCAACAAAGAGTAGCCCCCGCTCGCTACAACTAGAGAAAGCTCACATGCAGCAACGATGACCCAACACAGTAAAAAAAAAATGATATATTAAATAAATAAATAAATAGATAGATAAACAAATAAATAAATAAATAAACTAATGCAGAGCAGTGGCTACGGCCTCCTGAAAACTGCTGCACGCCTCCGCTTCTGCACGGCAATTCAGGGCCTTACCTTGAGGCAAGTGCTTAGGCTGAGTGTCCCGTTAGCGCCACAGCATGGTAGGATGCTGACTTTCTCCTCGAGCAGAGTGACTTCAGGTACGAGGCCCTCGAAGAATTCTACGCAGAGTGTTTTCTCATGGCAGCTCAGACGGGGGCCGTGACGAACACTTCCAGGGCACGTCGCACTGGCTAGAAATGTGGTCCTGGGGCTGTTCCAGTGCTCTGGAAATGTAGCTCTCCTTAAGGAACAGGCAGTGTGTTGCCCATCACTCGGCATACACAGAGGGCCTCCGAGGGACCGACCTTTGGGCCTCGATGTTGCTCAGCAGGCCCACAGGAGTCTGGAGGTACTCAGGGTTCTTGGAGGGAAAATGATGCACACCCGTGGGGCCTACAAGTCCTGAAAAGGGTACTTCCTTTAAAATAAAGCAGAACAGGGGCTTCCCTGGTGGCGCAGTGGTTGAGAATATGCCTGCCAATGCAGGGGACACGGGTTCGAGCCCTGGTCTGAGAGGATCACACATGCCGCGGAGAAACTGGGCCCGTGGGCCACAAGGACTGAACCTGCGCGTCTGGAGCCTGTGCTCCGCAACAAGAGAGGCCGCGATAGTGAGAGGCCCGCGCACCACGATGAAGAGTGGCCCCATTTGCCGCAACTGGAGAGAGCCCTAGCACAGAAATGAAGACCCAACATAGCGATCAATCAATCAAAAAATAAACCTTAAAAAAAAATAAAAAATAAAAAAATAAAATAAAATCAAGCAGAACAGCGACTAAGACCTCATGGAAACAGCTGCATGCCTCCCTTTCTGCGCGGCTACTCAGGGACTTACCTCGAGGCCAGTACTCACGTTGAGTTTCCCTTTAGCTCTAGAGCGTGGCAGGATGAGCTCCACCCCGGGCATCAAAGCAGCCGGCATAGCTAGAGAAAACTCATTTTCTACCCAGAGCCATGCCTACAGTGGCTAGTGGCCTGTCAACAGCAGTCAATTTCAAGTAGCTTCAAGGCAGCATGAATGCAGCTTTCAAAATGGGAAAGCAAGGCTAGTTCCATCAGGCCCCCATTTCCAAGGGCACACGCAGCATATATCCCGGTGCTTTCTAAGAAGTCCAAAGAGACACAGGTTACCCAGTGGTTCCTTCCCTGAATCAACTCCTCGAAGCAGGGTGTTCTGCAAATAGCGAACTGCCTCAACGAAGGAACGACCCAGCTAGGCCTCCGGGCCCGTGGCTCTTCAAAACCCTGCAGTGTTACCAGAGGAACTGGGCTTTAGTTGCAGGCGGAACGCAAGCCGACTTTCTCTTGGAGGCAGGGAGACTTCAGGCAGAGACTCCCAGATGGAATACGAAGCCGAGGGTTTTTCTCAGTGTAGCTCAGACTTGAGCAATGAGCCAGACTTGCACGGCACGTTGGACCTGCTAGAACGGTGTTGGTGGACCTGTTCGAGTGCTGGGGAATTCAAGCTGTCCCAAGAAGGAGTGCAGTGTGTTGCCCTACACTCGGCATACACAGAGTGGCTCCGAAGGGCTATGGGCCTGGATGTGGCTTAGCGGGCCCATGGGGGCCTCGGGGTACTCAGTGTTCTTGCAGGAAATAGGGTGCACATGCGAGGCTCCTAGATGTCCTGCAAAGCATACTGACATTAAAATAATGCAGAGCAGAGGCTTCCTTTGTGGTGCAATGTTTGGGAATCCACCTGCCGATGAAGTGGACTTGGGTTCGAGCCCTGGTCCACCAAGATCTCACATGCTGCGGAGCACTTAAGCCCGAGAACCACAACGACTGAGCCTGCGCTCTAGAGCCCGGGAGCCACAACGACTGAGCCCGCATGCCAGAACTAATGAAGTCCACGTGCCTAGAGCCTGTGCTCCACAACAAGAGGAGTCACCGCAATTAGAAGCCCGCGCACCGCAACGAAGAGTAGCCCCCGCTCGCTGCAACTAGAGAAAGCTCACATGCAGCAACGACGACCCAACACAGTAAAAAAAAAATGATATATTAAATAAATAAATAAATAGATAGATAAACAAATAAATAAATAAATAAACTAATGCAGAGCAGTGGCTACGGCCTCCTGAAAACTGCTGCACGCCTCCGCTTCTGCACGGCAATTCAGGGCCTTACCTTGAGGCAAGTGCTCACGCTGAGTGTCCCGTTAGCGCCACAGCATGGTAGGATGCTGACTTTCTCCTCGAGCAGAGTGACTTCAGGTACGAGGCCCTCGAAGAATTCTACGCAGAGTGTTTTCTCATGGCAGCTCAGACGGGGGCCGTGACGAACACTTCCAGGGCACGTCGCACTGGCTAGAAATGTGGTCCTGGGGCTGTTCCAGTGCTCTGGAAATGTAGCTCTCCCTAAGGAACAGGCAGTGTGTTGCCCATCACTCGGCATACACAGAGGGCCTCCGAGGGACCGACCTTTGGGCCTCGATGTTGCTCAGCAGGCCCACAGGAGTCTGGAGGTACTCAGGGTTCTTGGAGGGAAAATGATGCACACCCAAGGGGCCTACGAGTCCTGAAAAGGGTACTTCCTTTAAAATAAAGCAGAGCAGGGGCTTCCATGGTGGCGCAGGGGTTGAGAATATGCCTGCCAATGCAAGGGACACGGGTTTGAGCCCTGGTCTGAGAGGATCACACATGCCGCAGAGAAACTGGGCCCGTGGGCCACAATGATTGAACCTGCACGTCTGGAGCCTGTGCTCCGCAACAAGAGAGGCCGCGATAGTGAGAGGCCCGCGCACCGCGATGAAGAGTGGCCCCATTTGCCGCAACTGGAGAGAGCCCTACCACAGAAACGAAGACCCAACATAGCGATCACTCAATCAAAAAATAAATCTTAAATAAAAATAAAAACCAAAAAAAATAAAATAAAATCAAGCAGAACAGCGACTAAGACCTCATGGAAACAGCTGCATGCCTCCCTTTCTGCGCGGCTACTCAGGGACTTACCTCGAGGCCAGTACTCACGTTGAGTTTCCCTTAAGCTCTAGAGCGTGGCAGGATGAGCTCCACCCCGGCCATCGAAGCAGCCGGCATAGCTAGAGAAAACTCATTTTCTACCCAGAGCCATGCCTACAGTGCCTAGTGGCCTGTCAACAGCAGTCAATTTCAAGTAGCTTCAAGGCAGCATGAATGCAGCTTTCAAAATGGGAAAGCAAGGCTAGTTCCATCAGGCCCCCATTTCCAACGGCACACGCAGCATATATCCCGGTGCTTTTAAAGAAGTGCAAAGGGACACAGGTTACCCAGTGGTTCCTTCCCTGAATCAACTCCTCGAAGCAGGGTGTTCTGCAAATAGCGAACTGCCTCAACGAAGGAACGACCCAGCTAGGCCTCCGGGCCCGTGGCTCTTCAAAAGCCTGCAGTGTTACCAGAGGAACTGGGCTTTAGTTGCAGGCGGAACGCAAGCCGACTTTCTCTTGGAGGCAGGGAGACTTCAGGCAGAGACTCCCAGATGGAATACGAAGCCGAGGGTTTTTCTCAGTGTAGCTCAGACTTCAGCAATGAGCCAGACTTGCACGGCACGTTGGATCTGCTAGAACGGTGTTCGTGGACCTGTTCGAGTGCTGGGGAATTCAAGCTGTCCCAAGAAGGAGTGCAGTGTGTTGCCCTACACTCGGCATACACAGAGTGACTCCGAAGGGCTATGGGCCTGGATGTGGCTTAGCGGGCCCATGGGGGCCTCGGGGTACTCAGTGTTCTTGCAGGAAATAGGGTTCCCATGCGAGACTCCTAGATGTCCTGCAAAGCATACTGACATTAAAATAATGCAGAGCAGGGGCTTCCCTTGTGGTGCAATGTTTGGTAATCCACCTGCCGATGAAGCGGACATGGGTTCGAGCCCTGGTCCACCAAGATCTCACATGCTGCGGAGTACTTAAGCCCGTGAACCACAACGACTGAGCCTGCGCTGTAGAGCCCGGGAGCCACAACGACTGAGCCCGCATGCCAGAACTAATGAAGTCCACGTGCCTAGAGCCTGTGCTCTACAACAAGAGGAGTCACCGCAATTAGAAGCCCGTGCACCGCAACGAAGAGTAGCCCCCGCTCGCTGCAACTAGAGAAAGCTCACATGCAGCAACGACGACCCAACACAGTAAAAAAAAAATGATATATTAAATAAATAAATAAATAAATAGATAGATAAACAAATAAATAAATAAATAAACTAATACAGAGCCGTGGCTACGGCCTCCTGAAAACTGCTGCACGCCTCCGCTTCTGCACGGCAATACAGGGCCTTACCTTGAGGCAAGTGCTCACGCTGAGTGTCCCGTTAGCGCCACAGCATGGTAGGATGCTGACTTTCTCCTCGAGCAGAGTGACTTCAGGTACGAGGCCCTCGAAGAATTCTACACAGGGTGTTTTCTCATGGCAGCTCAGACGGGGGCCGTTACGAACACTTCCAGGGCACGTCGCACTGGCTAGAAATGTGGTCCTAGGGGCTGTTCCAGTGCTCTGGAAATGTAGCTCTCCTTAAGGAACAGGCAGTGTGTTGCCCATCACTCGGCATACACAGAGGGCCTCCGAGGGACCGACCTTTGGGCCTCGATGTTGCTCAGCATGCCCACAGGAGTCTGGAGGTACTCAGGGTTCTTGGAGGGAAAATGATGCACACCCGAGGGGCCTACGAGTCCTGAAAAGGGTACTTCCTTTAAAATAAAGCAGAACAGGGGCTTCCCTGGTGGCGCAGTGGTTGAGAATATGCCTGCCAATGCAGGGGACACGGGTTCGAGCCCTGGTCTGAGAGGATCACACATGCCGCGGAGAAACTGGGCCCGTGGGCCACAATGACTGAACCTGCGCGTCTGGAGCCTGTGCTCCGCAACAAGAGAGGCCGCGATAGTGAGAGGCCCGCGCACCGCGATGAAGAGTGGCCCCATTTGCCGCAACTGGAGAGAGCCCTAGCACAGAAATGAAGACCCAACATAGCGATCAATCAATCAAAAAATAAACCTTAAAAAAAATAAAAAATAAAAAAATAAAATAAAATCAAGCAGAACAGCGACTAAGACCTCATGGAAACAGCTGCATGCCTCCCTTTCTGCACGGCTACTCAGGGACTTACCTCGAGGCCAGTACTCACGTTGAGTTTCCCTTTAGCTCTAGAGCGTGGCAGGATGAGCTCCACCCCGGCCATCGAAGCAGCCGGCATAGCTAGAGAAAACTCATTTTCTACCCAGAGCCATGCCTACAGTGCCTAGTGGCCTGTCAACAGCAGTCAATTTCAAGTAGCTTCAAGGCAGCATGAATGCAGCTTTCAAAATGGGAAAGCAAGGCTAGTTCCATCAGGCCCCCATTTCCAAGGGCACACGCAGCATATATCCCGGTGCTTTCTAAGAAGTCCAAAGAGACACAGGTTACCAAGTGGTTCCTTCCCTGAATCAACTCCTCGAAGCAGGGTGTTATGCAAATAGCGAATTGCCTCAACGAAGGAATGCCCCAGCTAGGCCTCCGGGCCCGTGGCTCTTCAAAAGCCTGAAGTGTTACCCGAGGAACTGGGCAATAGTTGCAGTCGAAACGCAAGCTGACTTTCTCTTGGAGGCAGGGAGACTTCAGGCAGGGACTCCCAGATGGAATACGAAGCCGAGGGTTTTTCTCAGTGCAGCTCAGACTTGGGCAATGAGCCAGTCTTGCACGGCACGTTGGACCTGATAGAACGGTGTACGTGGACCTGTTCGAGTGCTGGGGAATTCAAACTGTCCCAAGAAGGAGTGCAATGTGTTGCCCTACACTCGGCATACACAGAGTGGCTCCGAAGGGCTATGGGCCTGGATGTGGCTTAGCGGGCCCATGGGGGCCTCGGGGTACTCAGTGTTCTTGCAGGAAATAGGGTGCCCACGCGAGGCTCCTAGATGTCCTGCAAAGCATAATGACATTAAAATAATGCTGAGCAGGGGCTTCCCTTGTGGTGCAATGTTTGGGAATCCACCTGCCGATGCAGCGGACATGGGTTCGAGCCCTGGTGCACCAAGATCTCACATGCTGCGGAGCACCTAAGCCCGTGAACCACAACGACTGAGCCTGCGCGCTAGAGCCCGGGAGCCACAACGACTAAGCCCGCATGACAGAACTAATGAAGTCCACGTGCCTAGAGCCTGTGCTCCACAACAAGAGGAGTCACGGCAAAGAGAAGCCCGCGCACCGCATCGAAGAGTAGCCCCCGCTCGCTGCAACTAGAGAAAGCTCACATGCAGCAACGACGACCCAACACAGTAAAAAAAAATGATATATTAAATAAATAAATAAATAGATAGATAGATAAACAAATAAATAAATAAATAAACTAATGCAAAGCAGTGGCTACGGCCTCCTGAAAACTGCTGCACGCCTCCGCTTCTGCACGGCAATTCAGGGCCTTACCTTGAGGCAAGTGCTCACGCTGAGTGTCCCGTTAGCGCCACAGCATGGTAGGATGCTGACTTTCTCCTCGAGTAGAGTGACTTCAGGTACGAGGCCCTCGAAGAATTCTACGCAGAGTGTTTTATCATGGCAGCTCAGACGGGGGCCGTGACGAACACTTCCAGGGAACGTCGCACTGGCTAGAAATGTGGTCCTGATGCTGTTCCAGTGCTCTGGAAATGTAGCTCTCCCTAAGGAACAGGCAGTGTGTTGCCCATCACTCGGCATACACAGAGGGCCTCCGAGGGACCGACCTTTGGGACTCGATGTTGCTCAGCAGGCCCACAGGAGTCTGGAGGTACTCAGGGTTCTTGGAGGGAAAATGATGCACACCCGTGGGGCCTACAAGTCGTGAAAAGGGTACTTCCTTTAAAATAAAGCAGAACAGGGGCTTCCGTGGTGGCGCAGTGGTTGAGAATATGCCTGCCAATGCAGGGGACACGAGTTCGAGCCCTGGTCTGAGAGGATCACACATGCCGCGGACAAACTGGGCCCGTGGGCCACAACGACTGACCTGCGCGTCTGGAGCCTGTGCTCTGCAACAAGAGAGGCGGCGATAGTGAGAGGCCCGCGCACCGCGATGAAGAGTGGCCCCATTTGCCGCAACTGGAGAGAACCCTAGCACAGAAATGAAGACCCAACATAGCGATCAATCAATCAAAAAATAAACCTTAAAAAAATAAAAAATAAAAAAATAAAATAAAATCAAGCAGAACAGCGACTAAGACCTCATGGAAACAGCTGCATGCCTCCCTTTCTGCGCGGCTACTCAGGGACTTACATCGAGGCCAGTACTCACATTGAGTTTCCCTTTAGCTCTAGAGCGTGGCAGGATGAGCTCCACCCCGGCCATCGAAGCAGCCGGCATAGCTAGAGAAAACTCATTTTCTACCCAGAGCCATGCCTACAGTGCCTAGTGGCCTGTCAACAGCAGTCAATTTCAAGTAGCTTCAAGGCAGCATGAATGGAGCTTTCAAAATGGGAAAGCAAGGCTAGTTCCATCAGGCCCCCATTTCCAAGGGCACACGCAGCATATATCCCGGTGCTTTCTAAGAAGTCCAAAGAGACACAGGTTAGCAAGTGGTTCCTTCCCTGAATCAACTCCTCGAAGCAGGGTGTTCTGCAAATAGCGAATTGCCTCAACGAAGGAATGCCCCAGCTAGGCCTCCGGGCCCGTGGCTCTTCAAAAGCCTGAAGTGTTACCCGAGGAACTGGACAATAGTTGCAGTCGGAACGCAAGCTGACTTTCTCTTGGAGGCAGGGAGACTTCAGGCAGGGACTCCCAGATGGAATACGAAGCCGAGGGTTTTTCTCAGTGCAGCTCAGACTTGGGCAATGAGCCAGTCTTGCACGGCACGTTGGATCTGATAAAACGGTGTACGTGGACCTGTTCGAGTGCTGGGGAATTCAAGCTGTCCCAAAAAGGAGTGCAGTGTGTTGCCCTACACTCGGCATACACAGAGTGGCTCCGAAGGGCTATTGGCCTGGATGTGGCTTAGCGGGCCCATGGGGGCCTCGGGGTACTCAGTGTTCTTGCAGGAAATAGGGTGCCCACGCGAGGCTCCTAGATGTCCTGCAAAGCATAATGACATTAAAATAATGCAGAGCAGGGGCTTCCCTTGTGGTGCAATGTTTGGGAATCCACCTGCCGATGAAGCAGACATGGGTTCGAGCCCTGGTCCACCAAGATCTCACATGCTGCGGAGTACTTAAGCCCGTGAACCACAACAACTGAGCCTGCGCTGTAGAGACCGGGAGCCACAACGACTGAGCCCGCATGCCAGAACTAATAAAGTCCAAGTGCCTAGAGCCTGTGCTCCACAACAAGAGGAGTCACCGCAATTAGAAGCCCGCGCACCGCAACGAAGAGTAGCCCCCGCTCGCTGCAACTAGAGAAAGCTCACATGCAGCAACGACGACCCAACACAGTAAAAAAAAAATGATATATTAAATAACTAAATAAATAAATAGATAGATAAACAAATAAATAAATAAATAAACTAATGCAGAGCAGTGGCTACGGCCTCCTGAAAACTGCTGCACGCCTCCGCTTCTGCACGGCAATTCAGGGCCTTACCTTGAGGCAAGTGCTCAGGCTGAGTGTCCCGTTAGCGCCACAGCATGGTAGGATGCTGACTTTCTCCTCGAGCAGAGTGACTTCAGGTACTAGGCCCTCGAAGAATTCTACGCAGAGTGTTTTCTCACGCAACTCAGACGGGGGCCGTGACGAACACTTCCAGGGCACGTCGCACTGGCTAGAAATGTGGTCCTGGGGCTGTTCCAGTGCTCTGGAAATGTAGCTCTCCTTAAGGAACAGGCAGTGTGTTGCCCATCACTCGGCATACACAGAGGGCCTCCGAGGGACCGACCTTTGGGCCTCGATGTTTCTCAGCAGGCCCACAGGAGTCTGGAGGTACTCAGGGTTCTTGGAGGGAAAATGATGCACACCCGAGGGGCCTACGAGTCCTGAAAAGGGTACTTCCTTTAAAATAAAGCAGAATAGGGGCTTCCCTGGTGGCGCAGTGGTTGACAATATGCCTGCCAATGCAGGGGACACGGGTTCGAGCCCTGGTCTGAGAGGATCACACATGCCACGGAGAAACTGGGCCCGTGGGCCACAATGACTGAACCTGCGCGTCTGGAGCCTGTGCTCCGCAACAAGAGAGGCCGCGATAGTGAGAGGCCCGCGCACCGCGATGAAGAGTGGCCCCATTTGCCGCAACTGGAGAGAGCCCTAGCACAGAAATGAAGACCCAACATAGCGATCAATCAATCAAAAAATAAACCTTAACAAAAAATAAAAAATAAAAAAATAAAATAAAATCAAGCAGAACAGCGACTAAGACCTCATGGAAACAGCTGCATGCCTCCCTTTCTGCGCAGCTACTCAGGGACTTACCTCGAGGCCAGTACTCACGTTGAGTTTCCCTTTAGCTCTAGAGCGTGGCAGGATGAGCTCCACCCCGGGCATCGAAGCAGCCGGCATAGCTAGAGAAAACTCATTTTCTACCCAGAGCCATGCCTACAGTGGCTAGTGGCCTGTCAACAGCAGTCAATTTCAAGTAGCTTCAAGGCAGCATGAATGCAGCTTTCAAAATGGGAAAGCAAGGCTAGTTCCATCAGGCCCCCATTTCCAAGGGCACACGCAGCATATATCCCGGTGCTTTCTAAGAAGTCCAAAGAGACACAGGTTACCCAGTGGTTCCTTCCCTGAATCAACTCCTCGAAGCAGGGTGTTCTGCAAATAGCGAACTGCCTCAACGAAAGAATGCCCCAGCTAGGCCTCCGGGCCCGTGGCTCTTCAAAAGCCTGAAGTGTTACCCGAGGAACTGAGCTTTAGTTTCAGTCGGAACGCAAGTCGACTTTCTCTTGGAGGCAGGGTGACTTCAGGCAGGGACTCCCAGATGGAATAAGAAGCCGAGGGTTTTTCTCAGTGCAGCTCAGACTTGGGCAATGAGCCAGGCTTTCACGGCACTTTGGACCTGCTAGAACGGTGTTCGTGGACCTGTTCGAGTGCTGGGGAATTCAAGCTGTCCCAAGAAGGAGTGCAGTGTGTTGCCCTACACTCGGCATACACAGAGTGGCTCCGAAGGGCTTTGGGCCTTGGTGTGGCTTAGCGGGCCCATGGGGGCCTCGGGGTACTCAGTGTTCTTGCAGGAAATAGGGTGCCCACGCGAGGCTCCTAGATGTCCTGCAAAGCATACTGACATTAAAATAATGGAGAGCAGAGGCTTCCCTTGTGGTGCAATGTTTGGGAATCCACCTGCCGATGAAGCGGACATGGGTTCGAGCCCTGGTCCACCAAGATCTCACATGCTGCGGAGCACTTAAGCCCGAGAACCACAACGACTGAGCCTGCGCTGTAGAGCCCGGGAGGCACAACGACTGAGCCCGCATGCCAGAAATAATGAAGTCCACGTGCCTAGAGCCTGTGCTCCACAACAAGAGGACTCACCGCAATTAGAAGCCCGCGCACCGCAACGAAGAGTAGCCCCCGCTCGCTGCAACTAGAGAAAGCTCACATGCAGCAACGACGACCCAACACAGTAAAAAAAAAATGATATATTAAATAAATAAATAAATAAATAGATAGATAAACAAATAAATAAATAAATAAACTAATGCAGAGCAGTGGCTACGGCCTCCTGAAAACTGCTGCACGCCTCCGCTTCTGCACGGCAATTCAGGGCCTTACCTTGAGGCAAGTGCTCACGCTGAGTGTCCCGTTAGCGCCACAGCATGGTAGGATGCTGACTTTCTCCTCGAGCAGAGTGACTTCAGGTACGCGGCCCTCGAAGAATTCTACGCAGAGTGTTTTCTCATGGCAGCTCAGACGGGGGCCGTGACGAACACTTCCAGGGCACGTCGCACTGGCTAGAAATGTGGTCCTGGGGCTGTTCCAGTGCTCTGGAAATGTAGCTCTCCCTAAGGAACAGGCAGTGTGTTGCCCATCACTCGGCATACACAGAGGGCCTCCGAGGGACCGACCTTTGGGCCTCGATGTTGCTCAGCAGGCCCACAGGAGTCTGGAGGTACTCAGGGTTCTTGGAGGGAAAATGATGCACACCCAAGGGGCCTACGAGTCCTGAAAAGGGTACTTCCTTTAAAATAAAGCAGAGCAGGGGCTTCCATGGTGGCGCAGGGGTTGAGAATATGCCTGCCAATGCAAGGGACACGGGTTTGAGCCCTGGTCTGAGAGGATCACACATGCCGCAGAGAAACTGGGCCCGTGGGCCACAATGATTGAACCTGCACGTCTGGAGCCTGTGCTCCGCAACAAGAGAGGCCGCGATAGTGAGAGGCCCGCGCATCGCGATGAAGAGTGGCCCCATTTGCCGCAACTGGAGAGAGCCCTACCACAGAAACGAAGACCCAACATAGCGATCACTCAATCAAAAAATAAATCTTAAATAAAAATAAAAACCAAAAAAAATAAAATAAAATCAAGCAGAACAGCGACTAAGACCTCATGGAAACAGCTGCATGCCTCCCTTTCTGCGCGGCTACTCAGGGACTTACCTCGAGGCCAGTACTCACGTTGAGTTTCCCTTAAGCTCTAGAGCGTGGCAGGATGAGCTCCACCCCGGCCATCGAAGCAGCCGGCATAGCTAGAGAAAACTCATTTTCTACCCAGAGCCATGCCTACAGTGCCTAGTGGCCTGTCAACAGCAGTCAATTTCAAGTAGCTTCAAGGCAGCATGAATGCAGCTTTCAAAATGGGAAAGCAAGGCTAGTTCCATCAGGCCCCCATTTCCAACGGCACACGCAGCATATATCCCGGTGCTTTTAAAGAAGTGCAAAGGGACACAGGTTACTCAGTGGTTCCTTCCCTGAATCAACTCCTCGAAGCAGGGTGTTCTGCAAATAGCGAACTGCCTCAACGAAGGAACGACCCAGCTAGGCCTCCGGGCCCGTGGCTCTTCAAAAGCCTGCAGTGTTACCAGAGGAACTGGGCTTTAGTTGCAGGCGGAACGCAAGCCGACTTTCTCTTGGAGGCAGGGAGACTTCAGGCAGAGACTCCCAGATGGAATACGAAGCCGAGGGTTTTTCTCAGTGTAGCTCAGACTTCAGCAATGAGCCAGACTTGCACGGCACGTTGGATCTGCTAGAATGGTGTTCGTGGACCTGTTCGAGTGCTGGGGAATTCAAGCTGTCCCAAGAAGGAGTGCAGTGTGTTGCCCTACACTCGGCATACACAGAGTGACTCCGAAGGGCTATGGGCCTGGATGTGGCTTAGCGGGCCCATGGGGGCCTCGGGGTACTCAGTGTTCTTGCAGGAAATAGGGTTCCCATGCGAGACTCCTAGATGTCCTGCAAAGCATACTGACATTAAAATAATGCAGAGCAGGGGCTTCCCTTGTGGTGCAATGTTTGGTAATCCACCTGCCGATGAAGCGGACATGGGTTCGAGCCCTGGTCCACCAAGATCTCACATGCTGCGGAGTACTTAAGCCCGTGAACCACAACGACTGAGCCTGCGCTGTAGAGCCCGGGAGCCACAACGACTGAGCCCGCATGCCAGAACTAATGAAGTCCACGTGCCTAGAGCCTGTGCTCTACAACAAGAGGAGTCACCGCAATTAGAAGCCCGCGCACCGCAACGAAGAGTAGCCCCCGCTCGCTGCAACTAGAGAAAGCTCACATGCAGCAACGACGACCCAACACAGTAAAAAAAAAATGATATATTAAATAAATAAATAAATAAATAGATAGATAAACAAATAAATAAATAAATAAACTAATACAGAGCCGTGGCTACGGCCTCCTGAAAACTGCTGCACGCCTCCGCTTCTGCACGGCAATACAGGGCCTTACCTTGAGGCAAGTGCTCACGCTGAGTGTCCCGTTAGCGCCACAGCATGGTAGGATGCTGACTTTCTCCTCGAGCAGAGTGACTTCAGGTACGAGGCCCTCGAAGAATTCTACACAGGGTGTTTTCTCATGGCAGCTCAGACGGGGGCCGTTACGAACACTTCCAGGGCACATCGCACTGGCTAGAAATGTGGTCCTAGGGGCTGTTCCAGTGCTCTGGAAATGTAGCTCTCCTTAAGGAACAGGCAGTGTGTTGCCCATCACTCGGCATACACAGAGGGCCTCCGAGGGACCGACCTTTGGGCCTCGATGTTGCTCAGCATGCCCACAGGAGTCTGGAGGTACTCAGGGTTCTTGGAGGGAAAATGATGCACACCCGAGGGGCCTACGAGTCCTGAAAAGGGTACTTCCTTTAAAATAAAGCAGAACAGGGGCTTCCCTGGTGGCGCAGTGGTTGAGAATATGCCTGCCAATGCAGGGGACACGGGTTCGAGCCCTGGTCTGAGAGGATCACACATGCCGCGGAGAAACTGGGCCCGTGGGCCACAATGACTGAACCTGCGCGTCTGGAGCCTGTGCTCCGCAACAAGAGAGGCCGCGATAGTGAGAGGCCCGCGCACCGCGATGAAGAGTGGCCCCATTTGCCGCAACTGGAGAGAGCCCTAGCACAGAAATGAAGACCCAACATAGCGATCAATCAATCAAAAAATAAACCTTAAAAAAAATAAAAAATAAAAAAATAAAATAAAATCAAGCAGAACAGCGACTAAGACCTCATGGAAACAGCTGCATGCCTCCCTTTCTGCACGGCTACTCAGGGACTTACCTCGAGGCCAGTACTCACGTTGAGTTTCCCTTTAGCTCTAGAGCGTGGCAGGATGAGCTCCACCCCGGCCATCGAAGCAGCCGGCATAGCTAGAGAAAACTCATTTTCTACCCAGAGCCATGCCTACAGTGCCTAGTGGCCTGTCAACAGCAGTCAATTTCAAGTAGCTTCAAGGCAGCATGAATGCAGCTTTCAAAATGGGAAAGCAAGGCTAGTTCCATCAGGCCCCCATTTCCAAGGGCACACGCAGCATATATCCCGGTGCTTTCTAAGAAGTCCAAAGAGACACAGGTTACCAAGTGGTTCCTTCCCTGAATCAACTCCTCGAAGAAGGGTGTTATGCAAATAGCGAATTGCCTCAACGAAGGAATGCCCCAGCTAGGCCTCCGGGCCCGTGGCTCTTCAAAAGCCTGAAGTGTTACCCGAGGAACTGGGCAATAGTTGCAGTCGAAACGCAAGCTGACTTTCTCTTGGAGGCAGGGAGACTTCAGGCAGGGACTCCCAGATGGAATACGAAGCCGAGGGTTTTTCTCAGTGCAGCTCAGACTTGGGCAATGAGCCAGTCTTGCACGGCACGTTGGACCTGATAGAACGGTGTACGTGGACCTGTTCGAGTGCTGGGGAATTCAAACTGTCCCAAGAAGGAGTGCAATGTGTTGCCCTACACTCGGCATACACAGAGTGGCTCCGAAGGGCTATGGGCCTGGATGTGGCTTAGCGGGCCCATGGGGGCCTCGGGGTACTCAGTGTTCTTGCAGGAAATAGGGTGCCCACGCGAGGCTCCTAGCTGTCATGCAAAGCATAATGACATTAAAATAATGCTGAGCAGGGGCTTCCCTTGTGGTGCAATGTTTGGGAATCCACCTGCCGATGCAGCGGACATGGGTTCGAGCCCTGGTCCACCAAGATCTCACATGCTGCGGAGCACCTAAGCCCGTGAACCACAACGACTGAGCCTGCGCGCTAGAGCCCGGGAGCCACAACGACTAAGCCCGCATGACAGAACTAATGAAGTCCACGTGCCTAGAGCCTGTGCTCCACAACAAGAGGAGTCACGGCAAAGAGAAGCCCGCGCACCGCATCGAAGAGTAGCCCCCGCTCGCTGCAACTAGAGAAAGCTCACATGCAGCAACGACGACCCAACACAGTAAAAAAAAATGATATATTAAATAAATAAATAAATAGATAGATAGATAAACAAATAAATAAATAAATAAACTAATGCAAAGCAGTGGCTACGGCCTCCTGAAAACTGCTGCACGCCTCCGCTTCTGCACGGCAATTCAGGGCCTTACCTTGAGGCAAGTGCTCACGCTGAGTGTCCCGTTAGCGCCACAGCATGGTAGGATGCTGACTTTCTCCTCGAGTAGAGTGACTTCAGGTACGAGGCCCTCGAAGAATTCTACGCAGAGTGTTTTATCATGGCAGCTCAGACGGGGGCCGTGACGAACACTTCCAGGGAACGTCGCACTGGCTAGAAATGTGGTCCTGATGCTGTTCCAGTGCTCTGGAAATGTAGCTCTCCCTAAGGAACAGGCAGTGTGTTGCCCATCACTCGGCATACACAGAGGGCCTCCGAGGGACCGACCTTTGGGACTCGATGTTGCTCAGCAGGCCCACAGGAGTCTGGAGGTACTCAGGGTTCTTGGAGGGAAAATGATGCACACCCGTGGGGCCTACAAGTCGTGAAAAGGGTACTTCCTTTAAAATAAAGCAGAACAGGGGCTTCCGTGGTGGCGCAGTGGTTGAGAATATGCCTGCCAATGCAGGGGACACGAGTTCGAGCCCTGGTCTGAGAGGATCACACATGCCGCGGACAAACTGGGCCCGTGGGCCACAACGACTGACCTGCGCGTCTGGAGCCTGTGCTCTGCAACAAGAGAGGCGGCGATAGTGAGAGGCCCGCGCACCGCGATGAAGAGTGGCCCCATTTGCCGCAACTGGAGAGAACCCTAGCACAGAAATGAAGACCCAACATAGCGATCAATCAATCAAAAAATAAACCTTAAAAAAATAAAAAATAAAAAAATAAAATAAAATCAAGCAGAACAGCGACTAAGACCTCATGGAAACAGCTGCATGCCTCCCTTTCTGCGCGGCTACTCAGGGACTTACATCGAGGCCAGTACTCACATTGAGTTTCCCTTTAGCTCTAGAGCGTGGCAGGATGAGCTCCACCCCGGCCATCGAAGCAGCCGGCATAGCTAGAGAAAACTCATTTTCTACCCAGAGCCATGCCTACAGTGCCTAGTGGCCTGTCAACAGCAGTCAATTTCAAGTAGCTTCAAGGCAGCATGAATGGAGCTTTCAAAATGGGAAAGCAAGGCTAGTTCCATCAGGCCCCCATTTCCAAGGGCACACGCAGCATATATCCCGGTGCTTTCTAAGAAGTCCAAAGAGACACAGGTTAGCAAGTGGTTCCTTCCCTGAATCAACTCCTCGAAGCAGGGTGTTCTGCAAATAGCGAATTGCCTCAACGAAGGAATGCCCCAGCTAGGCCTCCGGGCCCGTGGCTCTTCAAAAGCCTGAAGTGTTACCCGAGGAACTGGACAATAGTTGCAGTCGGAACGCAAGCTGACTTTCTCTTGGAGGCAGGGAGACTTCAGGCAGGGACTCCCAGATGGAATACGAAGCCGAGGGTTTTTCTCAGTGCAGCTCAGACTTGGGCAATGAGCCTGTCTTGCACGGCACGTTGGACCTGATAAAACGGTGTACGTGGACCTGTTCGAGTGCTGGGGAATTCAAGCTGTCCCAAAAAGGAGTGCAGTGTGTTGCCCTACACTCGGCATACACAGAGTGGCTCCGAAGGGCTATGGGCCTGGATGTGGCTTAGCGGGCCCATGGGGGCCTCGGGGTACTCAGTGTTCTTGCAGGAAATAGGGTGCCCACGCGAGGCTCCTAGATGTCCTGCAAAGCATAATGACATTAAAATAATGCAGAGCAGGGGCTTCCCTTGTGGTGCAATGTTTGGGAATCCACCTGCCGATGAAGCGGACATGGGTTCGAGCCCTGGTCCACCAAGATCTCACATGCTGAGGAGCACCTAAGCCCGTGAACCACAACGACTGAGCCTGCGCTGTAGAGCCCGGGAGCCACAATGACTGAGCCCGCATGCCAGAAGTAATAAAGTCCAAGTGCCTAGAGCCTGTGCTCCACAGCAAGAGGAGTCACCGCAGTTAGAAGCCCGCGCACCGCAACGAAGAGTAGCCCCCGCTCGCTGCAACTAGAGAAAGCTCACATGCAGCAACGACGACCCAACACAGTAAAAAAAAAATGATATATTAAATAAATAAATAGATAGCTAAACAAATAAATAAATAAATAAACTAATGCAGAGCTGTGGCTACGGCCTCCTGAAAACTGCTGCACGCCTCCGCTTCTGCACGGCAATTCAGGGCCTTACCTTGAGGCAAGTGCTCACGCTGAGTGTCCCGTTAGCGCCACAGCATGGTACGATGCTGACTTTCTCCTCGAGCAGAGTGACTTCAGGTACGAGGCCCTCGAAGAATTCTACGCAGAGTGTTTTCTCATGGCAGCTCAGACGGGGGCCGTGACGAACACTTCCAGGGCACGTCGCACTGGCTAGAAATGTGGTCCTGGGGCTGTTCCAGTGCTCTGGAAATGTAGCTCTCCCTAAGGAACAGGCAGTGTGTTGCCCATCACTCGGCATACACAGAGGGCCTCCGAGGGACCGACCTTTGGGCCTCGATGTTGCTCAGCAGGCCCACAGGAGTCTGGAGGTACTCAGGGTTCTTGGAGGGAAAATGATGCACACCCAAGGGGCCTACGAGTCCTGAAAAGGGTACTTCCTTTAAAATAAAGCAGAGCAGGGGCTTCCATGGTGGCGCAGGGGTTGAGAATATGCCTGCCAATGCAAGGGACACGGGTTTGAGCCCTGGTCTGAGAGGATCACACATGCCGCAGAGAAACTGGGCCCGTGGGCCACAATGATTGAACCTGCACGTCTGGAGCCTGTGCTCCGCAACAAGAGAGGCCGCGATAGTGAGAGGCCCGCGCACCGCGATGAAGAGTGGCCCCATTTGCCGCAACTGGAGAGAGCCCTACCACAGAAACGAAGACCCAACATAGCGATCACTCAATCAAAAAATAAATCTTAAAAAAAAATAAAAAATAAAAAAAATAAAATAAAATCAAGCAGAACAGCGACTAAGACCTCATGGAAACAGCTGCATGCCTCCCTTTCTGCGCGGCTACTCAGGGACTTACCTCGAGTCCAGTACTCACGTTGAGTTTCCCTTTAGCTCTAGGGCGTGGCAGGATGAGCTCCACTCCGGCCATCGAAGCAGCCGGCATAGCTAGAGAAAACTCATTTTCTACCCAGAGCCATGCCTACAGTGGCTAGTGGCCTGTCAACAGCAGCCAATTTCAAGTAGCTTCAAGGCAGCATGAATGCAGCTTTCAAAATGGGAAAGCAAGGCTAGTTCCATCAGGCCCCCATTTCTAAGGGCACATGCAGCATATATCCCGGTGCTTTCTAAGAAGTCCAAAGAGACACAGGTTACCCAGTGGTTCCTTCCCTGAATCAACTCCTCGAAGCAGGGTGTTCTGCAAATAGCGAACTGCCTCAACGAAGGAACGCCCCAGCTAGGCCTCCGGGCCCGTGTCTCTTCAAAAGCCTGAAGTGTTACCCGAGGAACGGAGCTTTAGTTTCAGTCGGAACGCAAGCCGACTTTCTCTTGGAGGCAGGGTGAGTTCAGGCAGGGACTCCCAGATGGAATAAGAAGCCGAGGGTTTTTCTCAGTGCAGCTCAGACTTGGGCAATGAGCCAGACTTGCACGGCACGTTGGACCTGCTAGAACGGTGTTCGTGGACCTGTTCGAGTGCTGGGGAATTCAAGCTGTCCCAAGAAGGAGTGCAGTGTGTTGCCCTACACTCGGCATACAGAGAGTGACTCCGAAGGGCTATGGGCCTGGATGTGGCTAAGCGGGCCCATGGGGGCCTCGGGGTACTCAGTGTTCTTGCAGGAAATAGGGTTCCCATGCGAGACTCCTAGATGTCCTGCAAAGCATACTGACATTAAAATAATGCAGAGCAGGGGCTTCCCTTGTGGTGCAATGTTTGGGAATCCACCTGCCGATGAAGCGGACATGGGTTCGAGCCCTGGTCCACCAAGATCTCACATGCTGCGGAGTACTTAAGCCCGTGAACCACAACGACTGAGCCTGCGCTGTAGAGACCAGGAGCCACAACGACTGAGCCCGCATGCCAGAACTAATGAAGTCCACGTGCCTAGAGCCTGTGCTCTACAACAAGAGGAGTCACCGCAATTAGAAGCCCGCGCACCGCAACGAAGAGTAGCCCCCGCTCGCTGCAACTAGAGAAAGCTCACATGCAGCAACGACGACCCAACACAGTAAAAAAAAAATGATATATTAAATAAATAAATAAATAGATAGATAGATAAACAAATAAATAAATAAATAAACTAATACAGAGCCGTGGCTACGGCCTCCTGAAAACTGCTGCACGCCTCCGCTTCTGCACGGCAATACAGGGCCTTACCTTGAGGCAAGTGCTCACGCTGAGTGTCCCGTTAGCGCCACAGCATGGTAGGATGCTGACTTTCTCCTCGAGCAGAGTGACTTCAGGTACGAGGCCCTCGAAGAATTCTACGCAGGGTGTTTTCTCATGGCAGCTCAGACGGGGGCCGTGACGAACACTTCCAGGGCACGTCGCACTGGCTAGAAATGTGGTCCTAGGGGCTGTTCCAGTGCTCTGGAAATGTAGCTCTCCTTAAGGAACAGGCAGTGTGTTGCCCATCACTCGGCATACACAGAGGGCCTCCGAGGGACCGACCTTTGGGCCTCGATGTTGCTCAGCATGCCCACAGGAGTCTGGAGGTACTCAGGGTTCTTGGAGGGAAAATGATGCACACCCGAGGGGCCTACGAGTCCTGAAAAGGGTACTTCCTTTAAAATAAAGCAGAACAGGGGCTTCCCTGGTGGCGCAGTGGTTGAGAATATGCCTGCCAATGCAGGGGACACGGGTTCGAGCCCTGGTCTGAGAGGATCACACATGCCGCGGAGAAACTGGGCCCGTGGGCCACAATGACTGAACCTGCGCGTCTGGAGCCTGTGCTCCGCAACAAGAGAGGCCGCGATAGTGAGAGGCCCGCGCACCGCGATGAAGAGTGGCCCCATTTGACGCAACTGGAGAGAGCCCTAGCACAGAAATGAAGACCCAACATAGCGATCAATCAATCAAAAAATAAACCTTAAAAAAAATAAAAAATAAAAAAATAAAATAAAATCAAGCAGAACAGCGACTAAGACCTCATGGAAACAGCTGCATGCCTCCCTTTCTGCACGGCTACTCAGGGACTTACCTCGAGGCCAGTACTCACGTTGAGTTTCCCTTTAGCTCTAGAGCGTGGCAGGATGAGCTCCACCCCGGCCATCGAAGCAGCCGGCATAGCTAGAGAAAACTCATTTTCTACCCAGAGCCATGCCTACAGTGCCTAGTGGCCTGTCAACAGCAGTCAATTTCAAGTAGCTTCAAGGCAGCATGAATGGAGCTTTCAAAATGGGAAAGCAAGGCTAGTTCCATCAGGCCCCCATTTCCAAGGGCACACGCAGCATATATCCCGGTGCTTTCTAAGAAGTCCAAAGAGACACAGGTTACCAAGTGGTTCCTTCCCTGAATCAACTCCTCGAAGCAGGGTGTTCTGCAAATAGCGAATTGCCTCAACGAAGGAATGCCCCAGCTAGGCCTCCGGGCCCGTGGCTCTTCAAAAGCCTGAAGTGTTACCCGAGGAACTGGGCAATAGTTGCAGTCGAAACGCAAGCTGACTTTCTCTTGGAGGCAGGGAGACTTCAGGCAGGGACTCCCAGATGGAATACGAAGCCGAGGGTTTTTCTCAGTGCAGCTCAGACTTGGGCAATGAGCCAGTCTTGCACGGCACGTTGGACCTGATAGAACGGTGTACGTGGACCTGTTCGAGTGCTGGGGAATTCAAACTGTCCCAAGAAGGAGTGCAATGTGTTGCCCTACACTCGGCATACACAGAGTGGCTCCGAAGGGATATGGGCCTGGATGTGGCTTAGCGGGCCCATGGGGGCCTCGGGATACTCAGTGTTCTTGCAGGAAATAGGGTGCCCACGCGAGGCTCCTAGATGTCCTGCAAAGCATACTGACATTAAAATAATGCAGAGCAGGGGCTTCCCTTGTGGTGCAATGTTTGGGAATCCACCTGCCGATGAAGCGGACATGGGTTCGAGCCCTGGTCCACCAAGATCTCACATGCCGCGGAGCACCTAAGCCCGTGAACCACAACGACTGAGCCTGCGCTCTAGAGCCCGGGAGCCACGACGACTGAGCCCGCATGCCAGAACTAATGAAGTCCACGTGCCTAGAGCCTGTGCTCCACAACAAGAGGAGTCACCGCAATGAGAAGCCCGCGCACCGCAATGAAGAGTAGCCCCCGCTCGCTGCAACTAGAGAAAGCTCACATGTAGCAACGACGACCCAACACAGTAAAAAAAAAAATGATATATTAAATAAATAAATAAATAGATAGATAAA
Organism: Balaenoptera physalus; assembly: GCF_965194825.1. Lineage (NCBI taxonomy): Eukaryota > Metazoa > Chordata > Mammalia > Artiodactyla > Balaenopteridae > Balaenoptera > Balaenoptera physalus. Next base: position 179,167,505 of record NC_138890.1, read on the forward strand.
CAAATAAATAAATAAATAAACTAATGCAGAGCAGTGGCTGCGGCCTCCTGAAAACTGCTGCACGCCTCCGCTTCTGCATGGCAATTCAGGGCCTTACCTTGAGGCAAGTGCTCATGCTGAGTGTCCCGTTAGCGCCACAGCATGGTAGGATGCTGACTTTCTCCTCGAGCAGAGTGACTTCAGGTAGGAGGCCCTCAAAGAATTCTAAGCACAGTGTTTTCTCATGGCAGCTCAGACGGGGGCCGTGACGAACACATCCAGGGCACGTCGCACTGGCTAGAAATGTGGTCCTGAGGCTGTTCCAGTGCTCTGGAAATGTAGCTCTCCTTAAGGAACGTACAGTGTGTTGCTCATCACTCGGCATACACAGAGGGCCTCCGAGGGACCGACCTTTGGGCCTCGATGTTGCTCAGCAGGCCCACAGGAGTCTGGAGGTACTCAGGGTTCTTGGAGGGAAAATGATGCACACCCGAGGGGCCTACGAGTCCTGCAAAGGGTACTTCCTTTATAATAAAGCAGAACAGGGGCTTCCCTGGTGGCGCAGTGGTTGAGAATATGCCTGCCAATGCAGGGGACACGGGTTCGAGCCCTGGTCTGAGAGGATCACACATGCCGCGGAGAAACTGGGCCCGTGGGCCACAATGACTGAACCTGCGTGTCTGGAGCCTGTGCTCCACAACAAGAGAGGCCGCGATAGTGAGAGGCCCGCGCACCGCGATGAAGAGTGGCCCCATTTGCCGCAACTGGAGAGAGCCCTAGCACAGAAACGAAGACCCAACATAGCGATCAATCAATCAAAAAATAAATCTTAAAAAAAATAAAAAATAAAAAAAATAAAATAAAATCAAGCAGAACAGCGACTAAGACCTCATGGAAACAGCTGCATGCCTCCCTTTCTGCGTGGCTACTCAGGGACTTACCTCGAGGCCAGTACTTACGTTGAGTTTCCCTTTAGCTCTAGAGCGTGGCAGGATGAGCTCCACCCCGGCCATCGAAGCAGCCGGCATAGCTAGAGAAAAGTCATTTTCTACCCAGAGCCATGCCTACAGTGGCTAGTGGCCTGTCAACAGCAGTCAATTTCAAGTAGCTTCAAGGCAGCATGAATGGAGCTTTCAAAATGGCAAAGCAAGGCTAGTTCCATCAGGCCCCCATTTCCAAGGGCACACGCAGCATATATCCCGGTGCTTTCTAAGAAGTCCAAAGAGACACAGGTTACCCAGTGGTTCCTTCCCTGAATCAACTCCTCGAAGCAGGGTGTTCTGCAAATAGCGAACTGCCTCAACGAAGGAACGCCCCAGCTAGGCCTCCGGGCCCGTGGCTCTTCAAAAGCCTGCAGTGTTACCAGAGGAACTGGGCTTTAGTTGCAGGCGGAACGCAAGCCGACTTTCTCTTGGAGGCAGGGAGACTTCAGGCAGGGACTCCCAGATGGAATACGAAGCCGAGGGTTTTTCTCAGTGCAGCTCAGACTTGGGCAATGAGCCAGACTTGCACGGCACGTTGGACCTGCTAGAATGGTGTTCGTGGACCTGTTCGAGTGCTGGGGAATTCAAGCTGTCCCAAGAAGGAGTGCAGTGTGTTGCCCTACACTCGGCATACACAGAGTGGCTGGGAAGGGCTATGGGCCTGGATGTGGCTTAGCGGGCCCATGGGGGCCTCGGGGTACTCAGTGTTCTTGCAGGAAATAGGGTGCCCATGCGAGGCTCCTAGATGTCCTGCAAAGCATACTGACATTAAAATAATGCAGAGCAGGGGCTTCCCTTGTGGTGCAATGTTTGGGAATCCACCTGCCGATGAAGCGGACATGGGTTCGAGCCCTGGTCCACCAAGATCTCACATGCTGCGGAGTACTTAAGCCCGTGAACCACAACGACTGAGCCTGCGCTGTAGAGACCGGGAGCCACAACGACTGAGCCCGCATGCCAGAACTAATGAAGTCCAAGTGCCTAGAGCCTGTGCTCCACAACAAGAGGAGTCACCGCAATTAGAAGCCCGCGCACGGCAACGAAGAGTAGCCCCCGCTCGCTGCAACTAGAGAAAGCTCACATGCAGCAACGACGACCCAACACAGTAAAAAAAAAAGATATATTAAATAAATAAATAAATAGATAGCTAAACAAATAAATAAATAAATAAACTAATGCAGAGCTGTGGCTACGGCCTCCTGAAAACTGCTGCACGCCTCCGCTTCTGCACGGCAATTCAGGGCCTTACCTTGAGGCAAGTGCTCACGCTGAGTGTCCCGTTAGCGCCATAGCATGGTAGGATGCTGACTTTCTCCTCGAGCAGAGTGACTTCAGGTACGAGGCCCTCGAAGAATTCTACGCAGAGTGTTTTCTCATGGCAGCTCAGACGGGGGCCGTGACGAACACTTCCAGGGCACGTCGCACTGGCTAGAAATGAGGTCCTGGGGCTGTTCCAGTGCTCTGGAAATGTAGCTCTCCCTAAGGAACAGGCAGTGTGTTGCCCATCACTCGGCATACACAGAGGGCCTCCGAGGGACCGACCTTTGGGCCTCGATGTTGCTCAGCAGGCCCACAGGAGTCTGGAGGTACTCAGGGTTCTTGGAGGGAAAATGATGCACACCCAAGGGGCCTACGAGTCCTGAAAAGGGTACTTCCTTTAAAATAAAGCAGAGCAGGGGCTTCCATGGTGGCGCAGGGGTTGAGAATATGCCTGCCAATGCAAGGGACACGGGTTTGAGCCCTGGTCTGAGAGGATCACACATGCCGCAGAGAAACTGGGCCCGTGGGCCACAATGATTGAACCTGCACGTCTGGAGCCTGTGCTCCGCAACAAGAGAGGCCGCGATAGTGAGAGGCCCGCGCACCGCGATGAAGAGTGGCCCCATTTGCCGCAACTGGAGAGAGCCCTACCACAGAAACGAAGACCCAACATAGCGATCACTCAATCAAAAAATAAATCTTAAAAAAAAATAAAAAATAAAAAAAATAAAATAAAATCAAGCAGAACAGCGACTAAGACCTCATGGAAACAGCTGCATGCCTCCCTTTCTGCGCGGCTACTCAGGGACTTACCTCGAGTCCAGTACTCACGTTGAGTTTCCCTTTAGCTCTAGGGCGTGGCAGGATGAGCTCCACTCCGGCCATCGAAGCAGCCGGCATAGCTAGAGAAAACTCATTTTCTACCCAGAGCCATGCCTACAGTGGCTAGTGGCCTGTCAACAGCAGCCAATTTCAAGTAGCTTCAAGGCAGCATGAATGCAGCTTTCAAAATGGGAAAGCAAGGCTAGTTCCATCAGGCCCCCATTTCTAAGGGCACATGCAGCATATATCCCGGTGCTTTCTAAGAAGTCCAAAGAGACACAGGTTACCCAGTGGTTCCTTCCCTGAATCAACTCCTCGAAGCAGGGTGTTCTGCAAATAGCGAACTGCCTCAACGAAGGAACGCCCCAGCTAGGCCTCCGGGCCCGTGTCTCTTCAAAAGCCTGAAGTGTTACCCGAGGAACGGAGCTTTAGTTTCAGTCGGAACGCAAGCCGACTTTCTCTTGGAGGCAGGGTGAGTTCAGGCAGGGACTCCCAGATGGAATAAGAAGCCGAGGGTTTTTCTCAGTGCAGCTCAGACTTGGGCAATGAGCCAGACTTGCACGGCACGTTGGACCTGCTAGAACGGTGTTCGTGGACCTGTTCGAGTGCTGGGGAATTCAAGCTGTCCCAAGAAGGAGTGCAGTGTGTTGCCCTACACTCGGCATACAGAGAGTGACTCCGAAGGGCTATGGGCCTGGATGTGGCTAAGCGGGCCCATGGGGGCCTCGGGGTACTCAGTGTTCTTGCAGGAAATAGGGTTCCCATGCGAGACTCCTAGATGTCCTGCAAAGCATACTGACATTAAAATAATGCAGAGCAGGGGCTTCCCTTGTGGTGCAATGTTTGGGAATCCACCTGCCGATGAAGCGGACATGGGTTCGAGCCCTGGTCCACCAAGATCTCACATGCTGCGGAGTACTTAAGCCCGTGAACCACAACGACTGAGCCTGCGCTGTAGAGCCCGGGAGCCACAACGACTGAGCCCGCATGCCAGAACTAATGAAGTCCACGTGCCTAGAGCCTGTGCTCTACAACAAGAGGAGTCACCGCAATTAGAAGCCCGCGCACCGCAACGAAGAGTAGCCCCCGCTCGCTGCAACTAGAGAAAGCTCACATGCAGCAACGACGACCCAACACAGTAAAAAAAAAATGATATATTAAATAAATAAATAAATAGATAGATAGATAAACAAATAAATAAATAAATAAACTAATACAGAGCCGTGGCTACGGCCTCCTGAAAACTGCTGCACGCCTCCGCTTCTGCACGGCAATACAGGGCCTTACCTTGAGGCAAGTGCTCACGCTGAGTGTCCCGTTAGCGCCACAGCATGGTAGGATGCTGACTTTCTCCTCAAGCAGAGTGACTTCAGGTACGAGGCCCTCGAAGAATTCTACGCAGGGTGTTTTCTCATGGCAGCTCAGACGGGGGCCGTGACGAACACTTCCAGGGCACGTCGCACTGGCTAGAAATGTGGTCCTAGGGGCTGTTCCAGTGCTCTGGAAATGTAGCTCTCCTTAAGGAACAGGCAGTGTGTTGCCCATCACTCGGCATACACAGAGGGCCTCCGAGGGACCGACCTTTGGGCCTCGATGTTGCTCAGCATGCCCACAGGAGTCTGGAGGTACTCAGGGTTCTTGGAGGGAAAATGATGCACACCCGAGGGGCCTACGAGTCCTGAAAAGGGTACTTCCTTTAAAATAAAGCAGAACAGGGGCTTCCCTGGTGGCGCAGTGGTTGAGAATATGCCTGCCAATGCAGGGGACACGGGTTCGAGCCCTGGTCTGAGAGGATCACACATGCCGCGGAGAAACTGGGCCCGTGGGCCACAATGACTGAACCTGCGCGTCTGGAGCCTGTGCTCCGCAACAAGAGAGGCCGCGATAGTGAGAGGCCCGCGCACCGCGATGAAGAGTGGCCCCATTTGACGCAACTGGAGAGAGCCCTAGCACAGAAATGAAGACCCAACATAGCGATCAATCAATCAAAAAATAAACCTTAAAAAAACTAAAAAATAAAAAAATAAAATAAAATCAAGCAGAACAGCGACTAAGACCTCATGGAAACAGCTGCATGCCTCCCTTTCTGCACGGCTACTCAGGGACTTACCTCGAGGCCAGTACTCACGTTGAGTTTCCCTTTAGCTCTAGAGCGTGGCAGGATGAGCTCCACCCCGGCCATCGAAGCAGCCGGCATAGCTAGAGAAAACTCATTTTCTACCCAGAGCCATGCCTACAGTGCCTAGTGGCCTGTCAACAGCAGTCAATTTCAAGTAGCTTCAAGGCAGCATGAATGGAGCTTTCAAAATGGGAAAGCAAGGCTAGTTCCATCAGGCCCCCATTTCCAAGGGCACACGCAGCATATATCCCGGTGCTTTCTAAGAAGTCCAAAGAGACACAGGTTACCCAGTGGTTCCTTCCCTGAATCAACTCCTCGAAGCAGGGTGTTCTGCAAATAGCGAATTGCCTCAACGAAGGAATGCCCCAGCTAGGCCTCCGGGCCCGTGGCTCTTCAAAAGCCTGAAGTGTTACCCGAGGAACTGGGCAATAGTTGCAGTCGAAACGCAAGCTGACTTTCTCTTGGAGGCAGGGAGACTTCAGGCAGGGACTCCCAGATGGAATACGAAGCCGAGGGTTTTTCTCAGTGCAGCTCAGACTTGGGCAATGAGCCAGTCTTGCACGGCACGTTGGACCTGATAGAACGGTGTACGTGGACCTGTTCGAGTGCTGGGGAATTCAAACTGTCCCAAGAAGGAGTGCAATGTGTTGCCCTACACTCGGCATACACACAGTGGCTCCGAAGGGATATGGGCCTGGATGTGGCTTAGCGGGCCCATGGGGGCCTCGGGGTACTCAGTGTTCTTGCAGGAAATAGGGTGCCCACGCGAGGCTCCTAGATGTCCTGAAAAGCATACTAACATTAAAATAATGCAGAGCAGGGGCTTCCCTTGTGGTGCAATGTTTGGGAATCCACCTGCCGATGAAGCGGACATGGGTTCGAGCCCTGGTCCACCAAGATCTCACATGCTGCGGAGTACTTAAGCCCGTGAACCACAACGACTGAGCCTGCGCTGTAGAGACCGGGAGCCACAACGACTGAGCCCGCATGCCAGAACTAATGAAGTCCAAGTGCCTAGAGCCTGTGCTCCACAACAAGAGGAGTCACCGCAATTAGAAGCCCGCGCACCGCAACGAAGAGTAGCCCCCGCTCGCTGCAACTAGAGAAAGCTCACATGCAGCAACGACGACCCAACACATTAAAAAAAAAAGATATATTAAATAAATAAATAAATAAATAGATAGATAAACAAATAAATAAATAAATAAACTAATGCAGAGCTGTGGCTACGGCCTCCTGAAAACTGCTGCACGCCTCCGCTTCTGCACGGCAATTCAGGGCCTTACCTTGAGGCAAGTGCTCACGCTGAGTGTCCCGTTAGCGCCACAGCATGGTAGGATGCTGACTTTCTCCTCGAGCAGAGTGACTTCAGGGTACGAGGCCCTCGAAGAATTCTACGCAGAGTGTTTTCTCATGGCAGCTCAGACGGGGGCAGTGACGAACACTTCCAGGGCACGTCGCACTGGCTAGATATGTGGTCCTGGGGCTGTTCCAGTGCTCTGGAAATGTAGCTCTCCTTAAGGAACAGGCAGTGTGTTGCCCATCTCTCGGCATACACAGCGGGCCTCCGAGGGACCGACCTCTGGGCCTCGATGTTGCTCAGCAGGCCCACAGGAGTCTGGAGGTACTCAGGGTTCTTGGAGGGAAAATGATGCACACCCGAGGGGACTACGAGTCCTGAAAAGGGGACTTCTTTTAAAATAAAGCAGAACAGGGGCTTCCGTGGTGGCGCAGTGGTTGAGAATATGCCTGCCAATGCAGGGGACACGGGTTCGAGCCCTGGTCTGAGAGGATCACACATGCCGCGGAGAAACTGGGCCCGTGGGCCACAATGACTGAGCCTGCGCGTCTGGAGCCTGTGCTCTGCAACAAGAGAGGCCGCGATAGTGAGAGGCCCGCGCACCGCGATGAAGAGTGGCCCCATTTGCCTCAACTGGAGAGAGCCCTAGCACAGAAATGAAGACCCAACATAGCAATCAATCAATCAAAAAATAAACCTTAAAAAAATATAAAAAATAAAAAAATAAAATAAAATCAAGCAGAACAGCGACTAAGACCTCATGGAAACAGCTGCATGCCTCCCTTTCTGCGCGGCTACTCAGGGACTTACCTCGAGGCCAGTACTCACGTTGAGTTTCCCTTTAGCTCTAGAGCATGGCAGGATGAGCTCCACTCCGGCCATCGAAGCAGCCGGCATAGCTAGAGAAAACTCATTTTCTACCCAGAGCCATGCCTACAGTGGCTCGTGGCCTGTCAACAGCAGTCAATTTCAAGTAGCTTCAAGGCAGCATGAAAGGAGCTTTCAAAATGCGAAAGCAAGGCTAGTTCCATCAGGCCCCCATTTCCAAGGGCACACGCAGCATATATCCCGGTGCTTTCTAATAAGTGCAAAGAGACACAGGTTACCCAGTGGTTCCTTTCCTGAATCAACTCCTTGAAGCAGGGTGTTCTGCATATAGCGAACTGCCTCAACGAAGGAACGCCCCAGCTAGGCCTCCGGCCCCGTGGCTCTTCAAAAGCCTGAAGTGTTTCCCAAGGAACTGGCCTTTAGTTGCAGTCGGAACGCAAGCCGACTTTCTCTTGGGGGCAGGGAGACTTCAGGCAGGGACTCCCAGATGGAATACGAAGCTGAGGGTTTTTCTCAGTGCAGCTCAGACTTGGGCAATGAGCCAGACTTGCACGGCACGTTGGACCTGCTAGAACGGTGTTCGTGGACCTGTTCGAGTGCTGGGGAATTCAAGCTGTCCCAAGAAGGAGTGCAGTGTGTTGCCCTACACTCGGCATACACATAGTGGCTCCGAAGGGCTATGGGCCTGGATGTGGCTTAGCGGGCCCATGGGGGCCTCGGGATACTCAGTGTTCTTGCAGGAAATAGGGTGCCCACGCGAGGCTCCTAGATGTCCTGCTAAGCATAGTGACATTAAAATAATGCAGAGCAGGGGCTTCCCTTGTGGTGCAATGTTTGGGAATCCACCTGCCGATGAAGCGGACATGGGTTCGAGCCCTGGTCCACCAAGATCTCACATGCCGCGGAGCACCTAAGCCCGTGAACCACAACGACTGAGCCTGCGCTCTAGAGCCCGGGAGCCACGATGACTGAGCCCGCATGCCAGAACTAATGAAGTCCACGTGCCTAGAGCCTGTGCTCCACAACAAGAGGAGTCACCGCAATGAGAAGCCCGCGCACCGCAATGAAGAGTAGCCCCCGCTCGCTGCAACTAGAGAAAGCTCACATGTAGCAACGACGACCCAACACAGTAAAAAAAAAAATGATATATTAAATAAATAAAGAAATAGATAGATAAACAAATAAATAAATAAATAAACTAATGCAGAGCAGTGGCTGCGGCCTCCTGAAAACTGCTGCACGCCTCCGCTTCTGCATGGCAATTCAGGGCCTTACCTTGAGGCAAGTGCTCATGCTGAGTGTCCCGTTAGCGCCACAGCATGGTAGGATGCTGACTTTCTCCTCGAGCAGAGTGACTTCAGGTAGGAGGCCCTCAAAGAATTCTAAGCACAGTGTTTTCTCATGGCAGCTCAGACGGGGGCCGTGACGAACACATCCAGGGCACGTCGCACTGGCTAGAAATGTGGTCCTGAGGCTGTTCCAGTGCTCTGGAAATGTAGCTCTCCTTAAGGAACGTACAGTGTGTTGCTCATCACTCGGCATACACAGAGGGCCTCCGAGGGACCGACCTTTGGGCCTCGATGTTGCTCAGCAGGCCCACAGGAGTCTGGAGGTACTCAGGGTTCTTGGAGGGAAAATGATGCACACCCGAGGGGCCTACGAGTCCTGCAAAGGGTACTTCCTTTATAATAAAGCAGAACAGGGGCTTCCCTGGTGGCGCAGTGGTTGAGAATATGCCTGCCAATGCAGGGGACACGGGTTCGAGCCCTGGTCTGAGAGGATCACACATGCCGCGGAGAAACTGGGCCCGTGGGCCACAATGACTGAACCTGCGTGTCTGGAGCCTGTGCTCCACAACAAGAGAGGCCGCGATAGTGAGAGGCCCGCGCACCGCGATGAAGAGTGGCCCCATTTGCCGCAACTGGAGAGAGCCCTAGCACAGAAACGAAGACCCAACATAGCGATCAATCAATCAAAAAATAAATCTTAAAAAAAATAAAAAATAAAAAAAATAAAATAAAATCAAGCAGAACAGCGACTAAGACCTCATGGAAACAGCTGCATGCCTCCCTTTCTGCGTGGCTACTCAGGGACTTACCTCGAGGCCAGTACTTACGTTGAGTTTCCCTTTAGCTCTAGAGCGTGGCAGGATGAGCTCCACCCCGGCCATCGAAGCAGCCGGCATAGCTAGAGAAAAGTCATTTTCTACCCAGAGCCATGCCTACAGTGGCTAGTGGCCTGTCAACAGCAGTCAATTTCAAGTAGCTTCAAGGCAGCATGAATGGAGCTTTCAAAATGGCAAAGCAAGGCTAGTTCCATCAGGCCCCCATTTCCAAGGGCACACGCAGCATATATCCCGGTGCTTTCTAAGAAGTCCAAAGAGACACAGGTTACCCAGTGGTTCCTTCCCTGAATCAACTCCTCGAAGCAGGGTGTTCTGCAAATAGCGAACTGCCTCAACGAAGGAACACCCCAGCTAGGCCTCCGGGCCCGTGGCTCTTCAAAAGCCTGCAGTGTTACCAGAGGAACTGGGCTTTAGTTGCAGGCGGAACGCAAGCCGACTTTCTCTTGGAGGCAGGGAGACTTCAGGCAGGGACTCCCAGATGGAATACGAAGCCGAGGGTTTTTCTCAGTGCAGCTCAGACTTGGGCAATGAGCCAGACTTGCACGGCACGTTGGACCTGCTAGAATGGTGTTCGTGGACCTGTTCGAGTGCTGGGGAATTCAAGCTGTCCCAAGAAGGAGTGCAGTGTGTTGCCCTACACTCGGCATACACAGAGTGGCTGGGAAGGGCTATGGGCCTGGATGTGGCTTAGCGGGCCCATGGGGGCCTCGGGGTACTCAGTGTTCTTGCAGGAAATAGGGTGCCCATGCGAGGCTCCTAGATGTCCTGCAAAGCATACTGACATTAAAATAATGCAGAGCAGGGGCTTCCCTTGTGGTGCAATGTTTGGGAATCCACCTGCCGATGAAGCGGACATGGGTTCGAGCCCTGGTCCACCAAGATCTCACATGCTGCGGAGTACTTAAGCCCGTGAACCACAACGACTGAGCCTGCGCTGTAGAGACCGGGAGCCACAACGACTGAGCCCGCATGCCAGAACTAATGAAGTCCAAGTGCCTAGAGCCTGTGCTCCACAACAAGAGGAGTCACCGCAATTAGAAGCCCGCGCACGGCAACGAAGAGTAGCCCCCGCTCGCTGCAACTAGAGAAAGCTCACATGCAGCAACGACGACCCAACACAGTAAAAAAAAAAGATATATTAAATAAATAAATAAATAGATAGCTAAACAAATAAATAAATAAATAAACTAATGCAGAGCTGTGGCTACGGCCTCCTGAAAACTGCTGCACGCCTCCGCTTCTGCACGGCAATTCAGGGCCTTACCTTGAGGTAAGTGCTCACGCTGAGTGTCCCGTTAGCGCCACAGCATGGTAGGATGCTGACTTTCTCCTCGAGCAGAGTGACTTCAGGTACGAGGCCCTCGAAGAATTCTACGCAGAGTGTTTTCTCATGGCAGCTCAGACGGGGGCCGTGACGAACACTTCCAGGGCACGTCGCACTGGCTAGAAATGTGGTCCTGGGGCTGTTCCAGTGCTCTGGAAATGTAGCTCTCCTTAAGGAACAGGCAGTGTGTTGCCCATCACTCGGCATACACAGCGGGCCTCCGAGGGACCGACCTTTGGGCCTCGATGTTGCTCAGCAGGCCCACAGGAGTCTGGAGGTACTCAGGGTTCTTGGAGGGAAAATGATGCACACCCAAGGGGCCTACGAGTCCTGAAAAGGGTACTTCCTTTAAAATAAAGCAGAGCAGGGGCTTCCATGGTGGTGCAGGGGTTGAGAATATGCCTGCCAATGCAAGGGACACGGGTTTGAGCCCTGGTCTGAGAGGATCACACATGCCGCGGAGAAACTGGGCCCGTGGGCCACAATGACTGAACCTGCACGTCTGGAGCCTGTGCTCCGCAACAAGAGAGGCCGCGATAGTGAGAGGCCCGCGCACCGCGATGAAGAGTGGCCCCATTTGCCGCAACTGGAGAGAGCCCTACCACAGAAACGAAGACCCAACATAGCGATCACTCAATCAAAAAATAAATCTTAAAAAAAAATAAAAAATAAAAAAAATAAAATAAAATCAAGCAGAACAGCGAGTAAGACCTCATGGAAACAGCTGCATGCCTCCCTTTCTGCGCGGCTACTCAGGGACTTACCTCGAGGCCAGTACTCACGTTGAGTTTCCCTTTAGCTCTAGGGCGTGGCAGGATGAGCTCCACGCCGGCCATCGAAGCAGCCGGCATAGCTAGAGAAAACTCATTTTCCACCCAGAGCCATGCCTACAGTGGCTAGTGGCCTGTCAACAGCAGCCAATTTCAAGTAGCTTCAAGGCAGCATGAATGCAGCTTTCAAAATGGGAAAGCAAGGCTAGTTCCATCAGGCCCCCATTTCTAAGGGCACATGCAGCATATATCCCGGTGCTTTCTAAGAAGTCCAAAGAGACACAGGTTACCCAGTGGTTCCTTCCCTGAATCAACTCCTCGAAGCAGGGTGTTCTGCAAATAGCGAACTGCCTCAACGAAGGAACGACCCAGATAGGCCTCCGGGCCCGTGGCTCTTCAAAAGCCTGCAGTGTTACCAGAGGAACTGGGCTTTAGTTTCAGGCGGAACGCAAGCCGACTTTCTCTTGGAGGCAGGGAGACTTCAGGCAGAGACTCCCAGATGGAATAAGAAGCCGAGGGTTTTTCTCAGTGTAGCTCAGACTTGAGCAATGAGCCAGACTTGCACGGCACGTTGGATCTGCTAGAACGGTGTTCGTGGACCTGTTCGAGTGCTGGGGAATTCAACCTATCCCAAGAAGGAGTGCAGTGTGTTGCCCTACACTCGGCATACACAGAGTGGCTCCGAAGGGCTATGGGCCTGGATGTGGCTTAGCGGGCCCATGGGGGCCTCGGGGTACTCAGTGTTCTTGCAGGAAATAGGGTGCCCACGCGAGGCTCCTAGATGTCCTGCAAAGCATACTGACATTAAAATAATGCAGAGCAGGGGCTTCCTTTGTGGTGCAATATTTGGGAATCCACCTGCCAATGAAGCGGACATGGGTTCGAGCCCTGGTCCACCAAGATCTCACATGCTGCGGAGTACTTAAGCCCGTGAACCACAACGACTGAGCCTGCGCTGTAGAGCCCGGGAGCCACAACGACTGAGCCCGCATGCCAGAACTAATGAAGTCCACGTGCCTAGAGCCTGTGCTCCACAACACAAGGAGTCACCGCAATTAGAAGCCTGCGCACCGCAACGAAGAGTAGCCCCCGCTCGCTGCAACTAGAGAAAGCTCACATGCAGCAACGACGACCCAACACAGTAAAAAAAAAAGATATATTAAATAAATAAATAAATAAATAGATAGCTAAACAAATAAATAAATAAATAAACTAATGCAGAGCTGTGGCTACGGCCTCCTGAAAACTGCTGCACGCCTCCGCTTCTGCACGGCAATTCAGGGCCTTACCTTGAGGCAAGTGCTCACGCTGAGTGTCCCGTTAGCGCCACAGCATGGTAGGATGCTGACTTTCTCCTCGAGCAGAGTGACTTCAGGTACGAGGCCCTCGAAGAATTCTACGCAGAGTGTTTTCTCATGGCAGCTCAGACGGGGGCCGTGACGAACACTTCCAGGGCACGTCGCACTGGCTAGAAATGTGGTCCTGGGACTGTTCCAGTGCTCTGGAAATGTAGCTCTCCTTAAGGAACAGGCAGTGTGTTACCCATCACTCGGCATACACAGCGGGCCTCCGAGGGACCGACCTTTGGGCCTCGATGTTGCTCAGCAGGCCCACAGGAGTCTGGAGGTACTCAGGGTTCTTGGAGGGAAAATGATGCACACCCGAGGGGCCTACGAGTCCTGCAAAGGGTACTTCCTTTATAATAAAGCAGAACAGGGGCTTCCCTGGTGGCGCAGTGGTTGAGAATATGCCTGCCAATGCAGGGGACACGGGTTCGAGCCCTGGTCTGAGAGGATCACACATGCCGCGGAGAAACTGGGCCCGTGGGCCACAATGACTGAACCTGCGTGTCTGGAGACTGTGCTCCGCAACAAGAGAGGCCGCGATAGTGAGAGGCCCGCGCACCGCGATGAAGAGTGGCCCCATTTGCCGCAACTGGAGAGAGTCCTAGCACAGAAACGAAGACCCAACATAGCGATCAATCAATCAAAAAATAAATCTTAAAAAAAATAAAAAATAAAAAAAATAAAATAAAATCAAGCAGAACAGCGACTAAGACCTCATGGAAACAGCTGCATGCCTCCCTTTCTGCGTGGCTACTCAGGGACTTACCTCGAGGCCAGTACTCACGTTGAGTTTCCCTTTAGCTCTAGAGCGTGGCAGGATGAGCTCCACCCCGGCCATCGAAGCAGCCAGCATTGCTAGTGAAAAGTCATTTTCTACCCAGAGCCATGCCTACAGTGGCTAGTGGCCTGTCAACAGCAGTCAATTTCAAGTAGCTTCAAGGCAGCATGAATGGAGCTTTCAAAATGGCAAAGCAAGGCTAGTTCCATCAGGCCCCCATTTCCAAGGGCACACGCAGCATATATCCCGGTGCTTTCTAAGAAGTCCAAAGAGACACAGGTTACCCAGTGGTTCCTTCCCTGAATCAACTCCTCGAAGCAGGGTGTTCTGCAAATAGCGAACTGCCTCAAAGAAGGAACGCCCCAGCTAGGCCTCCGGGCCCGTGGCTCTTCAAAAGCCTGCAGTGTTACCAGAGGAACTGGGCTTTAGTTGCAGGCGGAACGCAAGCCGACTTTCTCTTGGAGGCAGGGAGACTTCAGGCAGGGACTCCCAGATGGAATACGAAGCCGAGGGTTTTTCTCAGTGCAGCTCAGACTTGGGCAATGAGCCAGTCTTGCACGGCACGTTGGACCTGATAGAACGGTGTACGTGGACCTGTTCGAGTGCTGGGGAATTCAAACTGTCCCAAGAAGGAGTGCAATGTGTTGCCCTACACTCGGCATACACAGAGTGGCTCCGAAGGGATATGGGCCTGGATGTGGCTTAGCGGGCCCATGGGGGCCTCGGGGTACTCAGTGTTCTTGCAGGAAATAGGGTGCCCACGCGAGGCTCCTAGATGTCCTGCAAAGCATACTAACATTAAAATAATGCAGAGCAGGGGCTTCCCTTGTGGTGCAATGTTTGGGAATCCACCTGCCGATGAAGCGGACATGGGTTCGAGCCCTGGTCCACCAAGATCTCACATGCTGCGGAGTACTTAAGCCCGTGAACCACAACGACTGAGCCTGCGCTGTAGAGACCGGGAGCCACAACGACTGAGCCCGCATGCCAGAACTAATGAAGTCCAAGTGCCTAGAGCCTGTGCTCCACAACAAGAGGAGTCACCGCAATTAGAAGCCCGCGCACCGCAACGAAGAGTAGCCCCCGCTCGCTGCAACTAGAGAAAGCTCACATGCAGCAACGACGACCCAACACATTAAAAAAAAAAGATATATTAAATAAATAAATAAATAAATAGATAGATAAACAAATAAATAAATAAATAAACTAATGCAGAGCTGTGGCTACGGCCTCCTGAAAACTGCTGCACGCCTCCGCTTCTGCACGGCAATTCAGGGCCTTACCTTGAGGCAAGTGCTCACGCTGAGTGTCCCGTTAGCGCCACAGCATGGTAGGATGCTGACTTTCTCCTCGAGCAGAGTGACTTCAGGGTACGAGGCCCTCGAAGAATTCTACGCAGAGTGTTTTCTCATGGCAGCTCAGACGGGGGCCGTGACGAACACTTCCAGGGCACGTCGCACTGGCTAGATATGTGGTCCTGGGGCTGTTCCAGTGTTCTGGAAATGTAGCTCTCCTTAAGGAACAGGCAGTGTGTTGCCCATCACTCGGCATACACAGCGGGCCTCCGAGGGACCGACCTCTGGGCCTCGATGTTGCTCAGCAGGCCCACAGGAGTCTGGAGGTACTCAGGGTTCTTGGAGGGAAAATGATGCACACCCGAGGGGACTACGAGTCCTGAAAAGGGGACTTCTTTTAAAATAAAGCAGAACAGGGGCTTCCCTGGTGGCGCAGTGGTTGAGAATATGCCTGCCAATGCAGGGGACACGGGTTCGAGCCCTGGTCTGAGAGGATCACACATGCCGCGGAGAAACTGGGCCCGTGGGCCACAATGACTGAACCTGCGCGTCTGGAGCCTGTGCTCTGCAACAAGAGAGGCCGCGATAGTGAGAGGCCCGCGCACCGCGATGAAGAGTGGCCCCATTTGCCTCAACTGGAGAGAGCCCTAGCACAGAAATGAAGACCCAACATAGCAATCAATCAATCAAAAAATAAACCTTAAAAAAATATAAAAAATAAAAAAATAAAATAAAATCAAGCAGAACAGCGACTAAGACCTCATGGAAACAGCTGCATGCCTCCCTTTCTGCGCGGCTACTCAGGGACTTACCTCGAGGCCAGTACTCACGTTGAGTTTCCCTTTAGCTCTAGAGCATGGCAGGATGAGCTCCACTCCGGCCATCGAAGCAGCCGGCATAGCTAGAGAAAACTCATTTTCTACCCAGAGCCATGCCTACAGTGGCTCGTGGCCTGTCAACAGCAGTCAATTTCAAGTAGCTTCAAGGCAGCATGAAAGGAGCTTTCAAAATGCGAAAGCAAGGCTAGTTCCATCAGGCCCCCATTTCCAAGGGCACACGCAGCATATATCCCGGTGCTTTCTAATAAGTGCAAAGAGACACAGGTTACCCAGTGGTTCCTTTCCTGAATCAACTCCTTGAAGCAGGGTGTTCTGCATATAGCGAACTGCCTCAACGAAGGAACGCCCCAGCTAGGCCTCCGGCCCCGTGGCTCTTCAAAAGCCTGAAGTGTTTCCCAAGGAACTGGCCTTTAGTTGCAGTCGGAACGCAAGCCGACTTTCTCTTGGGGGCAGGGAGACTTCAGGCAGGGACTCCCAGATGGAATACGAAGCTGAGGGTTTTTCTCAGTGCAGCTCAGACTTGGGCAATGAGCCAGACTTGCACGGCACGTTGGACCTGCTAGAACGGTGTTCGTGGACCTGTTCGAGTGCTGGGGAATTCAAGCTGTCCCAAGAAGGAGTGCAGTGTGTTGCCCTACACTCGGCATACACATAGTGGCTCCGAAGGGCTATGGGCCTGGATGTGGCTTAGCGGGCCCATGGGGGACTCGGGATACTCAGTGTTCTTGCAGGAAATAGGGTGCCCACGCGAGGCTCCTAGATGTCCTGCAAAGCATACTGACATTAAAATAATGCAGAGCAGGGGCTTCCCTTGTGGTGCAATGTTTGGGAATCCACCTGCCGATGAAGCGGACATGGGTTCGAGCCCTGGTCCACCAAGATCTCACATGCCGCGGAGCACCTAAGCCCGTGAACCACAACGACTGAGCCTGCGCTCTAGAGCCCGGGAGCCACGACGACTGAGCCCGCATGCCAGAACTAATGAAGTCCACGTGCCTAGAGCCTGTGCTCCACAACAAGAGGAGTCACCGCAATGAGAAGCCCGCGCACCGCAATGAAGAGTAGCCCCCGCTCGCTGCAACTAGAGAAAGCTCACATGCAGCAACGACGACCCAACACAGTAAAAAAAAAATGATATATTAAATAAATAAATAAATAGATAGATAGATAAACAAATAAATAAATAAATAAACTAATGCAGAGCAGTGGCTGCGGCCTCCTGAAAACTGCTGCACGCCTCCGCTTCTGCATGGCAATTCAGGGCCTTACCTTGAGGCAAGTGCTCATGCTGAGTGTCCCGTTAGCGCCACAGCATGGTAGGATGCTGACTTTCTCCTCGAGCAGAGTGACTTCAGGTAGGAGGCCCTCAAAGAATTCTACGCAGAGTGTTTTCTCATGGCAGCTCAGACGGGGGCCGTGACGAACACATCCAGGGCACGTCGCACTGGCTAGAAATGTGGTCCTGAGGCTGTTCCAGTGCTCTGGAAATGTAGCTCTCCTTAAGGAACGTACAGTGTGTTGCCCATCACTCGGCATACACAGAGGGCCTCCGAGGGACCGACCTTTGGGCCTCGATGTTGCTCAGCAGGCCCACAGGAGTCTGGAGGTACTCAGGGTTCTTGGAGGGAAAATGATGCACACCCGAGGGGCCTACGAGTCCTGCAAAGGGTACTTCCTTTATAATAAAGCAGAACAGGGGCTTCCCTGGTGGCGCAGTGGTTGAGAATATGCCTGCCAATGCAGGGGACACGGGTTCGAGCCCTGGTCTGAGAGGATCACACATGCCGCGGAGAAACTGGGCCCGTGGGCCACAATGACTGAACCTGCGTGTCTGGAGCCTGTGCTCCACAACAAGAGAGGCCGCGATAGTGAGAGGCCCGCGCACCGCGATGAAGAGTGGCCCCATTTGCCGCAACTGGAGAGAGCCCTAGCACAGAAACGAAGACCCAACATAGCGATCAATCAATCAAAAAATAAATCTTAAAAAAAATAAAAAATAAAAAAAATAAAATAAAATCAAGCAGAACAGCGACTAAGACCTCATGGAAACAGCTGCATGCCTCCCTTTCTGCGTGGCTACTCAGGGACTTACCTCGAGGCCAGTACTTACGTTGAGTTTCCCTTTAGCTCTAGAGCGTGGCAGGATGAGCTCCACCCCGGCCATCGAAGCAGCCGGCATAGCTAGAGAAAAGTCATTTTCTACCCAGAGCCATGCCTACAGTGGCTAGTGGCCTGTCAACAGCAGTCAATTTCAAGTAGCTTCAAGGCAGCATGAATGGAGCTTTCAAAATGGCAAAGCAAGGCTAGTTCCATCAGGCCCCCATTTCCAAGGGCACACGCAGCATATATCCCGGTGCTTTCTAAGAAGTCCAAAGAGACACAGGTTACCCAGTGGTTCCTTCCCTGAATCAACTCCTCGAAGCAGGGTGTTCTGCAAATAGCGAACTGCCTCAACGAAGGAACGCCCCAGCTAGGCCTCCGGGCCCGTGGCTCTTCAAAAGCCTGCAGTGTTACCAGAGGAACTGGGCTTTAGTTGCAGGCGGAACGCAAGCCGACTTTCTCTTGGAGGCAGGGAGACTTCAGGCAGGGACTCCCAGATGGAATACGAAGCCGAGGGTTTTTCTCAGTGCAGCTCAGACTTGGGCAATGAGCCAGACTTGCACGGCACGTTGGACCTGCTAGAATGGTGTTCGTGGACCTGTTCGAGTGCTGGGGAATTCAAGCTGTCCCAAGAAGGAGTGCAGTGTGTTGCCCTACACTCGGCATACACAGAGTGGCTGGGAAGGGCTATGGGCCTGGATGTGGCTTAGCGGGCCCATGGGGGCCTCGGGGTACTCAGTGTTCTTGCAGGAAATAGGGTGCCCATGCGAGGCTCCTAGATGTCCTGCAAAGCATACTGACATTAAAATAATGCAGAGCAGGGGCTTCCCTTGTGGTGCAATGTTTGGGAATCCACCTGCCGATGAAGCGGACATGGGTTCGAGCCCTGGTCCACCAAGATCTCACATGCTGCGGAGTACTTAAGCCCGTGAACCACAACGACTGAGCCTGCGCTGTAGAGACCGGGAGCCACAACGACTGAGCCCGCATGCCAGAACTAATGAAGTCCAAGTGCCTAGAGCCTGTGCTCCACAACAAGAGGAGTCACCGCAATTAGAAGCCCGCGCACGGCAACGAAGAGTAGCCCCCGCTCGCTGCAACTAGAGAAAGCTCACATGCAGCAACGACGACCCAACACAGTAAAAAAAAAAGATATATTAAATAAATAAATAAATAGATAGATAAACAAATAAATAAATAAATAAACTAATGCAGAGCTGTGGCTACGGCCTCCTGAAAACTGCTGCACGCCTCCGCTTCTGCACGGCAATTCAGGGCCTTACCTTGAGGTAAGTGCTCACGCTGAGTGTCCCGTTAGCGCCACAGCATGGTAGGATGCTGACTTTCTCCTCGAGCAGAGTGACTTCAGGTACGAGGCCCTCGAAGAATTCTACGCAGAGTGTTTTCTCATGGCAGCTCAGACGGGGGCCGTGACGAACACTTCCAGGGCACGTCGCACTGGCTAGAAATGTGGTCCTGGGGCTGTTCCAGTGCTCTGGAAATGTAGCTCTCCTTAAGGAACAGGCAGTGTGTTGCCCATCACTCGGCATACACAGCGGGCCTCCGAGGGACCGACCTTTGGGCCTCGATGTTGCTCAGCAGGCCCACAGGAGTCTGGAGGTACTCAGGGTTCTTGGAGGGAAAATGATGCACACCCGAGGGGCCTACGAGTCCTGAAAAGGGTACTTCCTTTAAAATAAAGCAGAGCAGGGGCTTCCATGGTGGTGCAGGGGTTGAGAATATGCCTGCCAATGCAAGGGACACGGGTTTGAGCCCTGGTCTGAGAGGATCACACATGCCGCGGAGAAACTGGGCCCGTGGGCCACAATGACTGAACCTGCGTGTCTGGAGCCTGTGCTCCACAACAAGAGAGGCCGCGATAGTGAGAGGCCCGCGCACCGCGATGAAGAGTGGCCCCATTTGCCGCAACTGGAGAGAGCCCTAGCACAGAAACGAAGACCCAACATAGCGATCAATCAATCAAAAAATAAATCTTAAAAAAAATAAAAAATAAAAAAAATAAAATAAAATCAAGCAGAACAGCGACTAAGACCTCATGGAAACAGCTGCATGCCTCCCTTTCTGCGTGGCTACTCAGGGACTTACCTCGAGGCCAGTACTTACGTTGAGTTTCCCTTTAGCTCTAGAGCGTGGCAGGATGAGCTCCACCCCGGCCATCGAAGCAGCCGGCATAGCTAGAGAAAAGTCATTTTCTACCCAGAGCCATGCCTACAGTGGCTAGTGGCCTGTCAACAGCAGTCAATTTCAAGTAGCTTCAAGGCAGCATGAATGGAGCTTTCAAAATGGCAAAGCAAGGCTAGTTCCATCAGGCCCCCATTTCCAAGGGCACACGCAGCATATATCCCGGTGCTTTCTAAGAAGTCCAAAGAGACACAGGTTACCCAGTGGTTCCTTCCCTGAATCAACTCCTCGAAGCAGGGTGTTCTGCAAATAGCGAACTGCCTCAACGAAGGAACGCCCCAGCTAGGCCTCCGGGCCCGTGGCTCTTCAAAAGCCTGCAGTGTTACCAGAGGAACTGGGCTTTAGTTGCAGGCGGAACGCAAGCCGACTTTCTCTTGGAGGCAGGGAGACTTCAGGCAGGGACTCCCAGATGGAATACGAAGCCGAGGGTTTTTCTCAGTGCAGCTCAGACTTGGGCAATGAGCCAGACTTGCACGGCACGTTGGACCTGCTAGAATGGTGTTCGTGGACCTGTTCGAGTGCTGGGGAATTCAAGCTGTCCCAAGAAGGAGTGCAGTGTGTTGCCCTACACTCGGCATACACAGAGTGGCTGGGAAGGGCTATGGGCCTGGATGTGGCTTAGCGGGCCCATGGGGGCCTCGGGGTACTCAGTGTTCTTGCAGGAAATAGGGTGCCCATGCGAGGCTCCTAGATGTCCTGCAAAGCATACTGACATTAAAATAATGCAGAGCAGGGGCTTCCCTTGTGGTGCAATGTTTGGGAATCCACCTGCCGATGAAGCGGACATGGGTTCGAGCCCTGGTCCACCAAGATCTCACATGCTGCGGAGTACTTAAGCCCGTGAACCACAACGACTGAGCCTGCGCTGTAGAGACCGGGAGCCACAACGACTGAGCCCGCATGCCAGAACTAATGAAGTCCAAGTGCCTAGAGCCTGTGCTCCACAACAAGAGGAGTCACCGCAATTAGAAGCCCGCGCACGGCAACGAAGAGTAGCCCCCGCTCGCTGCAACTAGAGAAAGCTCACATGCAGCAACGACGACCCAACACAGTAAAAAAAAAAGATATATTAAATAAATAAATAAATAGATAGATAAACAAATAAATAAATAAATAAACTAATGCAGAGCTGTGGCTACGGCCTCCTGAAAACTGCTGCACGCCTCCGCTTCTGCACGGCAATTCAGGGCCTTACCTTGAGGTAAGTGCTCACGCTGAGTGTCCCGTTAGCGCCACAGCATGGTAGGATGCTGACTTTCTCCTCGAGCAGAGTGACTTCAGGTACGAGGCCCTCGAAGAATTCTACGCAGAGTGTTTTCTCATGGCAGCTCAGACGGGGGCCGTGACGAACACTTCCAGGGCACGTCGCACTGGCTAGAAATGTGGTCCTGGGGCTGTTCCAGTGCTCTGGAAATGTAGCTCTCCTTAAGGAACAGGCAGTGTGTTGCCCATCACTCGGCATACACAGCGGGCCTCCGAGGGACCGACCTTTGGGCCTCGATGTTGCTCAGCAGGCCCACAGGAGTCTGGAGGTACTCAGGGTTCTTGGAGGGAAAATGATGCACACCCAAGGGGCCTACGAGTCCTGAAAAGGGTACTTCCTTTAAAATAAAGCAGAGCAGGGGCTTCCATGGTGGTGCAGGGGTTGAGAATATGCCTGCCAATGCAAGGGACACGGGTTTGAGCCCTGGTCTGAGAGGATCACACATGCCGCGGAGAAACTGGGCCCGTGGGCCACAATGACTGAACCTGCACGTCTGGAGCCTGTGCTCCGCAACAAGAGAGGCCGCGATAGTGAGAGGCCCGCGCACCGCGATGAAGAGTGGCCCCATTTGCCGCAACTGGAGAGAGCCCTACCACAGAAACGAAGACCCAACATAGCGATCACTCAATCAAAAAATAAATCTTAAAAAAAAATAAAAAATAAAAAAAATAAAATAAAATCAAGCAGAACAGCGAGTAAGACCTCATGGAAACAGCTGCATGCCTCCCTTTCTGCGCGGCTACTCAGGGACTTACCTCGAGGCCAGTACTCACGTTGAGTTTCCCTTTAGCTCTAGGGCGTGGCAGGATGAGCTCCACGCCGGCCATCGAAGCAGCCGGCATAGCTAGAGAAAACTCATTTTCCACCCAGAGCCATGCCTACAGTGGCTAGTGGCCTGTCAACAGCAGCCAATTTCAAGTAGCTTCAAGGCAGCATGAATGCAGCTTTCAAAATGGGAAAGCAAGGCTAGTTCCATCAGGCCCCCATTTCTAAGGGCACATGCAGCATATATCCCGGTGCTTTCTAAGAAGTCCAAAGAGACACAGGTTACCCAGTGGTTCCTTCCCTGAATCAACTCCTCGAAGCAGGGTGTTCTGCAAATAGCGAACTGCCTCAACGAAGGAACGACCCAGATAGGCCTCCGGGCCCGTGGCTCTTCAAAAGCCTGCAGTGTTACCAGAGGAACTGGGCTTTAGTTTCAGGCGGAACGCAAGCCGACTTTCTCTTGGAGGCAGGGAGACTTCAGGCAGAGACTCCCAGATGGAATAAGAAGCCGAGGGTTTTTCTCAGTGTAGCTCAGACTTGAGCAATGAGCCAGACTTGCACGGCACGTTGGATCTGCTAGAACGGTGTTCGTGGACCTGTTCGAGTGCTGGGGAATTCAACCTATCCCAAGAAGGAGTGCAGTGTGTTGCCCTACACTCGGCATACACAGAGTGGCTCCGAAGGGCTATGGGCCTGGATGTGGCTTAGCGGGCCCATGGGGGCCTCGGGGTACTCAGTGTTCTTGCAGGAAATAGGGTGCCCACGCGAGGCTCCTAGATGTCCTGCAAAGCATACTGACATTAAAATAATGCAGAGCAGGGGCTTCCTTTGTGGTGCAATATTAGGGAATCCACCTGCCAATGAAGCGGACATGGGTTCGAGCCCTGGTCCACCAAGATCTCACATGCTGCGGATTACTTAAGCCCGTGAACCACAACGACTGAGCCTGCGCTGTAGAGCCCGGGAGCCACAACGACTGAGCCCGCATGCCAGAACTAATGAAGTCCACGTGCCTAGAGCCTGTGCTCCACAACACAAGGAGTCACCGCAATTAGAAGCCTGCGCACCGCAACGAAGAGTAGCCCCCGCTCGCTGCAACTAGAGAAAGCTCACATGCAGCAACGACGACCCAACACAGTAAAAAAAAAAGATATATTAAATAAATAAATAAATAAATAGATAGATAAACAAATAAATAAATAAATAAACTAATGCAGAGCTGTGGCTACGGCCTCCTGAAAACTGCTGCACGCCTCCGCTTCTGCACGGCAATTCAGGGCCTTACCTTGAGGCAAGTGCTCACGCTGAGTGTCCCGTTAGCGCCACAGCATGGTAGGATGCTGACTTTCTCCTCGAGCAGAGTGACTTCAGGTACGAGGCCCTCGAAGAATTCTACGCAGAGTGTTTTCTCATGGCAGCTCAGACGGGGGCCGTGACGAACACTTCCAGGGCACGTCGCACTGGCTAGAAATGTGGTCCTGGGACTGTTCCAGTGCTCTGGAAATGTAGCTCTCCTTAAGGAACAGGCAGTGTGTTACCCATCACTCGGCATACACAGCGGGCCTCCGAGGGACCGACCTTTGGGCCTCGATGTTGCTCAGCAGGCCCACAGGAGTCTGGAGGTACTCAGGGTTCTTGGAGGGAAAATGATGCACACCCGAGGGGCCTACGAGTCCTGAAAAGGGTACTTCCTTTATAATAAAGCAGAACAGGGTCTTCCCTGGTGGCGCAGTGGTTGAGAATATGCCTGCCAATGCAGGGGACACGGGTTCGAGCCCTGGTCTGAGAGGATCACACATGCCGCGGAGAAACTGGGCCCGTGGGCCACAATGACTGAACCTGCGTGTCTGGAGCCTGTGCTCCGCAACAAGAGAGGCCGCGATAGTGAGAGGCCCGCGCACCGCGATGAAGAGTGGCCCCATTTGCCGCAACTGGAGAGAGCCCTAGCACAGAAACGAAGACCCAACATAGCGATCAATCAATCAAAAAATAAATCTTAAAAAAAATAAAAAATAAAAAAAATAAAATAAAATCAAGCAGAACAGCGACTAAGACCTCATGGAAACAGCTGCATGCCTCCCTTTCTGCGTGGCTACTCAGGGACTTACCTCGAGGCCAGTACTCACGTTGAGTTTCCCTTTAGCTCTAGAGCGTGGCAGGATGAGCTCCACCCCGGCCATCGAAGCAGCCAGCATAGCTAGTGAAAAGTCATTTTCTACCCAGAGCCATGCCTACAGTGGCTAGTGGCCTGTCAACAGCAGTCAATTTCAAGTAGCTTCAAGGCAGCATGAATGGAGCTTTCAAAATGGCAAAGCAAGGCTAGTTCCATCAGGCCCCCATTTCCAAGGGCACACGCAGCATATATCCCGGTGCTTTCTAAGAAGTCCAAAGAGACACAGGTTACCCAGTGGTTCCTTCCCTGAATCAACTCCTCGAAGCAGGGTGTTCTGCAAATAGCGAACTGCCTCAAAGAAGGAACGCCCCAGCTAGGCCTCCGGGCCCGTGGCTCTTCAAAAGCCTGCAGTGTTACCAGAGGAACTGGGCTTTAGTTGCAGGCGGAACGCAAGCCGACTTTCTCTTGGAGGCAGGGAGACTTCAGGCAGGGACTCCCAGATGGAATACGAAGCCGAGGGTTTTTCTCAGTGCAGCTCAGACTTGGGCAATGAGCCAGTCTTGCACGGCACGTTGGACCTGATAGAACGGTGTACGTGGACCTGTTCGAGTGCTGGGGAATTCAAACTGTCCCAAGAAGGAGTGCAATGTGTTGCCCTACACTCGGCATACACAGAGTGGCTCCGAAGGGATATGGGCCTGGATGTGGCTTAGCGGGCCCATGGGGGCCTCGGGGTACTCAGTGTTCTTGCAGGAAATAGGGTGCCCACGCGAGGCTCCTAGATGTCCTGCAAAGCATACTAACATTAAAATAATGCAGAGCAGGGGCTTCCCTTGTGGTGCAATGTTTGGGAATCCACCTGCCGATGAAGCGGACATGGGTTCGAGCCCTGGTCCACCAAGATCTCACATGCTGCGGAGTACTTAAGCCCGTGAACCACAACGACTGAGCCTGCGCTGTAGAGACCGGGAGCCACAACGACTGAGCCCGCATGCCAGAACTAATGAAGTCCAAGTGCCTAGAGCCTGTGCTCCACAACAAGAGGAGTCACCGCAATTAGAAGCCCGCGCACCGCAACGAAGAGTAGCCCCCGCTCGCTGCAACTAGAGAAAGCTCACATGCAACAACGACGACCCAACACATTAAAAAAAAAAGATATATTAAATAAATAAATAAATAAATAGATAGATAAACAAATAAATAAATAAATAAACTAATGCAGAGCTGTGGCTACGGCCTCCTGAAAACTGCTGCACGCCTCCGCTTCTGCACGGCAATTCAGGGCCTTACCTTGAGGCAAGTGCTCACGCTGAGTGTCCCGTTAGCGCCACAGCATGGTAGGATGCTGACTTTCTCCTCGAGCAGAGTGACTTCAGGGTACGAGGCCCTCGAAGAATTCTACGCAGAGTGTTTTCTCATGGCAGCTCAGACGGGGGCCGTGACGAACACTTCCAGGGCACGTCGCACTGGCTAGATATGTGGTCCTGGGGCTGTTCCAGTGCTCTGGAAATGTAGCTCTCCTTAAGGAACAGGCAGTGTGTTGCCCATCACTCGGCATACACAGCGGGCCTCCGAGGGACCGACCTCTGGGCCTCGATGTTGCTCAGCAGGCCCACAGGAGTCTGGAGGTACTCAGGGTTCTTGGAGGGAAAATGATGCACACCCGAGGGGACTACGAGTCCTGAAAAGGGGACTTCTTTTAAAATAAAGCAGAACAGGGGCTTCCCTGGTGGCGCAGTGGTTGAGAATATGCCTGCCAATGCAGGGGACACGGGTTCGAGCCCTGGTCTGAGAGGATCACACATGCCGCGGAGAAACTGGGCCCGTGGGCCACAATGACTGAACCTGCGCGTCTGGAGCCTGTGCTCTGCAACAAGAGAGGCCGCGATAGTGAGAGGCCCGCGCACCGCGATGAAGAGTGGCCCCATTTGCCTCAACTGGAGAGAGCCCTAGCACAGAAATGAAGACCCAACATAGCAATCAATCAATCAAAAAATAAACCTTAAAAAAATATAAAAAATAAAAAAATAAAATAAAATCAAGCAGAACAGCGACTAAGACCTCATGGAAACAGCTGCATGCCTCCCTTTCTGCGCGGCTACTCAGGGACTTACCTCGAGGCCAGTACTCACGTTGAGTTTCCCTTTAGCTCTAGAGCATGGCAGGATGAGCTCCACTCCGGCCATCGAAGCAGCCGGCATAGCTAGAGAAAACTCATTTTCTACCCAGAGCCATGCCTACAGTGGCTCGTGGCCTGTCAACAGCAGTCAATTTCAAGTAGCTTCAAGGCAGCATGAAAGGAGCTTTCAAAATGCGAAAGCAAGGCTAGTTCCATCAGGCCCCCATTTCCAAGGGCACACGCAGCATATATCCCGGTGCTTTCTAATAAGTGCAAAGAGACACAGGTTACCCAGTGGTTCC
Source organism: Balaenoptera physalus (assembly GCF_965194825.1). NCBI lineage: Eukaryota > Metazoa > Chordata > Mammalia > Artiodactyla > Balaenopteridae > Balaenoptera > Balaenoptera physalus. Next base: position 179,194,138 of record NC_138890.1, read on the forward strand.
TTTCCTGAATCAACTCCTTGAAGCAGGGTGTTCTGCATATAGCGAACTGCCTCAATGAAGGAACGCCCCAGCTAGGCCTCCGGCCCCGTGGCTCTTCAAAAGCCTGAAGTGTTTCCCAAGGAACTGGCCTTTAGTTGCAGTCGGAACGCAAGCCGACTTTCTCTTGGGGGCAGGGAGACTTCAGGCAGGGACTCCCAGATGGAATACGAAGCTGAGGGTTTTTCTCAGTGCAGCTCAGACTTGGGCAATGAGCCAGACTTGCACGGCACGTTGGACCTGCTAGAACGGTGTTCGTGGACCTGTTCGAGTGCTGGGGAATTCAAGCTGTCCCAAGAAGGAGTGCAGTGTGTTGCCCTACACTCGGCATACACATAGTGGCTCCGAAGGGCTATGGGCCTGGATGTGGCTTAGCGGGCCCATGGGGGACTCGGGATACTCAGTGTTCTTGCAGGAAATAGGGTGCCCACGCGAGGCTCCTAGATGTCCTGCAAAGCATACTGACATTAAAATAATGCAGAGCAGGGGCTTCCCTTGTGGTGCAATGTTTGGGAATCCACCTGCCGATGAAGCGGACATGGGTTCGAGCCCTGGTCCACCAAGATCTCACATGCCGCGGAGCACCTAAGCCCGTGAACCACAACGACTGAGCCTGCGCTCTAGAGCCCGGGAGCCACGACGACTGAGCCCGCATGCCAGAACTAATGAAGTCCACGTGCCTAGAGCCTGTGCTCCACAACAAGAGGAGTCACCGCAATGAGAAGCCCGCGCACCGCAATGAAGAGTAGCCCCCGCTCGCTGCAACTAGAGAAAGCTCACATGTAGCAACGACGACCCAACACAGTAAAAAAAAAAATGATATATTAAATAAATAAATAAATAGATAGATAAACAAATAAATAAATAAATAAACTAATGCAGAGCAGTGGCTGCGGCCTCCTGAAAACTGCTGCACGCCTCCGCTTCTGCATGGCAATTCAGGGCCTTACCTTGAGGCAAGTGCTCATGCTGAGTGTCCCGTTAGCGCCACAGCATGGTAGGATGCTGACTTTCTCCTCGAGCAGAGTGACTTCAGGTAGGAGGCCCTCAAAGAATTCTACGCAGAGTGTTTTCTCATGGCAGCTCAGACGGGGGCCGTGACGAACACATCCAGGGCACGTCGCACTGGCTAGAAATGTGGTCCTGAGGCTGTTCCAGTGCTCTGGAAATGTAGCTCTCCTTAAGGAACGTACAGTGTGTTGCCCATCACTCGGCATACACAGAGGGCCTCCGAGGGACCGACCTTTGGGCCTCGATGTTGCTCAGCAGGCCCACAGGAGTCTGGAGGTACTCAGGGTTCTTGGAGGGAAAATGATGCACACCCGAGGGGCCTACGAGTCCTGCAAAGGGTACTTCCTTTATAATAAAGCAGAACAGGGGCTTCCCTGGTGGCGCAGTGGTTGAGAATATGCCTGCCAATGCAGGGGACACGGGTTCGAGCCCTGGTCTGAGAGGATCACACATGCCGCGGAGAAACTGGGCCCGTGGGCCACAATGACTGAACCTGCGTGTCTGGAGCCTGTGCTCCACAACAAGAGAGGCCGCGATAGTGAGAGGCCCGCGCACCGCGATGAAGAGTGGCCCCATTTGCCGCAACTGGAGAGAGCCCTAGCACAGAAACGAAGACCCAACATAGCGATCAATCAATCAAAAAATAAATCTTAAAAAAAATAAAAAATAAAAAAAATAAAATAAAATCAAGCAGAACAGCGACTAAGACCTCATGGAAACAGCTGCATGCCTCCCTTTCTGCGTGGCTACTCAGGGACTTACCTCGAGGCCAGTACTTACGTTGAGTTTCCCTTTAGCTCTAGAGCGTGGCAGGATGAGCTCCACCCCGGCCATCGAAGCAGCCGGCATAGCTAGAGAAAAGTCATTTTCTACCCAGAGCCATGCCTACAGTGGCTAGTGGCCTGTCAACAGCAGTCAATTTCAAGTAGCTTCAAGGCAGCATGAATGGAGCTTTCAAAATGGCAAAGCAAGGCTAGTTCCATCAGGCCCCCATTTCCAAGGGCACACGCAGCATATATCCCGGTGCTTTCTAAGAAGTCCAAAGAGACACAGGTTACCCAGTGGTTCCTTCCCTGAATCAACTCCTCGAAGCAGGGTGTTCTGCAAATAGCGAACTGCCTCAACGAAGGAACGCCCCAGCTAGGCCTCCGGGCCCGTGGCTCTTCAAAAGCCTGCAGTGTTACCAGAGGAACTGGGCTTTAGTTGCAGGCGGAACGCAAGCCGACTTTCTCTTGGAGGCAGGGAGACTTCAGGCAGGGACTCCCAGATGGAATACGAAGCCGAGGGTTTTTCTCAGTGCAGCTCAGACTTGGGCAATGAGCCAGACTTGCACGGCACGTTGGACCTGCTAGAATGGTGTTCGTGGACCTGTTCGAGTGCTGGGGAATTCAAGCTGTCCCAAGAAGGAGTGCAGTGTGTTGCCCTACACTCGGCATACACAGAGTGGCTGGGAAGGGCTATGGGCCTGGATGTGGCTTAGCGGGCCCATGGGGGCCTCGGGGTACTCAGTGTTCTTGCAGGAAATAGGGTGCCCATGCGAGGCTCCTAGATGTCCTGCAAAGCATACTGACATTAAAATAATGCAGAGCAGGGGCTTCCCTTGTGGTGCAATGTTTGGGAATCCACCTGCCGATGAAGCGGACATGGGTTCGAGCCCTGGTCCACCAAGATCTCACATGCTGCGGAGTACTTAAGCCCGTGAACCACAACGACTGAGCCTGCGCTGTAGAGACCGGGAGCCACAACGACTGAGCCCGCATGCCAGAACTAATGAAGTCCAAGTGCCTAGAGCCTGTGCTCCACAACAAGAGGAGTCACCGCAATTAGAAGCCCGCGCACGGCAACGAAGAGTAGCCCCCGCTCGCTGCAACTAGAGAAAGCTCACATGCAGCAACGACGACCCAACACAGTAAAAAAAAAAGATATATTAAATAAATAAATAAATAGATAGATAAACAAATAAATAAATAAATAAACTAATGCAGAGCTGTGGCTACGGCCTCCTGAAAACTGCTGCACGCCTCCGCTTCTGCACGGCAATTCAGGGCCTTACCTTGAGGTAAGTGCTCACGCTGAGTGTCCCGTTAGCGCCACAGCATGGTAGGATGCTGACTTTCTCCTCGAGCAGAGTGACTTCAGGTACGAGGCCCTCGAAGAATTCTACGCAGAGTGTTTTCTCATGGCAGCTCAGACGGGGGCCGTGACGAACACTTCCAGGGCACGTCGCACTGGCTAGAAATGTGGTCCTGGGGCTGTTCCAGTGCTCTGGAAATGTAGCTCTCCTTAAGGAACAGGCAGTGTGTTGCCCATCACTCGGCATACACAGCGGGCCTCCGAGGGACCGACCTTTGGGCCTCGATGTTGCTCAGCAGGCCCACAGGAGTCTGGAGGTACTCAGGGTTCTTGGAGGGAAAATGATGCACACCCAAGGGGCCTACGAGTCCTGAAAAGGGTACTTCCTTTAAAATAAAGCAGAGCAGGGGCTTCCATGGTGGTGCAGGGGTTGAGAATATGCCTGCCAATGCAAGGGACACGGGTTTGAGCCCTGGTCTGAGAGGATCACACATGCCGCGGAGAAACTGGGCCCGTGGGCCACAATGACTGAACCTGCACGTCTGGAGCCTGTGCTCCGCAACAAGAGAGGCCACGATAGTGAGAGGCCCGCGCACCGCGATGAAGAGTGGCCCCATTTGCCGCAACTGGAGAGAGCCCTACCACAGAAACGAAGACCCAACATAGCGATCACTCAATCAAAAAATAAATCTTAAAAAAAAATAAAAAATAAAAAAATAAAATAAAATCAAGCAGAACAGCGACTAAGACCTCATGGAAACAGCTGCATGCCTCCCTTTCTGCGCGGCTACTCAGGGACTTACCTCGAGGCCAGTACTCACGTTGAGTTTCCCTTTAGCTCTAGAGCATGGCAGGATGAGCTCCACTCCGGCCATCGAAGCAGCCGGCATAGCTAGAGAAAACTCATTTTCTACCCAGAGCCATGCCTACAGTGGCTCGTGGCCTGTCAACAGCAGTCAATTTCAAGTAGCTTCAAGGCAGCATGAAAGGAGCTTTCAAAATGCGAAAGCAAGGCTAGTTCCATCAGGCCCCCATTTCCAAGGGCACACGCAGCATATATCCCGGTGCTTTCTAATAAGTGCAAAGAGACACAGGTTACCCAGTGGTTCCTTTCCTGAATCAACTCCTTGAAGCAGGGTGTTCTGCATATAGCGAACTGCCTCAATGAAGGAACGCCCCAGCTAGGCCTCCGGCCCCGTGGCTCTTCAAAAGCCTGAAGTGTTTCCCAAGGAACTGGCCTTTAGTTGCAGTCGGAACGCAAGCCGACTTTCTCTTGGGGGCAGGGAGACTTCAGGCAGGGACTCCCAGATGGAATACGAAGCTGAGGGTTTTTCTCAGTGCAGCTCAGACTTGGGCAATGAGCCAGACTTGCACGGCACGTTGGACCTGCTAGAACGGTGTTCGTGGACCTGTTCGAGTGCTGGGGAATTCAAGCTGTCCCAAGAAGGAGTGCAGTGTGTTGCCCTACACTCGGCATACACATAGTGGCTCCGAAGGGCTATGGGCCTGGATGTGGCTTAGCGGGCCCATGGGGGACTCGGGATACTCAGTGTTCTTGCAGGAAATAGGGTGCCCACGCGAGGCTCCTAGATGTCCTGCAAAGCATACTGACATTAAAATAATGCAGAGCAGGGGCTTCCCTTGTGGTGCAATGTTTGGGAATCCACCTGCCGATGAAGCGGACATGGGTTCGAGCCCTGGTCCACCAAGATCTCACATGCCGCGGAGCACCTAAGCCCGTGAACCACAACGACTGAGCCTGCGCTCTAGAGCCCGGGAGCCACGACGACTGAGCCCGCATGCCAGAACTAATGAAGTCCACGTGCCTAGAGCCTGTGCTCCACAACAAGAGGAGTCACCGCAATGAGAAGCCCGCGCACCGCAATGAAGAGTAGCCCCCGCTCGCTGCAACTAGAGAAAGCTCACATGTAGCAACGACGACCCAACACAGTAAAAAAAAAAATGATATATTAAATAAATAAATAAATAGATAGATAAACAAATAAATAAATAAATAAACTAATGCAGAGCAGTGGCTGCGGCCTCCTGAAAACTGCTGCACGCCTCCGCTTCTGCATGGCAATTCAGGGCCTTACCTTGAGGCAAGTGCTCATGCTGAGTGTCCCGTTAGCGCCACAGCATGGTAGGATGCTGACTTTCTCCTCGAGCAGAGTGACTTCAGGTAGGAGGCCCTCAAAGAATTCTACGCAGAGTGTTTTCTCATGGCAGCTCAGACGGGGGCCGTGACGAACACATCCAGGGCACGTCGCACTGGCTAGAAATGTGGTCCTGAGGCTGTTCCAGTGCTCTGGAAATGTAGCTCTCCTTAAGGAACGTACAGTGTGTTGCCCATCACTCGGCATACACAGAGGGCCTCCGAGGGACCGACCTTTGGGCCTCGATGTTGCTCAGCAGGCCCACAGGAGTCTGGAGGTACTCAGGGTTCTTGGAGGGAAAATGATGCACACCCGAGGGGCCTACGAGTCCTGCAAAGGGTACTTCCTTTATAATAAAGCAGAACAGGGGCTTCCCTGGTGGCGCAGTGGTTGAGAATATGCCTGCCAATGCAGGGGACACGGGTTCGAGCCCTGGTCTGAGAGGATCACACATGCCGCGGAGAAACTGGGCCCGTGGGCCACAATGACTGAACCTGCGTGTCTGGAGCCTGTGCTCCACAACAAGAGAGGCCGCGATAGTGAGAGGCCCGCGCACCGCGATGAAGAGTGGCCCCATTTGCCGCAACTGGAGAGAGCCCTAGCACAGAAACGAAGACCCAACATAGCGATCAATCAATCAAAAAATAAATCTTAAAAAAAATAAAAAATAAAAAAAATAAAATAAAATCAAGCAGAACAGCGACTAAGACCTCATGGAAACAGCTGCATGCCTCCCTTTCTGCGTGGCTACTCAGGGACTTACCTCGAGGCCAGTACTTACGTTGAGTTTCCCTTTAGCTCTAGAGCGTGGCAGGATGAGCTCCACCCCGGCCATCGAAGCAGCCGGCATAGCTAGAGAAAAGTCATTTTCTACCCAGAGCCATGCCTACAGTGGCTAGTGGCCTGTCAACAGCAGTCAATTTCAAGTAGCTTCAAGGCAGCATGAATGGAGCTTTCAAAATGGCAAAGCAAGGCTAGTTCCATCAGGCCCCCATTTCCAAGGGCACACGCAGCATATATCCCGGTGCTTTCTAAGAAGTCCAAAGAGACACAGGTTACCCAGTGGTTCCTTCCCTGAATCAACTCCTCGAAGCAGGGTGTTCTGCAAATAGCGAACTGCCTCAACGAAGGAACGCCCCAGCTAGGCCTCCGGGCCCGTGGCTCTTCAAAAGCCTGCAGTGTTACCAGAGGAACTGGGCTTTAGTTGCAGGCGGAACGCAAGCCGACTTTCTCTTGGAGGCAGGGAGACTTCAGGCAGGGACTCCCAGATGGAATACGAAGCCGAGGGTTTTTCTCAGTGCAGCTCAGACTTGGGCAATGAGCCAGACTTGCACGGCACGTTGGACCTGCTAGAATGGTGTTCGTGGACCTGTTCGAGTGCTGGGGAATTCAAGCTGTCCCAAGAAGGAGTGCAGTGTGTTGCCCTACACTCGGCATACACAGAGTGGCTGGGAAGGGCTATGGGCCTGGATGTGGCTTAGCGGGCCCATGGGGGCCTCGGGGTACTCAGTGTTCTTGCAGGAAATAGGGTGCCCATGCGAGGCTCCTAGATGTCCTGCAAAGCATACTGACATTAAAATAATGCAGAGCAGGGGCTTCCCTTGTGGTGCAATGTTTGGGAATCCACCTGCCGATGAAGCGGACATGGGTTCGAGCCCTGGTCCACCAAGATCTCACATGCTGCGGAGTACTTAAGCCCGTGAACCACAACGACTGAGCCTGCGCTGTAGAGACCGGGAGCCACAACGACTGAGCCCGCATGCCAGAACTAATGAAGTCCAAGTGCCTAGAGCCTGTGCTCCACAACAAGAGGAGTCACCGCAATTAGAAGCCCGCGCACGGCAACGAAGAGTAGCCCCCGCTCGCTGCAACTAGAGAAAGCTCACATGCAGCAACGACGACCCAACACAGTAAAAAAAAAAGATATATTAAATAAATAAATAAATAGATAGATAAACAAATAAATAAATAAATAAACTAATGCAGAGCTGTGGCTACGGCCTCCTGAAAACTGCTGCACGCCTCCGCTTCTGCACGGCAATTCAGGGCCTTACCTTGAGGTAAGTGCTCACGCTGAGTGTCCCGTTAGCGCCACAGCATGGTAGGATGCTGACTTTCTCCTCGAGCAGAGTGACTTCAGGTACGAGGCCCTCGAAGAATTCTACGCAGAGTGTTTTCTCATGGCAGCTCAGACGGGGGCCGTGACGAACACTTCCAGGGCACGTCGCACTGGCTAGAAATGTGGTCCTGGGGCTGTTCCAGTGCTCTGGAAATGTAGCTCTCCTTAAGGAACAGGCAGTGTGTTGCCCATCACTCGGCATACACAGCGGGCCTCCGAGGGACCGACCTTTGGGCCTCGATGTTGCTCAGCAGGCCCACAGGAGTCTGGAGGTACTCAGGGTTCTTGGAGGGAAAATGATGCACACCCAAGGGGCCTACGAGTCCTGAAAAGGGTACTTCCTTTAAAATAAAGCAGAGCAGGGGCTTCCATGGTGGTGCAGGGGTTGAGAATATGCCTGCCAATGCAAGGGACACGGGTTTGAGCCCTGGTCTGAGAGGATCACACATGCCGCGGAGAAACTGGGCCCGTGGGCCACAATGACTGAACCTGCACGTCTGGAGCCTGTGCTCCGCAACAAGAGAGGCCGCGATAGTGAGAGGCCCGCGCACCGCGATGAAGAGTGGCCCCATTTGCCGCAACTGGAGAGAGCCCTACCACAGAAACGAAGACCCAACATAGCGATCACTCAATCAAAAAATAAATCTTAAAAAAAAATAAAAAATAAAAAAAATAAAATAAAATCAAGCAGAACAGCGAGTAAGACCTCATGGAAACAGCTGCATGCCTCCCTTTCTGCGCGGCTACTCAGGGACTTACCTCGAGGCCAGTACTCACGTTGAGTTTCCCTTTAGCTCTAGGGCGTGGCAGGATGAGCTCCACGCCGGCCATCGAAGCAGCCGGCATAGCTAGAGAAAACTCATTTTCCACCCAGAGCCATGCCTACAGTGGCTAGTGGCCTGTCAACAGCAGCCAATTTCAAGTAGCTTCAAGGCAGCATGAATGCAGCTTTCAAAATGGGAAAGCAAGGCTAGTTCCATCAGGCCCCCATTTCTAAGGGCACATGCAGCATATATCCCGGTGCTTTCTAAGAAGTCCAAAGAGACACAGGTTACCCAGTGGTTCCTTCCCTGAATCAACTCCTCGAAGCAGGGTGTTCTGCAAATAGCGAACTGCCTCAACGAAGGAACGACCCAGATAGGCCTCCGGGCCCGTGGCTCTTCAAAAGCCTGCAGTGTTACCAGAGGAACTGGGCTTTAGTTTCAGGCGGAACGCAAGCCGACTTTCTCTTGGAGGCAGGGAGACTTCAGGCAGAGACTCCCAGATGGAATAAGAAGCCGAGGGTTTTTCTCAGTGTAGCTCAGACTTGAGCAATGAGCCAGACTTGCACGGCACGTTGGATCTGCTAGAACGGTGTTCGTGGACCTGTTCGAGTGCTGGGGAATTCAAGCTATCCCAAGAAGGAGTGCAGTGTGTTGCCCTACACTCGGCATACACAGAGTGGCTCCGAAGGGCTATGGGCCTGGATGTGGCTTAGCGGGCCCATGGGGGCCTCGGGGTACTCAGTGTTCTTGCAGGAAATAGGGTGCCCACGCGAGGCTCCTAGATGTCCTGCAAAGCATACTGACATTAAAATAATGCAGAGCAGGGGCTTCCTTTGTGGTGCAATATTTGGGAATCCACCTGCCAATGAAGCGGACATGGGTTCGAGCCCTGGTCCACCAAGATCTCACATGCTGCGGAGTACTTAAGCCCGTGAACCACAACGACTGAGCCTGCGCTGTAGAGCCCGGGAGCCACAACGACTGAGCCCGCATGCCAGAACTAATGAAGTCCACGTGCCTAGAGCCTGTGCTCCACAACAAAAGGAGTCACCGCAATTAGAAGCCTGCGCACCGCAACGAAGAGTAGCCCCCGCTCGCTGCAACTAGAGAAAGCTCACATGCAGCAACGACGACCCAACACAGTAAAAAAAAAAGATATATTAAATAAATAAATAAATAAATAGATAGATAAACAAATAAATAAATAAATAAACTAATGCAGAGCTGTGGCTACGGCCTCCTGAAAACTGCTGCACGCCTCCGCTTCTGCACGGCAATTCAGGGCCTTACCTTGAGGCAAGTGCTCACGCTGAGTGTCCCGTTAGCGCCACAGCATGGTAGGATGCTGACTTTCTCCTCGAGCAGAGTGACTTCAGGTACGAGGCCCTCGAAGAATTCTACGCAGAGTGTTTTCTCATGGCAGCTCAGACGGGGGCCGTGACGAACACTTCCAGGGCACGTCGCACTGGCTAGAAATGTGGTCCTGGGACTGTTCCAGTGCTCTGGAAATGTAGCTCTCCTTAAGGAACAGGCAGTGTGTTACCCATCACTCGGCATACACAGCGGGCCTCCGAGGGACCGACCTTTGGGCCTCGATGTTGCTCAGCAGGCCCACAGGAGTCTGGAGGTACTCAGGGTTCTTGGAGGGAAAATGATGCACACCCGAGGGGCCTACGAGTCCTGCAAAGGGTACTTCCTTTAAAATAAAGCAGAACAGGGGCTTCCCTGGTGGCGCAGTGGTTGAGAATATGCCTGCCAATGCAGGGGACACGGGTTCGAGCCCTGGTCTGAGAGGATCACACATGCCGCGGAGAAACTGGGCCCGTGGGCCACAATGACTGAACCTGCGTGTCTGGAGCCTGTGCTCCGCAACAAGAGAGGCCGCGATAGTGAGAGGCCCGCGCACCGCGATGAAGAGTGGCCCCATTTGCCGCAACTGGAGAGAGCCCTAGCACAGAAACGAAGACCCAACATAGCGATCAATCAATCAAAAAATAAATCTTAAAAAAAATAAAAAATAAAAAAAATAAAATAAAATCAAGCAGAACAGCGACTACGACCTCATGGAAACAGCTGCATGCCTCCCTTTCTGCGTGGCTACTCAGGGACTTACCTCGAGGCCAGTACTCACGTTGAGTTTCCCTTTAGCTCTAGAGCGTGGCAGGATGAGCTCCACCCCGGCCATCGAAGCAGCCAGCATAGCTAGTGAAAAGTCATTTTCTACCCAGAGCCATGCCTACAGTGGCTAGTGGCCTGTCAACAGCAGTCAATTTCAAGTAGCTTCAAGGCAGCATGAATGCAGCTTTCAAAATGGGAAAGCAAGGCTAGTTCCATCAGGCCCCCATTTCCAAGGGCACACGCAGCATATATCCCGGTGCTTTCTAAGAAGTCCAAAGAGACACAGGTTACCCAGTGGTTCCTTCCCTGAATCAACTCCTCGAAGCAGGGTGTTCTGCAAATAGCGAACTGCCTCAACGAAAGAATGCCCCAGCTAGACCTCCGGGCCCGTGGCTCTTCAAAAGCCTGAAGTGTTACCCGAGGAACTGAGCTTTAGTTTCAGTCGGAACGCAAGCCGACTTTCTCTTGGAGGCAGGGTGACTTCAGGCAGGGACTCCCAGATGGAATAAGAAGCCGAGGGTTTTTCTCAGTGCAGCTCAGACTTGGGCAATGAGCCAGGCTTTCACGGCACTTTGGACCTGCTAGAATGGTGTTCGTGGACCTGTTCGAGTGCTGGGGAATTCAAGCTGTCCCAAGAAGGAGTGCAGTGTGTTGCCCTACACTCGGCATACACAGAGTGGCTCCGAAGGGCTTTGGGCCTTGGTGTGGCTTAGCGGGCCCATGGGGGCCTCGGGGTACTCAGTGTTCTTGCAGGAAATAGGGTGCCCACGCGAGGCTCCTAGATGTCCTGCAAAGCATACTGACATTAAAATAATGCAGAGCAGAGGCTTCCCTTGTGGTGCAATGTTTGGGAATCCACCTGCCGATGAAGCGGACATGGGTTCGAGCCCTGGTCCACCAAGATCTCACATGCTGCGGAGCACTTAAGCCCGAGAACCACAACGACTGAGCCTGCGCTGTAGAGCCCGGGAGGCACAACGACTGAGCCCGCATGCCAGAAATAATGAAGTCCACGTGCCTAGAGCCTGTGCTCCACAACAAGAGGAGTCACCGCAATTAGAAGCCCGCGCACCGCAACGAAGAGTAGCCCCCGCTCGCTGCAACTAGAGAAAGCTCACATGCAGCAACGACGACCCAACACAGTAAAAAAAAAATGATATATTAAATAAAAAAATAAATAAATAGATAGATAAACAAATAAATAAATAAATAAACTAATGCAGAGCAGTGGCTACGGCCTCCTGAAAACTGCTGCACGCCTCCGCTTCTGCACGGCAATTCAGGGCCTTACCTTGAGGCAAGTGCTCACGCTGAATGTCCCGTTAGCGCCACAGCATGGTAGGATGCTGACTTTCTCCTCGAGCAGAGTGACTTCAGGTACGAGGCCCTCGAAGAATTCTACGCAGAGTGTTTTCTCATGGCAGCTCAGACGGGGGCCGTGACGAACACTTCCAGGGCACGTCGCACTGGCTAGAAATGTGGTCCTGGGGCTGTTCCAGTGCTCTGGAAATGTAGCTCTCCTTAAGGAACAGGCAGTGTGTTGCCCATCACTCGGCATACACAGAGGGCCTCCGAGGGACCGACCTTTGGGCCTCGATGTTGCTCAGCAGGCCCACAGAAGTCTGGAGGTACTCAGGGTTCTTGGAGGGAAAATGATGCACACCCGTGGGGCCTACAAGTCCTGAAAAGGGTACTTCCTTTAAAATAAAGCAGAACAGGGGCTTCCCTGGTGGCGCAGTGGTTGAGAATATGCCTGCCAATGCAGGGGACATGGGTTCGAGCCCTGGTCTGAGAGGATCACACATGCCGCGGAGAAACTGGGCCCGTGGGCCACAATGACTGAACCTGCGCGTCTGGAGCCTGTGCTCCGCAACAAGAGAGGCCGCGATAGTGAGAGGCCCGCGCACCGCGATGAAGAGTGGCCCCATTTGCTGCAACAGGAGAGAGCCATAGCACAGAAACGAAGACCCAACATACCGATCAGTCAATCAAAAAATAAATCTTAAATAAAAATAAAAACCAAAAAAAATAAAATAAAATCAAGCAGAACAGCGACTAAGACCTCATGGAAACAGCTGCATGCCTCCCTTTCTGCGCGGCTACTCAGGGACTTACCTCGAGGCCAGTACTCACGTTGAGTTTCCCTTAAGCTCTAGAGCGTGGCAGGATGAGCTCCACCCCGGCCATCGAAGCAGCCGGCATAGCTAGAGAAAACTCATTTTCTACCCAGAGCCATGCCTACAGTGCCTAGTGGCCTGTCAACAGCAGTCAATTTCAAGTAGCTTCAAGGCAGCATGAATGGAGCTTTCAAAATGGGAAAGCAAGGCTAGTTCCATCAGGCCCCCATTTCCAAGGGCACACGCAGCATATATCCCGGTGCTTTTAAAGAAGTGCAAAGGGACACAGGTTACCCAGTGGTTCCTTCCCTGAATCAACTCCTCGAAGCAGGGTGTTCTGCAAATAGCGAACTGCCTCAACGAAGGAACGACCCAGCTAGGCCTCCGGGACCGTGGCTCTTCAAAAGCCTGCAGTGTTACCAGAGGAACTGGGCTTTAGTTGCAGGCGGAACGCAAGCCGACTTTCTCTTGGAGGCAGGGAGACTTCAGGCAGAGACTCCCAGATGGAATACGAAGCCGAGGGTTTTTCTCAGTGTAGCTCAGACTTCAGCAATGAGCCAGACTTGCACGGCACGTTGGATCTGCTAGAACGGTGTTCGTGGACCTGTTCGAGTGCTGGGGAATTCAAGCTGTCCCAAGAAGGAGTGCAGTGTGTTGCCCTACACTCGGCATACACAGAGTGACTCCGAAGGGCTATGGGCCTGGATGTGGCTTAGCGGGCCCATGGGGGCCTCGGGGTACTCAGTGTTCTTGCAGGAAATAGGGTGCCCACGCGAGGCTCCTAGATGTCCTGCAAAGCATAATGACATTAAAATAATGCTGAGCAGGGGCTTCCCTTGTGGTGCAATGTTTGGGAATCCACCTGCCGATGCAGCGGACATGGGTTCGAGCCCTGGTCCACCAAGATCTCACATGCTGCGGAGCACCTAAGCCCGTGAACCACAACGACTGAGCCTGCGCGCTAGAGCCCGGGAGCCACAACGACTAAGCCCGCATGACAGAACTAATGAAGTCCACGTGCCTAGAGCCTGTGCTCCACAACAAGAGGAGTCACGGCAAAGAGAAGCCCGCGCACCGCATCGAAGAGTAGCCCCCGCTCGCTGCAACTAGAGAAAGCTCACATGCAGCAACGACGACCCAACACAGTAAAAAAAAATGATATATTAAATAAATAAATAAATAGATAGATAGATAAACAAATAAATAAATAAATAAACTAATGCAAAGCAGTGGCTACGGCCTCCTGAAAACTGCTGCACGCCTCCGCTTCTGCACGGCAATTCAGGGCCTTAACTTGAGGCAAGTGCTCACGCTGAGTGTCCCGTTAGCGCCACAGCATGGTAGGATGCTGACTTTCTCCTCGAGCAGAGTGACTTCAGGGTACGAGGACCTCGAAGAATTCTACGCAGAGTGTTTTCTCATGGCAGCTCAGACGGGGGCCGTGACGAACACTTCCAGGGCACGTCGCACTGGCTAGATATGTGGTCCTGGGGCTGTTCCAGTGCTCTGGAAATGTAGCTCTCCTTAAGGAACAGGCAGTGTGTTGCCCATCACTCGGCATACACAGCGGGCCTCCGAGGGACCGACCTCTGGGCCTCGATGTTGCTCAGCAGGCCCACAGGAGTCTGGAGGTACTCAGGGTTCTTGGAGGGAAAATGATGCACACCCGAGGGGACTACGAGTCCTGAAAAGGGGACTTCTTTTAAAATAAAGCAGAACAGGGGCTTCCCTGGTGGCGCAGTGGTTGAGAATATGCCTGCCAATGCAGGGGACACGGGTTCGAGCCCTGGTCTGAGAGGATCACACATGCCGCGGAGAAACTGGGCCCGTGGGCCACAATGACTGAACCTGCGCGTCTGGAGCCTGTGCTCTGCAACAAGAGAGGCCGCGATAGTGAGAGGCCCGCGCACCGCGATGAAGAGTGGCCCCATTTGCCTCAACTGGAGAGAGCCCTAGCACAGAAATGAAGACCCAACATAGCAATCAATCAATCAAAAAATAAACCTTAAAAAAATATAAAAAATAAAAAAATAAAATAAAATCAAGCAGAACAGCGACTAAGACCTCATGGAAACAGCTGCATGCCTCCCTTTCTGCGCGGCTACTCAGGGACTTACCTCGAGGCCAGTACTCACGTTGAGTTTCCCTTTAGCTCTAGAGCATGGCAGGATGAGCTCCACTCCGGCCATCGAAGCAGCCGGCATAGCTAGAGAAAACTCATTTTCTACCCAGAGCCATGCCTACAGTGGCTCGTGGCCTGTCAACAGCAGTCAATTTCAAGTAGCTTCAAGGCAGCATGAAAGGAGCTTTCAAAATGCGAAAGCAAGGCTAGTTCCATCAGGCCCCCATTTCCAAGGGCACACGCAGCATATATCCCGGTGCTTTCTAATAAGTGCAAAGAGACACAGGTTACCTAGTGGTTCCTTTCCTGAATCAACTCCTTGAAGCAGGGTGTTCTGCATATAGCGAACTGCCTCAACGAAGGAACGCCCCAGCTAGGCCTCCGGCCCCGTGGCTCTTCAAAAGCCTGAAGTGTTTCCCAAGGAACTGGCCTTTAGTTGCAGTCGGAACGCAAGCCGACTTTCTCTTGGGGGCAGGGAGACTTCAGGCAGGGACTCCCAGATGGAATACGAAGCTGAGGGTTTTTCTCAGTGCAGCTCAGACTTGGGCAATGAGCCAGACTTGCACGGCACGTTGGACCTGCTAGAACGGTGTTCGTGGACCTGTTCGAGTGCTGGGGAATTCAAGCTGTCCCAAGAAGGAGTGCAGTGTGTTGCCCTACACTCGGCATACACATAGTGGCTCCGAAGGGCTATGGGCCTGGATGTGGCTTAGCGGGCCCATGGGGGCCTCGGGATACTCAGTGTTCTTGCAGGAAATAGGGTGCCCACGCGAGGCTCCTAGATGTCCTGCAAAGCATACTGACATTAAAATAATGCAGAGCAGGGGCTTCCCTTGTGGTGCAATGTTTGGGAATCCACCTGCCGATGAAGCGGACATGGGTTCGAGCCCTGGTCCACCAAGATCTCACATGCCGCGGAGCACCTAAGCCCGTGAACCACAACGACTGAGCCTGCGCTCTAGAGCCCGGGAGCCACGACGACTGAGCCCGCATGCCAGAACTAATGAAGTCCACGTGCCTAGAGCCTGTGCTCCACAACAAGAGGAGTCACCGCAATGAGAAGCCCGCGCACCGCAATGAAGAGTAGCCCCCGCTCGCTGCAACTAGAGAAAGCTCACATATAGCAACGACGACCCAACACAGTAAAAAAAAAAATGATATATTAAATAAATAAATAAATAGATAGATAAACAAATAAATAAATAAATAAACTAATGCAGAGCAGTGGCTGCGGCCTCCTGAAAACTGCTGCACGCCTCCGCTTCTGCATGGCAATTCAGGGCCTTACCTTGAGGCAAGTGCTCATGCTGAGTGTCCCGTTAGCGCCACAGCATGGTAGGATGCTGACTTTCTCCTCGAGCAGAGTGACTTCAGGTAGGAGGCCCTCAAAGAATTCTACGGAGAGTGTTTTCTCATGGCAGCTCAGACGGGGGCCGTGACGAACACATCCAGGGCACGTCGCACTGGCTAGAAATGTGGTCCTGAGGCTGTTCCAGTGCTCTGGAAATGTAGCTCTCCTTAAGGAACGTACAGTGTGTTGCCCATCACTCGGCATACACAGAGGGCCTCCGAGGGACCGACCTTTGGGCCTCGATGTTGCTCAGCAGGCCCACAGGAGTCTGGAGGTACTCAGGGTTCTTGGAGGGAAAATGATGCACACCCGAGGGGCCTACAAGTCCTGCAAAGGGTACTTCCTTTATAATAAAGCAGAACAGGGGCTTCCCTGGTGGCGCAGTGGTTGAGAATATGCCTGCCAATGCAGGGGACACGGGTTCGAGCCCTGGTCTGAGAGGATCACACATGCCGCGGAGAAACTGGGCCCGTGGGCCACAATGACTGAACCTGCGTGTCTGGAGCCTGTGCTCCACAACAAGAGAGGCCGCGATAGTGAGAGGCCCGCGCACCGCGATGAAGAGTGGCCCCATTTGCCGCAACTGGAGAGAGCCCTAGCACAGAAACGAAGACCCAACATAGCGATCAATCAATCAAAAAATAAATCTTAAAAAAAATAAAAAATAAAAAAAATAAAATAAAATCAAGCAGAACAGCGACTAAGACCTCATGGAAACAGCTGCATGCCTCCCTTTCTGCGTGGCTACTCAGGGACTTACCTCGAGGCCAGTACTTACGTTGAGTTTCCCTTTAGCTCTAGAGCGTGGCAGGATGAGCTCCACCCCGGCCATCGAAGCAGCCGGCATAGCTAGAGAAAAGTCATTTTCTACCCAGAGCCATGCCTACAGTGGCTAGTGGCCTGTCAACAGCAGTCAATTTCAAGTAGCTTCAAGGCAGCATGAATGGAGCTTTCAAAATGGCAAAGCAAGGCTAGTTCCATCAGGCCCCCATTTCCAAGGGCACACGCAGCATATATCCCGGTGCTTTCTAAGAAGTCCAAAGAGACACAGGTTACCCAGTGGTTCCTTCCCTGAATCAACTCCTCGAAGCAGGGTGTTCTGCAAATAGCGAACTGCCTCAATGAAGGAACGCCCCAGCTAGGCCTCCGGGCCCGTGGCTCTTCAAAAGCCTGCAGTGTTACCAGAGGAACTGGGCTTTAGTTGCAGGCGGAACGCAAGCCGACTTTCTCTTGGAGGCAGGGAGACTTCAGGCAGGGACTCCCAGATGGAATACGAAGCCGAGGGTTTTTCTCAGTGCAGCTCAGACTTGGGCAATGAGCCAGACTTGCACGGCACGTTGGACCTGCTAGAATGGTGTTCGTGGACCTGTTCGAGTGCTGGGGAATTCAAGCTGTCCCAAGAAGGAGTGCAGTGTGTTGCCCTACACTCGGCATACACAGAGTGGCTGGGAAGGGCTATGGGCCTGGATGTGGCTTAGCGGGCCCATGGGGGCCTCGGGGTACTCAGTGTTCTTGCAGGAAATAGGGTGCCCATGCGAGGCTCCTAGATGTCCTGCAAAGCATACTGACATTAAAATAATGCAGAGCAGGGGCTTCCCTTGTGGTGCAATGTTTGGGAATCCACCTGCCGATGCAGCGGACATGGGTTCGAGCCCTGGTCCACCAAGATCTCACATGCTGCGGAGCACCTAAGCCCGTGAACCACAACGACTGAGCCTGCGCGCTAGAGCCCGGGAGCCACAACGACTAAGCCCGCATGACAGAACTAATGAAGTCCACGTGCCTAGAGCCTGTGCTCCACAACAAGAGGAGTCACGGCAAAGAGAAGCCCGCGCACCGCATCGAAGAGTAGCCCCCGCTCGCTGCAACTAGAGAAAGCTCACATGCAGCAACGACGACCCAACACAGTAAAAAAAAATGATATATTAAATAAATAAATAAATAGATAGATAGATAAACAAATAAATAAATAAATAAACTAATGCAAAGCAGTGGCTACGGCCTCCTGAAAACTGCTGCACGCCTCCGCTTCTGCACGGCAATTCAGGGCCTTACCTTGAGGCAAGTGCTCACGCTGAGTGTCCCGTTAGCGCCACAGCATGGTAGGATGCTGACTTTCTCCTCGAGTAGAGTGACTTCAGGTACGAGGCCCTCGAAGAATTCTACGCAGAGTGTTTTATCATGGCAGCTCAGACGGGGGCCGTGACGAACACTTCCAGGGAACGTCGCACTGGCTAGAAATGTGGTCCTGGTGCTGTTCCAGTGCTCTGGAAATGTAGCTCTCCCTAAGGAACAGGCAGTGTGTTGCCCATCACTCGGCATACACAGAGGGCCTCCGAGGGACCGACCTTTGGGACTCGATGTTGCTCAGCAGGCCCACAGGAGTCTGGAGGTACTCAGGGTTCTTGGAGGGAAAATGATGCACACCCGTGGGGCCTACAAGTCGTGAAAAGGGTACTTCCTTTAAAATAAAGCAGAACAGGGGCTTCCGTGGTGGCGCAGTGGTTGAGAATATGCCTGCCAATGCAGGGGACACGAGTTCGAGCCCTGGTCTGAGAGGATCACACATGCCGCGGACAAACTGGGCCCGTGGGCCACAACGACTGACCTGCGCGTCTGGAGCCTGTGCTCTGCAACAAGAGAGGCGGCGATAGTGAGAGGCCCGCGCACCGCGATGAAGAGTGGCCCCATTTGCCGCAACTGGAGAGAACCCTAGCACAGAAATGAAGACCCAACATAGCGATCAATCAATCAAAAAATAAACCTTAAAAAAATAAAAAATAAAAAAATAAAATAAAATCAAGCAGAACAGCGACTAAGACCTCATGGAAACAGCTGCATGCCTCCCTTTCTGCGCGGCTACTCAGGGACTTACCTCGAGGCCAGTACTCACATTGAGTTTCCCTTTAGCTCTAGAGCGTGGCAGGATGAGCTCCACCCCGGCCATCGAAGCAGCCGGCATAGCTAGAGAAAACTCATTTTCTACCCAGAGCCATGCCTACAGTGCCTAGTGGCCTGTCAACAGCAGTCAATTTCAAGTAGCTTCAAGGCAGCATGAATGGAGCTTTCAAAATGGGAAAGCAAGGCTAGTTCCATCAGGCCCCCATTTCCAAGGGCACACGCAGCATATATCCCGGTGCTTTCTAAGAAGTCCAAAGAGACACAGGTTAGCAAGTGGTTCCTTCCCTGAATCAACTCCTCGAAGCAGGGTGTTCTGCAAATAGCGAATTGCCTCAACGAAGGAATGCCCCAGCTAGGCCTCCGGGCCCGTGGCTCTTCAAAAGCCTGAAGTGTTACCCGAGGAACTGGACAATAGTTGCAGTCGGAACGCAAGCTGACTTTCTCTTGGAGGCAGGGAGACTTCAGGCAGGGACTCCCAGATGGAATACGAAGCCGAGGGTTTTTCTCAGTGCAGCTCAGACTTGGGCAATGAGCCAGTCTTGCACGGCACGTTGGATCTGATAAAACGGTGTACGTGGACCTGTTCGAGTGCTGGGGAATTCAAGCTGTCCCAAAAAGGAGTGCAGTGTGTTGCCCTACACTCGGCATACACAGAGTGGCTCCGAAGGGCTATGGGCCTGGATGTGGCTTAGCGGGCCCATGGGGGCCTCGGGGTACTCAGTGTTCTTGCAGGAAATAGGGTGCCCACGCGAGGCTCCTAGATGTCCTGCAAAGCATACTGACATTAAAATAATGCAGAGCAGGGGCTTCCCTTGTGGTGCAATGTTTGGGAATCCACCTGCCGATGAAGCGGACATGGGTTCGAGCCCTGGTCCACCAAGATCTCACATGCTGAGGAGCACCTAAGCCCGTGAACCACAACGACTGAGCCTGCGCTGTAGAGCCCGGGAGCCACAATGACTGAGCCCGCATGCCAGAACTAATAAAGTCCAAGTGCCTAGAGCCTGTGCTCCACAACAAGAGGAGTCACCGCAGTTAGAAGCCCGCGCACCGCAACGAAGAGTAGCCCCCGATCGCTGCAACTAGAGAAAGCTCACATGCAGCAACGACGACCCAACACAGTAAAAAAAAAATGATATATTAAATAAATAAATAGATAGATAAACAAATAAATAAATAAATAAACTAATGCAGAGCAGTGGCTACGGCCTCCTGAAAACTGCTGCACGCCTCCGCTTCTGCACGGCAATTCAGGGCCTTACCTTGAGGCAAGTGCTCACGCTGAGTGTCCCGTTAGCGCCACAGCATGGTAGGATGCTGACTTTCTCCTCGAGCAGAGTGACTTCAGGTACGAGGCCCTCGAAGAATTCTACGCAGGGTGTTTTCTCATGGCAGCTCAGACGGGGGCCGTGACGAACACTTCCAGGGCACGTCGCACTGGCTAGAAATGTGGTCCTGGGGCTGTTCCAGTGCTCTGGAAATGTAGCTCTCCCTAAGGAACAGGCAGTGTGTTGCCCATCACTCGGCATACACAGAGGGCCTCCGAGGGACCGACCTTTGGGCCTCGATGTTGCTCAGCAGGCCCACAGGAGTCTGGAGGTACTCAGGGTTCTTGGAGGGAAAATGATGCACACCCAAGGGGCCTACGAGTCCTGAAAAGGGTACTTCCTTTAAAATAAAGCAGAGCAGGGGCTTCCATGGTGGCGCAGGGGTTGAGAATATGCCTGCCAATGCAAGGGACACGGGTTTGAGCCCTGGTCTGAGAGGATCACACATGCCGCAGAGAAACTGGGCCCGTGGGCCACAATGATTGAACCTGCACGTCTGGAGCCTGTGCTCCGCAACAAGAGAGGCCGCGATAGTGAGAGGCCCGCGCACCGCGATGAAGAGTGGCCCCATTTGCCGCAACTGGAGAGAGCCCTACCACAGAAACGAAGACCCAACATAGCGATCACTCAATCAAAAAATAAATCTTAAAAAAAAATAAAAAATAAAAAAAATAAAATAAAATCAAGCAGAACAGCGAGTAAGACCTCATGGAAACAGCTGCATGCCTCCCTTTCTGCGCGGCTACTCAGGGACTTACCTCGAGGCCAGTACTCACGTTGAGTTTCCCTTTAGCTCTAGGGCGTGGCAGGATGAGCTCCACGCCGGCCATCGAAGCAGCCGGCATAGCTAGAGAAAACTCATTTTCCACCCAGAGCCATGCCTACAGTGGCTAGTGGCCTGTCAACAGCAGCCAATTTCAAGTAGCTTCAAGGCAGCATGAATGCAGCTTTCAAAATGGGAAAGCAAGGCTAGTTCCATCAGGCCCCCATTTCTAAGGGCACATGCAGCATATATCCCGGTGCTTTCTAAGAAGTCCAAAGAGACACAGGTTACCCAGTGGTTCCTTCCCTGAATCAACTCCTCGAAGCAGGGTGTTCTGCAAATAGCGAACTGCCTCAACGAAGGAACGACCCAGATAGGCCTCCGGGCCCGTGGCTCTTCAAAAGCCTGCAGTGTTACCAGAGGAACTGGGCTTTAGTTTCAGGCGGAACGCAAGCCGACTTTCTCTTGGAGGCAGGGAGACTTCAGGCAGAGACTCCCAGATGGAATAAGAAGCCGAGGGTTTTTCTCAGTGTAGCTCAGACTTGAGCAATGAGCCAGACTTGCACGGCACGTTGGATCTGCTAGAACGGTGTTCGTGGACCTGTTCGAGTGCTGGGGAATTCAAGCTATCCCAAGAAGGAGTGCAGTGTGTTGCCCTACACTCGGCATACACAGAGTGGCTCCGAAGGGCTATGGGCCTGGATGTGGCTTAGCGGGCCCATGGGGGCCTCGGGGTACTCAGTGTTCTTGCAGGAAATAGGGTGCCCACGCGAGGCTCCTAGATGTCCTGCAAAGCATACTGACATTAAAATAATGCAGAGCAGGGGCTTCCTTTGTGGTGCAATATTTGGGAATCCACCTGCCAATGAAGCGGACATGGGTTCGAGCCCTGGTCCACCAAGATCTCACATGCTGCGGAGTACTTAAGCCCGTGAACCACAACGACTGAGCCTGCGCTGTAGAGCCCGGGAGCCACAACGACTGAGCCCGCATGCCAGAACTAATGAAGTCCACGTGCCTAGAGCCTGTGCTCCACAACAAGAGGAGTCACCGCAATGAGAAGCCCGCGCACCGCAATGAAGAGTAGCCCCCGCTCGCTGCAACGAGAGAAAGCTCACATGCAGCAACGACGACCCAACACAGTAAAAAAAAAAATGATATATTAAATAAATAAATAAATAGATAGATAAACAAATAAATAAATAAATAAACTAATGCAGAGCAGTGGCTACGGCCTCCTGAAAACTGCTGCACGCCTCCGCTTCTGCACGGCAATTCAGGGCCTTACCTTGAGGCAAGTGCTCACGCTGAGTGTCCCGTTAGCGCCACAGCATGGTAGTATGCTGACTTTCTCCTCGAGCAGAGTGACTTCAGGTACGAGGCCCTCGAAGAATTCTACGCAGAGTGTTTTCTCATGGCAGCTCAGACGGGGGCCGTGACGAACACTTCCAGGGCACGTCGCACTGGCTAGAAATGTGGTCCTGAGGCTGTTCCAGTGCTCTGGAAATGTAGCTCTCCTTAAGGAACAGGCAGTGTGTTGCCCATCACTCGGCATACACAGAGGGCCTCCGAGGGACCGACCTTTGGACCTCGATGTTGCTCAGCAGGCCCACAGGAGTCTGCAGGTACTCAGGGTTCTTGGAGGGAAAATGATGCACACCCGAGGGGCCTACGAGTCCTGCAAAGGGTACTTCCTTTATAATAAAGCAGAACAGGGGCTTCCCTGGTGGCGCAGTGGTTGAGAATATGCCTGCCAATGCAGGGGACACGGGTTCGAGCCCTGGTCTGAGAGGATCACACATGCCGCGGAGAAACTGGGCCCGTGGGCCACAATGACTGAACCTGCGTGTCTGGAGCCTGTGCTCCGCAACAAGAGAGGCCGCGATAGTGAGAGGCCCGCGCACCGCGATGAAGAGTGGCCCCATTTGCCGCAACTGGAGAGAGCCCTAGCACAGAAACGAAGACCCAACATAGCGATCAATCAATCAAAAAATAAATCTTAAAAAAAATAAAAAATAAAAAAAATAAAATAAAATCAAGCAGAACAGCGACTAAGACCTCATGGAAACAGCTGCATGCCTCCCTTTCTGCGTGGCTACTCAGGGACTTACCTCGAGGCCAGTACTCACGTTGAGTTTCCCTTTAGCTCTAGAGCGTGGCAGGATGAGCTCCACCCCGGCCATCGAAGCAGCCAGCATAGCTAGTGAAAAGTCATTTTCTACCCAGAGCCATGCCTACAGTGGCTAGTGGCCTGTCAACAGCAGTCAATTTCAAGTAGCTTCAAGGCAGCATGAATGGAGCTTTCAAAATGGCAAAGCAAGGCTAGTTCCATCAGGCCCCCATTTCCAAGGGCACACGCAGCATATATCCCGGTGCTTTCTAAGAAGTCCAAAGAGACACAGGTTACCCAGTGGTTCCTTCCCTGAATCAACTCCTCGAAGCAGGGTGTTCTGCAAATAGCGAACTGCCTCAACGAAGGAACGCCCCAGCTAGGCCTCCGGGCCCGTGGCTCTTCAAAAGCCTGCAGTGTTACCAGAGGAACTGGGCTTTAGTTGCAGGCGGAACGCAAGCCGACTTTCTCTTGGAGGCAGGGAGACTTCAGGCAGGGACTCCCAGATGGAATAGGAAGCCGAGGGTTTTTCTCAGTGCAGCTCAGACTTGGGCAATGAGCCAGTCTTGCACGGCACGTTGGACCTGATAGAACGGTGTACGTGGACCTGTTCGAGTGCTGGGGAATTCAAACTGTCCCAAGAAGGAGTGCAATGTGTTGCCCTACACTCGGCATACACAGAGTGGCTCCGAAGGGATATGGGCCTGGATGTGGCTTAGCGGGCCCATGGGGGCCTCGGGGTACTCAGTGTTCTTGCAGGAAATAGGGTGCCCACGCGAGGCTCCTAGATGTCCTGCAAAGCATACTGACATTAAAATAATGCAGAGCAGGGGCTTCCCTTGTGGTGCAATGTTTGGGAATCCACCTGCCGATGCAGCGGACATGGGTTCGAGCCCTGGTCCACCAAGATCTCACATGCTGCGGAGCACCTAAGCCCGTGAACCACAACGACTGAGCCTGCGTGCTAGAGCCCGGGAGCCACAACGACTAAGCCCGCATGACAGAACTAATGAAGTCCACGTGCCTAGAGCCTGTGCTCCACAACAAGAGGAGTCACGGCAAAGAGAAGCCCGCGCACCGCATCGAAGAGTAGCCCCCGCTCGCTGCAACTAGAGAAAGCTCACATGCAGCAACGACGACCCAACACAGTAAAAAAAAATGATATATTAAATAAATAAATAAATAGATAGATAGATAAACAAATAAATAAATAAATAAACTAATGCAAAGCAGTGGCTACGGCCTCCTGAAAACTGCTGCACGCCTCCGCTTCTGCACGGCAATTCAGGGCCTTACCTTGAGGCAAGTGCTCACGCTGAGTGTCCCGTTAGCGCCACAGCATGGTAGGATGCTGACTTTCTCCTCGAGTAGAGTGACTTCAGGTACGAGGCCCTCGAAGAATTCTACGCAGAGTGTTTTATCATGGCAGCTCAGACGGGGGCCGTGACGAACACTTCCAGGGAACGTCGCACTGGCTAGAAATGTGGTCCTGGTGCTGTTCCAGTGCTCTGGAAATGTAGCTCTCCCTAAGGAACAGGCAGTGTGTTGCCCATCACTCGGCATACACAGAGGGCCTCCGAGGGACCGACCTTTGGGACTCGATGTTGCTCAGCAGGCCCACAGGAGTCTGGAGGTACTCAGGGTTCTTGGAGGGAAAATGATGCACACCCGTGGGGCCTACAAGTCGTGAAAAGGGTACTTCCTTTAAAATAAAGCAGAACAGGGGCTTCCGTGGTGGCGCAGTGGTTGAGAATATGCCTGCCAATGCAGGGGACACGAGTTCTAGCCCTGGTCTGAGAGGATCACACATGCCGCGGACAAACTGGGCCCGTGGGCCACAACGACTGACCTGCGCGTCTGGAGCCTGTGCTCTGCAACAAGAGAGGCGGCGATAGTGAGAGGCCCGCGCACCGCGATGAAGAGTGGCCCCATTTGCCGCAACTGGAGAGAACCCTAGCACAGAAATGAAGACCCAACATAGCGATCAATCAATCAAAAAATAAACCTTAAAAAAATAAAAAATAAAAAAATAAAATAAAATCAAGCAGAACAGCGACTAAGACCTCATGGAAACAGCTGCATGCCTCCCTTTCTGCGCGGCTACTCAGGGACTTACCTCGAGGCCAGTACTCACATTGAGTTTCCCTTTAGCTCTAGAGCGTGGCAGGATGAGCTCCACCCCGGCCATCGAAGCAGCCGGCATAGCTAGAGAAAACTCATTTTCTACCCAGAGCCATGCCTACAGTGCCTAGTGGCCTGTCAACAGCAGTCAATTTCAAGTAGCTTCAAGGCAGCATGAATGGAGCTTTCAAAATGGGAAAGCAAGGCTAGTTCCATCAGGCCCCCATTTCCAAGGGCACACGCAGCATATATCCCGGTGCTTTCTAAGAAGTCCAAAGAGACACAGGTTAGCAAGTGGTTCCTTCCCTGAATCAACTCCTCGAAGCAGGGTGTTCTGCAAATAGCGAATTGCCTCAACGAAGGAATGCCCCAGCTAGGCCTCCGGGCCCGTGGCTCTTCAAAAGCCTGAAGTGTTACCCGAGGAACTGGACAATAGTTGCAGTCGGAACGCAAGCTGACTTTCTCTTGGAGGCAGGGAGACTTCAGGCAGGGACTCCCAGATGGAATACGAAGCCGAGGGTTTTTCTCAGTGCAGCTCAGACTTGGGCAATGAGCCAGTCTTGCACGGCACGTTGGATCTGATAAAACGGTGTACGTGGACCTGTTCGAGTGCTGGGGAATTCAAGCTGTCCCAAAAAGGAGTGCAGTGTGTTGCCCTACACTCGGCATACACAGAGTGGCTCCGAAGGGCTATGGGCCTGGATGTGGCTTAGCGGGCCCATGGGGGCCTCGGGGTACTCAGTGTTCTTGCAGGAAATAGGGTGCCCACGCGAGGCTCCTAGATGTCCTGCAAAGCATAATGACATTAAAATAATGCAGAGCAGGGGCTTCCCTTGTGGTGCAATGTTTGGGAATCCACCTGCCGATGAAGCGGACATGGGTTCGAGCCCTGGTCCACCAAGATCTCACATGCTGCGGAGTACTTAAGCCCGTGAACCACAACGACTGAGCCTGCGCTGTAGAGCCCGGGAGCCACAACGACTGAGCCCGCATGCCAGAACTAATGAAGTCCAAGTGCCTAGAGCCTGTGCTCCACAACAAGAGGAGTCACCGCAGTTAGAAGCCCGCGCACCGCAACGAAGAGTAGCCCCCGCTCGCTGCAACTAGAGAAAGCTCACATGCAGCAACGACGACCCAACACAGTAAAAAAAAAATGATATATTAAATAAATAGATAGATAAACAAATAAATAAATAAATAAACTAATGCAGAGCAGTGGCTACGGCCTCCTGAAAACTGCTGCACGCCTCCGCTTCTGCACGGCAATTCAGGGCCTTACCTTGAGGCAAGTGCTCACGCTGAGTGTCCCGTTAGCGCCACAGCATGGTAGGATGCTGACTTTCTCCTCGAGCAGAGTGACTTCAGGTACGAGGCCCTCGAAGAATTCTACGCAGGGTGTTTTCTCATGGCAGCTCAGACGGGGGCCGTGACGAACACTTCCAGGGCACGTCCCACTGGCTAGAAATGTGGTCCTGGGGCTGTTCCAGTGCTCTGGAAATGTAGCTCTCCCTAAGGAACAGGCAGTGTGTTGCCCATCACTCGGCATACACAGAGGGCCTCCGAGGGACCGACCTTTGGGCCTCGATGTTGCTCAGCAGGCCCACAGGAGTCTGGAGGTACTCAGGGTTCTTGGAGGGAAAATGATGCACACCCAAGGGGCCTACGAGTCCTGAAAAGGGTACTTCCTTTAAAATAAAGCAGAGCAGGGGCTTCCATGGTGGCGCAGGGGTTGAGAATATGCCTGCCAATGCAAGGGACACGGGTTTGAGCCCTGGTCTGAGAGGATCACACATGCCGCAGAGAAACTGGGCCCGTGGGCCACAATGATTGAACCTGCACGTCTGGAGCCTGTGCTCCGCAACAAGAGAGGCCGCGATAGTGAGAGGCCCGCGCACCGCGATGAAGAGTGGCCCCATTTGCCGCAACTGGAGAGAGCCCTACCACAGAAACGAAGACCCAACATAGCGATCACTCAATCAAAAAATAAATCTTAAAAAAAAATAAAAAATAAAAAAAATAAAATAAAATCAAGCAGAACAGCGAGTAAGACCTCATGGAAACAGCTGCATGCCTCCCTTTCTGCGCGGCTACTCAGGGACTTACCTCGAGGCCAGTACTCACGTTGAGTTTCCCTTTAGCTCTAGGGCGTGGCAGGATGAGCTCCACGCCGGCCATCGAAGCAGCCGGCATAGCTAGAGAAAACTCATTTTCCACCCAGAGCCATGCCTACAGTGGCTAGTGGCCTGTCAACAGCAGCCAATTTCAAGTAGCTTCAAGGCAGCATGAATGCAGCTTTCAAAATGGGAAAGCAAGGCTAGTTCCATCAGGCCCCCATTTCTAAGGGCACATGCAGCATATATCCCGGTGCTTTCTAAGAAGTCCAAAGAGACACAGGTTACCCAGTGGTTCCTTCCCTGAATCAACTCCTCGAAGCAGGGTGTTCTGCAAATAGCGAACTGCCTCAACGAAGGAACGACCCAGATAGGCCTCCGGGCCCGTGGCTCTTCAAAAGCCTGCAGTGTTGCCAGAGGAACTGGGCTTTAGTTTCAGGCGGAACGCAAGCCGACTTTCTCTTGGAGGCAGGGAGACTTCAGGCAGAGACTCCCAGATGGAATAAGAAGCCGAGGGTTTTTCTCAGTGTAGCTCAGACTTGAGCAATGAGCCAGACTTGCACGGCACGTTGGATCTGCTAGAACGGTGTTCGTGGACCTGTTCGAGTGCTGGGGAATTCAAGCTATCCCAAGAAGGAGTGCAGTGTGTTGCCCTACACTCGGCATACACAGAGTGGCTCCGAAGGGCTATGGGCCTGGATGTGGCTTAGCGGGCCCATGGGGGCCTCGGGGTACTCAGTGTTCTTGCAGGAAATAGGGTGCCCACGCGAGGCTCCTAGATGTCCTGCAAAGCATACTGACATTAAAATAATGCAGAGCAGGGGCTTCCTTTGTGGTGCAATATTTGGGAATCCACCTGCCAATGAAGCGGACATGGGTTCGAGCCCTGGTCCACCAAGATCTCACATGCTGCGGAGTACTTAAGCCCGTGAACCACAACGACTGAGCCTGCGCTGTAGAGCCCGGGAGCCACAACGACTGAGCCCGCATGCCAGAACTAATGAAGTCCACGTGCCTAGAGCCTGTGCTCCACAACAAGAGGAGTCACCGCAATGAGAAGCCCGCGCACCGCAATGAAGAGTAGCCCCCGCTCGCTGCAACGAGAGAAAGCTCACATGCAGCAACGACGACCCAACACAGTAAAAAAAAAAATGATATATTAAATAAATAAATAAATAGATAGATAAACAAATAAATAAATAAATAAACTAATGCAGAGCAGTGGCTACGGCCTCCTGAAAACTGCTGCACGCCTCCGCTTCTGCACGGCAATTCAGGGCCTTACCTTGAGGCAAGTGCTCACGCTGAGTGTCCCGTTAGCGCCACAGCATGGTAGTATGCTGACTTTCTCCTCGAGCAGAGTGACTTCAGGTACGAGGCCCTCGAAGAATTCTACGCAGAGTGTTTTCTCATGGCAGCTCAGACGGGGGCCGTGACGAACACTTCCAGGGCACGTCGCACTGGCTAGAAATGTGGTCCTGAGGCTGTTCCAGTGCTCTGGAAATGTAGCTCTCCTTAAGGAACAGGCAGTGTGTTGCCCATCACTCGGCATACACAGAGGGCCTCCGAGGGACCGACCTTTGGACCTCGATGTTGCTCAGCAGGCCCACAGGAGTCTGCAGGTACTCAGGGTTCTTGGAGGGAAAATGATGCACACCCGAGGGGCCTACGAGTCCTGCAAAGGGTACTTCCTTTATAATAAAGCAGAACAGGGGCTTCCCTGGTGGCGCAGTGGTTGAGAATATGCCTGCCAATGCAGGGGACACGGGTTCGAGCCCTGGTCTGAGAGGATCACACATGCCGCGGAGAAACTGGGCCCGTGGGCCACAATGACTGAACCTGCGTGTCTGGAGCCTGTGCTCCGCAACAAGAGAGGCCGCGATAGTGAGAGGCCCGCGCACCGCGATGAAGAGTGGCCCCATTTGCCGCAACTGGAGAGAGCCCTAGCACAGAAACGAAGACCCAACATAGCGATCAATCAATCAAAAAATAAATCTTAAAAAAAATAAAAAATAAAAAAAATAAAATAAAATCAAGCAGAACAGCGACTAAGACCTCATGGAAACAGCTGCATGCCTCCCTTTCTGCGTGGCTACTCAGGGACTTACCTCGAGGCCAGTACTCACGTTGAGTTTCCCTTTAGCTCTAGAGCGTGGCAGGATGAGCTCCACCCCGGCCATCGAAGCAGCCAGCATAGCTAGTGAAAAGTCATTTTCTACCCAGAGCCATGCCTACAGTGGCTAGTGGCCTGTCAACAGCAGTCAATTTCAAGTAGCTTCAAGGCAGCATGAATGGAGCTTTCAAAATGGCAAAGCAAGGCTAGTTCCATCAGGCCCCCATTTCCAAGGGCACACGCAGCATATATCCCGGTGCTTTCTAAGAAGTCCAAAGAGACACAGGTTACCCAGTGGTTCCTTCCCTGAATCAACTCCTCGAAGCAGGGTGTTCTGCAAATAGCGAACTGCCTCAACGAAGGAACGCCCCAGCTAGGCCTCCGGGCCCGTGGCTCTTCAAAAGCCTGCAGTGTTACCAGAGGAACTGGGCTTTAGTTGCAGGCGGAACGCAAGCCGACTTTCTCTTGGAGGCAGGGAGACTTCAGGCAGGGACTCCCAGATGGAATACGAAGCCGAGGGTTTTTCTCAGTGCAGCTCAGACTTGGGCAATGAGCCAGTCTTGCACGGCACGTTGGACCTGATAGAACGGTGTACGTGGACCTGTTCGAGTGCTGGGGAATTCAAACTGTCCCAAGAAGGAGTGCAATGTGTTGCCCTACACTCGGCATACACAGAGTGGCTCCGAAGGGATATGGGCCTGGATGTGGCTTAGCGGCCCCATGGGGGCCTCGGGGTACTCAGTGTTCTTGCAGGAAATAGGGTGCCCACGCGAGGCTCCTAGATGTCCTGCAAAGCATACTAACATTAAAATAATGTAGAGCAGGGGCTTCCCTTGTGGTGCAATGTTTGGGAATCCACCTGCCGATGAAGCGGACATGGGTTCGAGCCCTGGTCCACCAAGATCTCACATGCTGCGGAGTACTTAAGCCCGTGAACCACAACGACTGAGCCTGCGCTGTAGAGACCGGGAGCCACAACGACTGAGCCCGCATGCCAGAACTAATGAAGTCCAAGTGCCTAGAGCCTGTGCTCCACAACAAGAGGAGTCACCGCAATTAGAAGCCCGCGCACCGCAACGAAGAGTAGCCCCCGCTCGCTGCAACTAGAGAAAGCTCACATGCAGCAACGACGACCCAACACATTAAAAAAAAAAGATATATTAAATAAATAAATAAATAAATAGATAGATAAACAAATAAATAAATAAATAAACTAATGCAGAGCTGTGGCTACGGCCTCCTGAAAACTGCTGCACGCCTCCGCTTCTGCACGGCAATTCAGGGCCTTACCTTGAGGCAAGTGCTCACGCTGAGTGTCCCGTTAGCGCCACAGCATGGTAGGATGCTGACTTTCTCCTCGAGCAGAGTGACTTCAGGGTACGAGGCCCTCGAAGAATTCTACGCAGAGTGTTTTCTCATGGCAGCTCAGACGGGGGCCGTGACGAACACTTCCAGGGCACGTCGCACTGGCTAGATATGTGGTCCTGGGGCTGTTCCAGTGCTCTGGAAATGTAGCTCTCCTTAAGGAACAGGCAGTGTGTTGCCCATCACTCGGCATACACAGCGGGCCTCCGAGGGACCGACCTCTGGGCCTCGATGTTGCTCAGCAGGCCCACAGGAGTCTGGAGGTACTCAGGGTTCTTGGAGGGAAAATGATGCACACCCGAGGGGACTACGAGTCCTGAAAAGGGGACTTCTTTTAAAATAAAGCAGAACAGGGGCTTCCCTGGTGGCGCAGTGGTTGAGAATATGCCTGCCAATGCAGGGGACACGGGTTCGAGCCCTGGTCTGAGAGGATCACACATGCCGCGGAGAAACTGGGCCCGTGGGCCACAATGACTGAACCTGCGCGTCTGGAGCCTGTGCTCTGCAACAAGAGAGGCCGCGATAGTGAGAGGCCCGCGCACCGCGATGAAGAGTGGCCCCATTTGCCTCAACTGGAGAGAGCCCTAGCACAGAAATGAAGACCCAACATAGCAATCAATCAATCAAAAAATAAACCTTAAAAAAATATAAAAAATAAAAAAATAAAATAAAATCAAGCAGAACAGCGACTAAGACCTCATGGAAACAGCTGCATGCCTCCCTTTCTGCGCGGCTACTCAGGGACTTACCTCGAGGCCAGTACTCACGTTGAGTTTCCCTTTAGCTCTAGAGCATGGCAGGATGAGCTCCACTCCGGCCATCGAAGCAGCCGGCATAGCTAGAGAAAACTCATTTTCTACCCAGAGCCATGCCTACAGTGGCTCGTGGCCTGTCAACAGCAGTCAATTTCAAGTAGCTTCAAGGCAGCATGAAAGGAGCTTTCAAAATGCGAAAGCAAGGCTAGTTCCATCAGGCCCCCATTTCCAAGGGCACACGCAGCATATATCCCGGTGCTTTCTAATAAGTGCAAAGAGACACAGGTTACCCAGTGGTTCCTTTCCTGAATCAACTCCTTGAAGCAGGGTGTTCTGCATATAGCGAACTGCCTCAACGAAGGAACGCCCCAGCTAGGCCTCCGGCCCCGTGGCTCTTCAAAAGCCTGAAGTGTTTCCCAAGGAACTGGCCTTTAGTTGCAGTCGGAACGCAAGCCGACTTTCTCTTGGGGGCAGGGAGACTTCAGGCAGGGACTCCCAGATGGAATACGAAGCTGAGGGTTTTTCTCAGTGCAGCTCAGACTTGGGCAATGAGCCAGACTTGCACGGCACGTTGGACCTGCTAGAACGGTGTTCGTGGACCTGTTCGAGTGCTGGGGAATTTAAGCTGTCCCAAGAAGGAGTGCAGTGTGTTGCCCTACACTCGGCATACACATAGTGGCTCCGAAGGGCTATGGGCCTGGATGTGGCTTAGCGGGCCCATGGGGGCCTCGGGATACTCAGTGTTCTTGCAGGAAATAGGGTGCCCACGCGAGGCTCCTAGATGTCCTGCAAAGCATACTGACATTAAAATAATGCAGAGCAGGGGCTTCCCTTGTGGTGCAATGTTTGGGAATCCACCTGCCGATGAAGCGGACATGGGTTCGAGCCCTGGTCCACCAAGATCTCACATGCCGCGGAGCACCTAAGCCCGTGAACCACAACGACTGAGCCTGCGCTCTAGAGCCCGGGAGCCACGACGACTGAGCCCGCATGCCAGAACTAATGAAGTCCACGTGCCTAGAGCCTGTGCTCCACAACAAGAGGAGTCACCGCAATGAGAAGCCCGCGCACCGCAATGAAGAGTAGCCCCCGCTCGCTGCAACTAGAGAAAGCTCACATGTAGCAACGACGACCCAACACAGTAAAAAAAAAAATGATATATTAAATAAATAAATAAATAGATAGATAAACAAATAAATAAATAAATAAACTAATGCAGAGCAGTGGCTGCGGCCTCCTGAAAACTGCTGCACGCCTCCGCTTCTGCATGGCAATTCAGGGCCTTACCTTGAGGCAAGTGCTCATGCTGAGTGTCCCGTTAGCGCCACAGCATGGTAGGATGCTGACTTTCTCCTCGAGCAGAGTGACTTCAGGTAGGAGGCCCTCGAAGAATTCTACGGAGAGTGTTTTCTCATGGCAGCTCAGACGGGGGCCGTGACGAACACATCCAGGGCACGTCGCACTGGCTAGAAATGTGGTCCTGAGGCTGTTCCAGTGCTCTGGAAATGTAGCTCTCCTTAAGGAACGTACAGTGTGTTGCTCATCACTCGGCATACACAGAGGGCCTCCGAGGGACCGACCTTTGGGCCTCGATGTTGCTCAGCAGGCCCACAGGAGTCTGGAGGTACTCAGGGTTCTTGGAGGGAAAATGATGCACACCCGAGGGGCCTACGAGTCCTGCAAAGGGTACTTCCTTTATAATAAAGCAGAACAGGGGCTTCCCTGGTGGCGCAGTGGTTGAGAATATGCCTGCCAATGCAGGGGACACGGGTTCGAGCCCTGGTCTGAGAGGATCACACATGCCGCGGAGAAACTGGGCCCGTGGGCCACAATGACTGAACCTGCGTGTCTGGAGCCTGTGCTCCACAACAAGAGAGGCCGCGATAGTGAGAGGCCCGCGCACCGCGATGAAGAGTGGCCCCATTTGCCGCAACTGGAGAGAGCCCTAGCACAGAAACGAAGACCCAACATAGCGATCAATCAATCAAAAAATAAATCTTAAAAAAAATAAAAAATAAAAAAAATAAAATAAAATCAAGCAGAACAGCGACTAAGACCTCATGGAAACAGCTGCATGCCTCCCTTTCTGCGCGGCTACTCAGGAACTTACCTCGAGGCCAGTACTTACGTTGAGTTTCCCTTTAGCTCTAGAGCGTGGCAGGATGAGCTCCACCCCGGCCATCGAAGCAGCCGGCATAGCTAGAGAAAAGTCATTTTCTACCCAGAGCCATGCCTACAGTGGCTAGTGGCCTGTCAACAGCAGTCAATTTCAAGTAGCTTCAAGGCAGCATGAATGGAGCTTTCAAAATGGCAAAGCAAGGCTAGTTCCATCAGGCCCCCATTTCCAAGGGCACACGCAGCATATATCCCGGTGCTTTCTAAGAAGTCCAAAGAGACACAGGTTACCCAGTGGTTCCTTCCCTGAATCAACTCCTCGAAGCAGGGTGTTCTGCAAATAGCGAACTGCCTCAACGAAGGAACGCCCCAGCTAGGCCTCCGGGCCCGTGGCTCTTCAAAAGCCTGCAGTGTTACCAGAGGAACTGGGCTTTAGTTGCAGGCGGAACGCAAGCCGACTTTCTCTTGGAGGCAGGGAGACTTCAGGCAGGGACTCCCAGATGGAATACGAAGCCGAGGGTTTTTCTCAGTGCAGCTCAGACTTGGGCAATGAGCCAGACTTGCACGGCACGTTGGACCTGCTAGAATGGTGTTCGTGGACCTGTTCGAGTGCTGGGGAATTCAAGCTGTCCCAAGAAGGAGTGCAGTGTGTTGCCCTACACTCGGCATACACAGAGTGGCTGGGAAGGGCTATGGGCCTGGATGTGGCTTAGCGGGCCCATGGGGGCCTCGGGGTACTCAGTGTTCTTGCAGGAAATAGGGTGCCCATGCGAGGCTCCTAGATGTCCTGCAAAGCATACTGACATTAAAATAATGCAGAGCAGGGGCTTCCCTTGTGGTGCAATGTTTGGGAATCCACCTGCCGATGAAGCGGACATGGGTTCGAGCCCTGGTCCACCAAGATCTCACATGCTGCGGAGTACTTAAGCCCGTGAACCACAACGACTGAGCCTGCGCTGTAGAGACCGGGAGCCACAACAACTGAGCCCGCATGCCAGAACTAATGAAGTCCAAGTGCCTAGAGCCTGTGCTCCACAACAAGAGGAGTCACCGCAATTAGAAGCCCGCGCACGGCAACGAAGAGTAGCCCCCGCTCGCTGCAACTAGAGAAAGCTCACATGCAGCAACGACGACCCAACACAGTAAAAAAAAAAGATATATTAAATAAATAAATAAATAGATAGATAAACAAATAAATAAATAAATAAACTAATGCAGAGCTGTGGCTACGGCCTCCTGAAAACTGCTGCACGCCTCCGCTTCTGCACGGCAATTCAGGGCCTTACCTTGAGGCAAGTGCTCAGGCTGAGTGTCCCGTTAGCGCCACAGCATGGTAGGATGCTGACTTTCTCCTCGAGCAGAGTGACTTCAGGTACGAGGCCCTCGAAGAATTCTACGCAGAGTGTTTTCTCATGGCAGCTCAGACGGGGGCCGTGACGAACACTTCCAGGGCACGTCGCACTGGCTAGAAATGTGGTCCTGGGGCTGTTCCAGTGCTCTGGAAATGTAGCTCTCCTTAAGGAACAGGCAGTGTGTTGCCCATCACTCGGCATACACAGCGGGCCTCCGAGGGACCGACCTTTGGGCCTCGATGTTGCTCAGCAGGCCCACAGGAGTCTGGAGGTACTCAGGGTTCTTGGAGGGAAAATGATGCACACCCAAGGGGCCTACGAGTCCTGAAAAGGGTACTTCCTTTAAAATAAAGCAGAGCAGGGGCTTCCATGGTGGTGCAGGGGTTGAGAATATGCCTGCCAATGCAAGGGACACGGGTTTGAGCCCTGGTCTGAGAGGATCACACATGCCGCGGAGAAACTGGGCCCGTGGGCCACAATGACTGAACCTGCACGTCTGGAGCCTGTGCTCCGCAACAAGAGAGGCCGCGATAGTGAGAGGCCCGCGCACCGCGATGAAGAGTGGCCCCATTTGCCGCAACTGGAGAGAGCCCTACCACAGAAACGAAGACCCAACATAGCGATCACTCAATCAAAAAATAAATCTTAAAAAAAAATAAAAAATAAAAAAAATAAAATAAAATCAAGCAGAACAGCGAGTAAGACCTCATGGAAACAGCTGCATGCCTCCCTTTCTGCGCGGCTACTCAGGGACTTACCTCGAGGCCAGTACTCACGTTGAGTTTCCCTTTAGCTCTAGGGCGTGGCAGGATGAGCTCCACGCCGGCCATCGAAGCAGCCGGCATAGCTAGAGAAAACTCATTTTCCACCCAGAGCCATGCCTACAGTGGCTAGTGGCCTGTCAACAGCAGCCAATTTCAAGTAGCTTCAAGGCAGCATGAATGCAGCTTTCAAAATGGGAAAGCAAGGCTAGTTCCATCAGGCCCCCATTTCTAAGGGCACATGCAGCATATATCCCGGTGCTTTCTAAGAAGTCCAAAGAGACACAGGTTACCCAGTGGTTCCTTCCCTGAATCAACTCCTCGAAGCAGGGTGTTCTGCAAATAGCGAACTGCCTCAACGAAGGAACGACCCAGATAGGCCTCCGGGCCCGTGGCTCTTCAAAAGCCTGCAGTGTTACCAGAGGAACTGGGCTTTAGTTTCAGGCGGAACGCAAGCCGACATTCTCTTGGAGGCAGGGAGACTTCAGGCAGAGACTCCCAGATGGAATAAGAAGCCGAGGGTTTTTCTCAGTGTAGCTCAGACTTGAGCAATGAGCCAGACTTGCACGGCACGTTGGATCTGCTAGAACGGTGTTCGTGGACCTGTTCGAGTGCTGGGGAATTCAAGCTATCCCAAGAAGGAGTGCAGTGTGTTGCCTTACACTCGGCATACACAGAGTGGCTCCGAAGGGCTATGGGCCTGGATGTGGCTTAGCGGGCCCATGGGGGCCTCGGGGTACTCAGTGTTCTTGCAGGAAATAGGGTGCCCACGCGAGGCTCCTAGATGTCCTGCAAAGCATACTGACATTAAAATAATGCAGAGCAGGGGCTTCCTTTGTGGTGCAATATTTGGGAATCCACCTGCCAATGAAGCGGATATGGGTTCGAGCCCTGGTCCACCAAGATCTCACATGCTGCGGAGTACTTAAGCCCGTGAACCACAACGACTGAGCCTGCGCTGTAGAGCCCGGGAGCCACAACGACTGAGCCCGCATGCCAGAACTAATGAAGTCCACGTACCTAGAGCCTGTGCTCCACAACAAAAGGAGTCACCGCAATTAGAAGCCTGCGCACCGCAACGAAGAGTAGCCCCCGCTCGCTGCAACTAGAGAAAGCTCACATGCAGCAACGACGACCCAACACAGTAAAAAAAAAATGATATTAAATAACTAAATAAATAAATAGATAGATAAACAAATAAATAAATAAATAAACTAATGCAGAGCTGTGGCTACGGCCTCCTGAAAACTGCTGCACGCCTCCGCTTCTGCACGGCAATTCAGGGCCTTACCTTGAGGCAAGTGCTCACGCTGAGTGTCCCGTTAGCGCCACAGCATGGTAGGATGCTGACTTTCTCCTCGAGCAGACTGACTTCAGGTACGAGGCCCTCGAAGAATTCTACGCAGAGTGTTTTCTCATGGCAGCTCAGACGGGGGCCGTGACGAACACTTCCAGGGCACGTCGCACTGGCTAGAAATGTGGTCCTGGGACTGTTCCAGTGCTCTGGAAATGTAGCTCTCCTTAAGGAACAGGCAGTGTGTTACCCATCACTCGGCATACACAGCGGGCCTCCGAGGGACCGACCTTTGGGCCTCGATGTTGCTCAGCAGGCCCACAGGAGTCTGGAGGTACTCAGGGTTCTTGGAGGGAAAATGATGCACACCCGAGGGGCCTACGAGTCCTGCAAAGGGTACTTCCTTTATAATAAAGCAGAACAGGGGCTTCCCTGGTGGCGCAGTGGTTGAGAATATGCCTGCCAATGCAGGGGACACGGGTTCGAGCCCTGGTCTGAGAGGATCACACATGCCGCGGAGAAACTGGGCCCGTGGGCCACAATGACTGAACCTGCGTGTCTGGAGCCTGTGCTCCGCAACAAGAGAGGCCGCGATAGTGAGAGGCCCGCGCACCGCGATGAAGAGTGGCCCCATTTGCCGCAACTGGAGAGAGCCCTAGCACAGAAACGAAGACCCAACATAGCGATCAATCAATCAAAAAATAAATCTTAAAAAAAATAAAAAATAAAAAAAATAAAATAAAATCAAGCAGAACAGCGACTAAGACCTCATGGAAACAGCTGCATGCCTCCCTTTCTGCGTGGCTACTCAGGGACTTACCTCGAGGCCAGTACTCACGTTGAGTTTCCCTTTAGCTCTAGAGCGTGGCAGGATGAGCTCCACCCCGGCCATCGAAGCAGCCAGCATAGCTAGTGAAAAGTCATTTTCTACCCAGAGCCATGCCTACAGTGGCTAGTGGCCTGTCAACAGCAGTCAATTTCAAGTAGCTTCAAGGCAGCATGAATGGAGCTTTCAAAATGGCAAAGCAAGGCTAGTTCCATCAGGCCCCCATTTCCAAGGGCACACGCAGCATATATCCCGGTGCTTTCTAAGAAGTCCAAAGAGACACAGGTTACCCAGTGGTTCCTTCCCTGAATCAACTCCTCGAAGCAGGGTGTTCTGCAAATAGCGAACTGCCTCAACGAAGGAACGCCCCAGCTAGGCCTCCGGGCCCGTGGCTCTTCAAAAGCCTGCAGTGTTACCAGAGGAACTGGGCTTTAGTTGCAGGCGGAACGCAAGCCGACTTTCTCTTGGAGGCAGGGAGACTTCAGGCAGGGACTCCCAGATGGAATACGAAGCCGAGGGTTTTTCTCAGTGCAGCTCAGACTTGGGCAATGAGCCAGTCTTGCACGGCACGTTGGACCTGATAGAACGGTGTACGTGGACCTGTTCGAGTGCTGGGGAATTCAAACTGTCCCAAGAAGGAGTGCAATGTGTTGCCCTACACTCGGCATACACAGAGTGGCTCCGAAGGGATATGGGCCTGGATGTGGCTTAGCGGGCCCATGGGGGCCTCGGGGTACTCAGTGTTCTTGCAGGAAATAGGGTGCCCACGCGAGGCTCCTAGATGTCCTGCAAAGCATACTAACATTAAAATAATGTAGAGCAGGGGCTTCCCTTGTGGTGCAATGTTTGGGAATCCACCTGCCGATGAAGCGGACATGGGTTCGAGCCCTGGTCCACCAAGATCTCACATGCTGCGGAGTACTTAAGCCCGTGAACCACAACGACTGAGCCTGCGCTGTAGAGACCGGGAGCCACAACGACTGAGCCCGCATGCCAGAACTAATGAAGTCCAAGTGCCTAGAGCCTGTGCTCCACAACAAGAGGAGTCACCGCAATTAGAAGCCCGCGCACCGCAACGAAGAGTAGCCCCCGCTCGCTGCAACTAGAGAAAGCTCACATGCAGCAACGACGACCCAACACATTAAAAAAAAAAGATATATTAAATAAATAAATAAATAAATAGATAGATAAACAAATAAATAAATAAATAAACTAATGCAGAGCTGTGGCTACGGCCTCCTGAAAACTGCTGCACGCCTCCGCTTCTGCACGGCAATTCAGGGCCTTACCTTGAGGCAAGTGCTCACGCTGAGTGTCCCGTTAGCGCCACAGCATGGTAGGATGCTGACTTTCTCCTCGAGCAGAGTGACTTCAGGGTACGAGGCCCTCGAAGAATTCTACGCAGAGTGTTTTCTCATGGCAGCTCAGATGGGGGCCGTGACGAACACTTCCAGGGCACGTCGCACTGGCTAGATATGTGGTCCTGGGGCTGTTCCAGTGCTCTGGAAATGTAGCTCTCCTTAAGGAACAGGCAGTGTGTTGCCCATCACTCGGCATACACAGCGGGCCTCCGAGGGACCGACCTCTGGGCCTCGATGTTGCTCAGCAGGCCCACAGGAGTCTGGAGGTACTCAGGGTTCTTGGAGGGAAAATGATGCACACCCGAGGGGACTACGAGTCCTGAAAAGGGGACTTCTTTTAAAATAAAGCAGAACAGGGGCTTCCCTGGTGGCGCAGTGGTTGAGAATATGCCTGCCAATGCAGGGGACACGGGTTCGAGCCCTGGTCTGAGAGGATCACACATGCCGCGGAGAAACTGGGCCCGTGGGCCACAATGACTGAACCTGCGCGTCTGGAGCCTGTGCTCTGCAACAAGAGAGGCCGCGATAGTGAGAGGCCCGCGCACCGCGATGAAGAGTGGCCCCATTTGCCTCAACTGGAGAGAGCCCTAGCACAGAAATGAAGACCCAACATAGCAATCAATCAATCAAAAAATAAACCTTAAAAAAATATAAAAAATAAAAAAATAAAATAAAATCAAGCAGAA
Organism: Balaenoptera physalus; assembly: GCF_965194825.1. Lineage (NCBI taxonomy): Eukaryota > Metazoa > Chordata > Mammalia > Artiodactyla > Balaenopteridae > Balaenoptera > Balaenoptera physalus. The sequence goes on from NC_138890.1 coordinate 179,233,967, forward strand.
CAGCGACTAAGACCTCATGGAAACAGCTGCATGCCTCCCTTTCTGCGCGGCTACTCAGGGACTTACCTCGAGGCCAGTACTCACGTTGAGTTTCCCTTTAGCTCTAGAGCATGGCAGGATGAGCTCCACTCCGGCCATCGAAGCAGCCGGCATAGCTAGAGAAAACTCATTTTCTACCCAGAGCCATGCCTACAGTGGCTCGTGGCCTGTCAACAGCAGTCAATTTCAAGTAGCTTCAAGGCAGCATGAAAGGAGCTTTCAAAATGCGAAAGCAAGGCTAGTTCCATCAGGCCCCCATTTCCAAGGGCACACGCAGCATATATCCCGGTGCTTTCTAATAAGTGCAAAGAGACACAGGTTACCCAGTGGTTCCTTTCCTGAATCAACTCCTTGAAGCAGGGTGTTCTGCATATAGCGAACTGCCTCAACGAAGGAACGCCCCAGCTAGGCCTCCGGCCCCGTGGCTCTTCAAAAGCCTGAAGTGTTTCCCAAGGAACTGGCCTTTAGTTGCAGTCGGAACGCAAGCCGACTTTCTCTTGGGGGCAGGGAGACTTCAGGCAGGGACTCCCAGATGGAATACGAAGCCGAGGGTTTTTCTCAGTGCAGCTCAGACTTGGGCAATGAGCCAGACTTGCACGGCACGTTGGACCTGCTAGAACGGTGTTCGTGGACCTGTTCGAGTGCTGGGGAATTTAAGCTGTCCCAAGAAGGAGTGCAGTGTGTTGCCCTACACTCGGCATACACATAGTGGCTCCGAAGGGCTATGGGCCTGGATGTGGCTTAGCGGGCCCATGGGGGCCTCGGGATACTCAGTGTTCTTGCAGGAAATAGGGTGCCCACGCGAGGCTCCTAGATGTCCTGCAAAGCATACTGACATTAAAATAATGCAGAGCAGGGGCTTCCCTTGTGGTGCAATGTTTGGGAATCCACCTGCCGATGAAGCGGACATGGGTTCGAGCCCTGGTCCACCAAGATCTCACATGCCGCGGAGCACCTAAGCCCGTGAACCACAACGACTGAGCCTGCGCTCTAGAGCCCGGGAGCCACGACGACTGAGCCCGCATGCCAGAACTAATGAAGTCCACGTGCCTAGAGCCTGTGCTCCACAACAAGAGGAGTCACCGCAATGAGAAGCCCGCGCACCGCAATGAAGAGTAGCCCCCGCTCGCTGCAACTAGAGAAAGCTCACATGTAGCAACGACGACCCAACACAGTAAAAAAAAAAATGATATATTAAATAAATAAATAAATAGATAGATAAACAAATAAATAAATAAATAAACTAATGCAGAGCAGTGGCTGCGGCCTCCTGAAAACTGCTGCACGCCTCCGCTTCTGCATGGCAATTCAGGGCCTTACCTTGAGGCAAGTGCTCATGCTGAGTGTCCCGTTAGCGCCACAGCATGGTAGGATGCTGACTTTCTCCTCGAGCAGAGTGACTTCAGGTAGGAGGCCCTCGAAGAATTCTACGGAGAGTGTTTTCTCATGGCAGCTCAGACGGGGGCCGTGACGAACACATCCAGGGCACGTCGCACTGGCTAGAAATGTGGTCCTGAGGCTGTTCCAGTGCTCTGGAAATGTAGCTCTCCTTAAGGAACGTACAGTGTGTTGCTCATCACTCGGCATACACAGAGGGCCTCCGAGGGACCGACCTTTGGGCCTCGATGTTGCTCAGCAGGCCCACAGGAGTCTGGAGGTACTCAGGGTTCTTGGAGGGAAAATGATGCACACCCGAGGGGCCTACGAGTCCTGCAAAGGGTACTTCCTTTATAATAAAGCAGAACAGGGGCTTCCCTGGTGGCGCAGTGGTTGAGAATATGCCTGCCAATGCAGGGGACACGGGTTCGAGCCCTGGTCTGAGAGGATCACACATGCCGCGGAGAAACTGGGCCCGTGGGCCACAATGACTGAACCTGCGTGTCTGGAGCCTGTGCTCCGCAACAAGAGAGGCCGCGATAGTGAGAGGCCCGCGCACCGCGATGAAGAGTGGCCCCATTTGCCGCAACTGGAGAGAGCCCTAGCACAGAAACGAAGACCCAACATAGCGATCAATCAATCAAAAAATAAATCTTAAAAAAAATAAAAAATAAAAAAAATAAAATAAAATCAAGCAGAACAGCGACTAAGACCTCATGGAAACAGCTGCATGCCTCCCTTTCTGCGTGGCTACTCAGGGACTTACCTCGAGGCCAGTACTCACGTTGAGTTTCCCTTTAGCTCTAGAGCGTGGCAGGATGAGCTCCACCCCGGCCATCGAAGCAGCCAGCATAGCTAGTGAAAAGTCATTTTCTACCCAGAGCCATGCCTACAGTGGCTAGTGGCCTGTCAACAGCAGTCAATTTCAAGTAGCTTCAAGGCAGCATGAATGGAGCTTTCAAAATGGCAAAACAAGGCTAGTTCCATCAGGCCCCCATTTCCAAGGGCACACGCAGCATATATCCCGGTGCTTTCTAAGAAGTCCAAAGAGACACAGGTTACCCAGTGGTTCCTTCCCTGAATCAACTCCTCGAAGCAGGGTGTTCTGCAAATAGCGAACTGCCTCAACGAAGGAACGCCCCAGCTAGGCCTCCGGGCCCGTGGCTCTTCAAAAGCCTGCAGTGTTACCAGAGGAACTGGGCTTTAGTTGCAGGCGGAACGCAAGCCGACTTTCTCTTGGAGGCAGGGAGACTTCAGGCAGGGACTCCCAGATGGAATACGAAGCCGAGGGTTTTTCTCAGTGCAGCTCAGACTTGGGCAATGAGCCAGACTTGCACGGCACGTTGGACCTGATAGAACGGTGTTCGTGGACCTGTTCGAGTGCTGGGGAATTCAAGCTGTCCCAAGAAGGAGTGCAGTGTGTTGCCCTACACTCGGCATACACAGAGTGGCTGGGAAGGGATATGGGCCTGGATGTGGCTTAGCGGGCCCATGGGGGCCTCGGGGTACTCAGTGTTCTTGCAGGAAATAGGGTGCCCATGCGAGGCTCCTAGATGTCCTGCAAAGCATACTGACATTAAAATAATGCAGAGCAGGGGCTTCCCTTGTGGTGCAATGTTTGGGAATCCACCTGCCGATGAAGCGGACATGGGTTCGAGCCCTGGTCCACCAAGATCTCACATGCTGCGGAGTACTTAAGCCCGTGAACCACAACGACTGAGCCTGCGCTGTAGAGACCGGGAGCCACAACGACTGAGCCCGCATGCCAGAACTAATGAAGTCCAAGTGCCTAGAGCCTGTGCTCCACAACAAGAGGAGTCACCGCAATTAGAAGCCCGTGCACGGCAACGAAGAGTAGCCCCCGCTCGCTGCAACTAGAGAAAGCTCACATGCAGCAACGACGACCCAACACAGTAAAAAAAAAAGATATATTAAATAAATAAATAAATAGATAGATAAACAAATAAATAAATAAATAAACTAATGCAGAGCTGTGGCTACGGCCTCCTGAAAACTGCTGCACGCCTCCGCTTCTGCACGGCAATTCAGGGCCTTACCTTGAGGTAAGTGCTCACGCTGAGTGTCCCGTTAGCGCCACAGCATGGTAGGATGCTGACTTTCTCCTCGAGCAGAGTGACTTCAGGTACGAGGCCCTCGAAGAATTCTACGCAGAGTGTTTTCTCATGGCAGCTCAGACGGGGGCCGTGACGAACACTTCCAGGGCACGTCGCACTGGCTAGAAATGTGGTCCTGGGGCTGTTCCAGTGCTCTGGAAATGTAGCTCTCCTTAAGGAACAGGCAGTGTGTTGCCCATCACTCGGCATACACAGCGGGCCTCCGAGGGACCGACCTTTGGGCCTCGATGTTGCTCAGCAGGCCCACAGGAGTCTGGAGGTACTCAGGGTTCTTGGAGGGAAAATGATGCACACCCAAGGGGCCTACGAGTCCTGAAAAGGGTACTTCCTTTAAAATAAAGCAGAGCAGGGGCTTCCATGGTGGTGCAGGGGTTGAGAATATGCCTGCCAATGCAAGGGACACGGGTTTGAGCCCTGGTCTGAGAGGATCACACATGCCGCGGAGAAACTGGGCCCGTGGGCCACAATGACTGAACCTGCACGTCTGGAGCCTGTGCTCCGCAACAAGAGAGGCCGCGATAGTGAGAGGCCCGCGCACCGCGATGAAGAGTGGCCCCATTTGCCGCAACTGGAGAGAGCCCTACCACAGAAACGAAGACCCAACATAGCGATCACTCAATCAAAAAATAAATCTTAAAAAAAAATAAAAAATAAAAAAAATAAAATAAAATCAAGCAGAACAGCGAGTAAGACCTCATGGAAACAGCTGCATGCCTCCCTTTCTGCGCGGCTACTCAGGGACTTACCTCGAGGCCAGTACTCACGTTGAGTTTCCCTTTAGCTCTAGGGCGTGGCAGGATGAGCTCCACGCCGGCCATCGAAGCAGCCGGCATAGCTAGAGAAAACTCATTTTCCACCCAGAGCCATGCCTACAGTGGCTAGTGGCCTGTCAACAGCAGCCAATTTCAAGTAGCTTCAAGGCAGCATGAATGCAGCTTTCAAAATGGGAAAGCAAGGCTAGTTCCATCAGGCCCCCATTTCTAAGGGCACATGCAGCATATATCCCGGTGCTTTCTAAGAAGTCCAAAGAGACACAGGTTACCCAGTGGTTCCTTCCCTGAATCAACTCCTCGAAGCAGGGTGTTCTGCAAATAGCGAACTGCCTCAACGAAGGAACGACCCAGATAGGCCTCCGGGCCCGTGGCTCTTCAAAAGCCTGCAGTGTTACCAGAGGAACTGGGCTTTAGTTTCAGGCGGAACGCAAGCCGACATTCTCTTGGAGGCAGGGAGACTTCAGGCAGAGACTCCCAGATGGAATAAGAAGCCGAGGGTTTTTCTCAGTGTAGCTCAGACTTGAGCAATGAGCCAGACTTGCACGGCACGTTGGATCTGCTAGAACGGTGTTCGTGGACCTGTTCGAGTGCTGGGGAATTCAAGCTATCCCAAGAAGGAGTGCAGTGTGTTGCCTTACACTCGGCATACACAGAGTGGCTCCGAAGGGCTATGGGCCTGGATGTGGCTTAGCGGGCCCATGGGGGCCTCGGGGTACTCAGTGTTCTTGCAGGAAATAGGGTGCCCACGCGAGGCTCCTAGATGTCCTGCAAAGCATACTGACATTAAAATAATGCAGAGCAGGGGCTTCCTTTGTGGTGCAATATTTGGGAATCCACCTGCCAATGAAGCGGATATGGGTTCGAGCCCTGGTCCACCAAGATCTCACATGCTGCGGAGTACTTAAGCCCGTGAACCACAACGACTGAGCCTGCGCTGTAGAGCCCGGGAGCCACAACGACTGAGCCCGCATGCCAGAACTAATGAAGTCCACGTACCTAGAGCCTGTGCTCCACAACAAAAGGAGTCACCGCAATTAGAAGCCTGCGCACCACAACGAAGAGTAGCCCCCGCTCGCTGCAACTAGAGAAAGCTCACATGCAGCAACGACGACCCAACACAGTAAAAAAAAATGATATTAAATAACTAAATAAATAAATAGATAGATAAACAAATAAATAAATAAATAAACTAATGCAGAGCTGTGGCTACGGCCTCCTGAAAACTGCTGCACGCCTCCGCTTCTGCACGGCAATTCAGGGCCTTACCTTGAGGCAAGTGCTCACGCTGAGTGTCCCGTTAGCGCCACAGCATGGTAGGATGCTGACTTTCTCCTCGAGCAGAGTGACTTCAGGTACGAGGCCCTCGAAGAATTCTACGCAGAGTGTTTTCTCATGGCAGCTCAGACGGGGGCCGTGACGAACACTTCCAGGGCACGTCGCACTGGCTAGAAATGTGGTCCTGGGACTGTTCCAGTGCTCTGGAAATGTAGCTCTCCTTAAGGAACAGGCAGTGTGTTACCCATCACTCGGCATACACAGCGGGCCTCCGAGGGACCGACCTTTGGGCCTCGATGTTGCTCAGCAGGCCCACAGGAGTCTGGAGGTACTCAGGGTTCTTGGAGGGAAAATGATGCACACCCGAGGGGCCTACGAGTCCTGCAAAGGGTACTTCCTTTATAATAAAGCAGAACAGGGGCTTCCCTGGTGGCGCAGTGGTTGAGAATATGCCTGCCAATGCAGGGGACACGGGTTCGAGCCCTGGTCTGAGAGGATCACACATGCCGCGGAGAAACTGGGCCCGTGGGCCACAATGACTGAACCTGCGTGTCTGGAGCCTGTGCTCCGCAACAAGAGAGGCCGCGATAGTGAGAGGCCCGCGCACCGCGATGAAGAGTGGCCCCATTTGCCGCAACTGGAGAGAGCCCTAGCACAGAAACGAAGACCCAACATAGCGATCAATCAATCAAAAAATAAATCTTAAAAAAAATAAAAAATAAAAAAAATAAAATAAAATCAAGCAGAACAGCGACTAAGACCTCATGGAAACAGCTGCATGCCTCCCTTTCTGCGTGGCTACTCAGGGACTTACCTCGAGGCCAGTACTCACGTTGAGTTTCCCTTTAGCTCTAGAGCGTGGCAGGATGAGCTCCACCCCGGCCATCGAAGCAGCCAGCATAGCTAGTGAAAAGTCATTTTCTACCCAGAGCCATGCCTACAGTGGCTAGTGGCCTGTCAACAGCAGTCAATTTCAAGTAGCTTCAAGGCAGCATGAATGGAGCTTTCAAAATGGCAAAGCAAGGCTAGTTCCATCAGGCCCCCATTTCCAAGGGCACACGCAGCATATATCCCGGTGCTTTCTAAGAAGTCCAAAGAGACACAGGTTACCCAGTGGTTCCTTCCCTGAATCAACTCCTCGAAGCAGGGTGTTCTGCAAATAGCGAACTGCCTCAACGAAGGAACGCCCCAGCTAGGCCTCCGGGCCCGTGGCTCTTCAAAAGCCTGCAGTGTTACCAGAGGAACTGGGCTTTAGTTGCAGGCGGAACGCAAGCCGACTTTCTCTTGGAGGCAGGGAGACTTCAGGCAGGGACTCCCAGATGGAATACGAAGCCGAGGGTTTTTCTCAGTGCAGCTCAGACTTGGGCAATGAGCCAGTCTTGCACGGCACGTTGGACCTGATAGAACGGTGTACGTGGACCTGTTCGAGTGCTGGGGAATTCAAACTGTCCCAAGAAGGAGTGCAATGTGTTGCCCTACACTCGGCATACACAGAGTGGCTCCGAAGGGATATGGGCCTGGATGTGGCTTAGCGGGCCCATGGGGGCCTCGGGGTACTCAGTGTTCTTGCAGGAAATAGGGTGCCCACGCGAGGCTCCTAGATGTCCTGCAAAGCATACTAACATTAAAATAATGCAGAGCAGGGGCTTCCCTTGTGGTGCAATGTTTGGGAATCCACCTGCCGATGAAGCGGACATGGGTTCGAGCCCTGGTCCACCAAGATCTCACATGCTGCGGAGTACTTAAGCCCGTGAACCACAACGACTGAGCCTGCGCTGTAGAGACCGGGAGCCACAACGACTGAGCCCGCATGCCAGAACTAATGAAGTCCAAGTGCCTAGAGCCTGTGCTCCACAACAAGAGGAGTCACCGCAATTAGAAGCCCGCGCACCGCAACGAAGAGTAGCCCCCGCTCGCTGCAACTAGAGAAAGCTCACATGCAGCAACGACGACCCAACACATTAAAAAAAAAAGATATATTAAATAAATAAATAAATAAATAGATAGATAAACAAATAAATAAATAAATAAACTAATGCAGAGCTGTGGCTACGGCCTCCTGAAAACTGCTGCACGCCTCCGCTTCTGCACGGCAATTCAGGGCCTTACCTTGAGGCAAGTGCTCACGCTGAGTGTCCCGTTAGCGCCACAGCATGGTAGGATGCTGACTTTCTCCTCGAGCAGAGTGACTTCAGGGTACGAGGCCCTCGAAGAATTCTACGCAGAGTGTTTTCTCATGGCAGCTCAGACGGGGGCCGTGACGAACACTTCCAGGGCACGTCGCACTGGCTAGATATGTGGTCCTGGGGCTGTTCCAGTGCTCTGGAAATGTAGCTCTCCTTAAGGAACAGGCAGTGTGTTGCCCATCACTCGGCATACACAGCGGGCCTCCGAGGGACCGACCTCTGGGCCTCGATGTTGCTCAGCAGGCCCACAGGAGTCTGGAGGTACTCAGGGTTCTTGGAGGGAAAATGATGCACACCCGAGGGGACTACGAGTCCTGAAAAGGGGACTTCTTTTAAAATAAAGCAGAACAGGGGCTTCCCTGGTGGCGCAGTGGTTGAGAATATGCCTGCCAATGCAGGGGACACGGGTTCGAGCCCTGGTCTGAGAGGATCACACATGCCGCGGAGAAACTGGGCCCGTGGGCCACAATGACTGAACCTGCGCGTCTGGAGCCTGTGCTCTGCAACAAGAGAGGCCGCGATAGTGAGAGGCCCGCGCACCGCGATGAAGAGTGGCCCCATTTGCCTCAACTGGAGAGAGCCCTAGCACAGAAATGAAGACCCAACATAGCAATCAATCAATCAAAAAATAAACCTTAAAAAAATATAAAAAATAAAAAAATAAAATAAAATCAAGCAGAACAGCGACTAAGACCTCATGGAAACAGCTGCATGCCTCCCTTTCTGCGCGGCTACTCAGGGACTTACCTCGAGGCCAGTACTCACGTTGAGTTTCCCTTTAGCTCTAGAGCATGGCAGGATGAGCTCCACTCCGGCCATCGAAGCAGCCGGCATAGCTAGAGAAAACTCATTTTCTACCCAGAGCCATGCCTACAGTGGCTCGTGGCCTGTCAACAGCAGTCAATTTCAAGTAGCTTCAAGGCAGCATGAAAGGAGCTTTCAAAATGCGAAAGCAAGGCTAGTTCCATCAGGCCCCCATTTCCAAGGGCACACGCAGCATATATCCCGGTGCTTTCTAATAAGTGCAAAGAGACACAGGTTACCCAGTGGTTCCTTTCCTGAATCAACTCCTTGAAGCAGGGTGTTCTGCATATAGCGAACTGCCTCAACGAAGGAACGCCCCAGCTAGGCCTCCGGCCCCGTGGCTCTTCAAAAGCCTGAAGTGTTTCCCAAGGAACTGGCCTTTAGTTGCAGTCGGAACGCAAGCCGACTTTCTCTTGGGGGCAGGGAGACTTCAGGCAGGGACTCCCAGATGGAATACGAAGCTGAGGGTTTTTCTCAGTGCAGCTCAGACTTGGGCAATGAGCCAGACTTGCACGGCACGTTGGACCTGCTAGAACGGTGTTCGTGGACCTGTTCGAGTGCTGGGGAATTCAAGCTGTCCCAAGAAGGAGTGCAGTGTGTTGCCCTACACTCGGCATACACATAGTGGCTCCGAAGGGCTATGGGCCTGGATGTGGCTTAGCGGGCCCATGGGGGCCTCGGGATACTCAGTGTTCTTGCAGGAAATAGGGTGCCCACGCGAGGCTCCTAGATGTCCTGCAAAGCATACTGACATTAAAATAATGCAGAGCAGGGGCTTCCCTTGTGGTGCAATGTTTGGGAATCCACCTGCCGATGAAGCGGACATGGGTTCGAGCCCTGGTCCACCAAGATCTCACATGCCGCGGAGCACCTAATCCCGTGAACCACAACGACTGAGCCTGCGCTCTAGAGCCCGGGAGCCACGACGACTGAGCCCGCATGCCAGAACTAATGAAGTCCACGTGCCTAGAGCCTGTGCTCCACAACAAGAGGAGTCACCGCAATGAGAAGCCCGCGCACCGCAATGAAGAGTAGCCCCCGCTCGCTGCAACTAGAGAAAGCTCACATGTAGCAACGACGACCCAACACAGTAAAAAAAAAAATGATATATTAAATAAATAAATAAATAGATAGATAAACAAATAAATAAATAAATAAACTAATGCAGAGCAGTGGCTGCGGCCTCCTGAAAACTGCTGCACGCCTCCGCTTCTGCATGGCAATTCAGGGCCTTACCTTGAGGCAAGTGCTCATGCTGAGTGTCCCGTTAGCGCCACAGCATGGTAGGATGCTGACTTTCTCCTCGAGCAGAGTGACTTCAGGTAGGAGGCCCTCAAAGAATTCTACGCAGAGTGTTATCTCATGGCAGCTTAGACGGGGGCCGTGACGAACACATCCAGGGCACGTCGCACTGGCTAGAAATGTGGTCCTGAGGCTGTTCCAGTGCTCTGGAAATGTAGCTCTCCTTAAGGAACGTACAGTGTGTTGCCCATCACTCGGCATACACAGAGGGCCTCCGAGGGACCGACCTTTGGGCCTCGATGTTGCTCAGCAGGCCCACAGGAGTCTGGAGGTACTCAGGGTTCTTGGAGGGAAAATGATGCACACCCGAGGGGCCTACGAGTCCTGCAAAGGGTACTTCCTTTATAATAAAGCAGAACAGGGGCTTCCCTGGTGGCGCAGTGGTTGAGAATATGCCTGCCAATGCAGGGGACACGGGTTCGAGCCCTGGTCTGAGAGGATCACACATGCCGCAGAGAAACTGGGCCCGTGGGCCACAATGACTGAACCTGCGTGTCTGGAGCCTGTGCTCCACAACAAGAGAGGCCGCGATAGTGAGAGGCCCGCGCACCGCGATGAAGAGTGGCCCCATTTGCCGCAACTGGAGAGAGCCCTAGCACAGAAACGAAGACCCAACATAGCGATCAATCAATCAAAAAATAAATCTTAAAAAAAAAAAAAAATAAAAAAAAAAAATAAAATCAAGCAGAACAGCGACTAAGACCTCATGGAAACAGCTGCATGCCTCCCTTTCTGCGTGGCTACTCAGGGACTTACCTCGAGGCCAGTACTCACGTTGAGTTTCCCTTTAGCTCTAGAGCGTGGCAGGATGAGCTCCACCGCGGCCATCGAAGCAGCCGACATAGCTAGAGAAAAGTCATTTTCTACCCAGAGCCATGCCTACAGTGGCTAGTGGCCTGTCAACAGCAGTCAATTTCAAGTAGCTTCAAGGCAGCATGAATGGAGCTTTCAAAATGGCAAAGCAAGGCTAGTTCCATCAGGCCCCCATTTCCAAGGGCACACGCAGCATATATCCCGGTGCTTTCTAAGAAGTCCAAAGAGACACAGGTTACCCAGTGGTTCCTTCCCTGAATCAACTCCTCGAAGCAGGGTGTTCTGCAAATAGCGAACTGCCTCAACGAAGGAACGCCCCAGCTAGGCCTCCGGGCCCGTGGCTCTTCAAAAGCCTGCAGTGTTACCAGAGGAACTGGGCTTTAGTTGCAGGCGGAACGCAAGCCGACTTTCTCTTGGAGGCAGGGAGACTTCAGGCAGGGACTCCCAGATGGAATACGAAGCCGAGGGTTTTTCTCAGTGCAGCTCAGACTTGGGCAATGAGCCAGACTTGCACGGCACGTTGGACCTGCTAGAATGGTGTTCGTGGACCTGTTCGAGTGCTGGGGAATTCAAGCTGTCCCAAGAAGGAGTGCAGTGTGTTGCCCTACACTCGGCATACACAGAGTGGCTGGGAAGGGCTATGGGCCTGGATGTGGCTTAGCGGGCCCATGGGGGCCTCGGGGTACTCAGTGTTCTTGCAGGAAATAGGGTGCCCATGCGAGGCTCCTAGATGTCCTGCAAAGCATACTGACATTAAAATAATGCAGAGAAGGGGCTTCCCTTGTGGTGCAATGTTTGGGAATCCACCTGCCGATGAAGCGGACATGGGTTCGAGCCCTGGTCCACCAAGATCTCACATGCTGCGGAGTACTTAAGCCCGTGAACCACAACGACTGAGCCTGCGCTGTAGAGACCGGGAGCCACAACGACTGAGCCCGCATGCCAGAACTAATGAAGTCCAAGTGCCTAGAGCCTGTGCTCCACAACAAGAGGAGTCACCGCAATTATAAGCCCGCGCACGGCAACGAAGAGTAGCCCCCGCTCGCTGCAACTAGAGAAAGCTCACATGCAGCAACGACGACCCAACACAGTAAAAAAAAAAGATATATTAAATAAATAAATAAATAGATAGATAAACAAATAAATAAATAAATAAACTAATGCAGAGCTGTGGCTACGGCCTCCTGAAAACTGCTGCACGCCTCCGCTTCTGCACGGCAATTCAGGGCCTTACCTTGAGGTAAGTGCTCACGCTGAGTGTCCCGTTAGCGCCACAGCATGGTAGGATGCTGACTTTCTCCTCGAGCAGAGTGACTTCAGGTACGAGGCCCTCGAAGAATTCTACGCAGAGTGTTTTCTCATGGCAGCTCAGACGGGGGCCGTGACGAACACTTCCAGGGCACGTCGCACTGGCTAGAAATGTGGTCCTGGGGCTGTTCCAGTGCTCTGGAAATGTAGCTCTCCTTAAGGAACAGGCAGTGTGTTGCCCATCACTCGGCATACACAGCGGGCCTCCGAGGGACCGACCTTTGGGCCTCGATGTTGCTCAGCAGGCCCACAGGAGTCTGGAGGTACTCAGGGTTCTTGGAGGGAAAATGATGCACACCCAAGGGGCCTACGAGTCCTGAAAAGGGTACTTCCTTTAAAATAAAGCAGAGCAGGGGCTTCCATGGTGGTGCAGGGGTTGAGAATATGCCTGCCAATGCAAGGGACACGGGTTTGAGCCCTGGTCTGAGAGGATCACACATGCCGCGGAGAAACTGGGCCCGTGGGCCACAATGACTGAACCTGCACGTCTGGAGCCTGTGCTCCGCAACAAGAGAGGCCGCGATAGTGAGAGGCCCGCGCACCGCGATGAAGAGTGGCCCCATTTGCCGCAACTGGAGAGAGCCCTACCACAGAAACGAAGACCCAACATAGCGATCACTCAATCAAAAAATAAATCTTAAAAAAAAATAAAAAATAAAAAAAATAAAATAAAATCAAGCAGAACAGCGAGTAAGACCTCATGGAAACAGCTGCATGCCTCCCTTTCTGCGCGGCTACTCAGGGACTTACCTCGAGGCCAGTACTCACGTTGAGTTTCCCTTTAGCTCTAGGGCGTGGCAGGATGAGCTCCACGCCGGCCATCGAAGCAGCCGGCATAGCTAGAGAAAACTCATTTTCCACCCAGAGCCATGCCTACAGTGGCTAGTGGCCTGTCAACAGCAGCCAATTTCAAGTAGCTTCAAGGCAGCATGAATGCAGCTTTCAAAATGGGAAAGCAAGGCTAGTTCCATCAGGCCCCCATTTCTAAGGGCACATGCAGCATATATCCCGGTGCTTTCTAAGAAGTCCAAAGAGACACAGGTTACCCAGTGGTTCCTTCCCTGAATCAACTCCTCGAAGCAGGGTGTTCTGCAAATAGCGAACTGCCTCAACGAAGGAACGACCCAGCTAGGCCTCCGGGCCCGTGGCTCTTCAAAAGCCTGCAGTGTTACCAGAGGAACTGGGCTTTAGTTTCAGGCGGAACGCAAGCCGACTTTCTCTTGGAGGCAGGGAGACTTCAGGCAGAGACTCCCAGATGGAATAAGAAGCCGAGGGTTTTTCTCAGTGTAGCTCAGACTTGAGCAATGAGCCAGACTTGCACGGCACGTTGGATCTGCTAGAACGGTGTTCGTGGACCTGTTCGAGTGCTGGGGAATTCAAGCTATCCCAAGAAGGAGTGCAGTGTGTTGCCCTACACTCGGCATACACAGAGTGGCTCCGAAGGGCTATGGGCCTGGATGTGGCTTAGCGGGCCCATGGGGGCCTCGGGGTACTCAGTGTTCTTGCAGGAAATAGGGTGCCCACGCGAGGCTCCTAGATGTCCTGCAAAGCATACTGACATTAAAATAATGCAGAGCAGGGGCTTCCTTTGTGGTGCAATATTTGGGAATCCACCTGCCAATGAAGCGGACATGGGTTCGAGCCCTGGTCCACCAAGATCTCACATGCTGCGGAGTACTTAAGCCCGTGAACCACAACGACTGAGCCTGCGCTGTAGAGCCCGGGAGCCACAACGACTGAGCCCGCATGCCAGAACTAATGAAGTCCACGTGCCTAGAGCCTGTGCTCCACAACAAGAGGAGTCACCGCAATGAGAAGCCCGCGCACCGCAATGAAGAGTAGCCCCCGCTCGCTGCAACGAGAGAAAGCTCACATGCAGCAACGACGACCCAACACAGTAAAAAAAAAAATGATATATTAAATAAATAAATAAATAGATAGATAAACAAATAAATAAATAAATAAACTAATGCAGAGCAGTGGCTACGGCCTCCTGAAAACTGCTGCACGCCTCCGCTTCTGCACGGCAATTCAGGGCCTTACCTTGAGGCAAGTGCTCACGCTGAGTGTCCCGTTAGCGCCACAGCATGGTAGTATGCTGACTTTCTCCTCGAGCAGAGTGACTTCAGGTACGAGGCCCTCGAAGAATTCTACGCAGAGTGTTTTCTCATGGCAGCTCAGACGGGGGCCGTGACGAACACTTCCAGGGCACGTCGCACTGGCTAGAAATGTGGTCCTGAGGCTGTTCCGGTGCTCTGGAAATGTAGCTCTCCTTAAGGAACAGGCAGTGTGTTGCCCATCACTCGGCATACACAGAGGGCCTCCGAGGGACCGACCTTTGGACCTCGATGTTGCTCAGCAGGCCCACAGGAGTCTGGAGGTACTCAGGGTTCTTGGAGGGAAAATGATGCACACCCGAGGGGCCTACGAGACCTGAAAAGGGTACTTCCTTTAAAATAAAGCAGAACAGGGGCTTCCCTGGTGGCGCAGTGGTTGAGAATATGCCTGCCAATGCAGGGGACACACGTTCGAGCCCTGGTCTGAGAGGATCACACATACTGCGGAGAAACTGGGCCCGTGGGCCACAATGACTGAACCTGCGCGTCTGGAGCCTGTGCTCCGCAACAAGAGAGGCTGCGATAGTGAGAGGCCCGCGCACCGCGATGAAGAGTGGCCCCATTTGCCGCAACTGGAGAGAGCCCTAGCACAGAAACAAAGACCCAACATAGCGATCAATCAATCAAAAAATAAATCTTAAAAAAACATAAAAAATAAAAAAAATAAAATAAAATCAAGCAGAACAGCGACTAAGACCTCATGGAAACAGCTGCATGCCTCCCTTTCTGCGCGGCTAATCAGGGACTTACCTCGAGGCCAGTACTCACGTTGAGTTTCCCTTTAGCTCTAGAGCGTGGCAGGATGAGCTCCACCCCGGCCATCGAAGCAGCCGGCATAGCTAGAGAAAACTCATTTTCTACCCAGAGCCATGCCTACAGTGGCTCGTGGCCTGTCAACAGCAGTCAATTTCAAGTAGCTTCAAGGCAGCATGAATGGAGCTTTCAAAATGGCAAAGCAAGGCTAGTTTCATCAGGGCCCCATTTCCAAGGGCACACGCAGCATATAATCCGGTGCTTTCTAAGAAGTGCATGGAGACACAGGTTACCCAGTGCTTCCTTCCCTGAATCAACTCCTCGAAGCAGGGTGTTCTGCAAATAGCGAACTGCCTCAACGAAGGAACACCCCAGCTAGGCCTCCGGGCCCGTGGCTCTTCAAAAGCCTGAAGTGTTACCCGAGGAACTGGGCTTTAGTTGCAGTCGGAACGCAAGCCGACTTTCTCTTGGAGGCAGGGAGACTTCAGGCAGGGACTCCCAGATGGAATACGAAGCCGAGGGTTTTTCTCAGTGCAGCTCAGACTTGGGCAATGAGCCAGTCTTGCACGGCACGTTGGACCTGCTCGAACGGTGTTCGTGGACCTGTTCGAGTCCTGGGGAATTCAAGCTGTCCCAAGAAGGAGTGCAGTGTGTTGCCCTACACTCGGCATACACAGAGTGACTCCGAAGGGCTATGGTCCTGGATGTGGCTTAGCGGGCCCATGGGGGCCTCGGGTTATTCAGTGTTCTTGCAGGAAATAGGGTGTCCACGCGAGGCTCCTAGATGTCCTGCAAAGCATACTGACATTAAAATAATGCAGAGCAGGGGCTTCCCTTGTGGTGCAATGTTTGGGAATCCACCTGCCGATGCAGCGGACATGGGTTCGAGCCCTGGTCCACCAAGATCTCACATGCTGCGGAGCACCTAAGCCCGTGAACCACAACGACTGAGCCTGCGCTCTGGAGCTCGGGAGCCACAACGACTGAGCCCTCATGCCAGAACTAATGAAGTCCACGTTCCTAGAGCCTGTGCTCCACAACAAGAGGAGTGACCGCAATGAGAAGCCCGCGCACCGCAATGAAGAGTAGCCCACGCTCGCTGCAAGTAGAGAAATCTCACATGCAGCAACGACGACCCAACACAGTAAAAAAGAAAATGATATATTAAATAAATAAATAAATACATAGATAAACAAATAAATAAATAAATAAACTAATGCAGAGCAGTGGCTACAGCCTCCTGAAAACTGCTGCAAGCTTCTGCTTCTGCACGGCAATTCAGGGCCTTACCTTGAGGCAAGTGCTCACGCTGAGTGTCCCGTTAGTGCCACAGCATGGTAGGATGCTGACTTTCTCCTCGAGCAGAGTGACTTCAGGTACGAGGCCCTCGAAGAATTCTACGCAGAGTGTTTTCTCATGGCAGCTCAGACGGGGGCCGTGACGAACACTTCCAGGGCACGTCGCACTGGCTAGAAATGTGGTCCTGAGGCTGTTCCAGTGCTCTGGAAATGTAGCTCTCCTTAAGGAACAGGCAGTGTGTTGCCCATCACTCGGCATACACAGAGGGCCTCCGAGGGACCGACCTTTGGGCCTCGATGTTGCTCAGCAGGCCCACAGGAGTCTGGAGGTACTCAGGGTTCTTGGAGGGAAAATGATGCACACCCGAGGGGCCTACGAGTCCTGAAAAGGGTACTTCCTTTAAAATGAAGCAGAACAGGGGCTTCCTGGTGGCGCAGTAGTTGAGAATATGCCTGCCAATGCAGGGGACACGGGTTCGAGCCCTGGTCTGAGAGGATCACACATGCCGCGGAGAAACTGGGCCCGTGGGCCACAATGACTGAACCTGCGCGTCGGGAGCATGTGCTCCGCAACAAGAGAGGCCGCGATAGTGAGAGGCCCGCGCACCGCGATGAAGAGTGGCCCCATTTGCCACAACTGGAGAGAGCCCTAGCACAGAAACGAAGACCCAACATAGCGATCAATCAATCAAAAAAAAAATATTAAAAAAAAATAAAAAATAAAAAAATAAAATAAAATCAAGCAGAACAGCGTCTAAGACCGCATGGAAACAGCTGCATGCCTCCCTTTCTGCGCGGCTAATCAGGGACTTACCTCGAGGCCAGTACTCACGTTGAGTTTCCCTTTAGCTCTAGAGCGTGGCAGGATGAGCTCCACCCCGGCCATCGAAGCAGTCGGCATAGCTAGAGAAAATTCATTATCTACCCAGAGCCATGCGTACAGTGGCTAGTGGCCTGTCAACAGCAGTCAATTTCAAGTAGCTTCAAGGCAGCATGAATGGAGCTTTCAAAATGGCAAAGCAAGGCTAGTTCCATTAGGCCCCCATTTCCAAGGGCACACGCAGCATATATCCCGGTGCTTTCTAAGAAGTCCAAAGAGACACAGGTTACCCAGTGGTTCCTTCCCTGAATCAACTCCTCAAAGCAGGGTGTTCTGCAAATAGCGAACTGCCTCAACGAAGGAACGACCCAGCTAGGCCTCCGGGCCCGTGGCTCTTCAAAAGCCTGCAGTGTTACCAGAGGAACTGGGCTTTAGTTGCAGGGGGAACGCAAGCCGACTTTCTCTTGGAGGTAGGGAGACTTCAGGCAGGGACTCCCAGATCGAATACGAAGCCGAGGGTTTTGCTCAGTGCAGCTCAGACTTGGGCAATGAGCCAGCCTTGCACGGCACGTTGGACCTGCTAAAACGGTGTTCGTGGACCTGTTCGAGCGCTGGGGAATTCAAGCTGTCCCAAGAAGGAGTGCAGTGTGTTGCCCTACACTCGGCATACACAGAGTGGCTCCGAAGGGCTATGGGCCTGGATGTGGCTTAGCGGGCCCATGGTGGCCTCGGGGTACTCAGTGTTCTTGCAGGGAATAGGGTGCCCACGCGAGGCTCCTAGATGTCCTGCAAAGCATACTGACATTAAAATAATGCAGAGCAGGGGCTTCCCTTGTGGTGCAATGTTTGGGAATCCACCTGCCGATGAAGCGGACATGGGTTCGAGCCCTGGTCCACCAAGATCTCACATGCTGCGGAGTACTTAAGCCCGTGAAACACAACGACTGAGCCTGCGCTGTAGTGCCCGGGAGCCACAACGACCTAGCCCGCATGCCAGAACTAATGAAGTCCAAGTGCCTAGAGCCTGTGCTCCACAACAAGAGGAGTCACCGCAATGAGAAGCCCGCGCACCGCAACGAAGAGTAGCCCCCGCTCGCTACAACGAGAGAAAGCTCACATGCAGCAACGACGACCCAACACAGTAAAAAAAAAAATGATATATTAAATAAATAAGTAAATAGATAGATAAACAAATAAATAAATAAATAAACTAATGCAGAGCAGTGGCTACGGCCTCCTGAAAACTGCTGCACGCCTCCGCTTCTGCACGGCAATTCAGGGCCTTATCTTGAGGCAAGTGCTCACGCTGAGTGTCCCGTTAGCGCCACAGCATGGTAGTATGCTGACTTTCTCCTCGAGCAGAGTGACTTCAGGTACGAGGCCCTCGAAGAATTCTACGCAGAGTGTTTTCTCATGGCAGCTCAGACGGGGGCCGTGACGAACACTTCCAGGGCACGTCGCACTGGCTAGAAATGTGGTCCTGAGGCTGTTCCAGTGCTCTGGAAATGTAGCTCTCCTTAAGGAACAGGCAGTGTGTTGCCCATCACTCGGCATACACAGAGGGCCTCCGAGGGACCGACCTTTGGGCCTCGATGTTGCTCAGCAGGCCCACAGGAGTCTGGAGGTATTCAGGGTTCTTGGAGGGAAAATGATGCACACCCGAGGGGCCTACGAGACCTGAAAAGGGTACTTCCTTTAAAATAAAGCAGAACAGGGGCTTCCCTGGTGGCGCAGTGGTTGAGAATATGCCTGCCAATGCAGGGGACACGGGTTCGAGCCCTGGTCTGAGAGGATCACACATGCCGCGGAGAAACTGGGCCCGTGGGCCACAATGACTGAACCTGCACGTCTGGAGCCTGTGCTCCGCAACAAGAGAGGCCGCGATAGTGAGAGGCCCGCGCACCGCGATGAAGAGTGGCCCCATTTGCGGCAACAGGAAAGAGCCATAGCACAGAAATGAAGACCCAACATAGCGATCAATCAATCAAAAAATAAACCTTAAAAAAAAATAAAAAATAAAAAAATAAAATCAAATCAAGCAGAACAGCGACTAAGACCTCATGGAAACAGCTGCATGCCTCCCTTTCTGCGCGGCTACTCAGGGACTTACCTCGAGGCCAGTACTCACGTTGAGTTTCCCGTTAGCTCTAGAGCGTGGCAGGATGAGCTCCACCCCGGCCATCGAAGCAGCCGGCATAGCTAGAGAAAACTCATTTTCCACCCAGAGCCATGCCTACAGTGGCTAGTGGCCTGTCAACAGCAGTCAATTTCAAGTAGCTTCAAGGCAGCATGAATGCAGCTTTCAAAATGGGAAAGCAAGGCTAGTTCCATCAGGCCCCTGTTTCCAAGGGCAAACGCAGCATATATCCCGGTGCTTTCTAAGAAGTCCAAAGAGACACAGGTTACCCAGTGGTTCCTTCCCTGAATCAACTCCTCGAAGCAGGATGTTCTGCAAATGGCGAACTGCCTCAACGAAAGAACGACCCAGCTAGGCCTCCGGGCCCGTGGCTCTTCAAAAGCCTGCAGTGTTACCAGAGGAACTGGGCTTTAGTTGCAGGCGGAACGCAATCCGACTTTCTCTTGGAGGCAGGGAGACTTCAGGCAGGGACTCCCAGATGGAATACGAAGCCGAGGGTTTTTCTCAGTGCAGCTCAGACTTGGGCAATGAGCCAGACTTGCACGGCACATTGGACCTGCTAGAACGGTGTTCGTGGACCTGTTCGAGTGCTGGGAATTCAAGCTGTCCCAAGAAGGAGTGCAGTGTGTTGCCCTACACTCGGCATACACAGAGTGGCTCCGAAGGGCTATGGAACTGGATGTGGCTTAGCGGGCCCATGGGGGCCTCGGGGTACTCAGTGTTCTTGCAGGAAATAGGGTGCCCATGCGAGGCTCCTAGATGTCATGCAAAGCATACTGACATTAAAATAATGCAGAGCAGGGGCTTCCCTTGTGGTGCAATGTTTGGGAATCCACCTGCCGATGAAGCGGACATGGGTTCGAGCCCTGGTCCACCAAAATCTCACATGCTGCGGAGTACTTAAGCCCGTGAACCACAACGACTGAGCCTGCGCTGTAGAGACCGGGAGCCACAACGACAGAGCCCACATGCCAGAAATAATGAAGTCCAAGTGCCTAGAGCCTGTGCTCCACAACAAGAGGAGTCACCGCAATTAGAAGCCCGCGCACCGCAACGAAGAGTAGCCCCCGCTCGCTACAACTAGAGAAAGCTCACATGCAGGAACGACGACCCAACACAGTAAAAAAAAAAGATATATTAAATAAATAAATAAATAGATAGATAGATAAACAAATAAATAAATAAATAAACTAATGCAGAGCTGTGGCTACGGCCTCCTGAAAACTGCTGCACGCCTCCGCTTCTGCACGGCAATTCAGTGCCTTACCTTGAGGCAAGTGCTCACGCTGAGTGTCCCGTTAGCGCCACAGCATGGTAGGATGCTGACTTTCTCCTCGAGCAGAGTGACTTCAGGTACGAGGCCCTCGAAGAATTCTACGCAGAGTGTTTTCTCATGGCAGCTCAGACGGGGGCCGTGACGAACACTTCCAGGGCACGTCGCACTGGCTAGAAATGTGGTCCTGAGGCTGTTCCAGTGCTCTGGAAATGTAGCTCTCCTTAAGGAACAGGCAGTGTGTTGCCCATCACTCGGCATACACAGCTTGCCTCCGAGGGACCGACCTTTGGGCCTCGATGTTGCTCAGCAGGCCCACAGAAGTCTGGAGGTACTCAGGGTTCTTGGAGGGAAAATGATGCACACCCGAGGGGCCTACGAGTCCTGAAAAGGGTACTTCCTTTAAAATAAAGCAGAACAGGGGCTTCCCTGGTGGCGCAGTGGTTGAGAATATGCCTGCCAATGCAGGGGACACACGTTCGAGCCCTGGTCTGAGAGGATCACACATACTGCGGAGAAACTGGGCCCGTGGGCCACAATGACTGAACCTGCGCGTCTGGAGCCTGTGCTCCGCAACAAGAGAGGCTGCGATAGTGAGAGGCCCGTGCACCGCGATGAAGAGTGGCCCCATTTGCCGCAACTGGAGAGAGCCCTAGCACAGAAACAAAGACCCAACATAGCGATCAATCAATCAAAAAATAAATCTTAAAAAAACATAAAAAATAAAAAAAATAAAATAAAATCAAGCAGAACAGCGACTAAGACCTCATGGAAACAGCTGCATGCCTCCCTTTCTGCGCGGCTAATCAGGGACTTACCTCGAGGCCAGTACTCACGTTGAGTTTCCCTTTAGCTCTAGAGCGTGGCAGGATGAGCTCCACCCCGGCCATCGAAGCAGTCGGCATAGCTAGAGAAAACTCATTTTCTACCCAGAGCCATGCCTACAGTGCCTAGTGGCCTGTCAACAGCAGTCAATTTCAAGTAGCTTCAAGGCAGCATGAATGCAGCTTTCAAAATGGGAAAGCAAGGCTAGTTCCATCAGGCCCCCATTTCCAAGGGCACACGCAGCATATATCCCGGTGCTTTCTAAGAAGTCCAAAGAGACACAGGTTACCAAGTGGTTCCTTCCCTGAATCAACTCCTCGAAGCAGGGTGTTCTGCAAATAGCGAATTGCCTCAACGAAGGAATGCCCCAGCTAGGCCTCCGGGCCCGTGGCTCTTCAAAAGCCTGAAGTGTTACCCGAGGAACTGGACAATAGTTGCAGTCGGAACGCAAGCTGACTTTCTCTTGGAGGCAGGGAGACTTCAGGCAGGGACTCCCAGATGGAATACGAAGCCGAGGGTTTTTCTCAGTGCAGCTCAGACTTGGGCAATGAGCCAGTCTTGCACGGCACGTTGGATCTGATAAAACGGTGTACGTGGACCTGTTCGAGTGCTGGGGAATTCAAGCTGTCCCAAAAAGGAGTGCAGTGTGTTGCCCTACACTCGGCATACACAGAGTGGCTCCGAAGGGCTATGGGCCTGGATGTGGCTTAGCGGGCCCATGGGGGCCTCGGGGTACTCAGTGTTCTTGCAGGAAATAGGGTGCCCACGCGAGGCTCCTAGATGTCCTGCAAAGCATAATGACATTAAAATAATGCAGAGCAGGGGCTTCCCTTGTGGTGCAATGTTTGGGAATCCACCTGCCGATGAAGCGGACATGGGTTCGAGCCCTGGTCCACCAAGATCTCACATGCTGAGGAGCACCTAAGCCCGTGAACCACAACGACTGAGCCTGCGCTGTAGAGCCCGGGAGCCACAATGACTGAGCCCGCATGCCAGAACTAATAAAGTCCAAGTGCCTAGAGCCTGTGCTCCACAACAAGAGGAGTCACCGCAGTTAGAAGCCCGCGCACCGCAACGAAGAGTAGCCCCCGCTCGCTGCAACTAGAGAAAGCTCACATGCAGCAACGACGACCCAACACAGTAAAAAAAAAATGATATATTAAATAAATAAATAGATAGATAAACAAATAAATAAATAAATAAACTAATGCAGAGCAGTGGCTACGGCCTCCTGAAAACTGCTGCACGCCTCCGCTTCTGCACGGCAATTCAGGGCCTTACCTTGAGGCAAGTGCTCACGCTGAGTGTCCCGTTAGCGCCACAGCATGGTAGGATGCTGACTTTCTCCTCGAGCAGAGTGACTTCAGGTACGAGGCCCTCGAAGAATTCTACGCAGAGTGTTTTCTCATGGCAGCTCAGACGGGGGCCGTGACGAACACTTCCAGGGCACGTCGCACTGGCTAGAAATGTGGTCCTGGGGCTGTTCCAGTGCTCTGGAAATGTAGCTCTCCCTAAGGAACAGGCAGTGTGTTGCCCATCACTCGGCATACACAGAGGGCCTCCGAGGGACCGACCTTTGGGCCTCGATGTTGCTCAGCAGGCCCACAGGAGTCTGGAGGTACTCAGGGTTCTTGGAGGGAAAATGATGCACACCCAAGGGGCCTACGAGTCCTGAAAAGGGTACTTCCTTTAAAATAAAGCAGAGCAGGGGCTTCCATGGTGGCGCAGGGGTTGAGAATATGCCTGCCAATGCAAGGGACACGGGTTTGAGCCCTGGTCTGAGAGGATCACACATGCCGCAGAGAAACTGGGCCCGTGGGCCACAATGATTGAACCTGCACGTCTGGAGCCTGTGCTCCGCAACAAGAGAGGCCGCGATAGTGAGAGGCCCGCGCACCGCGATGAAGAGTGGCCCCATTTGCCGCAACTGGAGAGAGCCCTACCACAGAAACGAAGACCCAACATAGCGATCACTCAATCAAAAAATAAATCTTAAAAAAAAATAAAAAATAAAAAAAATAAAATAAAATCAAGCAGAACAGCGACTAAGACCTCATGGAAACAGCTGCATGCCTCCCTTTCTGCGCGGCTACTCAGGGACTTACCTCGAGGCCAGTACTCACGTTGAGTTTCCCTTTAGCTCTAGGGCGTGGCAGGATGAGCTCCACTCCGGCCATCGAAGCAGCCGGCATAGCTAGAGAAAACTCATTTTCCACCCAGAGCCATGCCTACAGTGGCTAGTGGCCTGTCAACAGCAGCCAATTTCAAGTAGCTTCAAGGCAGCATGAATGCAGCTTTCAAAATGGGAAAGCAAGGCTAGTTCCATCAGGCCCCCATTTCTAAGGGCACATGCAGCATATATCCCGGTGCTTTCTAAGAAGTCCAAAGAGACACAGGTTACCCAGTGGTTCCTTCCCTGAATCAACTCCTCGAAGCAGGGTGTTCTGCAAATAGCGAACTGCCTCAACGAAGGAACGCCCCAGCTAGGCCTCCGGGCCCGTGGCTCTTCAAAAGCCTGAAGTGTTACCCGAGGAACGGAGCTTTAGTTTCAGTCGGAACGCAAGCCGACTTTCTCTTGGAGGCAGGGTGAGTTCAGGCAGGGACTCCCAGATGGAATAAGAAGCCGAGGGTTTTTCTCAGTGCAGCTCAGACTTGGGCAATGAGCCAGACTTGCACGGCACGTTGGACCTGCTAGAACGGTGTTCGTGGACCTGTTCGAGTGCTGGGGAATTCAAGCTGTCCCAAGAAGGAGTGCAGTGTGTTGCCCTACACTTGGCATACACAGAGTGGCTCCGAAGGGTTATGGGCCTGGATGTGGCTTAGCGGGCCCATGGGGGCCACGGGGTACTCAGTGTTCTTGCAGGAAATAGGGTGCCCACGCGAGGCTCCTAGATGTCCTGCAAAGCATACTGACATTAAAATAATGCAGAGCAGGGGCTTCCCTTGTGGTGCAATGTTTGGGAATCCACCTGCCGATGCAGCGGACATGGGTTCGAGCCCTGGTCCACCAAGATCTCACATGCTGCGGAGTACTTAAGCCCGTGAACCACAACGACTGAGCCTGCGCTGTAGAGCCCGGGAGCCACAACGACTGAGCCCGCACGCCAGAACTAATGAAGTCCAAGTGCCTAGAGCCTGTGCTCCACAACAAGAGGAGTCACCGCAATTAGAAGCCCGCGCACCGCAACGAAGAGTAGCCCCTGCTCGCTGCAACTAGAGAAAGCTCACATGCAGCAACGACGACCCAACACAGTAAAAAAAAAATGATATAATAAATAACTAAATAAATAAATAGATAGATAAACAAATAAATAAATAAATAAACTAATGCAGAGCAGTGGCTACGGCCTCCTGAAAACTGCTGCACGCCTCCGCTTCTGCACGGCAATTCAGGGCCTTACCTTGAGGCAAGTGCTCAGGCTGAGTGTCCCGTTAGCGCCACAGCATGGTAGGATGCTGACTTTCTCCTCGAGCAGAGTGACTTCAGGTACGAGGCCCTCGAAGAATTCTACGCAGAGTGTTTTCTCATGGCAACTCAGACGGGGGCCGTGACGAACACTTCCAGGGCACATCGCACTGGCTAGAAATGTGGTCCTGGGGCTGTTCCAGTGCTCTGGAAATGTAGCTCTCCTTAAGGAACAGGCAGTGTGTTGCCCATCACTCGGCATACACAGAGGGCCTCCGAGGGACCGACCTTTGGGACTCGATGTTGCTCAGCAGGCCCACAGGAGTCTGGAGGTACTCAGGGTTCTTGGAGGGAAAATGATGCACACCCGTTGGGCCTACGAGTCGTGAAAAGGGTACTTCCTTTAAAATAAAGCAGAACAGGGGCTTCCGTGGTGGCGCAGTGGTTGAGAATATGCCTGCCAATGCAGGGGACACGAGTTCGAGCCCTGGTCTGAGAGGATCACACATGCCGCGGACAAACTGGGCCCGTGGGCCACAACGACTGACCTGCGCGTCTGGAGCCTGTGCTCTGCAACAAGAGAGGCGGCGATAGTGAGAGGCCCGCGCACCGCGATGAAGAGTGGCCCCATTTGCCGCAACTGGAGAGAGCCCTAACACAGAAACGAAGACCCAACATAGCGATCAATCAATCAAAAAATAAACCTTAAAAAAATAAAAAATAAAAAAATAAAATAAAATCAAGCAGAACAGCGACTAAGACCTCATGGAAACAGCTGCATGCCTCCCTTTCTGCGCGGCTACTCAGGGACTTACCTCGAGGCCAGTACTCACATTGAGTTTCCCTTTAGCTCTAGAGCGTGGCAGGATGAGCTCCACCCCGGCCATCGAAGCAGCCGGCATAGCTAGAGAAAACTCATTTTCTACCCAGAGCCATGCCTACAGTGCGTAGTGGCCTGTCAACATCAGTCAATTTCAAGTAGCTTCAAGGCAGCATGAATGGAGCTTTCAAAATGGGAAAGCAAGGCTAGTTCCATCAGGCCCCCATTTCCAAGGGCACACGCAGCATATATCCCGGTGCTTTCTAAGAAGTCCAAAGAGACACAGGTTACCAAGTGGTTCCTTCCCTGAATCAACTCCTCGAAGCAGGGTGTTCTGCAAATAGCGAATTGCCTCAACGAAGGAATGCCCCAGCTAGGCCTCCGGGCCCGTGGCTCTTCAAAAGCCTGAAGTGTTACCCGAGGAACTGGGCAATAGTTGCAGTCGAAACGCAAGCTGACTTTCTCTTGGAGGCAGGGAGACTTCAGGCAGGGACTCCCAGATGGAATACGAAGCGGAGGGTTTTTCTCAGTGCAGCTCAGACTTGGGCAATGAGCCAGTCTTGCACGGCACGTTGGACCTGATAGAACGGTGTACGTGGACCTGTTCGAGTGCTGGGGAATTCAAACTGTCCCAAGAAGGAGTGCAGTGTGTTGCCCTACACTCGGCATACACAGAGTGGCTCCGAAGGGCTATGGGCCTGGATGTGGCTTAGCGGGCCCATGGGGGCCTCGGGGTACTCAGTGTTCTTGCAGGAAATAGGGTGCCCACGCGAGGCTCCTAGATGTCCTGCAAAGCATAATGACATTAAAATAATGCTGAGCAGGGGCTTCCCTTGTGGTGCAATGTTTGGGAATCCACCTGCCGATGCAGCGGACATGGGTTCGAGCCCTGGTCCACCAAGATCTCACATGCTGCGGAGCACCTAAGCCCGTGAACCACAACGACTGAGCCTGCGCGCTAGAGCCCGGGAGCCACAACGACTAAGCCCGCATGACAGAACTAATGAAGTCCACGTGCCTAGAGCCTGTGCTCCACAACAAGAGGAGTCACGGCAAAGAGAAGCCCGCGCACCGCATCGAAGAGTAGCCCCCGCTCGCTGCAACTAGAGAAAGCTCACATGCAGCAACGACGACCCAACACAGTAAAAAAAAATGATATATTAAATAAATAAATAAATAGATAGATAGATAAACAAATAAATAAATAAATAAACTAATGCAGAGCAGTGGCTACGGCCTCCTGAAAACTGCTGCACGCCTCCGCTTCTGCACGGCAATTCAGGGCCTTACCTTGAGGCAAGTGCTCACGCTGAGTGTCCCGTTAGCGCCACAGCATGGTAGGATGCTGACTTTCTCCTCGAGCAGAGTGACTTCAGGTACGAGGCCCTCGAAGAATTCTACGCAGAGTGTTTTATCATGGCAGCTCAGACGGGGGCCGTGACGAACACTTCCAGGGCACGTCGCACTGGCTAGAAATGTGGTCCTGGTGCTGTTCCAGTGCTCTGGAAATGTAGCTCTCCTTAAGGAACAGGCAGTGTGTTGCCCATCACTCGGCATACACAGAGGGCCTCCGAG
Source organism: Balaenoptera physalus (assembly GCF_965194825.1). Lineage (NCBI taxonomy): Eukaryota > Metazoa > Chordata > Mammalia > Artiodactyla > Balaenopteridae > Balaenoptera > Balaenoptera physalus. Next base: position 179,261,003 of record NC_138890.1, read on the forward strand.
GGACTGACCTTTGGGACTCGATGTTGCTCAGCAGGCCCACAGGAGTCTGGAGGTACTCAGGGTTCTTGGAGGGAAAATGATGCACACCCGTTGGGCCTACGAGTCGTGAAAAGGGTACTTCCTTTAAAATAAAGCAGAACAGGGGCTTCCGTGGTGGCGCAGTGGTTGAGAATATGCCTGCCAATGCAGGGGACACGAGTTCGAGCCCTGGTCTGAGAGGATCACACATGCCGCGGACAAACTGGGCCCGTGGGCCACAACGACTGACCTGCGCGTCTGGAGCCTGTGCTCTGCAACAAGAGAGGCGGCGATAGTGAGAGGCCCGCGCACCGCGATGAAGAGTGGCCCCATTTGCCGCAACTGGAGAGAACCCTAGCACAGAAATGAAGACCCAACATAGCGATCAATCAATCAAAAAATAAACCTTAAAAAAATAAAAAATAAAAAAATAAAATAAAATCAAGCAGAACAGCGACTAAGACCTCATGGAAACAGCTGCATGCCTCCCTTTCTGCGCGGCTACTCAGGGACTTACCTCGAGGCCAGTACTCACATTGAGTTTCCCTTTAGCTCTAGAGCGTGGCAGGATGAGCTCCACCCCGGCCATCGAAGCAGCCGGCATAGCTAGAGAAAACTCATTTTCTACCCAGAGCCATGCCTACAGTGCCTAGTGGCCTGTCAACAGCAGTCAATTTCAAGTAGCTTCGAGGCAGCATGAATGCAGCTTTCAAAATGGGAAAGCAAGGCTAGTTCCATCAGGCCCCCATTTCCAAGGGCACACGCAGCATATATCCCGGTGCTTTCTAAGAAGTCCAAAGAGACACAGGTTACCAAGTGGTTCCTTCCCTGAATCAACTCCTCGAAGCAGGGTGTTCTGCAAATAGCGAATTGCCTCAACGAAGGAATGCCCCAGCTAGGCCTCCGGGCCCGTGGCTCTTCAAAAGCCTGAAGTGTTACCCGAGGAACTGGACAATAGTTGCAGTCGGAACGCAAGCTGACTTTCTCTTGGAGGCAGGGAGACTTCAGGCAGGGACTCCCAGATGGAATACGAAGCCGAGGGTTTTTCTCAGTGCAGCTCAGACTTGGGCAATGAGCCAGTCTTGCACGGCACGTTGGATCTGATAAAACGGTGTACGTGGACCTGTTCGAGTGCTGGGGAATTCAAGCTGTCCCAAAAAGGAGTGCAGTGTGTTGCCCTACACTCGGCATACAGAGTGGCTCCGAAGGGCTATGGGCCTGGATGTGGCTTAGCGGGCCCATGGGGGCCTCGGGGTACTCAGTGTTCTTGCAGGAAATAGGGTGCCCACGCGAGGCTCCTAGATGTCCTGCAAAGCATAATGACATTAAAATAATGCAGAGCAGGGGCTTCCCTTGTGGTGCAATGTTTGGGAATCCACCTGCCGATGAAGCGGACATGGGTTCGAGCCCTGGTCCACCAAGATCTCACATGCTGAGGAGCACCTAAGCCCGTGAACCACAACGACTGAGCCTGCGCTGTAGAGCCCGGGAGCCACAATGACTGAGCCCGCATGCCAGAACTAATAAAGTCCAAGTGCCTAGAGCCTGTGCTCCACAACAAGAGGAGTCACCGCAGTTAGAAGCCCGCGCACCGCAACGAAGAGTAGCCCCCGCTCGCTGCAACTAGAGAAAGCTCACATGCAGCAACGACGACCCAACACAGTAAAAAAAAAATGATATATTAAATAAATAAATAGATAGATAAACAAATAAATAAATAAATAAACTAATGCAGAGCAGTGGCTACGGCCTCCTGAAAACTGCTGCACGCCTCCGCTTCTGCACGGCAATTCAGGGCCTTACCTTGAGGCAAGTGCTCACGCTGAGTGTCCCGTTAGCGCCACAGCATGGTAGGATGCTGACTTTCTCCTCGAGCAGAGTGACTTCAGGTACGAGGCCCTCGAAGAATTCTACGCAGAGTGTTTTCTCATGGCAGCTCAGACGGGGGCCGTGACGAACACTTCCAGGGCACGTCGCACTGGCTAGAAATGTGGTCCTGGGGCTGTTCCAGTGCTCTGGAAATGTAGCTCTCCCTAAGGAACAGGCAGTGTGTTGCCCATCACTCGGCATACACAGAGGGCCTCCGAGGGACCGACCTTTGGGCCTCGATGTTGCTCAGCAGGCCCACAGGAGTCTGGAGGTACTCAGGGTTCTTGGAGGGAAAATGATGCACACCCAAGGGGCCTACGAGTCCTGAAAAGGGTACTTCCTTTAAAATAAAGCAGAGCAGGGGCTTCCATGGTGGCGCAGGGGTTGAGAATATGCCTGCCAATGCAAGGGACACGGGTTTGAGCCCTGGTCTGAGAGGATCACACATGCCGCAGAGAAACTGGGCCCGTGGGCCACAATGATTGAACCTGCACGTCTGGAGCCTCTGCTCCGCAACAAGAGAGGCCGCGATAGTGAGAGGCCCGCGCACCGCGATGAAGAGTGGCCCCATTTGCCGCAACTGGAGAGAGCCCTACCACAGAAACGAAGACCCAACATAGCGATCACTCAATCAAAAAATAAATCTTAAAAAAAAATAAAAAATAAAAAAAATAAAATAAAATCAAGCAGAACAGCGACTAAGACCTCATGGAAACAGCTGCATGCCTCCCTTTCTGCGCGGCTACTCAGGGACTTACCTCGAGGCCAGTACTCACGTTGAGTTTCCCTTTAGCTCTAGGGCGTGGCAGGATGAGCTCCACTCCGGCCATCGAAGCAGCCGGCATAGCTAGAGAAAACTCATTTTCCACCCAGAGCCATGCCTACAGTGGCTAGTGGCCTGTCAACAGCAGCCAATTTCAAGTAGCTTCAAGGCAGCATGAATGCAGCTTTCAAAATGGGAAAGCAAGGCTAGTTCCATCAGGCCCCCATTTCTAAGGGCACATGCAGCATATATCCCGGTGCTTTCTAAGAAGTCCAAAGAGACACAGGTTACCCAGTGGTTCCTTCCCTGAATCAACTCCTCGAAGCAGGGTGTTCTGCAAATAGCGAACTGCCTCAACGAAGGAACGCCCCAGCTAGGCCTCCGGGCCCGTGGCTCTTCAAAAGCCTGAAGTGTTACCCGAGGAACGGAGCTTTAGTTTCAGTCGGAACGCAAGCCGACTTTCTCTTGGAGGCAGGGTGAGTTCAGGCAGGGACTCCCAGATGGAATAAGAAGCCGAGGGTTTTTCTCAGTGCAGCTCAGACTTGGGCAATGAGCCAGACTTGCACGGCACGTTGGACCTGCTAGAACGGTGTTCGTGGACCTGTTCGAGTGCTGGGGATTTCAAGCTGTCCCAAGAAGGAGTGCAGTGTGTTGCCCTACACTTGGCATACACAGAGTGGCTCCGAAGGGTTATGGGCCTGGATGTGGCTTAGCGGGCCCATGGGGGCCACGGGGTACTCAGTGTTCTTGCAGGAAATAGGGTGCCCACGCGAGGCTCCTAGATGTCCTGCAAAGCATACTGACATTAAAATAATGCAGAGCAGGGGCTTCCCTTGTGGTGCAATGTTTGGGAATCCACCTGCCGATGCAGCGGACATGGGTTCGAGCCCTGGTCCACCAAGATCTCACATGCTGCGGAGTACTTAAGCCCGTGAACCACAACGACTGAGCCTGCGCTGTAGAGCCCGGGAGCCACAACGACTGAGCCCGCACGCCAGAACTAATGAAGTCCAAGTGCCTAGAGCCTGTGCTCCACAACAAGAGGAGTCACGGCAAAGAGAAGCCCGCGCACCGCATCGAAGAGTAGCCCCCGCTCGCTGCAACTAGAGAAAGCTCACATGCAGCAACGACGACCCAACACAGTAAAAAAAAATGATATATTAAATAAATAAATAAATAGATAGATAGATAAACAAATAAATAAATAAATAAACTAATGCAGAGCAGTGGCTACGGCCTCCTGAAAACTGCTGCACGCCTCCGCTTCTGCACGGCAATTCAGGGCCTTACCTTGAGGCAAGTGCTCAGGCTGAGTGTCCCGTTAGCGCCACAGCATGGTAGGATGCTGACTTTCTCCTCGAGTAGAGTGACTTCAGGTACGAGGCCCTCGAAGAATTCTACGCAGAGTGTTTTCTCATGGCAGCTCAGACGGGGGCCGTGACGAACACTTCCAGGGCACGTCGCACTGGCTAGAAATGTGGTCCTGGTGCTGTTCCAGTGCTCTGGAAATGTAGCTCTCCTTAAGGAACAGGCAGTGTGTTGCCCATCACTCGGCATACACAGAGGGCCTCCGAGGGACTGACCTTTGGGACTCGATGTTGCTCAGCAGGCCCACAGGAGTCTGGAGGTACTCAGGGTTCTTGGAGGGAAAATGATGCACACCCGTTGGGCCTACGAGTCGTGAAAAGGGTACTTCCTTTAAAATAAAGCAGAACAGGGGCTTCCGTGGTGGCGCAGTGGTTGAGAATATGCCTGCCAATGCAGGGGACACGAGTTCGAGCCCTGGTCTGAGAGGATCACACATGCCGCGGACAAACTGGGCCCGTGGGCCACAACGACTGACCTGCGCGTCTGTAGCCTGTGCTCTGCAACAAGAGAGGCGGCGATAGTGAGAGGCCCGCGCACCGCGATGAAGAGTGGCCCCATTTGCCGCAACTGGAGAGAACCCTAGCACAGAAATGAAGACCCAACATAGCGATCAATCAATCAAAAAATAAACCTTAAAAAAATAAAAAATAAAAAAATAAAATAAAATCAAGCAGAACAGCGACTAAGACCTCATGGAAACAGCTGCATGCCTCCCTTTCTGCGCGGCTACTCAGGGACTTACCTCGAGGCCAGTACTCACATTGAGTTTCCCTTTAGCTCTAGAGCGTGGCAGGATGAGCTCCACCCCGGCCATCGAAGCAGCCGGCATAGCTAGAGAAAACTCATTTTCTACCCAGAGCCATGCCTACAGTGCCTAGTGGCCTGTCAACAGCAGTCAATTTCAAGTAGCTTCAAGGCAGCATGAATGCAGCTTTCAAAATGGGAAAGCAAGGCTAGTTCCATCAGGCCCCCATTTCCAAGGGCACACGCAGCATATATCCCGGTGCTTTCTAAGAAGTCCAAAGAGACACAGGTTACCAAGTGGTTCCTTCCCTGAATCAACTCCTCGAAGCAGGGTGTTCTGCAAATAGCGAATTGCCTCAACGAAGGAATGCCCCAGCTAGGCCTCCGGGCCCGTGGCTCTTCAAAAGCCTGAAGTGTTACCCGAGGAACTGGACAATAGTTGCAGTCGGAACGCAAGCTGACTTTCTCTTGGAGGCAGGGAGACTTCAGGCAGGGACTCCCAGATGGAATACGAAGCCGAGGGTTTTTCTCAGTGCAGCTCAGACTTGGGCAATGAGCCAGTCTTGCACGGCACGTTGGATCTGATAAAACGGTGTACGTGGACCTGTTCGAGTGCTGGGGAATTCAAGCTGTCCCAAAAAGGAGTGCAGTGTGTTGCCCTACACTCGGCATACACAGAGTGGCTCCGAAGGGCTATGGGCCTGGATGTGGCTTAGCGGGCCCATGGGGGCCTCGGGGTACTCAGTGTTCTTGCAGGAAATAGGGTGCCCACGCGAGGCTCCTAGATGTCCTGCAAAGCATAATGACATTAAAATAATGCAGAGCAGGGGCTTCCCTTGTGGTGCAATGTTTGGGAATCCACCTGCCAATGAAGCGGACATGGGTTCGAGCCCTGGTCCACCAAGATCTCACATGCTGAGGAGCACCTAAGCCCGTGAACCACAACGACTGAGCCTGCGCTGTAGAGCCCGGGAGCCACAATGACTGAGCCCGCATGCCAGAACTAATAAAGTCCAAGTGCCTAGAGCCTGTGCTCCACAACAAGAGGAGTCACCGCAGTTAGAAGCCCGCGCACCGCAACGAAGAGTAGCCCCCGCTCGCTGCAACTAGAGAAAGCTCACATGCAGCAACGACGACCCAACACAGTAAAAAAAAAATGATATATTAAATAAATAAATAGATAGATAAACAAATAAATAAATAAATAAACTAATGCAGAGCAGTGGCTACGGCCTCCTGAAAACTGCTGCACGCCTCCGCTTCTGCACGGCAATTCAGGGCCTTACCTTGAGGCAAGTGCTCACGCTGAGTGTCCCGTTAGCGCCACAGCATGGTAGGATGCTGACTTTCTCCTCGAGCAGAGTGACTTCAGGTACGAGGCCCTCGAAGAATTCTACGCAGAGTGTTTTCTCATGGCAGCTCAGACGGGGGCCGTGACGAACACTTCCAGGGCACGTCGCACTGGCTAGAAATGTGGTCCTGGGGCTGTTCCAGTGCTCTGGAAATGTAGCTCTCCCTAAGGAACAGGCAGTGTGTTGCCCATCACTCGGCATACACAGAGGGCCTCCGAGGGACCGACCTTTGGGCCTCGATGTTGCTCAGCAGGCCCACAGGAGTCTGGAGGTACTCAGGGTTCTTGGAGGGAAAATGATGCACACCCAAGGGGCCTACGAGTCCTGAAAAGGGTACTTCCTTTAAAATAAAGCAGAGCAGGGGCTTCCATGGTGGCGCAGGGGTTGAGAATATGCCTGCCAATGCAAGGGACACGGGTTTGAGCCCTGGTCTGAGAGGATCACACATGCCGCAGAGAAACTGGGCCCGTGGGCCACAATGATTGAACCTGCACGTCTGGAGCCTGTGCTCCGCAACAAGAGAGGCCGCGATAGTGAGAGGCCCGCGCACCGCGATGAAGAGTGGCCCCATTTGCCGCAACTGGAGAGAGCCCTACCACAGAAACGAAGACCCAACATAGCGATCACTCAATCAAAAAATAAATCTTAAAAAAAAATAAAAAATAAAAAAAATAAAATAAAATCAAGCAGAACAGCGACTAAGACCTCATGGAAACAGCTGCATGCCTCCCTTTCTGCGCGGCTACTCAGGGACTTACCTCGAGGCCAGTACTCACGTTGAGTTTCCCTTTAGCTCTAGGGCGTGGCAGGATGAGCTCCACTCCGGCCATCGAAGCAGCCGGCATAGCTAGAGAAAACTCATTTTCCACCCAGAGCCATGCCTACAGTGGCTAGTGGCCTGTCAACAGCAGCCAATTTCAAGTAGCTTCAAGGCAGCATGAATGCAGCTTTCAAAATGGGAAAGCAAGGCTAGTTCCATCAGGCCCCCATTTCTAAGGGCACATGCAGCATATATCCCGGTGCTTTCTAAGAAGTCCAAAGAGACACAGGTTACCCAGTGGTTCCTTCCCTGAATCAACTCCTCGAAGCAGGGTGTTCTGCAAATAGCGAACTGCCTCAACGAAGGAACGCCCCAGCTAGGCCTCCGGGCCCGTGGCTCTTCAAAAGCCTGAAGTGTTACCCGAGGAACGGAGCTTTAGTTTCAGTCGGAACGCAAGCCGACTTTCTCTTGGAGGCAGGGTGAGTTCAGGCAGGGACTCCCAGATGGAATAAGAAGCCGAGGGTTTTTCTCAGTGCAGCTCAGACTTGGGCAATGAGCCAGACTTGCACGGCACGTTGGACCTGCTAGAACGGTGTTCGTGGACCTGTTCGAGTGCTGGGGAATTCAAGCTGTCCCAAGAAGGAGTGCAGTGTGTTGCCCTACACTTGGCATACACAGAGTGGCTCCGAAGGGTTATGGGCCTGGATGTGGCTTAGCGGGCCCATGGGGGCCACGGGGTACTCAGTGTTCTTGCAGGAAATAGGGTGCCCACGCGAGGCTCCTAGATGTCCTGCAAAGCATACTGACATTAAAATAATGCAGAGCAGGGGCTTCCCTTGTGGTGCAATGTTTGGGAATCCACCTGCCGATGCAGCGGACATGGGTTCGAGCCCTGGTCCACCAAGATCTCACATGCTGCGGAGTACTTAAGCCCGTGAACCACAACGACTGAGCCTGCGCTGTAGAGCCCGGGAGCCACAACGACTGAGCCCGCACGCCAGAACTAATGAAGTCCAAGTGCCTAGAGCCTGTGCTCCACAACAAGAGGAGTCACCGCAATTAGAAGCCCGCGCACCGCAACGAACAGTAGCCCCCGCTCGCTGCAACTAGAGAAAGCTCACATGCAGCAACGACGACCCAACACAGTAAAAAAAAAATGATATAATAAATAACTAAATAAATAAATAGATAGATAAACAAATAAATAAATAAATAAACTAATGCAGAGCAGTGGCTACGGCCTCCTGAAAACTGCTGCACGCCTCCGCTTCTGCACGGCAATTCAGGGCCTTACCTTGAGGCAAGTGCTCAGGCTGAGTGTCCCGTTAGCGCCACAGCATGGTAGGATGCTGACTTTCTCCTCGAGCAGAGTGACTTCAGGTACGAGGCCCTCGAAGAATTCTACGCAGAGTGTTTTCTCATGGCAACTCAGACGGGGGCCGTGACGAAAACTTCCAGGGCACATCGCACTGGCTAGAAATGTGGTCCTGGGGCTGTTCCAGTGCTCTGGAAATGTAGCTCTCCTTAAGGAACAGGCAGTGTGTTGCCCATCACTCGGCATACACAGAGGGCCTCCGAGGGACCGACCTTTGGGCCTCGATGTTGCTCAGCATGCCCACAGGAGTCTGGAGGTACTCAGGGTTCTTGGAGGGAAAATGATGCACACCCGAGGGGCCTACGAGTCCTGAAAAGGGTACTTCCTTTAAAATAAAGCAGAACAGGGTCTTCCCTGGTGGCGCAGTGGTTGAGAATATGCCTGCCAATGCAGGGGACACGGGTTCGAGCCCTGGTCTGAGAGGATCACACATGCCGCGGAGAAACTGGGCCCGTGGGCCACAATGACTGAACCTGCGCGTCTGGAGCCTGTGCTCCGCAACAAGAGAGGCCGCGATAGTGAGAGGCCCGCGCACCGCGATGAAGAGTGGCCCCATTTGCCGCAACTGGAGAGAGCCCTAGCACAGAAATGAAGACCCAACATAGCGATCAATCAATCAAAAAATAAACCTTAAAAAAAATAAAAAATAAAAAAATAAAATAAAATCAAGCAGAACAGCGACTAAGACCTCATGGAAACAGCTGCATGCCTCCCTTTCTGCACGGCTACTCAGGGACTTACCTCGAGGCCAGTACTCACGTTGAGTTTCCCTTTAGCTCTAGAGCGTGGCAGGATGAGCTCCACCCCGGCCATCGAAGCAGCCGGCATAGCTAGAGAAAACTCATTTTCTACCCAGAGCCATGCCTACAGTGCCTAGTGGCCTGTCAACAGCAGTCAATTTCAAGTAGCTTCAAGGCAGCATGAATGCAGCTTTCAAAATGGGAAAGCAAGGCTAGTTCCATCAGGCCCCCATTTCCAAGGGCACACGCAGCATATATCCCGGTGCTTTCTAAGAAGTCCAAAGAGACACAGGTTACCAAGTGGTTCCTTCCGTGAATCAACTCCTCGAAGCAGGGTGTTCTGCAAATAGCGAATTGCCTCAACGAAGGAATGCCCCAGCTAGGCCTCCGGACCCGTGGCTCTTCAAAAGCCTGAAGTGTTACCCGAGGAACTGGGCAATAGTTGCAGTCGAAACGCAAGCTGACTTTCTCTTGGAGGCAGGGAGACTTCAGGCAGGGACTCCCAGATGGAATACGAAGCCGAGGGTTTTTCTCAGTGCAGCTCAGACTTGGGCAATGAGCCAGTCTTGCACGGCACGTTGGACCTGATAGAACGGTGTACGTGGACCTGTTCGAGTGCTGGGGAATTCAAACTGTCCCAAGAAGGAGTGCAATGTGTTGCCCTACACTCGGCATACACAGAGTGGCTCCGAAGGGCTATGGGCCTGGATGTGGCTTAGCGGGCCCATGGGGGCCTCGGGTTATTCAGTGTTCTTGCAGGAAATAGGGTGCCCACGCGAGGCTCCTAGATGTCCTGCAAAGCATAATGACATTAAAATAATGCTGAGCAGGGGCTTCCCTTGTGGTGCAATGTTTGGGAATCCACCTGCCGATGCAGCAGACATGGGTTCGAGCCCTGGTCCACCAAGATCTCACATGCTGCGGAGCACCTAAGCCCGTGAACCACAACGACTAAGCCTGCGCGCTAGAGCCCGGGAGCCACAACGACTAAGCCCGCATGACAGAACTAATGAAGTCCACGTGCCTAGAGCCTGTGCTCCACAACAAGAGTAGTCACGGCAAAGAGAAGCCCGCGCACCGCATCGAAGAGTAGCCCCCGCTCGCTGCAACTAGAGAAAGCTCACATGCAGCAACGACGACCCAACACAGTAAAAAAAAATGATATATTAAATAAATAAATAAATAGATAGATAGATAAACAAATAAATAAATAAATAAACTAATGCAGAGCAGTGGCTACGGCCTCCTGAAAACTGCTGCACGCCTCCGCTTCTGCACGGCAATTCAGGGCCTTACCTTGAGGCAAGTGCTCACGCTGAGTGTCCCGTTAGCGCCACAGCATGGTAGGATGCTGACTTTCTCCTCGAGTAGAGTGACTTCAGGTACGAGGCCCTCGAAGAATTCTACGCAGAGTGTTTTATCATGGCAGCTCAGACGGGGGCCGTGACGAACACTTCCAGGGCACGTCGCACTGGCTAGAAATGTGGTCCTGGTGCTGTTCCAGTGCTCTGGAAATGTAGCTCTCCCTAAGGAACAGGCAGTGTGTTGCCCATCACTCGGCATACACAGAGGGCCTCCGAGGGACCGACCTTTGGGACTCGATGTTGCTCAGCAGGCCCACAGGAGTCTGGAGGTACTCAGGGTTCTTGGAGGGAAAATGATGCACACCCGTGGGGCCTACAAGTCGTGAAAAGGGTACTTCCTTTAAAATAAAGCAGAACAGGGGCTTCCGTGGTGGCGCAGTGGTTGAGAATATGCCTGCCAATGCAGGGGACACGAGTTCGAGCCCTGGTCTGAGAGGATCACACATGCCGCGGACAAACTGGGCCCGTGGGCCACAACGACTGACCTGCGCGTCTGGAGCCTGTGCTCTGCAACAAGAGAGGCGGCGATAGTGAGAGGCCCGCGCACCGCGATGAAGAGTGGCCCCATTTGCCGCAACTGGAGAGAACCCTAGCACAGAAATGAAGACCCAACATAGCGATCAATCAATCAAAAAATAAACCTTAAAAAAATAAAAAATAAAAAAATAAAATAAAATCAAGCAGAACAGCGACTAAGACCTCATGGAAACAGCTGCATGCCTCCCTTTCTGCGCGGCTACTCAGGGACTTACCTCGAGGCCAGTACTCACATTGAGTTTCCCTTTAGCTCTAGAGCGTGGCAGGATGAGCTCCACCCCGGCCATCGAAGCAGCCGGCATAGCTAGAGAAAACTCATTTTCTACCCAGAGCCATGCCTACAGTGCCTAGTGGCCTGTCAACAGCAGTCAATTTCAAGTAGCTTCAAGGCAGCATGAATGGAGCTTTCAAAATGGGAAAGCAAGGCTAGTTCCATCAGGCCCCCATTTCCAAGGGCACACGCAGCATATATCCCGGTGCTTTCTAAGAAGTCCAAAGAGACACAGGTTACCAAGTGGTTCCTTCCCTGAATCAACTCCTCGAAGCAGGGTGTTCTGCAAATAGCGAATTGCCTCAACGAAGGAATGCCCCAGCTAGGCCTCCGGGCCCGTGGCTCTTCAAAAGCCTGAAGTGTTACCCGAGGAACTGGACAATAGTTGCAGTCGGAACGCAAGCTGACTTTCTCTTGGAGGCAGGGAGACTTCAGGCAGGGACTCCCAGATGGAATACGAAGCCGAGGGTTTTTCTCAGTGCAGCTCAGACTTGGGCAATGAGCCAGTCTTGCACGGCACGTTGGATCTGATAAAACGGTGTACGTGGACCTGTTCGAGTGCTGGGGAATTCAAGCTGTCCCAAAAAGGAGTGCAGTGTGTTGCCCTACACTCGGCATACACAGAGTGGCTCCGAAGGGCTATGGGCCTGGATGTGGCTTAGCGGGCCCATGGGGGCCTCGGGGTACTCAGTGTTCTTGCAGGAAATAGGGTGCCCACGCGAGGCTCCTAGATGTCCTGCAAAGCATAATGACATTAAAATAATGCAGAGCAGGGGCTTCCCTTGTGGTGCAATGTTTGGGAATCCACCTGCCGATGAAGCGGACATGGGTTCGAGCCCTGGTCCACCAAGATCTCACATGCTGAGGAGCACCTAAGCCCGTGAACCACAACGACTGAGCCTGCGCTGTAGAGCCCGGGAGCCACAATGACTGAGCCCGCATGCCAGAACTAATAAAGTCCAAGTGCCTAGAGCCTGTGCTCCACAACAAGAGGAGTCACCGCAGTTAGAAGCCCGCGCACCGCAACGAAGAGTAGCCCCCGCTCGCTGCAACTAGAGAAAGCTCACATGCAGCAACGACGACCCAACACAGTAAAAAAAAAATGATATATTAAATAAATAAATAGATAGATAAACAAATAAATAAATAAATAAACTAATGCAGAGCAGTGGCTACGGCCTCCTGAAAACTGCTGCACGCCTCCGCTTCTGCACGGCAATTCAGGGCCTTACCTTGAGGCAAGTGCTCACGCTGAGTGTCCCGTTAGCGCCACAGCATGGTAGGATGCTGACTTTCTTCTCGAGCAGAGTGACTTCAGGTACGAGGCCCTCGAAGAATTCTACGCAGAGTGTTTTCTCATGGCAGCTCAGACGGGGGCCGTGACGAACACTTCCAGGGCACGTCGCACTGGCTAGAAATGTGGTCCTGGGGCTGTTCCAGTGCTCTGGAAATGTAGCTCTCCCTAAGGAACAGGCAGTGTGTTGCCCATCACTCGGCATACACAGAGGGCCTCCGAGGGACCGACCTTTGGGCCTCGATGTTGCTCAGCAGGCCCACAGGAGTCTGGAGGTACTCAGGGTTCTTGGAGGGAAAATGATGCACACCCAAGGGGCCTACGAGTCCTGAAAAGGGTACTTCCTTTAAAATAAAGCAGAGCAGGGGCTTCCATGGTGGCGCAGGGGTTGAGAATATGCCTGCCAATGCAAGGGACACGGGTTTGAGCCCTGGTCTGAGAGGATCACAAATGCCGCAGAGAAACTGGGCCCGTGGGCCACAATGATTGAACCTGCACGTCTGGAGCCTGTGCTCCGCAACAAGAGAGGCCGCGATAGTGAGAGGCCCGCGCACCGCGATGAAGAGTGGCCCCATTTGCCGCAACTGGAGAGAGCCCTACCACAGAAACGAAGACCCAACATAGCGATCACTCAATCAAAAAATAAATCTTAAAAAAAAATAAAAAATAAAAAAAATAAAATAAAATCAAGCAGAACAGCGACTAAGACCTCATGGAAACAGCTGCATGCCTCCCTTTCTGCGCGGCTACTCAGGGACTTACCTCGAGGCCAGTACTCACGTTGAGTTTCCCTTTAGCTCTAGGGCGTGGCAGGATGAGCTCCACTCCGGCCATCGAAGCAGCCGGCATAGCTAGAGAAAACTCATTTTCCACCCAGAGCCATGCCTACAGTGGCTAGTGGCCTGTCAACAGCAGCCAATTTCAAGTAGCTTCAAGGCAGCATGAATGCAGCTTTCAAAATGGGAAAGCAAGGCTAGTTCCATCAGGCCCCCATTTCTAAGGGCACATGCAGCATATATCCCGGTGCTTTCTAAGAAGTCCAAAGAGACACAGGTTACCCAGTGGTTCCTTCCCTGAATCAACTCCTCGAAGCAGGGTGTTCTGCAAATAGCGAACTGCCTCAACGAAGGAACGCCCCAGCTAGGCCTCCGGGCCCGTGGCTCTTCAAAAGCCTGAAGTGTTACCCGAGGAACGGAGCTTTAGTTTCAGTCGGAACGCAAGCCGACTTTCTCTTGGAGGCAGGGTGAGTTCAGGCAGGGACTCCCAGATGGAATAAGAAGCCGAGGGTTTTTCTCAGTGCAGCTCAGACTTGGGCAATGAGCCAGACTTGCACGGCACGTTGGACCTGCTAGAACGGTGTTCGTGGACCTGTTCGAGTGCTGGGGAATTCAAGCTGTCCCAAGAAGGAGTGCAGTGTGTTGCCCTACACTTGGCATACACAGAGTGGCTCCGAAGGGTTATGGGCCTGGATGTGGCTTAGCGGGCCCATGAGGGCCTCGGGGTACTCAGTGTTCTTGCAGGGAATAGGGTGCCCACGCGAGGCTCCTAGATGTCCTGCAAAGCATACTGACATTAAAATAATGCAGAGCAGGGGCTTCCCTTGTGGTGCAATGTTTGGGAATCCACCTGCCGATGCAGCGGACATGGGTTCGAGCCCTGGTCCACCAAGATCTCACATGCTGCGGAGTACTTAAGCCCGTGAACCACAACGACTGAGCCTGCGCTGTAGAGCCCGGGAGCCACAACGACTGAGCCCGCATGCCAGAACTAATGAAGTCCAAGTGCCTAGAGCCTGTGCTCCACAACAAGAGGAGTCACCGCAATTAGAAGCCCGCGCACCGCAACGAAGAGTAGCCCCCGCTCGCTGCAACTAGAGAAAGCTCACATGCAGCAACGACGACCCAACACAGTAAAAAAAAAATGATATAATAAATAACTAAATAAATAAATAGATAGATAAACAAATAAATAAATAAATAAACTAATGCAGAGCAGTGGCTACGGCCTCCTGAAAACTGCTGCACGCCTCCGCTTCTGCACGGCAATTCAGGGCCTTACCTTGAGGCAAGTGCTCAGGCTGAGTGTCCCGTTAGCGCCACAGCATGGTAGGATGCTGACTTTCTCCTCGAGCAGAGTGACTTCAGGTACGAGGCCCTCGAAGAATTCTACGCAGAGTGTTTTCTCATGGCAACTCAGACAGGGGCCGTGACGAACACTTCCAGGGCACATCGCACTGGCTAGAAATGTGGTCCTGGGGATGTTCCAGTGCTCTGGAAATGTAGCTCTCCTTAAGGAACGTGCAGTGTGTTGCCCATCACTCGGCATACACAGAGGGCCTCCAAGAGACCGACCTTTGGGCCTCGATGTTGCTCAGCAGGCCCACAGGAGTCTGGAGGTACTCAAGGTTCTTGGAGGGAAAATGATGCACACCCGAGGGGCCTACGAGTCCTGAAAAGGGTACTTCCTTTAAAATAAAGCAGAACAGGGGCTTCCCTGGTGGCGCAGTGGTTGAGAATATGCCTGCCAATGCAGGGGACACGGGTTCGAGCCCTGGTCTGAGAGGATCACACATGCCGCGGAGAAACTGGGCCCGTGGGCCACAATGACTGAAACTGCGTGTCTGGATCCTGTGCTCCGCAACAAGAGAGGCCGCGATAGTGAGAGGCCCGCGCACCGCGATGAAGAGTGGCCCCATTTGCCGCAACTGGAGAGAACCCTAGCACAGAAACGAAGACCCAACATAGCGATCAATCAATCAAAAAATAAATCTTAAAAAAAAATAAAAAATAAAAAAAATAAAATCAAATCAAGCAGAACAGCGACTACGACCTCATGGAAACAGCTGCATGCCTCCCTTTCTGCGCGGCTACTCAGGGACTTTCCTCGAGGCCAGTACTCACGTTGAGTTTCCCTTTAGCTCTAGAGCGTGGCAGGATGAGCTCCACCCCGGCCATCGAAGCAGCCGGCATAGCTAGAGAAAACTCATTTTCTACCCAGAGCCATGCCTACAGTGCCTAGTGGCCTGTCAACAGCAGTCAATTTCAAGTAGCTTCAAGGCAGCATGAATGGAGCTTTCAAAATGGGAAAGCAAGGCTAGTTCCATCAGGCCCCCATTTCCAAGGGCACACGCAGCATATATCCCGGTGCTTTTAAAGAAGTGCAAAGGGACACAGGTTACCCAGTGGTTCCTTCCCTGAATCAACTCCTCGAAGCAGGGTGTTCTGCAAATAGCGAACTGCCTCAACGAAGGAACGACCCAGCTAGGCCTCCGGGCCCGTGGCTCTTCAAAAGCCTGAAGTGTTACCCGAGGAACTGGGCTTTAGTTGCAGGCGGAACGCAAGCGGACTTTCTCTTGGAGGCAGGGAGACTTCAGGCAGAGACTCCCAGATGGAATACGAAGCCGAGGGTTTTTCTCAGTGTAGCTCAGACTTCAGCAATGAGCCAGACTTGCACGGCACGTTGGATCTGCTAGAACGGTGTTCGTGGACCTGTTCGAGTGCTGGGGAATTCAAGCTGTCCCAAGAAGGAGTGCAGTGTGTTGCCCTACACTCGGCATACACAGAGTGACTCCGAAGGGCTATGGGCCTGGATGTGGCTTAGCGGGCCCATGGGGGTCTCGGGGTACTCAGTGTTCTTGCAGGAAATAGGGTTCCCACGCGAGACTCCTAGATGTCCTGCAAAGCATACTGACATTAAAATAATGCAGAGCAGGGGCTTCCCTTGTGGTGCAATGTTTGGGAATCCACCTGCCGATGAAGCGGACATGGGTTCGAGCCCTGGTCCACCAAGATCTCACATGCTGCGGAGTACTTAAACCCGTGAACCACAACGACTGAGCCTGCGCTCTAGAGCCCGGGAGCCACGACGACTGAGCCCGCATGCCAGAACTAATGAAGTCCACGTGCCTAGAGCCTGTGCTCTACAACAAGAGGAGTCACCGCAATTAGAAGCCCGCGCACCGCAACGAAGAGTAGCCCCCGCTCGCTGCAACTAGAGAAAGCTCACATGCAGCAACGACGACCCAACACAGTAAAAAAAAAATGATATATTAAGTAAATAAATAAATAAATAGATAGATAAACAAATAAATAAATAAATAAACTAATACAGAGCCGTGGCTACGGCCTCCTGAAAACTGCTGCACGCCTCCACTTCTGCACGGCAATACAGGGCCTTACCTTGAGGCAAGTGCTCACGCTGAGTGTCCCGTTAGCGCCACAGCATGGTAGGATGCTGACTTTCTCCTCGAGCAGAGTGACTTCAGGTACGAGGCCCTCGAAGAATTCTACGCAGGGTGTTTTCTCATGGCAGCTCAGACGGGGGCCGTGACGAACACTTCCAGGGCACGTCGCACTGGCTA
This sequence comes from Balaenoptera physalus, assembly GCF_965194825.1. Lineage (NCBI taxonomy): Eukaryota > Metazoa > Chordata > Mammalia > Artiodactyla > Balaenopteridae > Balaenoptera > Balaenoptera physalus. Next base: position 179,277,818 of record NC_138890.1, read on the forward strand.
GAAATGTGGTCCTAGGGGCTGTTCCAGTGCTCTGGAAATGTAGCTCTCCTTAAGGAACAGGCAGTGTGTTGCCCATCACTCGGCATACACAGAGGGCCTCCGAGGGACCGACCTTTGGGCCTCGATGTTGCTCAGCATGCCCACAGGAGTCTGGAGGTACTCAGGGTTCTTGGAGGGAAAATGATGCACACCCAAGGGGCCTACGAGTCCTGAAAAGGGTACTTCCTTTAAAATAAAGCAGAACAGGGGCTTCCCTGGTGGCGCAGTGGTTGAGAATATGCCTGCCAATGCAGGGGACACGGGTTCGAGCCCTGGTCTGAGAGGATCACACATGCCGCGGAGAAACTGGGCCCGTGGGCCACAATGACTGAACCTGCGCGTCTGGAGCCTGTGCTCCGCAACAAGAGAGGCCGCGATAGTGAGAGGCCCGCGCACCGCGATGAAGAGTGGCCCCATTTGCCGCAACTGGAGAGAGCCCTAGCACAGAAATGAAGACCCAACATAGCGATCAATCAATCAAAAAATAAACCTTAAAAAAAATAAAAAATAAAAAAATAAAATAAAATCAAGCAGAACAGCGACTAAGACCTCATGGAAACAGCTGCATGCCTCCCTTTCTGCACGGCTACTCAGGGACTTACCTCGAGGCCAGTACTCACGTTGAGTTTCCCTTTAGCTCTAGAGCGTGGCAGGATGAGCTCCACCCCGGCCATCGAAGCAGCCGGCATAGCTAAAGAAAACTCATTTTCTACCCAGAGCCATGCCTACAGTGCCTAGTGGCCTGTCAACAGCAGTCAATTTCAAGTAGCTTCAAGGCAGCATGAATGCAGCTTTCAAAATGGGAAAGCAAGGCTAGTTCCATCAGGACCCCATTTCCAAGGGCACACGCAGCATATATCCCGGTGCTTTCTAAGAAGTCCAAAGAGACACAGGTTACCAAGTGGTTCCTTCCCTGAATCAACTCCTCGAAGCAGGGTGTTCTGCAAATAGCGAATTGCCTCAACGAAGGAATGCCCCAGCTAGGCCTCCGGGCCCGTGGCTCTTCAAAAGCCTGAAGTGTTACCCGAGGAACTGGGCAATAGTTGCAGTCGAAACGCAAGCTGACTTTCTCTTGGAGGCAGGGAGACTTCAGGCAGGGACTCCCAGATGGAATACGAAGCCGAGGGTTTTTCTCAGTGCAGCTCAGACTTGGGCAATGAGCCAGTCTTGCACGGCACGTTGGACCTGATAGAACGGTGTACGTGGACCTGTTCGAGTGCTGGGGAATTCAAACTGTCCCAAGAAGGAGTGCAATGTGTTGCCCTACACTCGGCATACACAGAGTGGCTCCGAAGGGCTATGGGCCTGGATGTGGCTTAGCGGGCCCATGGGGGCCTCGGGGTACTCAGTGTTCTTGCAGGAATTAGGGAGCCCACGCGAGGCTCCTAGATGTCCTGCAAAGCATACTGACATTAAAATAATGCAGAGCAGGGGCTTCCCTTGTGGTGCAATGTTTGGGAATCCACCTGCCGATGAAGCGGACATGGGTTCGAGCCCTGGTCCACCAAGATCTCACATGCTGCGGAATACTTAAGCCCGTGAACCACAACGACTGAGCCTGCGCTGTAGAGACCGGGAGCCACAACGACTGAGCCCGCATGCCAGAACTAATGAAGTCCAAGTGCCTAGAGCCTGTGCTCCACAACAAGAGGAGTCACCGCAATTAGAAGCCCGCGCACCGCAACGAAGAGTAGCCCCCGCTCGCTGCAACTAGAGAAAGCTCACATGCAGCAACGACGACCCAACACATTAAAAAAAAAAGATATATTAAATAAATAAATAAATAAATAGATAGATAAACAAATAAATAAATAAATAAACTAATGCAGAGCTGTGGCTACGGCCTCCTGAAAACTGCTGCACGCCTCCGCTTCTGCACGGCAATTCAGGGCCTTACCTTGAGGCAAGTGCTCACGCTGAGTGTCCCGTTAGCGCCACAGCATGGTAGGATGCTGACTTTCTCCTCGAGCAGAGTGACTTCAGGGTACGAGGCCCTCGAAGAATTCTACGCAGAGTGTTTTCTCATGGCAGCTCAGACGGGGGCCGTGACGAACACTTCCAGGGCACGTCGCACTGGCTAGATATGTGGTCCTGGGGCTGTTCCAGTGCTCTGGAAATGTAGCTCTCCTTAAGGAACAGGCAGTGTGTTGCCCATCACTCGGCATACACAGCGGGCCTCCGAGGGACCGACCTCTGGGCCTCGATGTTGCTCAGCAGGCCCACAGGAGTCTGGAGGTACTCAGGGTTCTTGGAGGGAAAATGATGCACACCCGAGGGGACTACGAGTCCTGAAAAGGGGACTTCTTTTAAAATAAAGCAGAACAGGGGCTTCCCTGGTGGCGCAGTGGTTGAGAATATGCCTGCCAATGCAGGGGACACGGGTTCGAGCCCTGGTCTGAGAGGATCACACATGCCGCGGAGAAACTGGGCCCGTGGGCCACAATGACTGAACCTGCGCGTCTGGAGCCTGTGCTCTGCAACAAGAGAGGCCGCGATAGTGAGAGGCCCGCGCACCGCGATGAAGAGTGGCCCCATTTGCCTCAACTGGAGAGAGCCCTAGCACAGAAATGAAGACCCAACATAGCAATCAATCAATCAAAAAATAAACCTTAAAAAAATATAAAAAATAAAAAAATGAAATAAAATCAAGCAGAACAGCGACTAAGACCTCATGGAAACAGCTGCATGCCTCCCTTTCTGCGCGGCTACTCAGGGACTTACCTCGAGGCCAGTACTCACGTTGAGTTTCCCTTTAGCTCTAGAGCATGGCAGGATGAGCTCCACTCCGGCCATCGAAGCAGCCGGCATAGCTAGAGAAAACTCATTTTCTACCCAGAGCCATGCCTACAGTGGCTCGTGGCCTGTCAACAGCAGTCAATTTCAAGTAGCTTCAAGGCAGCATGAAAGGAGCTTTCAAAATGCGAAAGCAAGGCTAGTTCCATCAGGCCCCCATTTCCAAGGGCACACGCAGCATATATCCCGGTGCTTTCTAATAAGTGCAAAGAGACACAGGTTACCCAGTGGTTCCTTTCCTGAATCAACTCCTTGAAGCAGGGTGTTCTGCATATAGCGAACTGCCTCAACGAAGGAACGCCCCAGCTAGGCCTCCGGCCCCGTGGCTCTTCAAAAGCCTGAAGTGTTTCCCAAGGAACTGGCCTTTAGTTGCAGTCGGAACGCAAGCCGACTTTCTCTTGGGGGCAGGGAGACTTCAGGCAGGGACTCCCAGATGGAATACGAAGCTGAGGGTTTTTCTCAGTGCAGCTCAGACTTGGGCAATGAGCCAGACTTGCACGGCACGTTGGACCTGGTAGAACGGTGTTCGTGGACCTGTTCGAGTGCTGGGGAATTCAAGCTGTCCCAAGAAGGAGTGCAGTGTGTTGCCCTACACTCGGCATACACATAGTGGCTCCGAAGGGCTATGGGCCTGAATGTGGCTTAGCGGGCCCATGGGGGCCTCGGGATACTCAGTGTTCTTGCAGGAAATAGGGTGCCCACGCGAGGCTCCTAGATGTCCTGCAAAGCATACTGACATTAAAATAATGCAGAGCAGGGGCTTCCCTTGTGGTGCAATGTTTGGGAATCCACCTGCCGATGAAGCGGACATGGGTTCGAGCCCTGGTCCACCAAGATCTCACATGCCGCGGAGCACCTAAGCCCGTGAACCACAACGACTGAGCCTGCGCTCTAGAGCCCGGGAGCCACGACGACTGAGCCCGCATGCCAGAACTAATGAAGTCCACGTGCCTAGAGCCTGTGCTCCACAACAAGAGGAGTCACCGCAATGAGAAGCCCGCGCACCGCAATGAAGAGTAGCCCCCGCTCGCTGCAACTAGAGAAAGCTCACATGTAGCAACGACGACCCAACACAGTAAAAAAAAAAATGATATATTAAATAAATAAATAAATAGATAGATAAACAAATAAATAAATAAATAAACTAATGCAGAGCAGTGGCTGCGGCCTCCTGAAAACTGCTGCACGCCTCCGCTTCTGCATGGCAATTCAGGGCCTTACCTTGAGGCAAGTGCTCATGCTGAGTGTCCCGTTAGCGCCACAGCATGGTAGGATGCTGACTTTCTCCTCGAGCAGAGTGATTTCAGGTAGGAGGCCCTCAAAGAATTCTACGCAGAGTGTTTTCTCATGGCAGCTCAGACGGGGGCCGTGACGAACACATCCAGGGCACGTCGCACTGGCTAGAAATGTGGTCCTGAGGCTGTTCCAGTGCTCTGGAAATGTAGCTCTCCTTAAGGAACGTACAGTTTGTTGCCCATCACTCGGCATACACAGAGGGCCTCCGAGGGACCGACCTTTGGGCCTCGATGTTGCTCAGCAGGCCCACAGGAGTCTGGAGGTACTCAGGGTTCTTGGAGGGAAAATGATGCACACCCGAGGGGCCTACGAGTCCTGCAAAGGGTACTTCCTTTATAATAAAGCAGAACAGGGGCTTCCCTGGTGGCGCAGTGGTTGAGAATATGCCTGCCAATGCAGGGGACACGGGTTCGAGCCCTGGTCTGAGAGGATCACACATGCCGCGGAGAAACTGGGCCCGTGGGCCACAATGACTGAACCTGCGTGTCTGGAGCCTGTGCTCCACAACAAGAGAGGCCGCGATAGTGAGAGGCCCGCGCACCGCGATGAAGAGTGGCCCCATTTGCCGCAACTGGAGAGAGCCCTAGCACAGAAACGAAGACCCAACATAGCGATCAATCAATCAAAAAATAAATCTTAAAAAAAATAAAAAATAAAAAAAATAAAATAAAATCAAGCAGAACAGCGACTAAGACCTCATGGAAACAGCTGCATGCCTCCCTTTCTGCGTGGCTACTCAGGGACTTACCTCGAGGCCAGTACTTACGTTGAGTTTCCCTTTAGCTCTAGAGCGTGGCAGGATGAGCTCCACCCCGGCCATCGAAGCAGCCGGCATAGCTAGAGAAAAGTCATTTTCTACCCAGAGCCATGCCTACAGTGGCTAGTGGCCTGTCAACAGCAGTCAATTTCAAGTAGCTTCAAGGCAGCATGAATGGAGCTTTCAAAATGGCAAAGCAAGGCTAGTTCCATCAGGCCCCCATTTCCAAGGGCACACGCAGCATATATCCCGGTGCTTTCTAAGAAGTCCAAAGAGACACAGGTTACCCAGTGGTTCCTTCCCTGAATCAACTCCTCGAAGCAGGGTGTTCTGCAAATAGCGAACTGCCTCAACGAAGGAACGCCCCAGCTAGGCCTCCGGGCCCGTGGCTCTTCAAAAGCCTGCAGTGTTACCAGAGGAACTGGGCTTTAGTTGCAGGCGGAACGCAAGCCGACTTTCTCTTGGAGGCAGGGAGACTTCAGGCAGGGACTCCCAGATGGAATACGAAGCCGAGGGTTTTTCTCAGTGCAGCTCAGACTTGGGCAATGAGCCAGACTTGCATGGCACGTTGGACCTGCTAGAATGGTGTTCGTGGACCTGTTCGAGTGCTGGGGAATTCAAGCTGTCCCAAGAAGGAGTGCAGTGTGTTGCCCTACACTCGGCATACACAGAGTGGCTGGGAAGGGCTATGGGCCTGGATGTGGCTTAGCGGGCCCATGGGGGCCTCGGGGTTCTCAGTGTTCTTGCAGGAAATAGGGTGCCCATGCGAGGCTCCTAGATGTCCTGCAAAGCATACTGACATTAAAATAATGCAGAGCAGGGGCTTCCCTTGTGGTGCAATGTTTGGGAATCCACCTGCCGATGAAGCGGACATGGGTTCGAGCCCTGGTCCACCAAGATCTCACATGCTGCGGAGTACTTAAGCCCGTGAACCACAACGACTGAGCCTGCGCTCTAGAGCCCGGCAGCCACAATGACTGAGCCCGCATGCCAGAACTAATGAAGTCCAAGTGCCTAGAGCCTGTGCTCCACAACAAGAGGAGTCACCGCAATTAGAAGCCCGCGCACGGCAACGAAGAGTAGCCCCCGCTCGCTGCAACTAGAGAAAGCTCACATGCAGCAACGACGACCCAACACAGTAAAAAAAAAAAGATATATTAAATAAATAAATAAATAGATAGATAAACAAATAAATAAATAAATAAACTAATGCAGAGCTGTGGCTACGGCCTCCTGAAAACTGCTGCACGCCTCCGCTTCTGCACGGCAATTCAGGGCCTTACCTTGAGGTAAGTGCTCACGCTGAGTGTCCCGTTAGCGCCACAGCATGGTAGGATGCTGACTTTCTCCTCGAGCAGAGTGACTTCAGGTACGAGGCCCTCGAAGAATTCTACGCAGAGTGTTTTCTCATGGCAGCTCAGACGGGGGCCGTGACGAACACTTCCAGGGCACGTCGCACTGGCTAGAAATGTGGTCCTGGGGCTGTTCCAGTGCTCTGGAAATGTAGCTCTCCTTAAGGAACAGGCAGTGTGTTGCCCATCACTCGGCATACACAGCGGGCCTCCGAGGGACCGACCTTTGGGCCTCGATGTTGCTCAGCAGGCCCACAGGAGTCTGGAGGTACTCAGGGTTCTTGGAGGGAAAATGATGCACACCCGAGGGGCCTACGAGTCCTGCAAAGGGTACTTCCTTTATAATAAAGCAGAACAGGGGCTTCCCTGGTGGCGCAGTGGTTGAGAATATGCCTGCCAATGCAGGGGACACGGGTTCGAGCCCTGGTCTGAGAGGATCACACATGCCGCGGAGAAACTGGGCCCGTGGGCCACAATGACTGAACCTGCGTGTCTGGAGCCTGTGCTCCGCAACAAGAGAGGCCGCGATAGTGAGAGGCCCGCGCACCGCGATGAAGAGTGGCCCCATTTGCCGCAACTGGAGAGAGCCCTAGCACAGAAACGAAGACCCAACATAGCGATCAATCAATCAAAAAATAAATCTTAAAAAAAATAAAAAATAAAAAAAATAAAATAAAATCAAGCAGAACAGCGACTAAGACCGCATGGAAACAGCTGCATGCCTCCCTTTCTGCGCGGCTAATCAGGGACTTACCTCGAGGCCAGTACTCACGTTGAGTTTCCCTTTAGCTCTAGAGCGTGGCAGGATGAGCTCCACCCCGGCCATCGAAGCAGTCGGCATAGCTAGAGAAAATTCATTATCTACCCAGAGCCATGCCTACAGTGGCTAGTGGCCTGTCAACAGCAGTCAATTTCAAGTAGCTTCAAGGCAGCATGAATGGAGCTTTCAAAATGGCAAAGCAAGGCTAGTTCCATTAGGCCCCCATTTCCAAGGGCACACGCAGCATATATCCCGGTGCTTTCTAATAAGTCCAAAGAGATACAGGTTACCCAGTGGTTCCTTCCCTGAATCAACTCCTCAAAGCAGGGTGTTCTGCAAATAGCGAACTGCCTCAACGAAGGAACGACCCAGCTAGGCCTCCGGGCCCGTGGCTCTTCAAAAGCCTGCAGTGTTACCAGAGGAAGTGGGCTTTAGTTGCATGGGGAACGCAAGCCGACTTTCTCTTGGAGGTAGGGAGACTTCAGGCAGGGACTCCCAGATCGAATACGAAGCCGAGGGTTTTGCTCAGTGCAGCTCAGACTTGGGCAATGAGCCAGCCTTGCACGGCACGTTGGACCTGCTAAAACGGTGTTCGTGGACCTGTTCGAGCGCTGGGGAATTCAAGCTGTCCCAAGAAGGAGTGCAGTGTGTTGCCCTACACTCGGCATACACAGAGTGGCTCCGAAGGGCTATGGGCCTGGATGTGGCTTAGCGGGCCCATGGGGGCCTCGGGGTACTCAGTGTTCTTGCAGGGAATAGGGTGCCCACGCGAGGCTCCTAGATGTCCTGCAAAGCATACTGACATTAAAATAATGCAGAGCAGGGGCTTCCCTTGTGGTGCAATGTTTGGGAATCCACCTGCCGATGAAGCGGACATGGGTTCGAGCCCTGGTCCACCAAGATCTCACATGCTGCGGAGTACTTAAGCCCGTGAACCACAACGACTGAGCCTGCGCTGTAGTGCCCGGGAGCCACAACGACCTAGCCCGCATGCCAGAACTAATGAAGTCCAAGTGCCTAGAGCCTGTGCTCCACAACAAGAGGAGTCACCGCAATGAGAAGCCCGCGCACCGCAACGAAGAGTAGCCCCCGCTCGCTGCAACGAGAGAAAGCTCACATGCAGCAACGACGACCCAACACAGTAAAAAAAAAATGATATATTAAATAAATAAATAAATAGATAGATAAACAAATAAATAAATAAATAAACTAATGCAGAGCAGTGGCTACGGCCTCCTGAAAACTGCTGCACGCCTCCGCTTCTGCACGGCAATTCAGGGCCTTATCTTGAGGCAAGTGCTCACGCTGAGTGTCCCGGTAGCGCCACAGCATGGTAGGATGCTGACTTTCTCCTCGAGCAGAGTGACTTCAGGTACGAGGCCCTCGAAGAATTCTACGCAGAGTGTTTTCTCATGGCAGCTCAGACGGGGGCCGTGACGAACACTTCCAGGGCACGTCGCACTGGCTAGAAATGTGGTCCTGAGGCTGTTCCAGTGCTCTGGAAATGTAGCTCTCCTTAAGGAACAGGCAGTGTGTTGCCCATCACTCGGCATACACAGAGGGCCTCCGAGGGACCGACCTTTGGGCCTCGATGTTGCTCAGCAGGCCCACAGGAGTCTGGAGGTATTCAGGGTTCTTGGAGGGAAAATGATGCACACCCGAGGGGCCTACGAGACCTGAAAAGGGTACTTCCTTTAAAATAAAGCAGAACAGGGGCTTCCCTGGTGGCGCAGTGGTTGAGAATATGCCTGCCAATGCAGGGGACACGGGTTCGAGCCCTGGTCTGAGAGGATCACACATGCCGCCGAGAAACTGGGCCCGTGGGCCACAATGACTGAACCTGCACGTCTGGAGCCTGTCCTCCGCAACAAGAGAGGCCGCGATAGTGAGAGGCCTGCGCACCGCGATGAAGAGTGGCCCCATTTGCGGCAACAGGAAAGAGCCATAGCACAGAAATGAAGACCCAACATAGCGATCAATCAATCAAAAAATAAACCATAAAAAAAAATAAAAAATAAAAAAATAAAATCAAATCAAGCAGAACAGCGACTAAGACCTCATGGAAACAGCTGCATGCCTCCCTTTCTGCGCGGCTACTCAGGGACTTACCTCGAGGCCAGTACTCACGTTGAGTTTCCCGTTAGCTCTAGAGCGTGGCAGGATGAGCTCCACCCCGGCCATCGAAGCAGCCGGCATAGCTAGAGAAAACTCATTTTCCACCCAGAGCCATGCCTACAGTGGCTAGTGGCCTGTCAACAGCAGTCAATTTCAAGTAGCTTCAAGGCAGCATGAATGGAGCTTTCAAAATGGCAAAGCAAGGCTAGTTCCATTAGGCCCCCATTTCCAAGGGCACACGCAGCATATATCCCGGTGCTTTCTAAGAAGTCCAAAGAGACACAGGTTACCCAGTGGTTCCTTCCCTGAATCAACTCCTCGAAGCAGGGTGTTCTGCAAATAGCGAACTGCCTCAACGAAGGAACGCCCCAGCTAGGCCTCCGGGCCCGTGGCTCTTCAAAAGCCTGCAGTGTTACCAGAGGAACTGGGCTTTAGTTGCAGGGGGAACGCAAGCCGACTTTCTCTTGGAGGTAGGGAGAGTTCAGGCAGGGACTCCCAGATGGAATACGAAGCCGAGGGTTTTTCTCAGTGCAGCTCAGACTTGGGCAATGAGCCAGTCTTGCACGGCACGTTGTACCTGCTAGAACGGTGTTCGTGGACCTGTTCGAGTGCTGGGGAATTCAAGCTGTCCCAAGAAGGAGTGCAGTGTGTTGCCCTACACTCGGCATACACAGAGTGGCTCCGAAGGGCTATGGGCCTGGATGTGGCTTAGCGGGCCCATGGGGGCCTCGGTGTACTCAGTGTTCTTGCAGGGAATAGGGTGCCCACGCGAGGCTCCTAGATGTCCTGCAAAGCATACTGACATTAAAATAATGCAGAGCAGGGGCTTCCCTTGTGGTGCAATGTTTGGGAATCCACCTGCCGATGAAGCGGACATGGGTTCGAGCCCTGGTCCACCAAGATCTCACATGCTGCGGAGTACTTAAGCCCGTGAACCACAACGACTGAGCCTGCGCTGTAGTGCCCGGGAGCCACAACGACCTAGCCCGCATGCCAGAACTAATGAAGTCCAAGTGCCTAGAGCCTGTGCTCCACAACAAGAGGAGTCACCGCAATTAGAAGCCCGTGCACCGCAACGAAGAGTAGCCCCCGCTCGCTGCAACTAGAGAAAGCTCACATGCAGCAACGACGACCCAACACAGTAAAAAAAAAATGATATATTAAATAAATAAATAAATAGATAGATAAACAAATAAATAAATAAATAAACTAATGCAGAGCCGTGGCTACGGCCTCCTGAAAACTGCTGCACGCCTCCGCTTCTGCACGGCAATTCAGGGCCTTACCTTGAGGCAAGTGCTCACGCTGAGTGTCCCGTTAGCGCCACAGCATGGTAGGATGCTGACTTTCTCCTTGAGCAGAGTGACTTCAGGTACGAGGCCCTCGAAGAATTCTACGCAGAGTGTTTTCTCATGGCAGCTCAGACGGGGGCCGTGACGAACACTTCCAGGGCACGTCGCACTGGCTAGAAATGTGGTCCTGGGGCTGTTCCAGTGCTCTGGAAATGTAGCTCTCCTTAAGGAACAGGCAGTGTGTTGCCCATCACTCGGCATACACAGAGGGCCTCCGAGGGACGGACCTTTGGGCCTCGATGTTGCTCAGCAGGCCCACAGGAGTCTGGAGGTACTCAGGGTTCTTGGAGGGAAAATGATGCACACCCGTGGGGCCTACAAGTCCTGAAAAGGGTACTTCCTTTAAAATAACGCAGAACAGGGGCTTCCCTGGTGGTGCAGTGGTTGAGAATATGCCTGCCAATGCAGGGGACACGGGTTCGAGCCCTGGTCTGAGAGGATCACACATTCCGCTGAGAAACTGGGCCCGTGGGCCACAACGACTGACCCTGCGCATCTGGAGCCTGTGCTCCGCAACAAAAGAGGCTGCAATAGTGAGAGGCCCACGCACCGCGATGAAGAGTGGCCCCATTTGCCGCAACTGGAGAGAGCCCTAGCACAGAAACGAAAACCCAACATAGCGATCAATCAATCAAAAAATAAATCTTAAAAAAAAATAAAAAATAAAAAAAATAAAATAAAATCAAGCAGAACAGCGACTAAGACCTCATGGAAACAGCTGCATGCCTCCCTTTCTGCGCGGCTACTCAGGGACTTACCTCGAGGCCTGTACTCACGTTGAGTTTCCCTTTAGCTCTAGAGCGTGGCAGGATGAGCTCCACCCCGGCCATCGAAGCAGCCGGCATACCTAGAGAAAACTCATTTTCTACCCAGAGCCATGCCTACAGTGGCTAGTGGCCTGTCAACAGCAGTCAATTTCAAGTAGCTTCAAGGCAGCATGAATGGAGCTTTCAAAATGACAAAGCAAGGCTACTTCCATCAGGCCCCCATTTCCAAGGGCACACTCAGCATATATCCCGGTGCTTTCTAAGAAGTCCAAAGAGACACAAGTTACCCAGTGGTTCCTTCCCTGAATCAACTCCTCAAAGCAGGGTGTTCTGCAAATAGCGAACTGCCTCAACGAAGGAACGCCCCAGCTAGGCCTCGGGCCCGTGGCTCTTCAAAAGCCTGCAGTGTTACCAGAGGAACTGGGCTTTAGTTGCAGGCGGAACGCAAGCCGACTTTCTCTTGGAGGCAGGGAGACTTCAGGCAGGGACTCCCAGATGGAATACGAAGCCGAGGGTTTTTCTCAGTGCAGCTCAGACTTGGGCAATGAGCCAGTCTTGCACGGCACGTTGGACCTGCTCGAACGGTGTTCGTGGACCTGTTCGAGTGCTGGGGAATTCAAGCTGTCCCAAGAAGGAGTGCAGTGTGTTGCCCTACACTCGGCATACACAGAGTGGCTCCGAAGGGCTATGGGCCTGGATGTGGCTTAGCGGGCCCATGGGGGCCTCGGGGTATTCAGTGTTCTTGCAGGAAATAGGGTGTCCACGCGAGGCTCCTAGATGTCCTGCAAAGCATACTGACATTAAAATAATGCAGAGCAGGGGCTTCCCTTGTGGTGCAATGTTTGGGAATCCACCTGCCGATGCAGCGGACATGGGTTCGAGCCCTGGTCCACCAAGATCTCACATGCTGCGGAGCACCTAAGCCCGTGAACCACAACGACTGAGCCTGCGCTCTGGAGCTCGGGAGCCACAACGACTGAGCCCGCATGCCAGAACTAATGAAGTCCAAGTGCCTAGAGCCTGTGCTCCACAACAAGAGGAGTCACCGCAATTAGAAGCCCGCGCACCGCAACGAAGAGTAGCCCCCGCTCGCTGCAACTAGAGAAAGCTCACATGCAGCAACGACGACCCAACACAGTAAAAAAAAAAGATATATTAAATAAATAAATAAATAAATAGATAGATAAACAAATAAATAAATAAATAAACTAATGCAGAGCTGTGGCTACGGCTTCCTGAAAACTGCTGCACGCCTCCGCTTCTGCACGGCAATTCAGTGCCTTACCTTGAGGCAAGTGCTCACGCTGAGTGTCCCGTTAGCGCCACAGCATGGTAGGATGCTGACTTTCTCCTCGAGCAGAGTGACTTCAGGTACGAGGCCCTCGAAGAATTCTACGCAGAGTGTTTTCTCATGGCAGCTCAGACGGGGGCCGTGACGAACACTTCCAGGGCACGTCGCACTGGCTAGAAATGTGGTCCTGAGGCTGTTCCAGTGCTCTGGAAATGTAGCTCTCCTTAAGGAACAGGCAGTGTGTTGCCCATCACTCGGCCTACACAGCTTGCCTCCGAGGGACCGACCTTTGGGCCTCGATGTTGCTCAGCAGGCCCACAGAAGTCTGGAGGTACTCACGGTTCTTGGAGGGAAAATGATGCACACCCGAGGGGCCTACGAGTCCTGAAAAGGGTACTTCCTTTAAAATAAAGCAGAACAGGGGCTTCCCTGGTGGCGCAGTGGTTGAGAATATGCCTGCCAATGCAGGGGACACACGTTCGAGCCCTGGTCTGAGAGGATCACACATACTGCGGAGAAACTGGGCCCGTGGGCCACAATGACTGAACCTGCGCGTCTGGAGCCTGTGCTCCGCAACAAGAGAGGCTGCGATAGTGAGAGGCCCGCGCACCGCGATGAAGAGTGGCCCCATTTGCCGCAACTGGAGAGAGCCCTAGCACAGAAACAAAGACCCAACATAGCGATCAATCAATCAAAAAATAAATCTTAAAAAAACATAAAAAATAAAAAAAATCAAATCAAATCAAGCAGAACAGCGACTAAGACCTCATGGAAACAGCTGCATGCCTCCCTTTCTGCGTGGCTAATCAGGGACTTACCTCGAGGCCAGTACTCACGTTGAGTTTCCCGTTAGCTCTAGAGCATGGCAGGATGAGCTCCACTCCAGCCATCGAAGCAGCCAGCATAGCTAGAGAAAACTCATTTTCTACCCAGAGCCATGCCTACAGTGGCTCGTGGCCTGTCAACAGCAGTCAATTTCAAGTAGCTTCAAGGCAGCATGAATGGAGCTTTCAAAATGGCAAAGCAAGGCTAGTTTCATCAGGGCCCCATTTCCAAGGGCACACGCAGCATATATCCCGGTGCTTTCTAAGAAGTGCATGGAGACACAGGTTACCCAGTGCTTCCTTCCCTGAATCAACTCCTCGAAGCAGGGTGTTCTGCAAATAGCGAACTGCCTCAACGAAGGAACACCCCAGCTAGGCCTCCGGGCCCGTGGCTCTTCAAAAGCTTGAAGTGTTACCCGAGGAACTGGGCTTTAGTTGCAGTCGGAACGCAAGCCGACTTTCTCTTGGAGGCAGGGAGACTTCAGGCAGGGACTCCCAGATGGAATACGAAGCCGAGGGTTTTTCTCAGTGCAGCTCAGACTTGGGCAATGAGCCAGTCTTGCACGGCACGTTGGACCTGCTCGAACGGTGTTCGTGGACCTGTTCGAGTCCTGGGGAATTCAAGCTGTCCCAAGAAGGAGTGCAGTGTGTTGCCCTACACTCGGCATACACAGAGTGGCTCCGAAGGGCTATGGGCCTGGATGTGGCTTAGCGGGCCCATGGGGGCCTCGGGTTATTCAGTGTTCTTGCAGGAAATAGGGTGTCCACACGAGGCTCCTAGATGTCCTGCAAAGCATACTGACATTAAAATAATGCAGAGCAGGGGCTTCCCTTGTGGTGCAATGTTTGGGAATCCACCTGCCGATGCAGCGGACATGGGTTCGAGCCCTGGTCCACCAAGATCTCACATGCTGCGGAGCACCTAAGCCCGTGAACCACAACGACTGAGCCTGCGCTCTGGAGCTCGGGAGCCACAACGACTGAGCCCTCATGCCAGAACTAATGAAGTCCACGTTCCTAGAGCCTGTGCTCCACAACAAGAGGAGTGACCGCAATGAGAAGCCCGCGCACCGCAATGAAGAGTAGCCCACGCTCGCTGCACCTAGAGAAATCTCACATGCAGCAACGACGACCCAACACAGTAAAAAAGAAAATGATATATTAAATAAATAAATAAATACATAGATAAACAAATAAATAAATAAATAAACTAATGCAGAGCAGTGGCTACGGCCTCCTGAAAACTGCTGCAAGCTTCTGCTTCTGCACGGCAATTCAGGGCCTTACCTTGAGGCAAGTGCTCACGCTGAGTGTCCCGTTAGTGCCACAGCATGGTAGGATGCTGACTTTCTCCTCGAGCAGAGTGACTTCAGGTACGAGGCCCTCGAAGAATTCTACGCAGAGTGTTTTCTCATGGCAGCTCAGACGGGGGCCGTGACGAACACTTCCAGGGCACGTCGCACTGGCTAGAAATGTGGTCCTGAGGCTGTTCCAGTGCTCTGGAAATGTAGCTCTCCTTAAGGAACAGGCAGTGTGTTGCCCATCACTCGGCATACACAGAGGGCCTCCGAGGGACCGACCTTTGGGCCTCGATGTTGCTCAGCAGGCCCACAGGAGTCTGGAGGTACTCAGGGTTCTTGGAGGGAAAATGATGCACACCCGAGGGGCCTACGAGTCCTGAAAAGGGTACTTCCTTTAAAATGAAGCAGAACAGGGGCTTCCCTGGTGGCGCAGTGGTTGAGAATATGCCTGCCAATGCAGGGGACACGGGTTCGAGCCCTGGTCTGAGAGGATCACACATGCCGCGGAGAAACTGGGCCCGTGGGCCACAATGACTGAACCTGCGCGTCGGGAGCATGTGCTCCGCAACAAGAGAGGCCGCGATAGTGAGAGGCCCGCGCACCGCGATGAAGAGTGGCCCCATTTGCCACAAATGGAGAGAGCCCTAGCACAGAAACGAAGACCCAACATAGCGATCAATCAATCAAAAAATAAATATTAAAAAAAAATAAAAAATAAAAAAATAAAATAAAATCAAGCAGAACAGCGTCTAAGACCGCATGGAAACAGCTGCATGCCTCCCTTTCTGCGCGGCTAATCCGGGACTTACCTCGAGGCCAGTACTCACGTTGAGTTTCCCTTTAGCTCTAGAGCGTGGCAGGATGAGCTCCACCCCGGCCATCGAAGGAGTCGGCATAGCTAGAGAAAATTCATTATCTACCCAGAGCCATGCCTACAGTGGCTAGTGGCCTGTCAACAGCAGTCAATTTCAAGTAGCTTCAAGGCAGCATGAATGGAGCTTTCAAAATGGCAAAGCAAGGCTAGTTCCATTAGGCCCCCATTTCCAAGGGCACACGCAGCATATATCCCGGTGCTTTCTAAGAAGTCCAAAGAGACACAGGTTACCCAGTGGTTCCTTCCCTGAATCAACTCCTCAAAGCAGGGTGTTCTGCAAATAGCGAACTGCCTCAACGAAGGAACGACCCAGCTAGGCCTCCGGGCCCGTGGCTCTTCAAAAGCCTGCAGTGTTACCAGAGGAACTGGGCTTTAGTTGCAGGGGGAACGCAAGCCGACTTTCTCTTGGAGGTAGGGAGACTTCAGGCAGGGACGCCCAGATCGAATACGAAGCCGAGGGTTTTGCTCAGTGCAGCTCAGACTTGGGCAATGAGCCAGCCTTGCACGGCACGTTGGACCTGCTAAAACGGTGTTCGTGGACCTGTTCGAGCGCTGGGGAATTCAAGCTGTCCCAAGAAGGAGTGCAGTGTGTTGCCCTACACTCGGCATACACAGAGTGGCTCCGAAGGGCTATGGGCCTGGATGTGGCTTAGCGGGCCCATGGGGGCCTCGGGGTACTCAGTGTTCTTGCAGGGAATAGGGTGCCCACGCGAGGCTCCTAGATGTCCTGCAAAGCATACTGACATTAAAATAATGCAGAGCAGGGGCTTCCCTTGTGGTGCAATGTTTGGGAATCCACCTGCCGATGAAGCGGACATGGGTTCGAGCCCTGGTCCACCAAGATCTCACATGCTGCGGAGTACTTAAGCCCGTGAACCACAACGACTGAGCCTGCGCTGTAGTGCCCGGGAGCCACAACGACCTAGCCCGCATGCCAGAACTAATGAAGTCCAAGTGCCTAGAGCCTGTGCTCCACAACAAGAGGAGTCACCGCAATGAGAAGCCCGCGCACCGCAACGAAGAGTAGCCCCCGCTCGCTGCAACGAGAGAAAGCTCACATGCAGCAACGACGACCCAACACAGTAAAAAAAAAATGATATATTAAATAAATAAATAAATAGATAGATAAACAAATAAATAAATAAATAAACTACTGCAGAGCAGTGGCTACGGCCTCCTGAAAACTGCTGCACGCCTCCGCTTCTGCACGGCAATTCAGGGCCTTATCTTGAGGCAAGTGCTCACGCTGAGTGTCCCGTTAGCGCCACAGCATGGTAGTATGCTGACTTTCTCCTCGAGCAGAGTGACTTCAGGTACGAGGCCCTCGAAGAATTCTACGCAGAGTGTTTTCTCATGGCAGCTCAGACGGGGGCCGTGACGAACACTTCCAGGGCACGTCGCACTGGCTAGAAATGTGGTCCTGAGGCTGTTCCAGTGCTCTGGAAATGTAGCTCTCCTTAAGGAACAGGCAGTGTGTTGCCCATCACTCGGCATACACAGAGGGCCTCCGAGGGACCGACCTTTGGGCCTCGATGTTGCTCAGCAGGCCCACAGGTGTCTGGAGGTACTCAGGGTTCTTGGAGGGAAAATGATGCACACCCGAGGGGCCTACGAGTCCTGAAAAGGGTACTTCCTTTAAAATAAAGCAGAACAGGGGCTTCCCTGGTGGCGCAGTGGTTGAGAATATGCCTGCCAATGCAGGGGACACGGGTTCGAGCCCTGGTCTGAGAGGATCACACATGCCACGGAGAAACTGGGCCCGTGGGCCACAATGACTGAACCTGCGCGTCTGGAGCCTGTGCTCCGCAACAAGAGAGGCCGCGATAGTGAGAGGCCCGCGCACCGCGATGAAGAGTGGCCCCATTTGCCACAACAGGAGAGAGCCCTAGCACAGAAACGAAGACCCAACATAGCGATCAATCAATCAAAAAATAAACCTTAAAAAAAAATAAAAAATAAAAAAATAAAATAAAATCAAGCAGAACAGCGACTAAGACCTCATGGAAACAGCTGCATGCCTCCCTTTCTGTGCGGCTACTCAGGGACTTACCTCGAGGCCAGTACTCACGTTGAGTTTCCCTTTAGCTCTAGAGCGTGGCAGGATGAGCTCCACCCCGGCCATCGAAGCAGCCGGCATAGCTAGAGAAAACTCATTTTCCACCCAGAGCCATGCCTACAGTGGCTAGTGGCCTGTCAACAGCAGTCAATTACAAGTAGCTTCAAGGCAGCATGAATGCAGCTTTCAAAATGGGAAAGCAAGGCTAGTTCCATCAGGCCCCCATTTCCAAGGGCACACGCAGCATATATCCCGGTGCTTTCTAAGAAGTCCAAAGAGACACAGGTTACCCAGTGGTTCCTTCCCTGAATCAACTCCTCGAAGCAGGGTGTTCTGCAAATAGCGAACTGCCTCAACGAAGGAACGCCCCAGCTAGGCCTCGGGCCCGTGGCTCTTCAAAAGCCTGCAGTGTTACCAGAGGAACTGGGCTTTAGTTGCAGGCGGAACGCAAGCCGACTTTCTCTTGGAGGTAGGGAGACTTCAGGCAGGGACTCCCAGATGGAATACGAAGCCGAGGGTTTTTCTCAGTGTAGCTCAGACTTGAGCAATGAGCCAGACTTGCACGGCACGTTGGATCTGCTAGAACGGTGTTCGTGGACCTGTTCGAGTGCTGGGGAATTCAAGCTGTCCCAAGAAGGAGTGCAGTGTGTTGCCCTACACTCGGCATACACAGAGTGGCTCCGAAGGGCTAGGGAACTGGATGTGGCTTAGCGGGCCCATGAGGGCCTCGGGGTACTCAGTGTTCTTGCAGGAAATAGGGTGCCCATGCGAGGCTCCTAGATGTCCTGCAAAGCATACTGACATTAAAATAATGCAGAGCAGAGGCTTCCCTTGTGGTGCAATGTTTGGGAATCCACCTGCCGATGAAGCGGACATGGGTTCGAGCCCTGGTCCAACAAGATCTCACATGCTGCGGAGCACTTAAGCCCGAGAACCACAACGACTGAGCCTGCGCTGTAGAGCCCGGGAGCCACAACGACTGAGCCCGCATGCCAGAACTAATGAAGTCCACGTGCCTAGAGCCTGTGCTCCACAACAAGAGGAGTCACCGCAATTAGAAGCCCGCGCACCGCAACGAAGAGTAGCCCCCGCTCGCTGCAACTAGAGAAAGCTCACATGCAGCAACGACGACCCAACACAGTAAAAAAAAAATGATATTAAATAACTAAATAAATAAATAGATAGATAAACAAATAAATAAATAAATAAACTAATGCAGAGCAGTGGCTACGGCCTCCTGAAAACTGCTGCACGCCTCCGCTTCTGCACGGCAATTCAGGGCCTTACCTTGAGGCAAGTGCTCACGCTGAGTGTCCCGTTAGCGCCACAGCATGGTAGGATGCTGACTTTCTCCTCGAGCAGAGTGACTTCAGGTACGAGGCCCTCGAAGAATTCTACGCAGAGTGTTTTATCATGGCAGCTCAGACGGGGGCCGTGACGAACACTTCCAGGGCACGTCGCACTGGCTAGAAATGTGGTCCTGGGGCTGTTCCAGTGCTCTGGAAATGTAGCTCTCCTTAAGGAACAGGCAGTGTGTTGCCCATCACTCGGCATACACAGAGGGCCTCCGAGGGACCGACCTTTGGGCCTCGATGTTGCTCAGCAGGCCCACAGGAGTCTGGAGGTACTCAGGGTTCTTGGAGGGAAAATGATGCACACCCGTGGGGCCTACAAGTCCTGAAAAGGGTACTTCCTTTAAAATAAAGCAGAACAGGGGCTTCCCTGGTGGCGCAGTGGTTGAGAATATGCCTGCCAATGCAGGGGACACGGGTTCGAGCCCTGGTCTGAGAGGATCACACATGCCGCGGAGAAACTGGGCCCGTGGGCCACAAGGACTGAACCTGCGCGTCTGGAGCCTGTGCTCCGCAACAAGAGAGGCCGCGATAGTGAGAGGCCCGCGCACCGCGATGAAGAGTGGCCCCATTTGCCGCAACTGGAGAGAGCCCTAGCACAGAAATGAAGACCCAACATAGCGATCAATCAATCAAAAAATAAACCTTAAAAAAAAATAAAAAATAAAAAAATAAAATAAAATCAAGCAGAACAGCGACTAAGACCTCATGGAAACAGCTGCATGCCTCCCTTTCTGCGCGGCTACTCAGGGACTTACCTCGAGGCCAGTACTCACGTTGAGTTTCCCTTTTGCTCTAGAGCGTGGCAGGATGAGCTCCACCCCGGGCATCAAAGCAGCCGGCATAGCTAGAGAAAACTCATTTTCTACCCAGAGCCATGCCTACAGTGGCTAGTGGCCTGTCAACAGCAGTCAATTTCAAGTAGCTTCAAGGCAGCATGAATGCAGCTTTCAAAATGGGAAAGCAAGGCTAGTTCCATCAGGCCCCCATTTCCAAGGGCACACGCAGCATATATCCCGGTGCTTTCTAAGAAGTCCAAAGAGACACAGGTTAACCAGTGGTTCCTTCCCTGAATCAACTCCTCGAAGCAGGGTGTTCTGCAAATAGCGAACTGCCTCAACGAAGTAACGACCCAGCTAGGCCTCCGGGCCCGTGGCTCTTCAAAACCCTGCAGTGTTACCAGAGGAACTGGGCTTTAGTTGCAGGCGGAACGCAAGCCGACTTTCTCTTGGAGGCAGGGAGACTTCAGGCAGAGACTCCCAGATGGAATACGAAGCCGAGGGTTTTTCTCAGTGTAGCTCAGACTTGAGCAATGAGCCAGACTTGCACGGCACGTTGGACCTGCTAGAACGGTGTTGGTGGACCTGTTCGAGTGCTGGGGAATTCAAGCTGTCCCAAGAAGGAGTGCAGTGTGTTGCCCTACACTCGGCATACACAGAGTGGCTCCGAAGGGCTATGGGCCTGGATGTGGCTTAGCGGGCCCATGGGGGCCTCGGGGTACTCAGTGTTCTTGCAGGAAATAGGGTGCACATGCGAGGCTCCTAGATGTCCTGCAAAGCATACTGACATTAAAATAATGCAGAGCAGAGGCTTCCTTTGTGGTGCAATGTTTGGGAATCCACCTGCCGATGAAGTGGACTTGGGTTCGAGCCCTGGTCCACCAAGATCTCACATGCTGCGGAGCACTTAAGCCCGAGAACCACAACGACTGAGCCTGCGCTCTAGAGCCCGGGAGCCACAACGACTGAGCCCGCATGCCAGAACTAATGAAGTCCACGTGCCTAGAGCCTGTGCTCCACAACAAGAGGAGTCACCGCAATTAGAAGCCCGCGCACCGCAACGAAGAGTAGCCCCCGCTCGCTGCAACTAGAGAAAGCTCACATGCAGCAACGACGACCCAACACAGTAAAAAAAAAATGATATATTAAATAAATAAATAAATAGATAGATAAACAAATAAATAAATAAATAAACTAATGCAGAGCAGTGGCTACGGCCTCCTGAAAACTGCTGCACGCCTCCGCTTCTGCACGGCAATTCAGGGCCTTACCTTGAGGCAAGTGCTCACGCTGAGTGTCCCGTTAGCGCCACAGCATGGTAGGATGCTGACTTTCTCCTCGAGCAGAGTGACTTCAGGTACGAGGCCCTCGAAGAATTCTACGCAGAGTGTTTTCTCATGGCAGCTCAGACGGGGGCCGTGACGAACACTTCCAGGGCACGTCGCACTGGCTAGAAATGTGGTCCTGAGGCTGTTCCAGTGCTCTGGAAATGTAGCTCTCCTTAAGGAACAGGCAGTGTGTTGCCCATCACTCGGCCTACACAGCTTGCCTCCGAGGGACCGACCTTTGGGCCTCGATGTTGCTCAGCAGGCCCACAGAAGTCTGGAGGTACTCACGGTTCTTGGAGGGAAAATGATGCACACCCGAGGGGCCTACGAGTCCTGAAAAGGGTACTTCCTTTAAAATAAAGCAGAACAGGGGCTTCCCTGGTGGCGCAGTGGTTGAGAATATGCCTGCCAATGCAGGGGACACACGTTCGAGCCCTGGTCTGAGAGGATCACACATACTGCGGAGAAACTGGGCCCGTGGGCCACAATGACTGAACCTGCGCGTCTGGAGCCTGTGCTCCGCAACAAGAGAGGCTGCGATAGTGAGAGGCCCGCGCACCGCGATGAAGAGTGGCCCCATTTGCCGCAACTGGAGAGAGCCCTAGCACAGAAACAAAGACCCAACATAGCGATCAATCAATCAAAAAATAAATCTTAAAAAAACATAAAAAATAAAAAAAATCAAATCAAATCAAGCAGAACAGCGACTAAGACCTCATGGAAACAGCTGCATGCCTCCCTTTCTGCGCGGCTAATCAGGGACTTACCTCGAGGCCAGTACTCACGTTGAGTTTCCCGTTAGCTCTAGAGCATGGCAGGATGAGCTCCACTCCAGCCATCGAAGCAGCCAGCATAGCTAGAGAAAACTCATTTTCTACCCAGAGCCATGCCTACAGTGGCTCGTGGCCTGTCAACAGCAGTCAATTTCAAGTAGCTTCAAGGCAGCATGAATGGAGCTTTCAAAATGGCAAAGCAAGGCTAGTTTCATCAGGGCCCCATTTCCAAGGGCACACGCAGCATATATCCCGGTGCTTTCTAAGAAGTGCATGGAGACACAGGTTACCCAGTGCTTCCTTCCCTGAATCAACTCCTCGAAGCAGGGTGTTCTGCAAATAGCGAACTGCCTCAACGAAGGAACACCCCAGCTAGGCCTCCGGGCCCGTGGCTCTTCAAAAGCTTGAAGTGTTACCCGAGGAACTGGGCTTTAGTTGCAGTCGGAACGCAAGCCGACTTTCTCTTGGAGGCAGGGAGACTTCAGGCAGGGACTCCCAGATGGAATACGAAGCCGAGGGTTTTTCTCAGTGCAGCTCAGACTTGGGCAATGAGCCAGTCTTGCACGGCACGTTGGACCTGCTCGAACGGTGTTCGTGGACCTGTTCGAGTCCTGGGGAATTCAAGCTGTCCCAAGAAGGAGTGCAGTGTGTTGCCCTACACTCGGCATACACAGAGTGGCTCCGAAGGGCTATGGGCCTGGATGTGGCTTAGCGGGCCCATGGGGGCCTCGGGTTATTCAGTGTTCTTGCAGGAAATAGGGTGTCCACACGAGGCTCCTAGATGTCCTGCAAAGCATACTGACATTAAAATAATGCAGAGCAGGGGCTTCCCTTGTGGTGCAATGTTTGGGAATCCACCTGCCGATGCAGCGGACATGGGTTCGAGCCCTGGTCCACCAAGATCTCACATGCTGCGGAGCACCTAAGCCCGTGAACCACAACGACTGAGCCTGCGCTCTGGAGCTCGGGAGCCACAACGACTGAGCCCTCATGCCAGAACTAATGAAGTCCACGTTCCTAGAGCCTGTGCTCCACAACAAGAGGAGTGACCGCAATGAGAAGCCCGCGCACCGCAATGAAGAGTAGCCCACGCTCGCTGCACCTAGAGAAATCTCACATGCAGCAACGACGACCCAACACAGTAAAAAAGAAAATGATATATTAAATAAATAAATAAATACATAGATAAACAAATAAATAAATAAATAAACTAATGCAGAGCAGTGGCTACGGCCTCCTGAAAACTGCTGCAAGCTTCTGCTTCTGCACGGCAATTCAGGGCCTTACCTTGAGGCAAGTGCTCACGCTGAGTGTCCCGTTAGTGCCACAGCATGGTAGGATGCTGACTTTCTCCTCGAGCAGAGTGACTTCAGGTACGAGGCCCTCGAAGAATTCTACGCAGAGTGTTTTCTCATGGCAGCTCAGACGGGGGCCGTGACGAACACTTCCAGGGCACGTCGCACTGGCTAGAAATGTGGTCCTGAGGCTGTTCCAGTGCTCTGGAAATGTAGCTCTCCTTAAGGAACAGGCAGTGTGTTGCCCATCACTCGGCATACACAGAGGGCCTCCGAGGGACCGACCTTTGGGCCTCGATGTTGCTCAGCAGGCCCACAGGAGTCTGGAGGTACTCAGGGTTCTTGGAGGGAAAATGATGCACACCCGAGGGGCCTACGAGTCCTGAAAAGGGTACTTCCTTTAAAATGAAGCAGAACAGGGGCTTCCCTGGTGGCGCAGTGGTTGAGAATATGCCTGCCAATGCAGGGGACACGGGTTCGAGCCCTGGTCTGAGAGGATCACACATGCCGCGGAGAAACTGGGCCCGTGGGCCACAATGACTGAACCTGCGCGTCGGGAGCATGTGCTCCGCAACAAGAGAGGCCGCGATAGTGAGAGGCCCGCGCACCGCGATGAAGAGTGGCCCCATTTGCCACAAATGGAGAGAGCCCTAGCACAGAAACGAAGACCCAACATAGCGATCAATCAATCAAAAAATAAATATTAAAAAAAAATAAAAAATAAAAAAATAAAATAAAATCAAGCAGAACAGCGTCTAAGACCGCATGGAAACAGCTGCATGCCTCCCTTTCTGCGCGGCTAATCCGGGACTTACCTCGAGGCCAGTACTCACGTTGAGTTTCCCTTTAGCTCTAGAGCGTGGCAGGATGAGCTCCACCCCGGCCATCGAAGGAGTCGGCATAGCTAGAGAAAATTCATTATCTACCCAGAGCCATGCCTACAGTGGCTAGTGGCCTGTCAACAGCAGTCAATTTCAAGTAGCTTCAAGGCAGCATGAATGGAGCTTTCAAAATGGCAAAGCAAGGCTAGTTCCATTAGGCCCCCATTTCCAAGGGCACACGCAGCATATATCCCGGTGCTTTCTAAGAAGTCCAAAGAGACACAGGTTACCCAGTGGTTCCTTCCCTGAATCAACTCCTCAAAGCAGGGTGTTCTGCAAATAGCGAACTGCCTCAACGAAGGAACGACCCAGCTAGGCCTCCGGGCCCGTGGCTCTTCAAAAGCCTGCAGTGTTACCAGAGGAACTGGGCTTTAGTTGCAGGGGGAACGCAAGCCGACTTTCTCTTGGAGGTAGGGAGACTTCAGGCAGGGACTCCCAGATCGAATACGAAGCCGAGGGTTTTGCTCAGTGCAGCTCAGACTTGGGCAATGAGCCAGCCTTGCACGGCACGTTGGACCTGCTAAAACGGTGTTCGTGGACCTGTTCGAGCGCTGGGGAATTCAAGCTGTCCCAAGAAGGAGTGCAGTGTGTTGCCCTACACTCGGCATACACAGAGTGGCTCCGAAGGGCTATGGGCCTGGATGTGGCTTAGCGGGCCCATGGGGGCCTCGGGGTACTCAGTGTTCTTGCAGGGAATAGGGTTCCCACGCGAGGCTCCTAGATGTCCTGCAAAGCATACTGACATTAAAATAATGCAGAGCAGGGGCTTCCCTTGTGGTGCAATGTTTGGGAATCCACCTGCCGATGAAGCGGACATGGGTTCGAGCCCTGGTCCACCAAGATCTCACATGCTGCGGAGTACTTAAGCCCGTGAACCACAACGACTGAGCCTGCGCTGTAGTGCCCGGGAGCCACAACGACCTAGCCCGCATGCCAGAACTAATGAAGTCCAAGTGCCTAGAGCCTGTGCTCCACAACAAGAGGAGTCACCGCAATGAGAAGCCCGCGCACCGCAACGAAGAGTAGCCCCCGCTCGCTGCAACGAGAGAAAGCTCACATGCAGCAACGACGACCCAACACAGTAAAAAAAAAATGATATATTAAATAAATAAATAAATAGATAGATAAACAAATAAATAAATAAATAAACTAATGCAGAGCAGTGGCTACGGCCTCCTGAAAACTGCTGCACGCCTCCGCTTCTGCACGGCAATTCAGGGCCTTATCTTGAGGCAAGTGCTCACGCTGAGTGTCCCGTTAGCGCCACAGCATGGTAGTATGCTGACTTTCTCCTCGAGCAGAGTGACTTCAGGTACGAGGCCCTCGAAGAATTCTACGCAGAGTGTTTTCTCATGGCAGCTCAGACGGGGGCCGTGACGAACACTTCCAGGGCACGTCGCACTGGCTAGAAATGTGGTCCTGAGGCTGTTCCAGTGCTCTGGAAATGTAGCTCTCCTTAAGGAACAGGCAGTGTGTTGCCCATCACTCGGCATACACAGAGGGCCTCCGAGGGACCGACCTTTGGGCCTCGATGTTGCTCAGCAGGCCCACAGGAGTCTGGAGGTATTCAGGGTTCTTGGAGGGAAAATGATGCACACCCGAGGGGCCTACGAGACCTGAAAAGGGTACTTCCTTTAAAATAAAGCAGAACAGGGGCTTCCCTGGTGGCGCAGTGGTTGAGAATATGCCTGCCAATGCAGGGGACACGGGTTCGAGCCCTGGTCTGAGAGGATCACACATGCCGCCGAGAAACTGGGCCCGTGGGCCACAATGACTGAACCTGCACGTCTGGAGCCTGTGCTCCGCAACAAGAGAGGCCGCGATAGTGAGAGGCCCGCGCACCGCGATGAAGAGTGGCCCCATTTGCGGCAACAGGAAAGAGCCATAGCACAGAAATGAAGACCCAACATAGCGATCAATCAATCAAAAAATAAACCATAAAAAAAATAAAAAATAAAAATATAAAATAAAATCAAGCAGAACAGCGACTAAGACCTCATGGAAACAGCTGCATGCCTCCCTTTCTGCGCGGCTACTCAGGGACTTACCTCGAGGCCAGTACTCACGTTGAGTTTCCCGTTACCTCTAGAGCGTGGCAGGATGAGCTCCACCCCGGCCATCGAAGCAGCCGGCATAGCTAGAGAAAACTCATTTTCCACCCAGAGCCATGCCTACAGTGGCTAGTGGCCTGTCAACAGCAGTCAATTTCAAGTAGCTTCAAGGCAGCATGAATGCAGCTTTCAAAATGGGAAAGCAAGGCTAGTTCCATCAGGCCCCTGTTTCCAAGGGCAAACGCAGCATATATCCCGGTGCTTTCTAATAAGTCCAAAGAGACACAGGTTACCCAGTGGTTCCTTCCCTGAATCAACTCCTCGAAGCAGGATGTTCTGCAAATAGCGAACTGCCTCAACGTAAGAACGACCCAGCTAGGCCTCCGGGCCCGTGGCTCTGCAAAAGCCTGCAGTGTTACCAGAGGAACTGGGCTTTAGTTGCAGGCGGAACGCAATCCGACTTTCTCTTGGAGGCAGGGAGACTTCAGGCAGGGACTCCCAGATGGAATACGAAGCCGAGGGTTTTTCTCAGTGCAGCTCAGACTTGGGCAATGAGCCAGACTTGCACGGCACGTTGGACCTGCTAGAACGGTGTTCGTGGACCTGTTCGAATGCTGGGAATTCAAGCTGTCCCAAGAAGGAGTGCAGTGTGTTGCCCTACACTCGGCATACACAGAGTGGCTCCGAAGGGCTATGGAACTGGATGTGGCTTAGCGGGCACATGGGGGCCTCGGGGTACTCAGTGTTCTTGCAGGAAATACGGTGCACATGCGAGGCTCCTAGATGTCATGCAAAGCATACTGACATTAAAATAATGCAGAGCAGGGGCTTCCCTTGTGGTGCAATGTTTGGGAATCCACCTGCCGATGAAGCGGACATGGGTTCGAGCCCTGGTCCACCAAAATCTCACATGCTGCGGAGTACTTAAGCCCGTGAACCACAACGACTGAGACTGCGCTGTAGAGACCGGGAGCCACTACGACTGAGCCCACATGCCAGAAATAATGAAGTCCAAGTGCCTAGAGCCTGTGCTCCACAACAAGAGGAGTCACCGCAATTAGAAGCCCGCGCACCGCAACGAAGAGTAGCCCCCGCTCGCTACAACTAGAGAAAGCTCACATGCAGGAACGACGACCCAACACAGTAAAAAAAAAAGATATATTAAATAAATAAATAAATAGATAGATAGATAAACAAATAAATAAATAAATAAACTAATGCAGAGCTGTGGCTACGGCCTCCTGAAAACTGCTGCACGCCTCCGCTTCTGCACGGCAATTCAGTGCCTTACCTTGAGGCAAGTGCTCACGCTGAGTGTCCCGTTAGCGCCACAGCATGGTAGGATGCTGACTTTCTCCTCGAGCAGAGTGACTTCAGGTACGAGGCCCTCGAAGAATTCTACGCAGAGTGTTTTCTCATGGCAGCTCAGACGGGGGCCGTGACGAACACTTCCAGGGCACGTCGCACTGGCTAGAAATGTGGTCCTGAGGCTGTTCCAGTGCTCTGGAAATGTAGCTCTCCTTAAGGAACAGGCAGTGTGTTGCCCATCACTCGGCATACACAGCTTGCCTCCGAGGGACCGACCTTTGGGCCTCGATGTTGCTCAGCAGGCCCACAGGAGTCTGGAGGTACTCAGGGTTCTTGGAGGGAAAATGATGCACACCCAAGGGGCCTACGAGTCCTGAAAAGGGTACTTCCTTTAAAATAAAGCAGAGCAGGGGCTTCCATGGTGGCGCAGGGGTTGAGAATATGCCTGCCAATGCAAGGGACACGGGTTCGAGCCCTGGTCTGAGAGGATCACACATGCCGCGGAGAAACTGGGCCCGTGGGCCACAATGACTGAACCTGCGCGTCTGGAGCCTGTGCTCCGCAACAAGAGAGGCCGCGATAGTGAGAGGCCCGCGCACCGCGATGAAGAGTGGCCCCATTTGCCGCAACTGGAGAGAGCCCTAGCACAGAAATGAAGACCCAACATAGCGATCAATCAATCAAAAAATAAACCTTAAAAAAAATAAAAAATAAAAAAATAAAATAAAATCAAGCAGAACAGCGACTAAGACCTCATGGAAACAGCTGCATGCCTCCCTTTCTGCACGGCTACTCAGGGACTTACCTCGAGGCCAGTACTCACGTTGAGTTTCCCTTTAGCTCTAGAGCGTGGCAGGATGAGCTCCACCCCGGCCATCGAAGCAGCCGGCATAGCTAGAGAAAACTCATTTTCTACCCAGAGCCATGCCTACAGTGCCTAGTGGCCTGTCAACAGCAGTCAATTTCAAGTAGCTTCAAGGCAGCATGAATGCAGCTTTCAAAATGGGAAAGCAAGGCTAGTTCCATCAGGCCCCCATTTCCAAGGGCACACGCAGCATATATCCCGGTGCTTTCTAAGAAGTCCAAAGAGACACAGGTTACCAAGTGGTTCCTTCCCTGAATCAACTCCTCGAAGCAGGGTGTTATGCAAATAGCGAATTGCCTCAACGAAGGAATGCCCCAGCTAGGCCTCCGGGCCCGTGGCTCTTCAAAAGCCTGAAGTGTTACCCGAGGAACTGGGCAATAGTTGCAGTCGAAACGCAAGCTGACTTTCTCTTGGAGGCAGGGAGACTTCAGGCAGGGACTCCCAGATGGAATACGAAGCCGAGGGTTTTTCTCAGTGCAGCTCAGACTTGGGCAATGAGCCAGTCTTGCACGGCACGTTGGACCTGATAGAACGGTGTACGTGGACCTGTTCGAGTGCTGGGGAATTCAAACTGTCCCAAGAAGGAGTGCAATGTGTTGCCCTACACTCGGCATACACAGAGTGGCTCCGAAGGTCTATGGGCCTGGATGTGGCTTAGCGGGCCCATGGGGGCCTCGGGGTACTCAGTGTTCTTGCAGGAAATAGGGTGCCCACGCGAGGCTCCTAGATGTCCTGCAAAGCATAATGACATTAAAATAATGCTGAGCAGGGGCTTCCCTTGTGGTGCAATGTTTGGGAATCCACCTGCCGATGCAGCGGACATGGGTTCGAGCCCTGGTCCACCAAGATCTCACATGCTGCGGAGCACCTAAGCCCGTGAACCACAACGACTGAGCCTGCGCGCTAGAGCCCGGGAGCCACAACGACTAAGCCCGCATGACAGAACTAATGAAGTCCACGTGCCTAGAGCCTGTGCTCCACAACAAGAGGAGTCACGGCAAAGAGAAGCCCGCGCACCGCATCGAAGAGTAGCCCCCGCTCGCTGCAACTAGAGAAAGCTCACATGCAGCAACGACGACCCAACACAGTAAAAAAAAATGATATATTAAATAAATAAATAAATAGATAGATAGATAAACAAATAAATAAATAAATAAACTAATGCAAAGCAGTGGCTACGGCCTCCTGAAAACTGCTGCACGCCTCCGCTTCTGCACGGCAATTCAGGGCCTTACCTTGAGGCAAGTGCTCACGCTGAGTGTCCCGTTAGCGCCACAGCATGGTAGGATGCTGACTTTCTCCTCGAGTAGAGTGACTTCAGGTACGAGGCCCTCGAAGAATTCTACGCAGAGTGTTTTATCATGGCAGCTCAGACGGGGGCCGTGACGAACACTTCCAGGGAACGTCGCACTGGCTAGATATGTGGTCCTGATGCTGTTCCAGTGCTCTGGAAATGTAGCTCTCCCTAAGGAACAGGCAGTGTGTTGCCAATCACTCGGCATACACAGAGGGCCTCCGAGGGACCGACCTTTGGGACTCGATGTTGCTCAGCAGGCCCACAGGAGTCTGGAGGTACTCAGGGTTCTTGGAGGGAAAATGATGCACACCCGTGGGGCCTACAAGTCGTGAAAAGGGTACTTCCTTTAAAATAAAGCAGAACAGGGGCTTCCGTGGTGGCGCAGTGGTTGAGAATATGCCTGCCAATGCAGGGGACACGAGTTCGAGCCCTGGTCTGAGAGGATCACACATGCCGCGGACAAACTGGGCCCGTGGGCCACAACGACTGACCTGCGCGTCTGGAGCCTGTGCTCTGCAACAAGAGAGGCGGCGATAGTGAGAGGCCCGCGCACCGCGATGAAGAGTGGCCCCATTTGCCGCAACTGGAGAGAACCCTAGCACAGAAATGAAGACCCAACATAGCGATCAATCAATCAAAAAATAAACCTTAAAAAAATAAAAAATAAAAAAATAAAATAAAATCAAGCAGAACAGCGACTAAGACCTCATGGAAACAGCTGCATGCCTCCCTTTCTGCGCGGCTACTCAGGGACTTACATCGAGGCCAGTACTCACATTGAGTTTCCCTTTAGCTCTAGAGCGTGGCAGGATGAGCTCCACCCCGGCCATCGAAGCAGCCGGCATAGCTAGAGAAAACTCATTTTCTACCCAGAGCCATGCCTACAGTGCCTAGTGGCCTGTCAACAGCAGTCAATTTCAAGTAGCTTCAAGGCAGCATGAATGGAGCTTTCAAAATGGGAAAGCAAGGCTAGTTCCATCAGGCCCCCATTTCCAAGGGCACACGCAGCATATATCCCGGTGCTTTCTAAGAAGTCCAAAGAGACACAGGTTAGCAAGTGGTTCCTTCCCTGAATCAACTCCTCGAAGCAGGGTGTTCTGCAAATAGCGAATTGCCTCAACGAAGGAATGCCCCAGCTAGGCCTCCGGGCCCGTGGCTCTTCAAAAGCCTGAAGTGTTACCCGAGGAACTGGACAATAGTTGCAGTCGGAACGCAAGCTGACTTTCTCTTGGAGGCAGGGAGACTTCAGGCAGGGACTCCCAGATGGAATACGAAGCCGAGGGTTTTTCTCAGTGCAGCTCAGACTTGAGCAATGAGCCAGTCTTGCACGGCACGTTGGATCTGATAAAACGGTGTACGTGGACCTGTTCGAGTGCTGGGGAATTCAAGCTGTCCCAAAAAGGAGTGCAGTGTGTTGCCCTACACTCGGCATACACAGAGTGGCTCCGAAGGGCTATGGGCCTGGATGTGGCTTAGCGGGCCCATGGGGGCCTCGGGGTACTCAGTGTTCTTGCAGGAAATAGGGTGCCCACGCGAGGCTCCTAGATGTCCTGCAAAGCATAATGACATTAAAATAATGCAGAGCAGGGGCTTCCCTTGTGGTGCAATGTTTGGGAATCCACCTGCCGATGAAGCGGACATGGGTTCGAGCCCTGGTCCACCAAGATCTCACATGCTGCGGAGTACTTAAGCCCGTGAACCACAACAACTGAGCCTGCGCTGTAGAGACCGGGAGCCACAACGACTGAGCCCGCATGCCAGAACTAATAAAGTCCAAGTGCCTAGAGCCTGTGCTCCACAACAAGAGGAGTCACCGCAATTAGAAGCCCGCGCACCGCAACGAAGAGTAGCCCCCGCTCGCTGCAACTAGAGAAAGCTCACATGCAGCAACGACGACCCAACACAGTAAAAAAAAAATGATATATTAAATAACTAAATAAATAAATAGATAGATAAACAAATAAATAAATAAATAAACTAATGCAGAGCAGTGGCTACGGCCTCCTGAAAACTGCTGCACGCCTCCGCTTCTGCACGGCAATTCAGGGCCTTACCTTGAGGCAAGTGCTCACGCTGAGTGTCCCGTTAGCGCCACAGCATGGTAGGATGCTGACTTTCTCCTCGAGCAGAGTGACTTCAGGTACGCGGCCCTCGAAGAATTCTACGCAGAGTGTTTTCTCATGGCAGCTCAGACGGGGGCCGTGACGAACACTTCCAGGGCACGTCGCACTGGCTAGAAATGTGGTCCTGGGGCTGTTCCAGTGCTCTGGAAATGTAGCTCTCCCTAAGGAACAGGCAGTGTGTTGCCCATCACTCGGCATACACAGAGGGCCTCCGAGGGACCGACCTTTGGGCCTCGATGTTGCTCAGCAGGCCCACAGGAGTCTGGAGGTACTCAGGGTTCTTGGAGGGAAAATGATGCACACCCAAGGGGCCTACGAGTCCTGAAAAGGGTACTTCCTTTAAAATAAAGCAGAGCAGGGGCTTCCATGGTGGCGCAGGGGTTGAGAATATGCCTGCCAATGCAAGGGACACGGGTTTGAGCCCTGGTCTGAGAGGATCACACATGCCGCAGAGAAACTGGGCCCGTGGGCCACAATGATTGAACCTGCACGTCTGGAGCCTGTGCTCCGCAACAAGAGAGGCCGCGATAGTGAGAGGCCCGCGCACCGCGATGAAGAGTGGCCCCATTTGCCGCAACTGGAGAGAGCCCTACCACAGAAACGAAGACCCAACATAGCGATCACTCAATCAAAAAATAAATCTTAAATAAAAATAAAAACCAAAAAAAATAAAATAAAATCAAGCAGAACAGCGACTAAGACCTCATGGAAACAGCTGCATGCCTCCCTTTCTGCGCGGCTACTCAGGGACTTACCTCGAGGCCAGTACTCACGTTGAGTTTCCCTTAAGCTCTAGAGCGTGGCAGGATGAGCTCCACCCCGGCCATCGAAGCAGCCGGCATAGCTAGAGAAAACTCATTTTCTACCCAGAGCCATGCCTACAGTGCCTAGTGGCCTGTCAACAGCAGTCAATTTCAAGTAGCTTCAAGGCAGCATGAATGCAGCTTTCAAAATGGGAAAGCAAGGCTAGTTCCATCAGGCCCCCATTTCCAACGGCACACGCAGCATATATCCCGGTGCTTTTAAAGAAGTGCAAAGGGACACAGGTTACTCAGTGGTTCCTTCCCTGAATCAACTCCTCGAAGCAGGGTGTTCTGCAAATAGCGAACTGCCTCAACGAAGGAACGACCCAGCTAGGCCTCCGGGCCCGTGGCTCTTCAAAAGCCTGCAGTGTTACCAGAGGAACTGGGCTTTAGTTGCAGGCGGAACGCAAGCCGACTTTCTCTTGGAGGCAGGGAGACTTCAGGCAGAGACTCCCAGATGGAATACGAAGCCGAGGGTTTTTCTCAGTGTAGCTCAGACTTCAGCAATGAGCCAGACTTGCACGGCACGTTGGATCTGCTAGAATGGTGTTCGTGGACCTGTTCGAGTGCTGGGGAATTCAAGCTGTCCCAAGAAGGAGTGCAGTGTGTTGCCCTACACTCGGCATACACAGAGTGACTCCGAAGGGCTATGGGCCTGGATGTGGCTTAGCGGGCCCATGGGGGCCTCGGGGTACTCAGTGTTCTTGCAGGAAATAGGGTTCCCATGCGAGACTCCTAGATGTCCTGCAAAGCATACTGACATTAAAATAATGCAGAGCAGGGGCTTCCCTTGTGGTGCAATGTTTGGTAATCCACCTGCCGATGAAGCGGACATGGGTTCGAGCCCTGGTCCACCAAGATCTCACATGCTGCGGAGTACTTAAGCCCGTGAACCACAACGACTGAGCCTGCGCTGTAGAGCCCGGGAGCCACAACGACTGAGCCCGCATGCCAGAACTAATGAAGTCCACGTGCCTAGAGCCTGTGCTCTACAACAAGAGGAGTCACCGCAATTAGAAGCCCGCGCACCGCAACGAAGAGTAGCCCCCGCTCGCTGCAACTAGAGAAAGCTCACATGCAGCAACGACGACCCAACACAGTAAAAAAAAAATGATATATTAAATAAATAAATAAATAAATAGATAGATAAACAAATAAATAAATAAATAAACTAATACAGAGCCGTGGCTACGGCCTCCTGAAAACTGCTGCACGCCTCCGCTTCTGCACGGCAATACAGGGCCTTACCTTGAGGCAAGTGCTCACGCTGAGTGTCCCGTTAGCGCCACAGCATGGTAGGATGCTGACTTTCTCCTCGAGCAGAGTGACTTCAGGTACGAGGCCCTCGAAGAATTCTACACAGGGTGTTTTCTCATGGCAGCTCAGACGGGGGCCGTTACGAACACTTCCAGGGCACGTCGCACTGGCTAGAAATGTGGTCCTAGGGGCTGTTCCAGTGCTCTGGAAATGTAGCTCTCCTTAAGGAACAGGCAGTGTGTTGCCCATCACTCGGCATACACAGAGGGCCTCCGAGGGACCGACCTTTGGGCCTCGATGTTGCTCAGCATGCCCACAGGAGTCTGGAGGTACTCAGGGTTCTTGGAGGGAAAATGATGCACACCCGAGGGGCCTACGAGTCCTGAAAAGGGTACTTCCTTTAAAATAAAGCAGAACAGGGGCTTCCCTGGTGGCGCAGTGGTTGAGAATATGCCTGCCAATGCAGGGGACACGGGTTCGAGCCCTGGTCTGAGAGGATCACACATGCCGCGGAGAAACTGGGCCCGTGGGCCACAATGACTGAACCTGCGCGTCTGGAGCCTGTGCTCCGCAACAAGAGAGGCCGCGATAGTGAGAGGCCCGCGCACCGCGATGAAGAGTGGCCCCATTTGCCGCAACTGGAGAGAGCCCTAGCACAGAAATGAAGACCCAACATAGCGATCAATCAATCAAAAAATAAACCTTAAAAAAAATAAAAAATAAAAAAATAAAATAAAATCAAGCAGAACAGCGACTAAGACCTCATGGAAACAGCTGCATGCCTCCCTTTCTGCACGGCTACTCAGGGACTTACCTCGAGGCCAGTACTCACGTTGAGTTTCCCTTTAGCTCTACAGCGTGGCAGGATGAGCTCCACCCCGGCCATCGAAGCAGCCGGCATAGCTAGAGAAAACTCATTTTCTACCCAGAGCCATGCCTACAGTGCCTAGTGGCCTGTCAACAGCAGTCAATTTCAAGTAGCTTCAAGGCAGCATGAATGCAGCTTTCAAAATGGGAAAGCAAGGCTAGTTCCATCAGGCCCCCATTTCCAAGGGCACACGCAGCATATATCCCGGTGCTTTCTAAGAAGTCCAAAGAGACACAGGTTACCAAGTGGTTCCTTCCCTGAATCAACTCCTCGAAGCAGGGTGTTATGCAAATAGCGAATTGCCTCAACGAAGGAATGCCCCAGCTAGGCCTCCGGGCCCGTGGCTCTTCAAAAGCCTGAAGTGTTACCCGAGGAACTGGGCAATAGTTGCAGTCGAAACGCAAGCTGACTTTCTCTTGGAGGCAGGGAGACTTCAGGCAGGGACTCCCAGATGGAATACGAAGCCGAGGGTTTTTCTCAGTGCAGCTCAGACTTGGGCAATGAGCCAGTCTTGCACGGCACGTTGGACCTGATAGAACGGTGTACGTGGACCTGTTCGAGTGCTGGGGAATTCAAACTGTCCCAAGAAGGAGTGCAATGTGTTGCCCTACACTCGGCATACACAGAGTGGCTCCGAAGGGCTATGGGCCTGGATGTGGCTTAGCGGGCCCATGGGGGCCTCGGGGTACTCAGTGTTCTTGCAGGAAATAGGGTGCCCACGCGAGGCTCCTAGCTGTCCTGCAAAGCATAATGACATTAAAATAATGCTGAGCAGGGGCTTCCCTTGTGGTGCAATGTTTGGGAATCCACCTGCCGATGCAGCGGACATGGGTTCGAGCCCTGGTCCACCAAGATCTCACATGCTGCGGAGCACCTAAGCCCGTGAACCACAACGACTGAGCCTGCGCGCTAGAGCCCGGGAGCCACAACGACTAAGCCCGCATGACAGAACTAATGAAGTCCACGTGCCTAGAGCCTGTGCTCCACAACAAGAGGAGTCACGGCAAAGAGAAGCCCGCGCACCGCATCGAAGAGTAGCCCCCGCTCGCTGCAACTAGAGAAAGCTCACATGCAGCAACGACGACCCAACACAGTAAAAAAAAATGATATATTAAATAAATAAATAAATAGATAGATAGATAAACAAATAAATAAATAAATAAACTAATGCAAAGCAGTGGCTACGGCCTCCTGAAAACTGCTGCACGCCTCCGCTTCTGCACGGCAATTCAGGGCCTTACCTTGAGGCAAGTGCTCACGCTGAGTGTCCCGTTAGCGCCACAGCATGGTAGGATGCTGACTTTCTCCTCGAGTAGAGTGACTTCAGGTACGAGGCCCTCGAAGAATTCTACGCAGAGTGTTTTATCATGGCAGCTCAGACGGGGGCCGTGACGAACACTTCCAGGGAACGTCGCACTGGCTAGAAATGTGGTCCTGATGCTGTTCCAGTGCTCTGGAAATGTAGCTCTCACTAAGGAACAGGCAGTGTGTTGCCCATCACTCGGCATACACAGAGGGCCTCCGAGGGACCGACCTTTGGGACTCGATGTTGCTCAGCAGGCCCACAGGAGTCTGGAGGTACTCAGGGTTCTTGGAGGGAAAATGATGCACACCCGTGGGGCCTACAAGTCGTGAAAAGGGTACTTCCTTTAAAATAAAGCAGAACAGGGGCTTCCGTGGTGGCGCAGTGGTTGAGAATATGCCTGCCAATGCAGGGGACACGAGTTCGAGCCCTGGTCTGAGAGGATCACACATGCCGCGGACAAACTGGGCCCGTGGGCCACAACGACTGACCTGCGCGTCTGGAGCCTGTGCTCTGCAACAAGAGAGGCGGCGATAGTGAGAGGCCCGCGCACCGCGATGAAGAGTGGCCCCATTTGCCGCAACTGGAGAGAACCCTAGCACAGAAATGAAGACCCAACATAGCGATCAATCAATCAAAAAATAAACCTTAAAAAAATAAAAAATAAAAAAATAAAATAAAATCAAGCAGAACAGCGACTAAGACCTCATGGAAACAGCTGCATGCCTCCCTTTCTGCGCGGCTACTCAGGGACTTACATCGAGGCCAGTACTCACATTGAGTTTCCCTTTAGCTCTAGAGCGTGGCAGGATGAGCTCCACCCCGGCCATCGAAGCAGCCGGCATAGCTAGAGAAAACTCATTTTCTACCCAGAGCCATGCCTACAGTGCCTAGTGGCCTGTCAACAGCAGTCAATTTCAAGTAGCTTCAAGGCAGCATGAATGGAGCTTTCAAAATGGGAAAGCAAGGCTAGTTCCATCAGGCCCCCATTTCCAAGGGCACACGCAGCATATATCCCGGTGCTTTCTAAGAAGTCCAAAGAGACACAGGTTAGCAAGTGGTTCCTTCCCTGAATCAACTCCTCGAAGCAGGGTGTTCTGCAAATAGCGAATTGCCTCAACGAAGGAATGCCCCAGCTAGGCCTCCGGGCCCGTGGCTCTTCAAAAGCCTGAAGTGTTACCCGAGGAACTGGACAATAGTTGCAGTCGGAACGCAAGCTGACTTTCTCTTGGAGGCAGGGAGACTTCAGGCAGGGACTCCCAGATGGAATACGAAGCCGAGGGTTTTTCTCAGTGCAGCTCAGACTTGGGCAATGAGCCAGTCTTGCACGGCACGTTGGATCTGATAAAACGGTGTACGTGGACCTGTTCGAGTGCTGGGGAATTCAAGCTGTCCCAAAAAGGAGTGCAGTGTGTTGCCCTACACTCGGCATACACAGAGTGGCTCCGAAGGGCTATGGGCCTGGATGTGGCTTAGCGGGCCCATGGGGGCCTCGGGGTACTCAGTGTTCTTGCAGGAAATAGGGTGCCCACGCGAGGCTCCTAGATGTCCTGCAAAGCATAATGACATTAAAATAATGCAGAGCAGGGGCTTCCCTTGTGGTGCAATGTTTGGGAATCCACCTGCCGATGAAGCGGACATGGGTTCGAGCCCTGGTCCACCAAGATCTCACATGCTGAGGAGCACCTAAGCCCGTGAACCACAACGACTGAGCCTGCGCTGTAGAGCCCGGGAGCCACAATGACTGAGCCCGCATGCCAGAAGTAATAAAGTCCAAGTGCCTAGAGCCTGTGCTCCACAACAAGAGGAGTCACCGCAGTTAGAAGCCCGCGCACCGCAACGAAGAGTAGCCCCCGCTCGCTGCAACTAGAGAAAGCTCACATGCAGCAACGACGACCCAACACAGTAAAAAAAAAATGATATATTAAATAAATAAATAGATAGATAAACAAATAAATAAATAAATAAACTAATGCAGAGCAGTGGCTACGGCCTCCTGAAAACTGCTGCACGCCTCCGCTTCTGCACGGCAATTCAGGGCCTTACCTTGAGGCAAGTGCTCACGCTGAGTGTCCCGTTAGCGCCACAGCATGGTAGGATGCTGACTTTCTCCTCGAGCAGAGTGACTTCAGGTACGAGGCCCTCGAAGAATTCTACGCAGAGTGTTTTCTCATGGCAGCTCAGACGGGGGCCGTGACGAACACTTCCAGGGCACGTCGCACTGGCTAGAAATGTGGTCCTGGGGCTGTTCCAGTGCTCTGGAAATGTAGCTCTCCCTAAGGAACAGGCAGTGTGTTGCCCATCACTCGGCATACACAGAGGGCCTCCGAGGGACCGACCTTTGGGCCTCGATGTTGCTCAGCAGGCCCACAGGAGTCTGGAGGTACTCAGGGTTCTTGGAGGGAAAATGATGCACACCCAAGGGGCCTACGAGTCCTGAAAAGGGTACTTCCTTTAAAATAAAGCAGAGCAGGGGCTTCCATGGTGGCGCAGGGGTTGAGAATATGCCTGCCAATGCAAGGGACACGGGTTTGAGCCCTGGTCTGAGAGGATCACACATGCCGCAGAGAAACTGGGCCCGTGGGCCACAATGATTGAACCTGCACGTCTGGAGCCTGTGCTCCGCAACAAGAGAGGCCGCGATAGTGAGAGGCCCGCGCACCGCGATGAAGAGTGGCCCCATTTGCCGCAACTGGAGAGAGCCCTACCACAGAAACGAAGACCCAACATAGCGATCACTCAATCAAAAAATAAATCTTAAAAAAAAATAAAAAATAAAAAAAATAAAATAAAATCAAGCAGAACAGCGACTAAGACCTCATGGAAACAGCTGCATGCCTCCCTTTCTGCGCGGCTACTCAGGGACTTACCTCGAGTCCAGTACTCACGTTGAGTTTCCCTTTAGCTCTAGGGCGTGGCAGGATGAGCTCCACTCCGGCCATCGAAGCAGCCGGCATAGCTAGAGAAAACTCATTTTCTACCCAGAGCCATGCCTACAGTGGCTAGTGGCCTGTCAACAGCAGCCAATTTCAAGTAGCTTCAAGGCAGCATGAATGCAGCTTTCAAAATGGGAAAGCAAGGCTAGTTCCATCAGGCCCCCATTTCTAAGGGCACATGCAGCATATATCCCGGTGCTTTCTAAGAAGTCCAAAGAGACACAGGTTACCCAGTGGTTCCTTCCCTGAATCAACTCCTCGAAGCAGGGTGTTCTGCAAATAGCGAACTGCCTCAACGAAGGAACGCCCCAGCTAGGCCTCCGGGCCCGTGTCTCTTCAAAAGCCTGAAGTGTTACCCGAGGAACGGAGCTTTAGTTTCAGTCGGAACGCAAGCCGACTTTCTCTTGGAGGCAGGGTGAGTTCAGGCAGGGACTCCCAGATGGAATAAGAAGCCGAGGGTTTTTCTCAGTGCAGCTCAGACTTGGGCAATGAGCCAGACTTGCACGGCACGTTGGACCTGCTAGAACGGTGTTCGTGGACCTGTTCGAGTGCTGGGGAATTCAAGCTGTCCCAAGAAGGAGTGCAGTGTGTTGCCCTACACTCGGCATACAGAGAGTGACTCCGAAGGGCTATGGGCCTGGATGTGGCTAAGTGGGCCCATGGGGGCCTCGGGGTACTCAGTGTTCTTGCAGGAAATAGGGTTCCCATGCGAGACTCCTAGATGTCCTGCAAAGCATACTGACATTAAAATAATGCAGAGCAGGGGCTTCCCTTGTGGTGCAATGTTTGGGAATCCACCTGCCGATGAAGCGGACATGGGTTCGAGCCCTGGTCCACCAAGATCTCACATGCTGCGGAGTACTTAAGCCCGTGAACCACAACGACTGAGCCTGCGCTGTAGAGCCCGGGAGCCACAACGACTGAGCCCGCATGCCAGAACTAATGAAGTCCACGTGCCTAGAGCCTGTGCTCTACAACAAGAGGAGTCACCGCAATTAGAAGCCCGCGCACCGCAACGAAGAGTAGCCCCCGCTCGCTGCAACTAGAGAAAGCTCACATGCAGCAACGACGACCCAACACAGTAAAAAAAAAATGATATATTAAATAAATAAATAAATAGATAGATAGATAAACAAATAAATAAATAAATAAACTAATACAGAGCCGTGGCTACGGCCTCCTGAAAACTGCTGCACGCCTCCGCTTCTGCACGGCAATACAGGGCCTTACCTTGAGGCAAGTGCTCACGCTGAGTGTCCCGTTAGCGCCACAGCATGGTAGGATGCTGACTTTCTCCTCGAGCAGAGTGACTTCAGGTACGAGGCCCTCGAAGAATTCTACGCAGGGTGTTTTCTCATGGCAGCTCAGACGGGGGCCGTGACGAACACTTCCAGGGCACGTCGCACTGGCTAGAAATGTGGTCCTAGGGGCTGTTCCAGTGCTCTGGAAATGTAGCTCTCCTTAAGGAACAGGCAGTGTGTTGCCCATCACTCGGCATACACAGAGGGCCTCCGAGGGACCGACCTTTGGGCCTCGATGTTGCTCAGCATGCCCACAGGAGTCTGGAGGTACTCAGGGTTCTTGGAGGGAAAATGATGCACACCCGAGGGGCCTACGAGTCCTGAAAAGGGTACTTCCTTTAAAATAAAGCAGAACAGGGGCTTCCCTGGTGGCGCAGTGGTTGAGAATATGCCTGCCAATGCAGGGGACACGGGTTCGAGCCCTGGTCTGAGAGGATCACACATGCCGCGGAGAAACTGGGCCCGTGGGCCACAATGACTGAACCTGCGCGTCTGGAGCCTGTGCTCCGCAACAAGAGAGGCCGCGATAGTGAGAGGCCCGCGCACCGCGATCAAGAGTGGCCCCATTTGACGCAACTGGAGAGAGCCCTAGCACAGAAATGAAGACCCAACATAGCGATCAATCAATCAAAAAATAAACCTTAAAAAACCTAAAAAATAAAAAAATAAAATAAAATCAAGCAGAACAGCGACTAAGACCTCATGGAAACAGCTGCATGCCTCCCTTTCTGCACGGCTACTCAGGGACTTACCTCGAGGCCAGTACTCACGTTGAGTTTCCCTTTAGCTCTAGAGCGTGGCAGGATGAGCTCCACCCCGGCCATCGAAGCAGCCGGCATAGCTAGAGAAAACTCATTTTCTACCCAGAGCCATGCCTACAGTGCCTAGTGGCCTGTCAACAGCAGTCAATTTCAAGTAGCTTCAAGGCAGCATGAATGGAGCTTTCAAAATGGGAAAGCAAGGCTAGTTCCATCAGGCCCCCATTTCCAAGGGCACACGCAGCATATATCCCGGTGCTTTCTAAGAAGTCCAAAGAGACACAGGTTACCAAGTGGTTCCTTCCCTGAATCAACTCCTCGAAGCAGGGTGTTCTGCAAATAGCGAATTGCCTCAACGAAGGAATGCCCCAGCTAGGCCTCCGGGCCCGTGGCTCTTCAAAAGCCTGAAGTGTTACCCGAGGAACTGGGCAATAGTTGCAGTCGAAACGCAAGCTGACTTTCTCTTGGAGGCAGGGAGACTTCAGGCAGGGACTCCCAGATGGAATACGAAGCCGAGGGTTTTTCTCAGGGCAGCTCAGACTTGGGCAATGAGCCAGTCTTGCACGGCACGTTGGACCTGATAGAACGGTGTACGTGGACCTGTTCGAGTGCTGGGGAATTCAAACTGTCCCAAGAAGGAGTGCAATGTGTTGCCCTACACTCGGCATACACAGAGTGGCTCCGAAGGGATATGGGCCTGGATGTGGCTTAGCGGGCCCATGGGGGCCTCGGGGTACTCAGTGTTCTTGCAGGAAATAGGGTGCCCACGCGAGGCTCCTAGATTTCCTGCAAAGCATACTAACATTAAAATAATGCAGAGCAGGGGCTTCCCTTGTGGTGCAATGTTTGGGAATCCACCTGCCGATGAAGCGGACATGGGTTCGAGCCCTGGTCCACCAAGATCTCACATGCTGCGGAGTACTTAAGCCCGTGAACCACAACGACTGAGCCTGCGCTGTAGAGACCGGGAGCCACAACGACTGAGCCCGCATGCCAGAACTAATGAAGTCCAAGTGCCTAGAGCCTGTGCTCCACAACAAGAGGAGTCACCGCAATTAGAAGCCCGCGCACCGCAACGAAGAGTAGCCCCCGCTCGCTGCAACTAGAGAAAGCTCACATGCAGCAACGACGACCCAACACATTAAAAAAAAAAGATATATTAAATAAATAAA
The DNA here is from genome assembly GCF_965194825.1 of Balaenoptera physalus. Lineage (NCBI taxonomy): Eukaryota > Metazoa > Chordata > Mammalia > Artiodactyla > Balaenopteridae > Balaenoptera > Balaenoptera physalus. Next base: position 179,319,845 of record NC_138890.1, read on the forward strand.
TAAATAAATAGATAGATAAACAAATAAATAAATAAATAAACTAATGCAGAGCTGTGGCTACGGCCTCCTGAAAACTGCTGCACGCCTCCGCTTCTGCACGGCAATTCAGGGCCTTACCTTGAGGCAAGTGCTCACGCTGAGTGTCCCGTTAGCGCCACAGCATGGTAGGATGCTGACTTTCTCCTCGAGCAGAGTGACTTCAGGGTACGAGGCCCTCGAAGAATTCTACGCAGAGTGTTTTCTCATGGCAGCTCAGACGGGGGCAGTGACGAACACTTCCAGGGCACGTCGCACTGGCTAGATATGTGGTCCTGGGGCTGTTCCAGTGCTCTGGAAATGTAGCTCTCCTTAAGGAACAGGCAGTGTGTTGCCCATCTCTCGGCATACACAGCGGGCCTCCGAGGGACCGACCTCTGGGCCTCGATGTTGCTCAGCAGGCCCACAGGAGTCTGGAGGTACTCAGGGTTCTTGGAGGGAAAATGATGCACACCCGAGGGGACTACGAGTCCTGAAAAGGGGACTTCTTTTAAAATAAAGCAGAACAGGGGCTTCCGTGGTGGCGCAGTGGTTGAGAATATGCCTGCCAATGCAGGGGACACGGGTTCGAGCCCTGGTCTGAGAGGATCACACATGCCGCGGAGAAACTGGGCCCGTGGGCCACAATGACTGAACCTGCGCGTCTGGAGCCTGTGCTCTGCAACAAGAGAGGCCGCGATAGTGAGAGGCCCGCGCACCGCGATGAAGAGTGGCCCCATTTGCCTCAACTGGAGAGAGCCCTAGCACAGAAATGAAGACCCAACATAGCAATCAATCAATCAAAAAATAAACCTTAAAAAAATATAAAAAATAAAAAAATAAAATAAAATCAAGCAGAACAGCGACTAAGACCTCATGGAAACAGCTGCATGCCTCCCTTTCTGCGCGGCTACTCAGGGACTTACCTCGAGGCCAGTACTCACGTTGAGTTTCCCTTTAGCTCTAGAGCATGGCAGGATGAGCTCCACTCCGGCCATCGAAGCAGCCGGCATAGCTAGAGAAAACTCATTTTCTACCCAGAGCCATGCCTACAGTGGCTCGTGGCCTGTCAACAGCAGTCAATTTCAAGTAGCTTCAAGGCAGCATGAAAGGAGCTTTCAAAATGCGAAAGCAAGGCTAGTTCCATCAGGCCCCCATTTCCAAGGGCACACGCAGCATATATCCCGGTGCTTTCTAATAAGTGCAAAGAGACACAGGTTACCCAGTGGTTCCTTTCCTGAATCAACTCCTTGAAGCAGGGTGTTCTGCATATAGCGAACTGCCTCAACGAAGGAACGCCCCAGCTAGGCCTCCGGCCCCGTGGCTCTTCAAAAGCCTGAAGTGTTTCCCAAGGAACTGGCCTTTAGTTGCAGTCGGAACGCAAGCCGACTTTCTCTTGGGGGCAGGGAGACTTCAGGCAGGGACTCCCAGATGGAATACGAAGCTGAGGGTTTTTCTCAGTGCAGCTCAGACTTGGGCAATGAGCCAGACTTGCACGGCACGTTGGACCTGCTAGAACGGTGTTCGTGGACCTGTTCGAGTGCTGGGGAATTCAAGCTGTCCCAAGAAGGAGTGCAGTGTGTTGCCCTACACTCGGCATACACATAGTGGCTCCGAAGGGCTATGGGCCTGGATGTGGCTTAGCGGGCCCATGGGGGCCTCGGGATACTCAGTGTTCTTGCAGGAAATAGGGTGCCCACGCGAGGCTCCTAGATGTCCTGCAAAGCATACTGACATTAAAATAATGCAGAGCAGGGGCTTCCCTTGTGGTGCAATGTTTGGGAATCCACCTGCCGATGAAGCGGACATGGGTTCGAGCCCTGGTCCACCAAGATCTCACATGCCGCGGAGCACCTAACCCCGTGAACCACAACGACTGAGCCTGCGCTCTAGAGCCCGGGAGCCACGACGACTGAGCCCGCATGCCAGAACTAATGAAGTCCACGTGCCTAGAGCCTGTGCTCCACAACAAGAGGAGTCACCGCAATGAGAAGCCCGCGCACCGCAATGAAGAGTAGCCCCCGCTCGCTGCAACTAGAGAAAGCTCACATGTAGCAACGACGACCCAACACAGTAAAAAAAAAAATGATATATTAAATAAATAAATAAATAGATAGATAAACAAATAAATAAATAAATAAACTAATGCAGAGCAGTGGCTGCGGCCTCCTGAAAACTGCTGCACGCCTCCGCTTCTGCATGGCAATTCAGGGCCTTACCTTGAGGCAAGTGCTCATGCTGAGTGTCCCGTTAGCGCCACAGCATGGTAGGATGCTGACTTTCTCCTCGAGCAGAGTGACTTCAGGTAGGAGGCCCTCAAAGAATTCTAAGCACAGTGTTTTCTCATGGCAGCTCAGACGGGGGCCGTGACGAACACATCCAGGGCACGTCGCACTGGCTAGAAATGTGGTCCTGAGGCTGTTCCAGTGCTCTGGAAATGTAGCTCTCCTTAAGGAACGTACAGTGTGTTGCTCATCACTCGGCATACACAGAGGGCCTCCGAGGGACCGACCTTTGGGCCTCGATGTTGCTCACCAGGCCCACAGGAGTCTGGAGGTACTCAGGGTTCTTGGAGGGAAAATGATGCACACCCGAGGGGCCTACGAGTCCTGCAAAGGGTACTTCCTTTATAATAAAGCAGAACAGGGGCTTCCCTGGTGGCGCAGTGGTTGAGAATATGCCTGCCAATGCAGGGGACACGGGTTCGAGCCCTGGTCTGAGAGGATCACACATGCCGCGGAGAAACTGGGCCCGTGGGCCACAATGACTGAACCTGCGTGTCTGGAGCCTGTGCTCCACAACAAGAGAGGCCGCGATAGTGAGAGGCCCGCGCACCGCGATGAAGAGTGGCCCCATTTGCCGCAACTGGAGAGAGCCCTAGCACAGAAACGAAGACCCAACATAGCGATCAATCAATCAAAAAATAAATCTTAAAAAAAATAAAAAATAAAAAAAATAAAATAAAATCAAGCAGAACAGCGACTAAGACCTCATGGAAACAGCTGCATGCCTCCCTTTCTGCGTGGCTACTCAGGGACTTACCTCGAGGCCAGTACTTACGTTGAGTTTCCCTTTAGCTCTAGAGCGTGGCAGGATGAGCTCCACCCCGGCCATCGAAGCAGCCGGCATAGCTAGAGAAAAGTCATTTTCTACCCAGAGCCATGCCTACAGTGGCTAGTGGCCTGTCAACAGCAGTCAATTTCAAGTAGCTTCAAGGCAGCATGAATGGAGCTTTCAAAATGGCAAAGCAAGGCTAGTTCCATCAGGCCCCCATTTCCAAGGGCACACGCAGCATATATCCCGGTGCTTTCTAAGAAGTCCAAAGAGACACAGGTTACCCAGTGGTTCCTTCCCTGAATCAACTCCTCGAAGCAGGGTGTTCTGCAAATAGCGAACTGCCTCAACGAAGGAACGCCCCAGCTAGGCCTCCGGGCCCGTGGCTCTTCAAAAGCCTGCAGTGTTACCAGAGGAACTGGGCTTTAGTTGCAGGCGGAACGCAAGCCGACTTTCTCTTGGAGGCAGGGAGACTTCAGGCAGGGACTCCCAGATGGAATACGAAGCCGAGGGTTTTTCTCAGTGCAGCTCAGACTTGGGCAATGAGCCAGACTTGCACGGCACGTTGGACCTGCTAGAATGGTGTTCGTGGACCTGTTCGAGTGCTGGGGAATTCAAGCTGTCCCAAGAAGGAGTGCAGTGTGTTGCCCTACACTCGGCATACACAGAGTGGCTGGGAAGGGCTATGGGCCTGGATGTGGCTTAGCGGGCCCATGGGGGCCTCGGGGTACTCAGTGTTCTTGCAGGAAATAGGGTGCCCATGCGAGGCTCCTAGATGTCCTGCAAAGCATACTGACATTAAAATAATGCAGAGCAGGGGCTTCCCTTGTGGTGCAATGTTTGGGAATCCACCTGCCGATGAAGCGGACATGGGTTCGAGCCCTGGTCCACCAAGATCTCACATGCTGCGGAGTACTTAAGCCCGTGAACCACAACGACTGAGCCTGCGCTGTAGAGACCGGGAGCCACAACGACTGAGCCCGCATGCCAGAACTAATGAAGTCCAAGTGCCTAGAGCCTGTGCTCCACAACAAGAGGAGTCACCGCAATTAGAAGCCCGCGCACGGCAACGAAGAGTAGCCCCCGCTCGCTGCAACTAGAGAAAGCTCACATGCAGCAACGACGACCCAACACAGTAAAAAAAAAAGATATATTAAATAAATAAATAAATAGATAGCTAAACAAATAAATAAATAAATAAACTAATGCAGAGCTGTGGCTACGGCCTCCTGAAAACTGCTGCACGCCTCCGCTTCTGCACGGCAATTCAGGGCCTTACCTTGAGGCAAGTGCTCACGCTGAGTGTCCCGTTAGCGCCACAGCATGGTAGGATGCTGACTTTCTCCTCGAGCAGAGTGACTTCAGGTACGAGGCCCTCGAAGAATTCTACGCAGAGTGTTTTCTCATGGCAGCTCAGACGGGGGCCGTGACGAACACTTCCAGGGCACGTCGCACTGGCTAGAAATGTGGTCCTGGGGCTGTTCCAGTGCTCTGGAAATGTAGCTCTCCCTAAGGAACAGGCAGTGTGTTGCCCATCACTCGGCATACACAGAGGGCCTCCGAGGGACCGACCTTTGGGCCTCGATGTTGCTCAGCAGGCCCACAGGAGTCTGGAGGTACTCAGGGTTCTTGGAGGGAAAATGATGCACACCCAAGGGGCCTACGAGTCCTGAAAAGGGTACTTCCTTTAAAATAAAGCAGAGCAGGGGCTTCCATGGTGGCGCAGGGGTTGAGAATATGCCTGCCAATGCAAGGGACACGGGTTTGAGCCCTGGTCTGAGAGGATCACACATGCCGCAGAGAAACTGGGCCCGTGGGCCACAATGATTGAACCTGCACGTCTGGAGCCTGTGCTCCGCAACAAGAGAGGCCGCGATAGTGAGAGGCCCGCGCACCGCGATGAAGAGTGGCCCCATTTGCCGCAACTGGAGAGAGCCCTACCACAGAAACGAAGACCCAACATAGCGATCACTCAATCAAAAAATAAATCTTAAAAAAAAATAAAAAATAAAAAAAATAAAATAAAATCAAGCAGAACAGCGACTAAGACCTCATGGAAACAGCTGCATGCCTCCCTTTCTGCGCGGCTACTCAGGGACTTACCTCGAGTCCAGTACTCACGTTGAGTTTCCCTTTAGCTCTAGGGCGTGGCAGGATGAGCTCCACTCCGGCCATCGAAGCAGCCGGCATAGCTAGAGAAAACTCATTTTCTACCCAGAGCCATGCCTACAGTGGCTAGTGGCCTGTCAACAGCAGCCAATTTCAAGTAGCTTCAAGGCAGCATGAATGCAGCTTTCAAAATGGGAAAGCAAGGCTAGTTCCATCAGGCCCCCATTTCTAAGGGCACATGCAGCATATATCCCGGTGCTTTCTAAGAAGTCCAAAGAGACACAGGTTACCCAGTGGTTCCTTCCCTGAATCAACTCCTCGAAGCAGGGTGTTCTGCAAATAGCGAACTGCCTCAACGAAGGAACGCCCCAGCTAGGCCTCCGGGCCCGTGTCTCTTCAAAAGCCTGAAGTGTTACCCGAGGAACGGAGCTTTAGTTTCAGTCGGAACGCAAGCCGACTTTCTCTTGGAGGCAGGGTGAGTTCAGGCAGGGACTCCCAGATGGAATAAGAAGCCGAGGGTTTTTCTCAGTGCAGCTCAGACTTGGGCAATGAGCCAGACTTGCACGGCACGTTGGACCTGCTAGAACGGTGTTCGTGGACCTGTTCGAGTGCTGGGGAATTCAAGCTGTCCCAAGAAGGAGTGCAGTGTGTTGCCCTACACTCGGCATACAGAGAGTGACTCCGAAGGGCTATGGGCCTGGATGTGGCTAAGCGGGCCCATGGGGGCCTCGGGGTACTCAGTGTTCTTGCAGGAAATAGGGTTCCCATGCGAGACTCCTAGATGTCCTGCAAAGCATACTGACATTAAAATAATGCAGAGCAGGGGCTTCCCTTGTGGTGCAATGTTTGGGAATCCACCTGCCGATGAAGCGGACATGGGTTCGAGCCCTGGTCCACCAAGATCTCACATGCTGCGGAGTACTTAAGCCCGTGAACCACAACGACTGAGCCTGCGCTGTAGAGCCCGGGAGCCACAACGACTGAGCCCGCATGCCAGAACTAATGAAGTCCACGTGCCTAGAGCCTGTGCTCTACAACAAGAGGAGTCACCGCAATTAGAAGCCCGCGCACCGCAACGAAGAGTAGCCCCCGCTCGCTGCAACTAGAGAAAGCTCACATGCAGCAACGACGACCCAACACAGTAAAAAAAAAAGATATATTAAATAAATAAATAAATAGATAGATAAACAAATAAATAAATAAATAAACTAATGCAGAGCTGTGGCTACGGCCTCCTGAAAACTGCTGCACGCCTCCGCTTCTGCACGGCAATTCAGGGCCTTACCTTGAGGTAAGTGCTCACGCTGAGTGTCCCGTTAGCGCCACAGCATGGTAGGATGCTGACTTTCTCCTCGAGCAGAGTGACTTCAGGTACGAGGCCCTCGAAGAATTCTACGCAGAGTGTTTTCTCATGGCAGCTCAGACGGGGGCCGTGACGAACACTTCCAGGGCACGTCGCACTGGCTAGAAATGTGGTCCTGGGGCTGTTCCAGTGCTCTGGAAATGTAGCTCTCCTTAAGGAACAGGCAGTGTGTTGCCCATCACTCGGCATACACAGCGGGCCTCCGAGGGACCGACCTTTGGGCCTCGATGTTGCTCAGCAGGCCCACAGGAGTCTGGAGGTACTCAGGGTTCTTGGAGGGAAAATGATGCACACCCAAGGGGCCTACGAGTCCTGAAAAGGGTACTTCCTTTAAAATAAAGCAGAGCAGGGGCTTCCATGGTGGTGCAGGGGTTGAGAATATGCCTGCCAATGCAAGGGACACGGGTTTGAGCCCTGGTCTGAGAGGATCACACATGCCGCGGAGAAACTGGGCCCGTGGGCCACAATGACTGAACCTGCACGTCTGGAGCCTGTGCTCCGCAACAAGAGAGGCCGCGATAGTGAGAGGCCCGCGCACCGCGATGAAGAGTGGCCCCATTTGCCGCAACTGGAGAGAGCCCTACCACAGAAACGAAGACCCAACATAGCGATCACTCAATCAAAAAATAAATCTTAAAAAAAAATAAAAAATAAAAAAAATAAAATAAAATCAAGCAGAACAGCGAGTAAGACCTCATGGAAACAGCTGCATGCCTCCCTTTCTGCGCGGCTACTCAGGGACTTACCTCGAGGCCAGTACTCACGTTGAGTTTCCCTTTAGCTCTAGGGCGTGGCAGGATGAGCTCCACGCCGGCCATCGAAGCAGCCGGCATAGCTAGAGAAAACTCATTTTCCACCCAGAGCCATGCCTACAGTGGCTAGTGGCCTGTCAACAGCAGCCAATTTCAAGTAGCTTCAAGGCAGCATGAATGCAGCTTTCAAAATGGGAAAGCAAGGCTAGTTCCATCAGGCCCCCATTTCTAAGGGCACATGCAGCATATATCCCGGTGCTTTCTAAGAAGTCCAAAGAGACACAGGTTACCCAGTGGTTCCTTCCCTGAATCAACTCCTCGAAGCAGGGTGTTCTGCAAATAGCGAACTGCCTCAACGAAGGAACGACCCAGATAGGCCTCCGGGCCCGTGGCTCTTCAAAAGCCTGCAGTGTTACCAGAGGAACTGGGCTTTAGTTTCAGGCGGAACGCAAGCCGACTTTCTCTTGGAGGCAGGGAGACTTCAGGCAGAGACTCCCAGATGGAATAAGAAGCCGAGGGTTTTTCTCAGTGTAGCTCAGACTTGAGCAATGAGCCAGACTTGCACGGCACGTTGGATCTGCTAGAACGGTGTTCGTGGACCTGTTCGAGTGCTGGGGAATTCAAGCTATCCCAAGAAGGAGTGCAGTGTGTTGCCCTACACTCGGCATACACAGAGTGGCTCCGAAGGGCTATGGGCCTGGATGTGGCTTAGCGGGCCCATGGGGGCCTCGGGGTACTCAGTGTTCTTGCAGGAAATAGGGTGCCCACGCGAGGCTCCTAGATGTCCTGCAAAGCATACTGACATTAAAATAATGCAGAGCAGGGGCTTCCTTTGTGGTGCAATATTTGGGAATCCACCTGCCAATGAAGCGGACATGGGTTCGAGCCCTGGTCCACCAAGATCTCACATGCTGCGGAGTACTTAAGCCCGTGAACCACAACGACTGAGCCTGCGCTGTAGAGCCCGGGAGCCACAACGACTGAGCCCGCATGCCAGAACTAATGAAGTCCACGTGCCTAGAGCCTGTGCTCCACAACACAAGGAGTCACCGCAATTAGAAGCCTGCGCACCGCAACGAAGAGTAGCCCCCGCTCGCTGCAACTAGAGAAAGCTCACATGCAGCAACGACGACCCAACACAGTAAAAAAAAAAGATATATTAAATAAATAAATAAATAAATAGATAGCTAAACAAATAAATAAATAAATAAACTAATGCAGAGCTGTGGCTACGGCCTCCTGAAAACTGCTGCACGCCTCCGCTTCTGCACGGCAATTCAGGGCCTTACCTTGAGGCAAGTGCTCACGCTGAGTGTCCCGTTAGCGCCACAGCATGGTAGGATGCTGACTTTCTCCTCGAGCAGAGTGACTTCAGGTACGAGGCCCTCGAAGAATTCTACGCAGAGTGTTTTCTCATGGCAGCTCAGACGGGGGCCGTGACGAACACTTCCAGGGCACGTCGCACTGGCTAGAAATGTGGTCCTGGGACTGTTCCAGTGCTCTGGAAATGTAGCTCTCCTTAAGGAACAGGCAGTGTGTTACCCATCACTCGGCATACACAGCGGGCCTCCGAGGGACCGACCTTTGGGCCTCGATGTTGCTCAGCAGGCCCACAGGAGTCTGGAGGTACTCAGGGTTCTTGGAGGGAAAATGATGCACACCCGAGGGGCCTACGAGTCCTGCAAAGGGTACTTCCTTTATAATAAAGCAGAACAGGGGCTTCCCTGGTGGCGCAGTGGTTGAGAATATGCCTGCCAATGCAGGGGACACGGGTTCGAGCCCTGGTCTGAGAGGATCACACATGCCGCGGAGAAACTGGGCCCGTGGGCCACAATGACTGAACCTGCGTGTCTGGAGACTGTGCTCCGCAACAAGAGAGGCCGCGATAGTGAGAGGCCCGCGCACCGCGATGAAGAGTGGCCCCATTTGCCGCAACTGGAGAGAGTCCTAGCACAGAAACGAAGACCCAACATAGCGATCAATCAATCAAAAAATAAATCTTAAAAAAAATAAAAAATAAAAAAAATAAAATAAAATCAAGCAGAACAGCGACTAAGACCTCATGGAAACAGCTGCATGCCTCCCTTTCTGCGTGGCTACTCAGGGACTTACCTCGAGGCCAGTACTCACGTTGAGTTTCCCTTTAGCTCTAGAGCGTGGCAGGATGAGCTCCACCCCGGCCATCGAAGCAGCCAGCATAGCTAGTGAAAAGTCATTTTCTACCCAGAGCCATGCCTACAGTGGCTAGTGGCCTGTCAACAGCAGTCAATTTCAAGTAGCTTCAAGGCAGCATGAATGGAGCTTTCAAAATGGCAAAGCAAGGCTAGTTCCATCAGGCCCCCATTTCCAAGGGCACACGCAGCATATATCCCGGTGCTTTCTAAGAAGTCCAAAGAGACACAGGTTACCCAGTGGTTCCTTCCCTGAATCAACTCCTCGAAGCAGGGTGTTCTGCAAATAGCGAACTGCCTCAAAGAAGGAACGCCCCAGCTAGGCCTCCGGGCCCGTGGCTCTTCAAAAGCCTGCAGTGTTACCAGAGGAACTGGGCTTTAGTTGCAGGCGGAACGCAAGCCGACTTTCTCTTGGAGGCAGGGAGACTTCAGGCAGGGACTCCCAGATGGAATACGAAGCCGAGGGTTTTTCTCAGTGCAGCTCAGACTTGGGCAATGAGCCAGTCTTGCACGGCACGTTGGACCTGATAGAACGGTGTACGTGGACCTGTTCGAGTGCTGGGGAATTCAAACTGTCCCAAGAAGGAGTGCAATGTGTTGCCCTACACTCGGCATACACAGAGTGGCTCCGAAGGGATATGGGCCTGGATGTGGCTTAGCGGGCCCATGGGGGCCTCGGGGTACTCAGTGTTCTTGCAGGAAATAGGGTGCCCACGCGAGGCTCCTAGATGTCCTGCAAAGCATACTAACATTAAAATAATGCAGAGCAGGGGCTTCCCTTGTGGTGCAATGTTTGGGAATCCACCTGCCGATGAAGCGGACATGGGTTCGAGCCCTGGTCCACCAAGATCTCACATGCTGCGGAGTACTTAAGCCCGTGAACCACAACGACTGAGCCTGCGCTGTAGAGACCGGGAGCCACAACGACTGAGCCCGCATGCCAGAACTAATGAAGTCCAAGTGCCTAGAGCCTGTGCTCCACAACAAGAGGAGTCACCGCAATTAGAAGCCCGCGCACCGCAACGAAGAGTAGCCCCCGCTCGCTGCAACTAGAGAAAGCTCACATGCAGCAACGACGACCCAACACATTAAAAAAAAAAGATATATTAAATAAATAAATAAATAAATAGATAGATAAACAAATAAATAAATAAATAAACTAATGCAGAGCTGTGGCTACGGCCTCCTGAAAACTGCTGCACGCCTCCGCTTCTGCACGGCAATTCAGGGCCTTACCTTGAGGCAAGTGCTCACGCTGAGTGTCCCGTTAGCGCCACAGCATGGTAGGATGCTGACTTTCTCCTCGAGCAGAGTGACTTCAGGGTACGAGGCCCTCGAAGAATTCTACGCAGAGTGTTTTCTCATGGCAGCTCAGACGGGGGCCGTGACGAACACTTCCAGGGCACGTCGCACTGGCTAGATATGTGGTCCTGGGGCTGTTCCAGTGTTCTGGAAATGTAGCTCTCCTTAAGGAACAGGCAGTGTGTTGCCCATCACTCGGCATACACAGCGGGCCTCCGAGGGACCGACCTCTGGGCCTCGATGTTGCTCAGCAGGCCCACAGGAGTCTGGAGGTACTCAGGGTTCTTGGAGGGAAAATGATGCACACCCGAGGGGACTACGAGTCCTGAAAAGGGGACTTCTTTTAAAATAAAGCAGAACAGGGGCTTCCCTGGTGGCGCAGTGGTTGAGAATATGCCTGCCAATGCAGGGGACACGGGTTCGAGCCCTGGTCTGAGAGGATCACACATGCCGCGGAGAAACTGGGCCCGTGGGCCACAATGACTGAACCTGCGCGTCTGGAGCCTGTGCTCTGCAACAAGAGAGGCCGCGATAGTGAGAGGCCCGCGCACCGTGATGAAGAGTGGCCCCATTTGCCTCAACTGGAGAGAGCCCTAGCACAGAAATGAAGACCCAACATAGCAATCAATCAATCAAAAAATAAACCTTAAAAAAATATAAAAAATAAAAAAATAAAATAAAATCAAGCAGAACAGCGACTAAGACCTCATGGAAACAGCTGCATGCCTCCCTTTCTGCGCGGCTACTCAGGGACTTACCTCGAGGCCAGTACTCACGTTGAGTTTCCCTTTAGCTCTAGAGCATGGCAGGATGAGCTCCACTCCGGCCATCGAAGCAGCCGGCATAGCTAGAGAAAACTCATTTTCTACCCAGAGCCATGCCTACAGTGGCTCGTGGCCTGTCAACAGCAGTCAATTTCAAGTAGCTTCAAGGCAGCATGAAAGGAGCTTTCAAAATGCGAAAGCAAGGCTAGTTCCATCAGGCCCCCATTTCCAAGGGCACACGCAGCATATATCCCGGTGCTTTCTAATAAGTGCAAAGAGACACAGGTTACCCAGTGGTTCCTTTCCTGAATCAACTCCTTGAAGCAGGGTGTTCTGCATATAGCGAACTGCCTCAATGAAGGAACGCCCCAGCTAGGCCTCCGGCCCCGTGGCTCTTCAAAAGCCTGAAGTGTTTCCCAAGGAACTGGCCTTTAGTTGCAGTCGGAACGCAAGCCGACTTTCTCTTGGGGGCAGGGAGACTTCAGGCAGGGACTCCCAGATGGAATACGAAGCTGAGGGTTTTTCTCAGTGCAGCTCAGACTTGGGCAATGAGCCAGACTTGCACGGCACGTTGGACCTGCTAGAACGGTGTTCGTGGACCTGTTCGAGTGCTGGGGAATTCAAGCTGTCCCAAGAAGGAGTGCAGTGTGTTGCCCTACACTCGGCATACACATAGTGGCTCCGAAGGGCTATGGGCCTGGATGTGGCTTAGCGGGCCCATGGGGGACTCGGGATACTCAGTGTTCTTGCAGGAAATAGGGTGCCCACGCGAGGCTCCTAGATGTCCTGCAAAGCATACTGACATTAAAATAATGCAGAGCAGGGGCTTCCCTTGTGGTGCAATGTTTGGGAATCCACCTGCCGATGAAGCGGACATGGGTTCGAGCCCTGGTCCACCAAGATCTCACATGCCGCGGAGCACCTAAGCCCGTGAACCACAACGACTGAGCCTGCGCTCTAGAGCCCGGGATCCACGACGACTGAGCCCGCATGCCAGAACTAATGAAGTCCACGTGCCTAGAGCCTGTGCTCCACAACAAGAGGAGTCACCGCAATGAGAAGCCCGCGCACCGCAATGAAGAGTAGCCCCCGCTCGCTGCAACTAGAGAAAGCTCACATGTAGCAACGACGACCCAACACAGTAAAAAAAAAAATGATATATTAAATAAATAAATAAATAGATAGATAAACAAATAAATAAATAAATAAACTAATGCAGAGCAGTGGCTGCGGCCTCCTGAAAACTGCTGCACGCCTCCGCTTCTGCATGGCAATTCAGGGCCTTACCTTGAGGCAAGTGCTCATGCTGAGTGTCCCGGTAGCGCCACAGCATGGTAGGATGCTGACTTTCTCCTCGAGCAGAGTGACTTCAGGTAGGAGGCCCTCAAAGAATTCTACGCAGAGTGTTTTCTCATGGCAGCTCAGACGGGGGCCGTGACGAACACATCCAGGGCACGTCGCACTGGCTAGAAATGTGGTCCTGAGGCTGTTCCAGTGCTCTGGAAATGTAGCTCTCCTTAAGGAACGTACAGTGTGTTGCCCATCACTCGGCATACACAGAGGGCCTCCGAGGGACCGACCTTTGGGCCTCGATGTTGCTCAGCAGGCCCACAGGAGTCTGGAGGTACTCAGGGTTCTTGGAGGGAAAATGATGCACACCCGAGGGGCCTACGAGTCCTGCAAAGGGTACTTCCTTTATAATAAAGCAGAACAGGGGCTTCCCTGGTGGCGCAGTGGTTGAGAATATGCCTGCCAATGCAGGGGACACGGGTTCGAGCCCTGGTCTGAGAGGATCACACATGCCGCGGAGAAACTGGGCCCGTGGGCCACAATGACTGAACCTGCGTGTCTGGAGCCTGTGCTCCACAACAAGAGAGGCCGCGATAGTGAGAGGCCCGCGCACCGCGATGAAGAGTGGCCCCATTTGCCGCAACTGGAGAGAGCCCTAGCACAGAAACGAAGACCCAACATAGCGATCAATCAATCAAAAAATAAATCTTAAAAAAAATAAAAAATAAAAAAAATAAAATAAAATCAAGCAGAACAGCGACTAAGACCTCATGGAAACAGCTGCATGCCTCCCTTTCTGCGTGGCTACTCAGGGACTTACCTCGAGGCCAGTACTTACGTTGAGTTTCCCTTTAGCTCTAGAGCGTGGCAGGATGAGCTCCACCCCGGCCATCGAAGCAGCCGGCATAGCTAGAGAAAAGTCATTTTCTACCCAGAGCCATGCCTACAGTGGCTAGTGGCCTGTCAACAGCAGTCAATTTCAAGTAGCTTCAAGGCAGCATGAATGGAGCTTTCAAAATGGCAAAGCAAGGCTAGTTCCATCAGGCCCCCATTTCCAAGGGCACACGCAGCATATATCCCGGTGCTTTCTAAGAAGTCCAAAGAGACACAGGTTACCCAGTGGTTCCTTCCCTGAATCAACTCCTCGAAGCAGGGTGTTCTGCAAATAGCGAACTGCCTCAACGAAGGAACGCCCCAGCTAGGCCTCCGGGCCCGTGGCTCTTCAAAAGCCTGCAGTGTTACCAGAGGAACTGGGCTTTAGTTGCAGGCGGAACGCAAGCCGACTTTCTCTTGGAGGCAGGGAGACTTCAGGCAGGGACTCCCAGATGGAATACGAAGCCGAGGGTTTTTCTCAGTGCAGCTCAGACTTGGGCAATGAGCCAGACTTGCACGGCACGTTGGCCCTGCTAGAATGGTGTTCGTGGACCTGTTCGAGTGCTGGGGAATTCAAGCTGTCCCAAGAAGGAGTGCAGTGTGTTGCCCTACACTCGGCATACACAGAGTGGCTGGGAAGGGCTATGGGCCTGGATGTGGCTTAGCGGGCCCATGGGGGCCTCGGGGTACTCAGTGTTCTTGCAGGAAATAGGGTGCCCATGCGAGGCTCCTAGATGTCCTGCAAAGCATACTGACATTAAAATAATGCAGAGCAGGGGCTTCCCTTGTGGTGCAATGTTTGGGAATCCACCTGCCGATGAAGCGGACATGGGTTCGAGCCCTGGTCCACCAAGATCTCACATGCTGCGGAGTACTTAAGCCCGTGAACCACAACGACTGAGCCTGCGCTGTAGAGACCGGGAGCCACAACGACTGAGCCCGCATGCCAGAACTAATGAAGTCCAAGTGCCTAGAGCCTGTGCTCCACAACAAGAGGAGTCACCGCAATTAGAAGCCCGCGCACGGCAACGAAGAGTAGCCCCCGCTCGCTGCAACTAGAGAAAGCTCACATGCAGCAACGACGACCCAACACAGTAAAAAAAAAAGATATATTAAATAAATAAATAAATAGATAGATAAACAAATAAATAAATAAATAAACTAATGCAGAGCTGTGGCTACGGCCTCCTGAAAACTGCTGCACGCCTCCGCTTCTGCACGGCAATTCAGGGCCTTACCTTGAGGTAAGTGCTCACGCTGAGTGTCCCGTTAGCGCCACAGCATGGTAGGATGCTGACTTTCTCCTCGAGCAGAGTGACTTCAGGTACGAGGCCCTCGAAGAATTCTACGCAGAGTGTTTTCTCATGGCAGCTCAGACGGGGGCCGTGACGAACACTTCCAGGGCACGTCGCACTGGCTAGAAATGTGGTCCTGGGGCTGTTCCAGTGCTCTGGAAATGTAGCTCTCCTTAAGGAACAGGCAGTGTGTTGCCCATCACTCGGCATACACAGCGGGCCTCCGAGGGACCGACCTTTGGGCCTCGATGTTGCTCAGCAGGCCCACAGGAGTCTGGAGGTACTCAGGGTTCTTGGAGGGAAAATGATGCACACCCAAGGGGCCTACGAGTCCTGAAAAGGGTACTTCCTTTAAAATAAAGCAGAGCAGGGGCTTCCATGGTGGTGCAGGGGTTGAGAATATGCCTGCCAATGCAAGGGACACGGGTTTGAGCCCTGGTCTGAGAGGATCACACATGCCGCGGAGAAACTGGGCCCGTGGGCCACAATGACTGAACCTGCACGTCTGGAGCCTGTGCTCCGCAACAAGAGAGGCCGCGATAGTGAGAGGCCCGCGCACCGCGATGAAGAGTGGCCCCATTTGCCGCAACTGGAGAGAGCCCTACCACAGAAACGAAGACCCAACATAGCGATCACTCAATCAAAAAATAAATCTTAAAAAAAAATAAAAAATAAAAAAAATAAAATAAAATCAAGCAGAACAGCGAGTAAGACCTCATGGAAACAGCTGCATGCCTCCCTTTCTGCGCGGCTACTCAGGGACTTACCTCGAGGCCAGTACTCACGTTGAGTTTCCCTTTAGCTCTAGGGCGTGGCAGGATGAGCTCCACGCCGGCCATCGAAGCAGCCGGCATAGCTAGAGAAAACTCATTTTCCACCCAGAGCCATGCCTACAGTGGCTAGTGGCCTGTCAACAGCAGCCAATTTCAAGTAGCTTCAAGGCAGCATGAATGCAGCTTTCAAAATGGGAAAGCAAGGCTAGTTCCATCAGGCCCCCATTTCTAAGGGCACATGCAGCATATATCCCGGTGCTTTCTAAGAAGTCCAAAGAGACACAGGTTACCCAGTGGTTCCTTCCCTGAATCAACTCCTCGAAGCAGGGTGTTCTGCAAATAGCGAACTGCCTCAACGAAGGAACGACCCAGATAGGCCTCCGGGCCCGTGGCTCTTCAAAAGCCTGCAGTGTTACCAGAGGAACTGGGCTTTAGTTTCAGGCGGAACGCAAGCCGACTTTCTCTTGGAGGCAGGGAGACTTCAGGCAGAGACTCCCAGATGGAATAAGAAGCCGAGGGTTTTTCTCAGTGTAGCTCAGACTTGAGCAATGAGCCAGACTTGCACGGCACGTTGGATCTGCTAGAACGGTGTTCGTGGACCTGTTCGAGTGCTGGGGAATTCAAGCTATCCCAAGAAGGAGTGCAGTGTGTTGCCCTACACTCGGCATACACAGAGTGGCTCCGAAGGGCTATGGGCCTGGATGTGGCTAAGCGGGCCCATGGGGGCCTCGGGGTACTCAGTGTTCTTGCAGGAAATAGGGTGCCCACGCGAGGCTCCTAGATGTCCTGCAAAGCATACTGACATTAAAATAATGCAGAGCAGGGGCTTCCTTTGTGGTGCAATATTTGGGAATCCACCTGCCAATGAAGCGGACATGGGTTCGAGCCCTGGTCCACCAAGATCTCACATGCTGCGGAGTACTTAAGCCCGTGAACCACAACGACTGAGCCTGCGCTGTAGAGCCCGGGAGCCACAACGACTGAGCCCGCATGCCAGAACTAATGAAGTCCAAGTGCCTAGAGCCTGTGCTCCACAACAAGAGGAGTGACCACAATGAGAAGCCCGCGCACCGCAATGAAGAGTAGCCCCCGCTCGCTGCAACGAGAGAAAGCTCACATGCAGCAACGACGACCCAACACAGTAAAAAAAAAAATGATATATTAAATAAATAAATAAATAGATAGATAAACAAATAAATAAATAAATAAACTAATGCAGAGCAGTGGCTACGGCCTCCTGAAAACTGCTGCACGCCTCCGCTTCTGCACGGCAATTCAGGGCCTTACCTTGAGGCAAGTGCTCACGCTGAGTGTCCCGTTAGCGCCACAGCATGGTAGTATGCTGACTTTCTCCTCGAGCAGAGTGACTTCAGGTACGAGGCCCTCGAAGAATTCTACGCAGAGTGTTTTCTCATGGCAGCTCAGACGGGGGCCGTGACGAACACTTCCAGGGCACGTCGCACTGGCTAGAAATGTGGTCCTGAGGCTGTTCCAGTGCTCTGGAAATGTAGCTCTACTTAAGGAACAGGCAGTGTGTTGCCCATCACTCGGCATACACAGAGGGCCTCCGAGGGACCGACCTTTGGACCTCGATGTTGCTCAGCAGGCCCACAGGAGTCTGCAGGTACTCAGGGTTCTTGGAGGGAAAATGATGCACACCCGAGGGGCCTACGAGTCCTGCAAAGGGTACTTCCTTTATAATAAAGCAGAACAGGGGCTTCCCTGGTGGCGCAGTGGTTGAGAATATGCCTGCCAATGCAGGGGACACGGGTTCGAGCCCTGGTCTGAGAGGATCACACATGCCGCGGAGAAACTGGGCCCGTGGGCCACAATGACTGAACCTGCGTGTCTGGAGCCTGTGCTCCGCAACAAGAGAGGCCACGATAGTGAGAGGCCCGCGCACCGCGATGAAGAGTGGCCCCATTTGCCGCAACTGGAGAGAGCCCTAGCACAGAAACGAAGACCCAACATAGCGATCAATCAATCAAAAAATAAATCTTAAAAAAAATAAAAAATAAAAAAAATAAAATAAAATCAAGCAGAACAGCGACTAAGACCTCATGGAAACAGCTGCATGCCTCCCTTTCTGCGTGGCTACTCAGGGACTTACCTCGAGGCCAGTACTCACGTTGAGTTTCCCTTTAGCTCTAGAGCGTGGCAGGATGAGCTCCACCCCGGCCATCGAAGCAGCCAGCATAGCTAGTGAAAAGTCATTTTCTACCCAGAGCCATGCCTACAGTGGCTAGTGGCCTGTCAACAGCAGTCAATTTCAAGTAGCTTCAAGGCAGCATGAATGGAGCTTTCAAAATGGCAAAGCAAGGCTAGTTCCATCAGGCCCCCATTTCCAAGGGCACACGCAGCATATATCCCGGTGCTTTCTAAGAAGTCCAAAGAGACACAGGTTACCCAGTGGTTCCTTCCCTGAATCAACTCCTCGAAGCAGGGTGTTCTGCAAATAGCGAACTGCCTCAACGAAGGAACGCCCCAGCTAGGCCTCCGGGCCCGTGGCTCTTCAAAAGCCTGCAGTGTTACCAGAGGAACTGGGCTTTAGTTGCAGGCGGAACGCAAGCCGACTTTCTCTTGGAGGCAGGGAGACTTCAGGCAGGGACTCCCAGATGGAATACGAAGCCGAGGGTTTTTCTCAGTGCAGCTCAGACTTGGGCAATGAGCCAGTCTTGCACGGCACGTTGGACCTGATAGAACGGTGTACGTGGACCTGTTCGAGTGCTGGGGAATTCAAACTGTCCCAAGAAGGAGTGCAATGTGTTGCCCTACACTCGGCATACACAGAGTGGCTCCGAAGGGATATGGGCCTGGATGTGGCTTAGCGGGCCCATGGGGGCCTCGGGGTACTCAGTGTTCTTGCAGGAAATAGGGTGCCCACGCGAGGCTCCTAGATGTCCTGCAAAGCATACTAACATTAAAATAATGTAGAGCATGGGCTTCCCTTGTGGTGCAATGTTTGGGAATCCACCTGCCGATGAAGCGGACATGGGTTCGAGCCCTGGTCCACCAAGATCTCACATGCTGCGGAGTACTTAAGCCCGTGAACCACAACGACTGAGCCTGCGCTGTAGAGACCGGGAGCCACAACGACTGAGCCCGCATGCCAGAACTAATGAAGTCCAAGTGCCTAGAGCCTGTGCTCCACAACAAGAGGAGTCACCGCAATTAGAAGCCCGCGCACCGCAACGAAGAGTAGCCCCCGCTCGCTGCAACTAGAGAAAGCTCACATGCAGCAACGACGACCCAACACATTAAAAAAAAAAGATATATTAAATAAATAAATAAATAAATAGATAGATAAACAAATAAATAAATAAATAAACTAATGCAGAGCTGTGGCTACGGCCTCCTGAAAACTGCTGCACGCCTCCGCTTCTGCACGGCAATTCAGGGCCTTACCTTGAGGCAAGTGCTCACGCTGAGTGTCCCGTTAGCGCCACAGCATGGTAGGATGCTGACTTTCTCCTCGAGCAGAGTGACTTCAGGGTACGAGGCCCTCGAAGAATTCTACGCAGAGTGTTTTCTCATGGCAGCTCAGACGGGGGCCGTGACGAACACTTCCAGGGCACGTCGCACTGGCTAGATATGTGGTCCTGGGGCTGTTCCAGTGCTCTGGAAATGTAGCTCTCCTTAAGGAACAGGCAGTGTGTTGCCCATCACTCGGCATACACAGCGGGCCTCCGAGGGACCGACCTCTGGGCCTCGATGTTGCTCAGCAGGCCCACAGGAGTCTGGAGGTACTCAGGGTTCTTGGAGGGAAAATGATGCACACCCGAGGGGACTACGAGTCCTGAAAAGGGGACTTCTTTTAAAATAAAGCAGAACAGGGGCTTCCCTGGTGGCGCAGTGGTTGAGAATATGCCTGCCAATGCAGGGGACACGGGTTCGAGCCCTGGTCTGAGAGGATCACACATGCCGCGGAGAAACTGGGCCCGTGGGCCACAATGACTGAACCTGCGCGTCTGGAGCCTGTGCTCTGCAACAAGAGAGGCCGCGATAGTGAGAGGCCCGCGCACCGCGATGAAGAGTGGCCCCATTTGCCTCAACTGGAGAGAGCCCTAGCACAGAAATGAAGACCCAACATAGCAATCAATCAATCAAAAAATAAACCTTAAAAAAATATAAAAAATAAAAAAATAAAATAAAATCAAGCAGAACAGCGACTAAGACCTCATGGAAACAGCTGCATGCCTCCCTTTCTGCGCGGCTACTCAGGGACTTACCTCGAGGCCAGTACTCACGTTGAGTTTCCCTTTAGCTCTAGAGCATGGCAGGATGAGCTCCACTCCGGCCATCGAAGCAGCCGGCATAGCTAGAGAAAACTCATTTTCTACCCAGAGCCATGCCTACAGTGGCTCGTGGCCTGTCAACAGCAGTCAATTTCAAGTAGCTTCAAGGCAGCATGAAAGGAGCTTTCAAAATGCGAAAGCAAGGCTAGTTCCATCAGGCCCCCATTTCCAAGGGCACACGCAGCATATATCCCGGTGCTTTCTAATAAGTGCAAAGAGACACAGGTTACCCAGTGGTTCCTTTCCTGAATCAACTCCTTGAAGCAGGGTGTTCTGCATATAGCGAACTGCCTCAACGAAGGAACGCCCCAGCTAGGCCTCCGGCCCCGTGGCTCTTCAAAAGCCTGAAGTGTTTCCCAAGGAACTGGCCTTTAGTTGCAGTCGGAACGCAAGCCGACTTTCTCTTGGGGGCAGGGAGACTTCAGGCAGGGACTCCCAGATGGAATACGAAGCTGAGGGTTTTTCTCAGTGCAGCTCAGACTTGGGCAATGAGCCAGACTTGCACGGCACGTTGGACCTGCTAGAACGGTGTTCGTGGACCTGTTCGAGTGCTGGGGAATTTAAGCTGTCCCAAGAAGGAGTGCAGTGTGTTGCCCTACACTCGGCATACACATAGTGGCTCCGAAGGGCTATGGGCCTGGATGTGGCTTAGCGGGCCCATGGGGGCCTCGGGATACTCAGTGTTCTTGCAGGAAATAGGGTGCCCACGCGAGGCTCCTAGATGTCCTGCAAAGCATACTGACATTAAAATAATGCAGAGCAGGGGCTTCCCTTGTGGTGCAATGTTTGGGAATCCACCTGCCGATGAAGCGGACATGGGTTCGAGCCCTGGTCCACCAAGATCTCACATGCCGCGGAGCACCTAAGCCCGTGAACCACAACGACTGAGCCTGCGCTCTAGA
Source organism: Balaenoptera physalus (assembly GCF_965194825.1). Taxonomy (NCBI): domain Eukaryota; kingdom Metazoa; phylum Chordata; class Mammalia; order Artiodactyla; family Balaenopteridae; genus Balaenoptera; species Balaenoptera physalus. Next base: position 179,340,803 of record NC_138890.1, read on the forward strand.
GCCCGGGAGCCACGACGACTGAGCCCGCATGCCAGAACTAATGAAGTCCACGTGCCTAGAGCCTGTGCTCCACAACAAGAGGAGTCACCGCAATGAGAAGCCCGCGCACCGCAATGAAGAGTAGCCCCCGCTCGCTGCAACTAGAGAAAGCTCACATGTAGCAACGACGACCCAACACAGTAAAAAAAAAAATGATATATTAAATAAATAAATAAATAGATAGATAAACAAATAAATAAATAAATAAACTAATGCAGAGCAGTGGCTGCGGCCTCCTGAAAACTGCTGCACGCCTCCGCTTCTGCATGGCAATTCAGGGCCTTACCTTGAGGCAAGTGCTCATGCTGAGTGTCCCGTTAGCGCCACAGCATGGTAGGATGCTGACTTTCTCCTCGAGCAGAGTGACTTCAGGTAGGAGGCCCTCGAAGAATTCTACGGAGAGTGTTTTCTCATGGCAGCTCAGACGGGGGCCGTGACGAACACATCCAGGGCACGTCGCACTGGCTAGAAATGTGGTCCTGAGGCTGTTCCAGTGCTCTGGAAATGTAGCTCTCCTTAAGGAACGTACAGTGTGTTGCTCATCACTCGGCATACACAGAGGGCCTCCGAGGGACCGACCTTTGGGCCTCGATGTTGCTCAGCAGGCCCACAGGAGTCTGGAGGTACTCAGGGTTCTTGGAGGGAAAATGATGCACACCCGAGGGGCCTACGAGTCCTGCAAAGGGTACTTCCTTTATAATAAAGCAGAACAGGGGCTTCCCTGGTGGCGCAGTGGTTGAGAATATGCCTGCCAATGCAGGGGACACGGGTTCGAGCCCTGGTCTGAGAGGATCACACATGCCGCGGAGAAACTGGGCCCGTGGGCCACAATGACTGAACCTGCGTGTCTGGAGCCTGTGCTCCACAACAAGAGAGGCCGCGATAGTGAGAGGCCCGCGCACCGCGATGAAGAGTGGCCCCATTTGCCGCAACTGGAGAGAGCCCTAGCACAGAAACGAAGACCCAACATAGCGATCAATCAATCAAAAAATAAATCTTAAAAAAAATAAAAAATAAAAAAAATAAAATAAAATCAAGCAGAACAGCGACTAAGACCTCATGGAAACAGCTGCATGCCTCCCTTTCTGCGTGGCTACTCAGGGACTTACCTCGAGGCCAGTACTTACGTTGAGTTTCCCTTTAGCTCTAGAGCGTGGCAGGATGAGCTCCACCCCGGCCATCGAAGCAGCCGGCATAGCTAGAGAAAAGTCATTTTCTACCCAGAGCCATGCCTACAGTGGCTAGTGGCCTGTCAACAGCAGTCAATTTCAAGTAGCTTCAAGGCAGCATGAATGGAGCTTTCAAAATGGCAAAGCAAGGCTAGTTCCATCAGGCCCCCATTTCCAAGGGCACACGCAGCATATATCCCGGTGCTTTCTAAGAAGTCCAAAGAGACACAGGTTACCCAGTGGTTCCTTCCCTGAATCAACTCCTCGAAGCAGGGTGTTCTGCAAATAGCGAACTGCCTCAACGAAGGAACGCCCCAGCTAGGCCTCCGGGCCCGTGGCTCTTCAAAAGCCTGCAGTGTTACCAGAGGAACTGGGCTTTAGTTGCAGGCGGAACGCAAGCCGACTTTCTCTTGGAGGCAGGGAGACTTCAGGCAGGGACTCCCAGATGGAATACGAAGCCGAGGGTTTTTCTCAGTGCAGCTCAGACTTGGGCAATGAGCCAGACTTGCACGGCACGTTGGCCCTGCTAGAATGGTGTTCGTGGACCTGTTCGAGTGCTGGGGAATTCAAGCTGTCCCAAGAAGGAGTGCAGTGTGTTGCCCTACACTCGGCATACACAGAGTGGCTGGGAAGGGCTATGGGCCTGGATGTGGCTTAGCGGGCCCATGGGGGCCTCGGGGTACTCAGTGTTCTTGCAGGAAATAGGGTGCCCATGCGAGGCTCCTAGATGTCCTGCAAAGCATACTGACATTAAAATAATGCAGAGCAGGGGCTTCCCTTGTGGTGCAATGTTTGGGAATCCACCTGCCGATGAAGCGGACATGGGTTCGAGCCCTGGTCCACCAAGATCTCACATGCTGCGGAGTACTTAAGCCCGTGAACCACAACGACTGAGCCTGCGCTGTAGAGACCGGGAGCCACAACGACTGAGCCCGCATGCCAGAACTAATGAAGTCCAAGTGCCTAGAGCCTGTGCTCCACAACAAGAGGAGTCACCGCAATTAGAAGCCCGCGCACGGCAACGAAGAGTAGCCCCCGCTCGCTGCAACTAGAGAAAGCTCACATGCAGCAACGACGACCCAACACAGTAAAAAAAAAAGATATATTAAATAAATAAATAAATAGATAGATAAACAAATAAATAAATAAATAAACTAATGCAGAGCTGTGGCTACGGCCTCCTGAAAACTGCTGCACGCCTCCGCTTCTGCACGGCAATTCAGGGCCTTACCTTGAGGTAAGTGCTCACGCTGAGTGTCCCGTTAGCGCCACAGCATGGTAGGATGCTGACTTTCTCCTCGAGCAGAGTGACTTCAGGTACGAGGCCCTCGAAGAATTCTACGCAGAGTGTTTTCTCATGGCAGCTCAGACGGGGGCCGTGACGAACACTTCCAGGGCACGTCGCACTGGCTAGAAATGTGGTCCTGGGGCTGTTCCAGTGCTCTGGAAATGTAGCTCTCCTTAAGGAACAGGCAGTGTGTTGCCCATCACTCGGCATACACAGCGGGCCTCCGAGGGACCGACCTTTGGGCCTCGATGTTGCTCAGCAGGCCCACAGGAGTCTGGAGGTACTCAGGGTTCTTGGAGGGAAAATGATGCACACCCAAGGGGCCTACGAGTCCTGAAAAGGGTACTTCCTTTAAAATAAAGCAGAGCAGGGGCTTCCATGGTGGTGCAGGGGTTGAGAATATGCCTGCCAATGCAAGGGACACGGGTTTGAGCCCTGGTCTGAGAGGATCACACATGCCGCGGAGAAACTGGGCCCGTGGGCCACAATGACTGAACCTGCACGTCTGGAGCCTGTGCTCCGCAACAAGAGAGGCCGCGATAGTGAGAGGCCCGCGCACCGCGATGAAGAGTGGCCCCATTTGCCGCAACTGGAGAGAGCCCTACCACAGAAACGAAGACCCAACATAGCGATCACTCAATCAAAAAATAAATCTTAAAAAAAAATAAAAAATAAAAAAAATAAAATACAATCAAGCAGAACAGCGAGTAAGACCTCATGGAAACAGCTGCATGCCTCCCTTTCTGCGCGGCTACTCAGGGACTTACCTCGAGGCCAGTACTCACGTTGAGTTTCCCTTTAGCTCTAGGGCGTGGCAGGATGAGCTCCACGCCGGCCATCGAAGCAGCCGGCATAGCTAGAGAAAACTCATTTTCCACCCAGAGCCATGCCTACAGTGGCTAGTGGCCTGTCAACAGCAGCCAATTTCAAGTAGCTTCAAGGCAGCATGAATGCAGCTTTCAAAATGGGAAAGCAAGGCTAGTTCCATCAGGCCCCCATTTCTAAGGGCACATGCAGCATATATCCCGGTGCTTTCTAAGAAGTCCAAAGAGACACAGGTTACCCAGTGGTTCCTTCCCTGAATCAACTCCTCGAAGCAGGGTGTTCTGCAAATAGCGAACTGCCTCAACGAAGGAACGACCCAGATAGGCCTCCGGGCCCGTGGCTCTTCAAAAGCCTGCAGTGTTACCAGAGGAACTGGGCTTTAGTTTCAGGCGGAACGCAAGCCGACTTTCTCTTGGAGGCAGGGAGACTTCAGGCAGAGACTCCCAGATGGAATAAGAAGCCGAGGGTTTTTCTCAGTGTAGCTCAGACTTGAGCAATGAGCCAGACTTGCACGGCACGTTGGATCTGCTAGAACGGTGTTCGTGGACCTGTTCGAGTGCTGGGGAATTCAAGCTATCCCAAGAAGGAGTGCAGTGTGTTGCCTTACACTCGGCATACACAGAGTGGCTCCGAAGGGCTATGGGCCTGGATGTGGCTTAGCGGGCCCATGGGGGCCTCGGGGTACTCAGTGTTCTTGCAGGAAATAGGGTGCCCACGCGAGGCTCCTAGATGTCCTGCAAAGCATACTAACATTAAAATAATGCAGAGCAGGGGCTTCCCTTGTGGTGCAATGTTTGGGAATCCACCTGCCGATGAAGCGGACATGGGTTCGAGCCCTGGTCCACCAAGATCTCACATGCTGCGGAGTACTTAAGCCCGTGAACCACAACGACTGAGCCTGCGCTGTAGAGACCGGGAGCCACAACGACTGAGCCCGCATGCCAGAACTAATGAAGTCCAAGTGCCTAGAGCCTGTGCTCCACAACAAGAGGAGTCACCGCAATTAGAAGCCCGCGCACCGCAACGAAGAGTAGCCCCCGCTCGCTACAACTAGAGAAAGCTCACATGCAGCAACGACGACCCAACACAGTAAAAAAAAAAGATATATTAAATAAATAAATAAATAAATAGATAGATAAACAAATAAATAAATAAATAAACTAATGCAGAGCTGTGGCTACGGCCTCCTGAAAACTGCTGCACGCCTCCGCTTCTGCACGGCAATTCAGGGCCTTACCTTGAGGCAAGTGCTCACGCTGAGTGTCCCGTTAGCGCCACAGCATGGTAGGATGCTGACTTTCTCCTCGAGCAGAGTGACTTCAGGGTACGAGGCCCTCGAAGAATTCTACGCAGAGTGTTTTCTCATGGCAGCTCAGACGGGGGCCGTGACGAACACTTCCAGGGCACGTCGCACTGGCTAGATATGTGGTCCTGGGGCTGTTCCAGTGCTCTGGAAATGTAGCTCTCCTTAAGGAACAGGCAGTGTGTTGCCCATCACTCGGCATACACAGCGGGCCTCCGAGGGACCGACCTCTGGGCCTCGATGTTGCTCAGCAGGCCCACAGGAGTCTGGAGGTACTCAGGGTTCTTGGAGGGAAAATGATGCACACCCGAGGGGACTACGAGTCCTGAAAAGGGGACTTCTTTTAAAATAAAGCAGAACAGGGGCTTCCCTGGTGGCGCAGTGGTTGAGAATATGCCTGCCAATGCAGGGGACACGGGTTCGAGCCCTGGTCTGAGAGGATCACACATGCCGCGGAGAAACTGGGCCCGTGGGCCACAATGACTGAACCTGCGCGTCTGGAGCCTGTGCTCTGCAACAAGAGAGGCCGCGATAGTGAGAGGCCCGCGCACCGCGATGAAGAGTGGCCCCATTTGCCTCAACTGGAGAGAGCCCTAGCACAGAAATGAAGACCCAACATAGCAATCAATCAATCAAAAAATAAACCTTAAAAAAATATAAAAAATAAAAAAATAAAATAAAATCAAGCAGAACAGCGACTAAGACCTCATGGAAACAGCTGCATGCCTCCCTTTCTGCGCGGCTACTCAGGGACTTACCTCGAGGCCAGTACTCACGTTGAGTTTCCCTTTAGCTCTAGAGCATGGCAGGATGAGCTCCACTCCGGCCATCGAAGCAGCCGGCATAGCTAGAGAAAACTCATTTTCTACCCAGAGCCATGCCTACAGTGGCTCGTGGCCTGTCAACAGCAGTCAATTTCAAGTAGCTTCAAGGCAGCATGAAAGGAGCTTTCAAAATGCGAAAGCAAGGCTAGTTCCATCAGGCCCCCATTTCCAAGGGCTCACGCAGCATATATCCCGGTGCTTTCTAATAAGTGCAAAGAGACACAGGTTACCCAGTGGTTCCTTTCCTGAATCAACTCCTTGAAGCAGGGTGTTCTGCATATAGCGAACTGCCTCAACGAAGGAACGCCCCAGCTAGGCCTCCGGCCCCGTGGCTCTTCAAAAGCCTGAAGTGTTTCCCAAGGAACTGGCCTTTAGTTGCAGTCGGAACGCAAGCCGACTTTCTCTTGGGGGCAGGGAGACTTCAGGCAGGGACTCCCAGATGGAATACGAAGCTGAGGGTTTTTCTCAGTGCAGCTCAGACTTGGGCAATGAGCCAGACTTGCACGGCACGTTGGACCTGCTAGAACGGTGTTCGTGGACCTGTTCGAGTGCTGGGGAATTCAAGCTGTCCCAAGAAGGAGTGCAGTGTGTTGCCCTACACTCGGCATACACATAGTGGCTCCGAAGGGCTATGGGCCTGGATGTGGCTTAGCGGGCCCATGGGGGCCTCGGGATACTCAGTGTTCTTGCAGGAAATAGGGTGCCCACGCGAGGCTCCTAGATGTCCTGCAAAGCATACTGACATTAAAATAATGCAGAGCAGGGGCTTCCCTTGTGGTGCAATGTTTGGGAATCCACCTGCCGATGAAGCGGACATGGGTTCGAGCCCTGGTCCACCAAGATCTCACATGCCGCGGAGCACCTAATCCCGTGAACCACAACGACTGAGCCTGCGCTCTAGAGCCCGGGAGCCACGACGACTGAGCCCGCATGCCAGAACTAATGAAGTCCACGTGCCTAGAGCCTGTGCTCCACAACAAGAGGAGTCACCGCAATGAGAAGCCCGCGCACCGCAATGAAGAGTAGCCCCCGCTCGCTGCAACTAGAGAAAGCTCACATGTAGCAACGACGACCCAACACAGTAAAAAAAAAAATGATATATTAAATAAATAAATAAATAGATAGATAAACAAATAAATAAATAAATAAACTAATGCAGAGCAGTGGCTGCGGCCTCCTGAAAACTGCTGCACGCCTCCGCTTCTGCATGGCAATTCAGGGCCTTACCTTGAGGCAAGTGCTCATGCTGAGTGTCCCGTTAGCGCCACAGCATGGTAGGATGCTGACTTTCTCCTCGAGCAGAGTGACTTCAGGTAGGAGGCCCTCAAAGAATTCTACGCAGAGTGTTATCTCATGGCAGCTCAGACGGGGGCCGTGACGAACACATCCAGGGCACGTCGCACTGGCTAGAAATGTGGTCCTGAGGCTGTTCCAGTGCTCTGGAAATGTAGCTCTCCTTAAGGAACGTACAGTGTGTTGCCCATCACTCGGCATACACAGAGGGCCTCCGAGGGACCGACCTTTGGGCCTCGATGTTGCTCAGCAGGCCCACAGGAGTCTGGAGGTACTCAGGGTTCTTGGAGGGAAAATGATGCACACCCGAGGGGCCTACGAGTCCTGCAAAGGGTACTTCCTTTATAATAAAGCAGAACAGGGGCTTCCCTGGTGGCGCAGTGGTTGAGAATATGCCTGCCAATGCAGGGGACACGGGTTCGAGCCCTGGTCTGAGAGGATCACACATGCCGCGGAGAAACTGGGCCCGTGGGCCACAATGACTGAACCTGCGTGTCTGGAGCCTGTGCTCCACAACAAGAGAGGCCGCGATAGTGAGAGGCCCGCGCACCGCGATGAAGAGTGGCCCCATTTGCCGCAACTGGAGAGAGCCCTAGCACAGAAACGAAGACCCAACATAGCGATCAATCAATCAAAAAATAAATCTTAAAAAAAATAAAAAATAAAAAAAATAAAATAAAATCAAGCAGAACAGCGACTAAGACCTCATGGAAACAGCTGCATGCCTCCCTTTCTGCGTGGCTACTCAGGGACTTACCTCGAGGCCAGTACTCACGTTGAGTTTCCCTTTAGCTCTAGAGCGTGGCAGGATGAGCTCCACCGCGGCCATCGAAGCAGCCGACATAGCTAGAGAAAAGTCATTTTCTACCCAGAGCCATGCCTACAGTGGCTAGTGGCCTGTCAACAGCAGTCAATTTCAAGTAGCTTCAAGGCAGCATGAATGGAGCTTTCAAAATGGCAAAGCAAGGCTAGTTCCATCAGGCCCCCATTTCCAAGGGCACACGCAGCATATATCCCGGTGCTTTCTAAGAAGTCCAAAGAGACACAGGTTACCCAGTGGTTCCTTCCCTGAATCAACTCCTCGAAGCAGGGTGTTCTGCAAATAGCGAACTGCCTCAACGAAGGAACGCCCCAGCTAGGCCTCCGGGCCCGTGGCTCTTCAAAAGCCTGCAGTGTTACCAGAGGAACTGGGCTTTAGTTGCAGGCGGAACGCAAGCCGACTTTCTCTTGGAGGCAGGGAGACTTCAGGCAGGGACTCCCAGATGGAATACGAAGCCGAGGGTTTTTCTCAGTGCAGCTCAGACTTGGGCAATGAGCCAGACTTGCACGGCACGTTGGACCTGCTAGAATGGTGTTCGTGGACCTGTTCGAGTGCTGGGGAATTCAAGCTGTCCCAAGAAGGAGTGCAGTGTGTTGCCCTACACTCGGCATACACAGAGTGGCTGGGAAGGGCTATGGGCCTGGATGTGGCTTAGCGGGCCCATGGGGGCCTCGGGGTACTCAGTGTTCTTGCAGGAAATAGGGTGCCCATGCGAGGCTCCTAGATGTCCTGCAAAGCATACTGACATTAAAATAATGCAGAGCAGGGGCTTCCCTTGTGGTGCAATGTTTGGGAATCCACCTGCCGATGAAGCGGACATGGGTTCGAGCCCTGGTCCACCAAGATCTCACATGCTGCGGAGTACTTAAGCCCGTGAACCACAACGACTGAGCCTGCGCTGTAGAGACCGGGAGCCACAACGACTGAGCCCGCATGCCAGAACTAATGAAGTCCAAGTGCCTAGAGCCTGTGCTCCACAACAAGAGGAGTCACCGCAATTAGAAGCTCGCGCACGGCAACGAAGAGTAGCCCCCGCTCGCTGCAACTAGAGAAAGCTCACATGCAGCAACGACGACCCAACACAGTAAAAAAAAAAGATATATTAAATAAATAAATAAATAGATAGATAAACAAATAAATAAATAAATAAACTAATGCAGAGCTGTGGCTACGGCCTCCTGAAAACTGCTGCACGCCTCCGCTTCTGCACGGCAATTCAGGGCCTTACCTTGAGGTAAGTGCTCACGCTGAGTGTCCCGTTAGCGCCACAGCATGGTAGGATGCTGACTTTCTCCTCGAGCAGAGTGACTTCAGGTACGAGGCCCTCGAAGAATTCTACGCAGAGTGTTTTCTCATGGCAGCTCAGACGGGGGCCGTGACGAACACTTCCAGGGCACGTCGCACTGGCTAGAAATGTGGTCCTGGGGCTGTTCCAGTGCTCTGGAAATGTAGCTCTCCTTAAGGAACAGGCAGTGTGTTGCCCATCACTCGGCATACACAGCGGGCCTCCGAGGGACCGACCTTTGGGCCTCGATGTTGCTCAGCAGGCCCACAGGAGTCTGGAGGTACTCAGGGTTCTTGGAGGGAAAATGATGCACACCCAAGGGGCCTACGAGTCCTGAAAAGGGTACTTCCTTTAAAATAAAGCAGAGCAGGGGCTTCCATGGTGGTGCAGGGGTTGAGAATATGCCTGCCAATGCAAGGGACACGGGTTTGAGCCCTGGTCTGAGAGGATCACACATCCCGCGTTGAAACTGGGACCGTGGGCCACAATGACTGAACCTGCACGTCTGGAGCCTGTGCTCCGCAACAAGAGAGGCCGCGATAGTGAGAGGCCCGCGCACCGCGATGAAGAGTGGCCCCATTTGCCGCAACTGGAGAGAGCCCTACCACAGAAACGAAGACCCAACATAGCGATCACTCAATCAAAAAATAAATCTTAAAAAAAAATAAAAAATAAAAAAAATAAAATAAAATCAAGCAGAACAGCGAGTAAGACCTCATGGAAACAGCTGCATGCCTCCCTTTCTGCGCGGCTACTCAGGGACTTACCTCGAGGCCAGTACTCACGTTGAGTTTCCCTTTAGCTCTAGGGCGTGGCAGGATGAGCTCCACGCCGGCCATCGAAGCAGCCGGCATAGCTAGAGAAAACTCATTTTCCACCCAGAGCCATGCCTACAGTGGCTAGTGGCCTGTCAACAGCAGCCAATTTCAAGTAGCTTCAAGGCAGCATGAATGCAGCTTTCAAAATGGGAAAGCAAGGCTAGTTCCATCAGGCCCCCATTTCTAAGGGCACATGCAGCATATATCCCGGTGCTTTCTAAGAAGTCCAAAGAGACACAGGTTACCCAGTGGTTCCTTCCCTGAATCAACTCCTCGAAGCAGGGTGTTCTGCAAATAGCGAACTGCCTCAACGAAGGAACGACCCAGCTAGGCCTCCGGGCCCGTGGCTCTTCAAAAGCCTGCAGTGTTACCAGAGGAACTGGGCTTTAGTTTCAGGCGGAACGCAAGCCGACTTTCTCTTGGAGGCAGGGAGACTTCAGGCAGAGACTCCCAGATGGAATAAGAAGCCGAGGGTTTTTCTCAGTGTAGCTCAGACTTGAGCAATGAGCCAGACTTGCACGGCACGTTGGACCTGCTCGAACGGTGTTCGTGGACCTGTTCGAGTGCTGGGGAATTCAAGCTATCCCAAGAAGGAGTGCAGTGTGTTGCCCTACACTCGGCATACACAGAGTGGCTCCGAAGGGCTATGGGCCTGGATGTGGCTTAGCGGGCCCATGGGGGCCTCGGGGTACTCAGTGTTCTTGCAGGAAATAGGGTGCCCACGCGAGGCTCCTAGATGTCCTGCAAAGCATACTGACATTAAAATAATGCAGAGCAGGGGCTTCCTTTGTGGTGCAATATTTGGGAATCCACCTGCCAATGAAGCGGACATGGGTTCGAGCCCTGGTCCACCAAGATCTCACATGCTGCGGAGTACTTAAGCCCGTGAACCACAACGACTGAGCCTGCGCTGTAGAGCCCGGGAGCCACAACGACTGAGCCCGCATGCCAGAACTAATGAAGTCCATGTGCCTAGAGCCTGTGCTCCACAACAAGAGGAGTCACCGCAATGAGAAGCCCGCGCACCGCAATGAAGAGTAGCCCCCGCTCGCTGCAACGAGAGAAAGCTCACATGCAGCAACGACGACCCAACACAGTAAAAAAAAAAATGATATATTAAATAAATAAATAAATAGATAGATAAACAAATAAATAAATAAATAAACTAATGCAGAGCAGTGGCTACGGCCTCCTGAAAACTGCTGCACGCCTCCGCTTCTGCACGGCAATTCAGGGCCTTACCTTGAGGCAAGTGCTCACGCTGAGTGTCCCGTTAGCGCCACAGCATGGTAGTATGCTGACTTTCTCCTCGAGCAGAGTGACTTCAGGTACGAGGCCCTCGAAGAATTCTACGCAGAGTGTTTTCTCATGGCAGCTCAGACGGGGGCCGTGACGAACACTTCCAGGGCACGTCGCACTGGCTAGAAATGTGGTCCTGAGGCTGTTCCAGTGCTCTGGAAATGTAGCTCTCCTTAAGGAACAGGCAGTGTGTTGCCCATCACTCGGCATACACAGAGGGCCTCCGAGGGACCGACCTTTGGACCTCGATGTTGCTCAGCAGGCCCACAGGAGTCTGGAGGTACTCAGGGTTCTTGGAGGGAAAATGATGCACACCCGAGGGGCCTACGAGACCTGAAAAGGGTACTTCCTTTAAAATAAAGCAGAACAGGGGCTTCCCTGGTGGCGCAGTGGTTGAGAATATGCCTGCCAATGCAGGGGACACGGGTTCGAGCCCTGGTCTGAGAGGATCACACATGCCGCGGAGAAACTGGGCCCGTGGGCCACAATGACTGAACCTGCGCGTCTGGAGCCTGTGCTCCGCAACAAGAGAGGCCGCGATAGTGAGAGGCCCGCGCACCGCGATGAAGAGTGGCCCCATTTGCGGCAACAGGACAGAGCCATAGCACAGAAATGAAGACCCAACATAGCCATCAATCAATCAAAAAATAAACCTTAAAAAAAAATAAAAAATAAAAAAATAAAATAAAATCAAGCAGAACAGCGACTAAGACCTCATGGAAACAGCTGCATGCCTCCCTTTCTGCGCGGCTACTCAGGGACTTACCTCGAGGCCAGTACTCACGTTGAGTTTCCCGTTAGCTCTAGAGTGTGGCAGGATGAGCTCCACCCCGGCCATCGAAGCAGCCGGCATAGCTAGAGAAAACTCATTTTCCACCCAGAGCCATGCCTACAGTGGCTAGTGGCCTGTCAACAGCAGTCAATTTCAAGTAGCTTCAAGGCAGCATGAATGCAGCTTTCAAAATGGGAAAGCAAGGCTAGTTCCATCAGGCCCCTGTTTCCAAGGGCAAACGCAGCATATATCCCGGTGCTTTCTAATAAGTCCAAAGAGACACAGGTTACCCAGTGGTTCCTTCCCTGAATCAACTCCTCGAAGCAGGATGTTCTGCAAATAGCGAACTGCCTCAACGAAAGAACGACCCAGCTAGGCCTCCGGGCCCGTGGCTCTTCAAAAGCCTGCAGTGTTACCAGAGGAACTGGGCTTTAGTTGCAGGCGGAACGCAAGCCGACTTTCTCTTGGAGGCAGGGAGACTTCAGGCAGGGACTCCCAGATGGAATACGAAGCCGAGGGTTTTTCTCAGTGCAGCTCAGACTTGGGCAATGAGCCAGACTTGCACGGCACGTTGGACCTGCTAGAACGGTGTTCGTGGACCTGTTCGAGTGCTGGGAATTCAAGCTGTCCCAAGAAGGAGTGCAGTGTCTTGCCCTACACTCGGCATACACAGAGTGGCTGGGAAGGGCTATGGGCCTGGATGTGGCTTAGCGGGCCCATGGGGGCCTCGGGGTACTCAGTGTTCTTGCAGGAAATAGGGTGCCCATGCGAGGCTCCTAGATGTCATGCAAAGCATACTGACATTAAAATAATGCAGAGCAGGGGCTTCCCTTGTGGTGCAATGTTTGGGAATCCACCTGCCGATGAAGCGGACATGGGTTCGAGCCCTGGTCCCCCAAAATCTCACATGCTGCGGAGTACTTAAGCCCGTGAACCACAACAACTGAGCCTGCGCTGTAGAGACCGGGAGCCACAACGACTGAGCCCACATGCCAGAACTAATGAAGTCCAAGTGCCTAGAGCCTGTGCTCCACAACAAGAGGAGTCACCGCAATTAGAAGCCCGCGCACCGCAACGAAGAGTAGCCCCCGCTCGCTACAACTAGAGAAAGCTCACATGCAGCAACGAGGACCCAACACAGTAAAAAAAAAAAGATATATTAAATAAATAAATAAATAAATAGATAGATAAACAAATAAATAAATAAATAAACTAATGCAGAGCTGTGGCTACGGCTTCCTGAAAACTGCTGCACGCCTCCGCTTCTGCACGGCAATTCAGTGCCTTACCTTGAGGCAAGTGCTCACGCTGAGTGTCCCGTTAGCGCCACAGCATGGTAGGATGCTGACTTTCTCCTCGAGCAGAGTGACTTCAGGTACGAGGCCCTCGAAGAATTCTACGCAGAGTGTTTTCTCATGGCAGCTCAGACGGGGGCCGTGACGAACACTTCCAGGGCACGTCGCACTGGCTAGAAATGTGGTCCTGAGGCTGTTCCAGTGCTCTGGAAATGTAGCTCTCCTTAAGGAACAGGCAGTGTGTTGCCCATCACTCGGCCTACACAGCTTGCCTCCGAGGGACCGACCTTTGGGCCTCGATGTTGCTCAGCAGGCCCACAGAAGTCTGGAGGTACTCACGGTTCTTGGAGGGAAAATGATGCACACCCGAGGGGCCTACGAGTCCTGAAAAGGGTACTTCCTTTAAAATAAAGCAGAACAGGGGCTTCCCTGGTGGCGCAGTGGTTGAGAATATGCCTGCCAATGCAGGGGACACACGTTCGAGCCCTGGTCTGAGAGGATCACACATACTGCGGAGAAACTGGGCCCGTGGGCCACAATGACTGAACCTGCGCGTCTGGAGCCTGTGCTCCGCAACAAGAGAGGCTGCGATAGTGAGAGGCCCGCGCACCGCGATGAAGAGTGGCCCCATTTGCCGCAACTGGAGAGAGCCCTAGCACAGAAACAAAGACCCAACATAGCGATCAATCAATCAAAAAATAAATCTTAAAAAAACATAAAAAATAAAAAAAATCAAATCAAATCAAGCAGAACAGCGACTAAGACCTCATGGAAACAGCTGCATGCCTCCCTTTCTGCGCGGCTAATCAGGGACTTACCTCGAGGCCAGTACTCACGTTGAGTTTCCCTTTAGCTCTAGAGCGTGGCAGGATGAGCTCCACCCCGGCCATCGAAGCAGCCGGCATAGCTAGAGAAAACTCATTTTCTACCCAGAGCCATGCCTACAGTGGCTCGTGGCCTGTCAACAGCAGTCAATTTCAAGTAGCTTCAAGGCAGCATGAATGGAGCTTTCAAAATGGCAAAGCAAGGCTAGTTTCATCAGGGCCCCATTTCCAAGGGCACACGCAGCATATAATCCGGTGCTTTCTAAGAAGTGCATGGAGACACAGGTTACCCAGTGCTTCCTTCCCTGAATCAACTCCTCGAAGCAGGGTGTTCTGCAAATAGCGAACTGCCTCAACGAAGGAACACCCCAGCTAGGCCTCCGGGCCCGTGGCTCTTCAAAAGCCTGAAGTGTTACCCGAGGAACTGGGCTTTAGTTGCAGTCGGAACGCAAGCCGACTTTCTCTTGGAGGCAGGGAGACTTCAGGCAGGGACTCCCAGATGGAATACGAAGCCGAGGGTTTTTCTCAGTGCAGCTCAGACTTGGGCAATGAGCCAGTCTTGCACGGCACGTTGGACCTGCTCGAACGGTGTTCGTGGACCTGTTCGAGTCCTGGGGAATTCAAGCTGTCCCAAGAAGGAGTGCAGTGTGTTGCCCTACACTCGGCATACACAGAGTGGCTCCGAAGGGCTATGGGCCTGGATGTGGCTTAGCGGGCCCATGGGGGCCTCGGGTTATTCAGTGTTCTTGCAGGAAATAGGGTGTCCACGCGAGGCTCCTAGATGTCCTGCAAAGCATACTGACATTAAAATAATGCAGAGCAGGGGCTTCCCTTGTGGTGCAATGTTTGGGAATCCACCTGCCGATGCAGCGGACATGGGTTCGAGCCCTGGTCCACCAAGATCTCACATGCTGCGGAGCACCTAAGCCCGTGAACCACAACGACTGAGCCTGCGCTCTGGAGCTCGGGAGCCACAACGACTGAGCCCTCATGCCAGAACTAATGAAGTCCACGTTCCTAGAGCCTGTGCTCCACAACAAGAGGAGTGACCGCAATGAGAAGCCCGCGCACCGCAATGAAGAGTAGCCCACGCTCGCTGCAACTAGAGAAATCTCACATGCAGCAACGACGACCCAACACAGTAAAAAAGAAAATGATATATTAAATAAATAAATAAATACATAGATAAACAAATAAATAAATAAATAAACTAATGCAGAGCAGTGGCTACAGCCTCCTGAAAACTGCTGCAAGCTTCTGCTTCTGCACGGCAATTCAGGGCCTTACCTTGAGGCAAGTGCTCACGCTGAGTGTCCCGTTAGTGCCACAGCATGGTAGGATGCTGACTTTCTCCTCGAGCAGAGTGACTTCAGGTACGAGGCCCTCGAAGAATTCTACGCAGAGTGTTTTCTCATGGCAGCTCAGACGGGGGCCGTGACGAACACTTCCAGGGCACGTCGCACTGGCTAGAAATGTGGTCCTGAGGCTGTTCCAGTGCTCTGGAAATGTAGCTCTCCTTAAGGAACAGGCAGTGTGTTGCCCATCACTCGGCATACACAGAGGGCCTCCGAGGGACCGACCTTTGGGCCTCGATGTTGCTCAGCAGGCCCACAGGAGTCTGGAGGTACTCAGGGTTCTTGGAGGGAAAATGATGCACACCCGAGGGGCCTACGAGTCCTGAAAAGGGTACTTCCTTTAAAATGAAGCAGAACAGGGGCTTCCCTGGTGGCGCAGTAGTTGAGAATATGCCTGCGAATGCAGGGGACACGGGTTCGAGCCCTGGTCTGAGAGGATCACACATGCCGCGGAGAAACTGGGCCCGTGGGCCACAATGACTGAACCTGCGCGTCGGGAGCATGTGCTCCGCAACAAGAGAGGCCGCGATAGTGAGAGGCCCGCGCACCGCGATGAAGAGTGGCCCCATTTGCCACAACTGGAGAGAGCCCTAGCACAGAAACGAAGACCCAACATAGCGATCAATCAATCAAAAAAAAAATATTAAAAAAAAATAAAAAATAAAAAAATAAAATAAAATCAAGCAGAACAGCGACTAAGACCTCATGGAAACAGCTGCATGCCTCCCTTTCTGCGCGGCTACTCAGGGACTTACCTCGAGGCCAGTACTCACGTTGAGTTTCCCGTTAGCTCTAGAGCGTGGCAGGATGAGCTCCACCCCGGCCATCGAAGCAGCCGGCATAGCTAGAGAAAACTCATTTTCCATCCAGAGCCATGCCTACAGTGGCTAGTGGCCTGTCAACAGCAGTCAATTTCAAGTAGCTTCAAGGCAGCATGAATGCAGCTTTCAAAATGGGAAAGCAAGGCTAGTTCCATCAGGCCCCTGTTTCCAAGGGCAAACGCAGCATATATCCCGGTGCTTTCTAATAAGTCCAAAGAGACACAGGTTACCCAGTGGTTCCTTCCCTGAATCAACTCCTCGAAGCAGGATGTTCTGCAAATAGCGAACTGCCTCAACGAAAGAACGACCCAGCTAGGCCTCCGGGCCCGTGGCTCTTCAAAAGCCTGCAGTGTTACCAGAGGAACTGGGCTTTAGTTGCAGGCGGAACGCAAGCCGACTTTCTCTTGGAGGCAGGGAGACTTCAGGCAGGGACTCCCAGATGGAATACGAAGCCGAGGGTTTTTCTCAGTGCAGCTCAGACTTGGGCAATGAGCCAGACTTGCACGGCACGTTGGACCTGCTAGAACGGTGTTCGTGGACCTGTTCGAGTGCTGGGAATTCAAGCTGTCCCAAGAAGGAGTGCAGTGTCTTGCCCTACACTCGGCATACACAGAGTGGCTGGGAAGGGCTATGGGCCTGGATGTGGCTTAGCGGGCCCATGGGGGCCTCGGGGTACTCAGTGTTCTTGCAGGAAATAGGGTGCCCATGCGAGGCTCCTAGATGTCATGCAAAGCATACTGACATTAAAATAATGCAGAGCAGGGGCTTCCCTTGTGGTGCAATGTTTGGGAATCCACCTGCCGATGAAGCGGACATGGGTTCGAGCCCTGGTCCCCCAAAATCTCACATGCTGCGGAGTACTTAAGCCCGTGAACCACAACAACTGAGCCTGCGCTGTAGAGACCGGGAGCCACAACGACTGAGCCCACATGCCAGAACTAATGAAGTCCAAGTGCCTAGAGCCTGTGCTCCACAACAAGAGGAGTCACCGCAATTAGAAGCCCGCGCACCGCAACGAAGAGTAGCCCCCGCTCGCTGCAACTAGAGAAAGCTCACATGCAGCAACGACGACCCAACACAGTAAAAAAAAAAAGATATATTAAATAAATAAATAAATAAATAGATAGATAAACAAATAAATAAATAAATAAACTAATGCAGAGCTGTGGCTACGGCTTCCTGAAAACTGCTGCACGCCTCCGCTTCTGCACGGCAATTCAGTGCCTTACCTTGAGGCAAGTGCTCACGCTGAGTGTCCCGTTAGCGCCACAGCATGGTAGGATGCTGACTTTCTCCTCGAGCAGAGTGACTTCAGGTACGAGGCCCTCGAAGAATTCTACGCAGAGTGTTTTCTCATGGCAGCTCAGACGGGGGCCGTGACGAACACTTCCAGGGCACGTCGCACTGGCTAGAAATGTGGTCCTGAGGCTGTTCCAGTGCTCTGGAAATGTAGCTCTCCTTAAGGAACAGGCAGTGTGTTGCCCATCACTCGGCCTACACAGCTTGCCTCCGAGGGACCGACCTTTGGGCCTCGATGTTGCTCAGCAGGCCCACAGAAGTCTGGAGGTACTCACGGTTCTTGGAGGGAAAATGATGCACACCCGAGGGGCCTACGAGTCCTGAAAAGGGTACTTCCTTTAAAATAAAGCAGAACAGGGGCTTCCCTGGTGGCGCAGTGGTTGAGAATATGCCTGCCAATTCAGGGGACACACGTTCGAGCCCTGGTCTGAGAGGATCACACATACTGCGGAGAAACTGGGCCCGTGGGCCACAATGACTGAACCTGCGCGTCTGGAGCCTGTGCTCCGCAACAAGAGAGGCTGCGATAGTGAGAGGCCCGCGCACCGCGATGAAGAGTGGCCCCATTTGCCGCAACTGGAGAGAGCCCTAGCACAGAAACAAAGACCCAACATAGCGATCAATCAATCAAAAAATAAATCTTAAAAAAACATAAAAAATAAAAAAAATCAAATCAAATCAAGCAGAACAGCGACTAAGACCTCATGGAAACAGCTGCATGCCTCCCTTTCTGCGCGGCTAATCAGGGACTTACCTCGAGGCCAGTACTCACGTTGAGTTTCCCTTTAGCTCTAGAGCGTGGCAGGATGAGCTCCACCCCGGCCATCGAAGCAGCCGGCATAGCTAGAGAAAACTCATTTTCTACCCAGAGCCATGCCTACAGTGGCTCGTGGCCTGTCAACAGCAGTCAATTTCAAGTAGCTTCAAGGCAGCATGAATGGAGCTTTCAAAATGGCAAAGCAAGGCTAGTTTCATCAGGGCCCCATTTCCAAGGGCACACGCAGCATATAATCCGGTGCTTTCTAAGAAGTGCATGGAGACACAGGTTACCCAGTGCTTCCTTCCCTGAATCAACTCCTCGAAGCAGGGTGTTCTGCAAATAGCGAACTGCCTCAACGAAGGAACACCCCAGCTAGGCCTCCGGGCCCGTGGCTCTTCAAAAGCCTGAAGTGTTACCCAAGGAACTGGGCTTTAGTTGCAGTCGGAACGCAAGCCGACTTTCTCTTGGAGGCAGGGAGACTTCAGGCAGGGACTCCCAGATGGAATACGAAGCCGAGGGTTTTTCTCAGTGCAGCTCAGACTTGGGCAATGAGCCAGTCTTGCACGGCACGTTAGACCTGCTCGAACGGTGTTCGTGGACCTGTTCGAGTCCTGGGGAATTCAAGCTGTCCCAAGAAGGAGTGCAGTGTGTTGCCCTACACTCGGCATACACAGAGTGGCTCCGAAGGGCTATGGGCCTGGATGTGGCTTAGCGGGCCCATGGGGGCCTCGGGTTATTCAGTGTTCTTGCAGGAAATAGGGTGTCCACGCGAGGCTCCTAGATGTCCTGCAAAGCATACTGACATTAAAATAATGCAGAGCAGGGGCTTCCCTTGTGGTGCAATGTTTGGGAATCCACCTGCCGATGCAGCGGACATGGGTTCGAGCCCTGGTCCACCAAGATCTCACATGCTGCGGAGCACCTAAGCCCGTGAACCACAACGACTGAGCCTGCGCTCTGGAGCTCGGGAGCCACAACGACTGAGCCCTCATGCCAGAACTAATGAAGTCCACGTTCCTAGAGCCTGTGCTCCACAACAAGAGGAGTGACCGCAATGAGAAGCCCGCGCACCGCAATGAAGAGTAGCCCACGCTCGCTGCAACTAGAGAAATCTCACATGCAGCAACGACGACCCAACACAGTAAAAAAGAAAATGATATATTAAATAAATAAATAAATACATAGATAAACAAATAAATAAATAAATAAACTAATGCAGAGCAGTGGCTACAGCCTCCTGAAAACTGCTGCAAGCTTCTGCTTCTGCACGGCAATTCAGGGCCTTACCTTGAGGCAAGTGCTCACGCTGAGTGTCCCGTTAGTGCCACAGCATGGTAGGATGCTGACTTTCTCCTCGAGCAGAGTGACTTGAGGTACGAGGCCCTCGAAGAATTCTACGCAGAGTGTTTTCTCATGGCAGCTCAGACGGGGGCCGTGACGAACACTTCCAGGGCACGTCGCACTGGCTAGAAATGTGGTCCTGAGGCTGTTCCAGTGCTCTGGAAATGTAGCTCTCCTTAAGGAACAGGCAGTGTGTTGCCCATCACTCGGCATACACAGAGGGCCTCCGAGGGACCGACCTTTGGGCCTCGATGTTGCTCAGCAGGCCCACAGGAGTCTGGAGGTACTCAGGGTTCTTGGAGGGAAAATGATGCACACCCGAGGGGCCTACGAGTCCTGAAAAGGGTACTTCCTTTAAAATGAAGCAGAACAGGGGCTTCCCTGGTGGCGCAGTAGTTGAGAATATGCCTGCCAATGCAGGGGACACGGGTTCGAGCCCTGGTCTGAGAGGATCACACATGCCGCGGAGAAACTGGGCCCGTGGGCCACAATGACTGAACCTGCGCGTCGGGAGCATGTGCTCCGCAACAAGAGAGGCCGCGGTAGTGAGAGGCCCGCGCACCGCGATGAAGAGTGGCCCCATTTGCCACAACTGGAGAGAGCCCTAGCACAGAAACGAAGACCCAACATAGCGATCAATCAATCAAAAAAAAAATATTAAAAAAAAATAAAAAATAAAAAAATAAAATAAAATCAAGCAGAACAGCGTCTAAGACCGCATGGAAACAGCTGCATGCCTCCCTTTCTGCGCGGCTAATCAGGGACTTACCTCGAGGCCAGTACTCACGTTGAGTTTCCCTTTAGCTCTAGAGCGTGGCAGGATGAGCTCCACCCCGGCCATCGAAGCAGTTGGCATAGCTAGAGAAAATTCATTATCTACCCAGAGCCATGCCTACAGTGGCTAGTGGCCTGTCAACAGCAGTCAATTTCAAGTAGCTTCAAGGCAGCATGAATGGAGCTTTCAAAATGGCAAAGCAAGGCTAGTTCCATTAGGCCCCCATTTCCAAGGGCACACGCAGCATATATCCCGGTGCTTTCTAAGAAGTCCAAAGAGACACAGGTTACCCAGTGGTTCCTTCCCTGAATCAACTCCTCAAAGCAGGGTGTTCTGCAAATAGCGAACTGCCTCAACGAAGGAACGACCCAGCTAGGCCTCCGGGCCCGTGGCTCTTCAAAAGCCTGCAGTGTTACCAGAGGAACTGGGCTTTAGTTGCAGGGGGAACGCAAGCCGACTTTCTCTTGGAGGTAGGGAGACTTCAGGCAGGGACTCCCAGATCGAATACGAAGCCGAGGGTTTTGCTCAGTGCAGCTCAGACTTGGGCAATGAGCCAGCCTTGCACGGCACGTTGGACCTGCTAAAACGGTGTTTGTGGACCTGTTCGAGCGCTGGGGAATTCAAGCTGTCCCAAGAAGGAGTGCAGTGTGTTGCCCTACACTCGGCATACACAGAGTGGCTCCGAAGGGCTATGGGCCTGGATGTGGCTTAGCGGGCCCATGGGGGCCTCGGGGTACTCAGTGTTCTTGCAGGGAATAGGGTGCCCACGCGAGGCTCCTAGATGTCCTGCAAAGCATACTGACATTAAAATAATGCAGAGCAGGGGCTTCCCTTGTGGTGCAATGTTTGGGAATCCACCTGCCGATGAAGCGGACATGGGTTCGAGCCCTGGTCCACCAAGATCTCACATGCTGCGGAGTACTTAAGCCCGTGAAACACAACGACTGAGCCTGCGCTGTAGTGCCCGGGAGCCACAACGACCTAGCCCGCATGCCAGAACTAATGAAGTCCAAGTGCCTAGAGCCTGTGCTCCACAACAAGAGGAGTCACCGCAATGAGAAGCCCGCGCACCGCAACGAAGAGTAGCCCCCGCTCGCTACAACGAGAGAAAGCTCACATGCAGCAACGACGACCCAACACAGTAAAAAAAAAATGATATATTAAATAAATAAGTAAATAGATAGATAAACAAATAAATAAATAAATAAACTAATGCAGAGCAGTGGCTACGGCCTCCTGAAAACTGCTGCACGCCTCCGCTTCTGCACGGCAATTCAGGGCCTTATCTTGAGGCAAGTGCTCACGCTGAGTGTCCCGTTAGCGCCACAGCATGGTAGTATGCTGACTTTCTCCTCGAGCAGAGTGACTTCAGGTACGAGGCCCTCGAAGAATTCTACGCAGAGTGTTTTCTCATGGCAGCTCAGACGGGGGCCGTGACGAACACTTCCAGGGCACGTCGCACTGGCTAGAAATGTGGTCCTGAGGCTGTTCCAGTGCTCTGGAAATGTAGCTCTCCTTAAGGAACAGGCAGTGTGTTGCCCATCACTCGGCATACACAGAGGGCCTCCGAGGGACCGACCTTTGGGCCTCGATGTTGCTCAGCAGGCCCACAGGAGTCTGGAGGTATTCAGGGTTCTTGGAGGGAAAATGATGCACACCCGAGGGGCCTACGAGACCTGAAAAGGGTACTTCCTTTAAAATAAAGCAGAACAGGGGCTTCCCTGGTGGCGCAGTGGTTGAGAATATGCCTGCCAATGCAGGGGACACGGGTTCGAGCCCTGGTCTGAGAGGATCACACATGCCGCGGAGAAACTGGGCCCGTGGGCCACAATGACTGAACCTGCACGTCTGGAGCCTGTGCTCCGCAACAAGAGAGGCCGCGATAGTGAGAGGCCCGCGCACCGCGATGAAGAGTGGCCCCATTTGCGGCAACAGGAAAGAGCCACAGCACAGAAATGAAGACCCAACATAGCGATCAATCAATCAAAAAATAAACCTTAAAAAAAAATAAAAAATAAAAAAATAAAATCAAATCAAGCAGAACAGCGACTAAGACCTCATGGAAACAGCTGCATGCCTCCCTTTCTGCGCGGCTACTCAGGGACTTACCTCGAGGCCAGTACTCACGTTGAGTTTCCCGTTAGCTCTAGAGCGTGGCAGGATGAGCTCCACCCCGGCCATCGAAGCAGCCGGCATAGCTAGAGAAAACTCATTTTCCACCCAGAGCCATGCCTACAGTGGCTAGTGGCCTGTCAACAGCAGTCAATTTCAAGTAGCTTCAAGGCAGCATGAATGCAGCTTTCAAAATGGGAAAGCAAGGCTAGTTCCATCAGGCCCCTGTTTCCAAGGGCAAACGCAGCATATATCCCGGTGCTTTCTAAGAAGTCCAAAGAGACACAGGTTACCCAGTGGTTCCTTCCCTGAATCAACTCCTCGAAGCAGGATGTTCTGCAAATGGCGAACTGCCTCAACGAAAGAACGACCCAGCTAGGCCTCCGGGCCCGTGGCTCTTCAAAAGCCTGCAGTGTTACCAGAGGAACTGGGCTTTAGTTGCAGGCGGAACGCAATCCGACTTTCTCTTGGAGGCAGGGAGACTTCAGGCAGGGACTCCCAGATGGAATACGAAGCCGAGGGTTTTTCTCAGTGCAGCTCAGACTTGGGCAATGAGCCAGACTTGCACGGCACGTTGGACCTGCTAGAACGGTGTTCGTGGACCTGTTCGAGTGCTGGGAATTCAAGCTGTCCCAAGAAGGAGTGCAGTGTGTTGCCCTACACTCGGCATACACAGAGTGGCTCCGAAGGGCTATGGAACTGGATGTGGCTTAGCGGGCCCATGGGGGCCTCGGGGTACTCAGTGTTCTTGCAGGAAATAGGGTGCCCATGCGAGGCTCCTAGATGTCATGCAAAGCATACTGACATTAAAATAATGCAGAGCAGGGGCTTCCCTTGTGGTGCAATGTTTGGGAATCCACCTGCCGATGAAGCGGACATGGGTTCGAGCCCTGGTCCACCAAAATCTCACATGCTGCGGAGTACTTAAGCCCGTGAACCACAACGACTGAGCCTGCGCTGTAGAGACCGGGAGCCACAACGACTGAGCCCACATGCCAGAAATAATGAAGTCCACGTGCCTAGAGCCTGTGCTCCACAACAAGAGGAGTCACCGCAATTAGAAGCCCGCGCACCGCAACGAAGAGTAGCCCCCGCTCGCTACAACTAGAGAAAGCTCACATGCAGGAACGACGACCCAACACAGTAAAAAAAAAAGATATATTAAATAAATAAATAAATAGATAGATAGATAAACAAATAAATAAATAAATAAACTAATGCAGAGCTGTGGCTACGGCCTCCTGAAAACTGCTGCACGCCTCCGCTTCTGCACGGCAATTCAGTGCCTTACCTTGAGGCAAGTGCTCACGCTGAGTGTCCCGTTAGCGCCACAGCATGGTAGGATGCTGACTTTCTCCTCGAGCAGAGTGACTTCAGGTACGAGGCCCTCGAAGAATTCTACGCAGAGTGTTTTCTCATGGCAGCTCAGACGGGGGCCGTGACGAACACTTCCAGGGCACGTCGCACTGGCTAGAAATGTGGTCCTGAGGCTGTTCCAGTGCTCTGGAAATGTAGCTCTCCTTAAGGAACAGGCAGTGTGTTGCCCATCACTCGGCATACACAGCTTGCCTCCGAGGGACCGACCTTTGGGCCTCGATGTTGCTCAGCAGGCCCACAGAAGTCTGGAGGTACTCAGGGTTCTTGGAGGGAAAATGATGCACACCCGAGGGGCCTACGAGTCCTGAAAAGGGTACTTCCTTTAAAATAAAGCAGAACAGGGGCTTCCCTGGTGGCGCAGTGGTTGAGAATATGCCTGCCAATGCAGGGGACACACGTTCGAGCCCTGGTCTGAGAGGATCACACATACTGCGGAGAAACTGGGCCCGTGGGCCACAATGACTGAACCTGCGCGTCTGGAGCCTGTGCTCCGCAACAAGAGAGGCTGCGATAGTGAGAGGCCCGTGCACCGCGATGAAGAGTGGCCCCATTTGCCGCAACTGGAGAGAGCCCTAGCACAGAAACAAAGACCCAACATAGCGATCAATCAATCAAAAAATAAATCTTAAAAAAACATAAAAAATAAAAAAAATAAAATAAAATCAAGCAGAACAGCGACTAAGACCTCATGGAAACAGCTGCATGCCTCCCTTTCTGCGCGGCTAATCAGGGACTTACCTCGAGGCCAGTACTCACGTTGAGTTTCCCTTTAGCTCTAGAGCGTGGCAGGATGAGCTCCACCCCGGCCATCGAAGCAGTCGGCATAGCTAGAGAAAACTCATTTTCTACCCAGAGCCATGCCTACAGTGGCTAGTGGCCTGTCAACAGCAGTCAATTTCAAGTAGCTTCAAGGCAGCATGAATGGAGCTTTCAAAATGGCAAAGCAAGGCTAGTTCCATTAGGCCCCCATTTCCAAGGGCACACGCAGCATATATCCCGGTGCTTTCTAAGAAGTCCAAAGAGACACAGGTTACCCAGTGGTTCCTTCCCTGAATCAACTCCTCGAAGCAGGGTGTTCTGCAAATAGCGAACTGCCTCAACGAAGGAACGCCCCAGCTAGGCCTCCGGGCCCGTGGCTCTTCAAAAGCCTGCAGTGTTACCAGAGGAACTGGGCTTTAGTTGCAGGGGGAACGCAAGCCGACTTTCTCTTGGAGGTAGGGAGAGTTCAGGCAGGGACTCCCAGATGGAATACGAAGCCGAGGGTTTTTCTCAGTGCAGCTCAGACTTGGGCAATGAGCCAGTCTTGCACGGCACGTTGTACCTGCTAGAACGGTGTTCGTGGACCTGTTCGAGTGCTGGGGAATTCAAGCTGTCCCAAGAAGGAGTGCAGTGTGTTGCCCTACACTCGGCATACACAGAGTGGCTCCGAAGGGCTATGGGCCTGGATGTGGCTTAGCGGGCCCATGGGGGCCTCGGGGTACTCAGTGTTCTTGCAGGGAATAGGGTGCCCACGCGAGGCTCCTAGATGTCCTGCAAAGCATACTGACATTAAAATAATGCAGAGCAGGGGCTTCCCTTGTGGTGCAATGTTTGGGAATCCACCTGCCGATGAAGCGGACATGGGTTCGAGCCCTGGTCCACCAAGATCTCACATGCTGCGGAGTACTTAAGCCCGTGAACCACAACGACTGAGCCTGCGCTGTAGTGCCCGGGAGCCACAACGACCTAGCCCGCATGACAGAACTAATGAAGACCAAGTGCCTAGAGCCTGTGCTCCACAACAAGAGGAGTCACCGCAATTAGAAGCCCGTGCACCGCAACGAAGAGTAGCCCCCGCTCGCTGCAACTAGAGAAAGCTCACATGCAGCAACGACGACCCAACACAGTAAAAAAAAAATGATATATTAAATAAATAAATAAATAGATAGATAAACAAATAAATAAATAAATAAACTAATGCAGAGCAGTGGCTACGGCCTCCTGAAAACTGCTGCACGCCTCCGCTTCTGCACGGCAATTCAGGGCCTTACCTTGAGGCAAGTGCTCACGCTGAGTGTCCCGTTAGCGCCACAGCATGGTAGGATGCTGACTTTCTCCTCGAGCAGAGTGACTTCAGGTACGAGGCCCTCGAAGAATTCTACGCAGAGTGTTTTCTCATGGCAGCTCAGACGGGGGCCGTGATGAACACTTCCAGGGCACGTCGCACTGGCTAGAAATGTGGTCCTGGGGCTGTTCCAGTGCTCTGGAAATGTAGCTCTCCTTAAGGAACAGGCAGTGTGTTGCCCATCACTCGGCATACACAGAGGGCCTCCGAGGGACCGACCTTTGGGCCTCGATGTTGCTCAGCAGGCCCACAGGAGTCTGGAGGTACTCAGGGTTCTTGGAGGGAAAATGATGCACACCCGAGGGGCCTACGAGTCCTGAAAAGGGTACTTCCTTTAAAATAAAGCAGAACAGGGGCTTCCCTGGTGGCGCAGTGGTTGAGAATATGCCTGCCAATGCAGGGGACACGGGTTCGAGCCCTGGTCTGAGAGGATCACACATGCCGCGGAGAAACTGGGCCCGTGGGCCACAATGACTGAACCTGCGCGTCTGGAGCCTGTGCTCCACAACAAGAGAGGCCGCGATAGTGAGAGGCCCGCGCACCGCGATGAAGAGTGGCCCCATTTGCCACAACAGGAGAGAGCCCTAGCACAGAAACGAAGACCCAACATAGCGATCAATCAATCAAAAAATAAACCTTAAAAAAAAATAAAAAATAAAAAAATAAAATAAAATCAAGCAGAACAGCGACTAAGACCTCATGGAAACAGCTGCATGCCTCCCTTTCTGTGCGGCTACTCAGGGACTTACCTCGAGGCCAGTACTCACGTTGAGTTTCCCTTTAGCTCTAGAGCGTGGCAGGATGAGCTCCACCCCGGCCATCGAAGCAGCCGGCATAGCTAGAGAAAACTCATTTTCCACCCAGAGCCATGCCTACAGTGGCTAGTGGCCTGTCAACAGCAGTCAATTACAAGTAGCTTCAAGGCAGCATGAATGCAGCTTTCAAAATGGGAAAGCAAGGCTAGTTCCATCAGGCCCCCATTTCCAAGGGCACACGCAGCATATATCCCGGTGCTTTCTAAGAAGTCCAAAGAGACACAGGTTACCCAGTGGTTCCTTCCCTGAATCAACTCCTCGAAGCAGGGTGTTCTGCAAATAGCGAACTGCCTCAACGAAGGAACGCCCCAGCTAGGCCTCGGGCCCGTGGCTCTTCAAAAGCCTGCAGTGTTACCAGAGGAACTGGGCTTTAGTTGCAGGCGGAACGCAAGCCGACTTTCTCTTGGAGGTAGGGAGACTTCAGGCAGGGACTCCCAGATGGAATACGAAGCCGAGGGTTTTTCTCAGTGTAGCTCAGACTTGAGCAATGAGCCAGACTTGCACGGCACGTTGGATCTGCTAGAACGGTGTTCGTGGACCTGTTCGAGTGCTGGGGAATTCAAGCTGTCCCAAGAAGGAGTGCAGTGTGTTGCCCTACACTCGGCATACACAGAGTGGCTCCGAAGGGCTAGGGAACTGGATGTGGCTTAGCGGGCCCATGAGGGCCTCGGGGTACTCAGTGTTCTTGCAGGAAATAGGGTGCCCATGCGAGGCTCCTAGATGTCCTGCAAAGCATACTGACATTAAAATAATGCAGAGCAGAGGCTTCCCTTGTGGTGCAATGTTTGGGAATCCACCTGCCGATGAAGCGGACATGGGTTCGAGCCCTGGTCCAACAAGATCTCACATGCTGCGGAGCACTTAAGCCCGAGAACCACAACGACTGAGCCTGCGCTGTAGAACCCGGGAGCCACAACGACTGAGCCCGCATGCCAGAACTAATGAAGTCCACGTGCCTAGAGCCTGTGCTCCACAACAAGAGGAGTCACCGCAATTAGAAGCCCGCGCACCGCAACGAAGAGTAGCCCCCGCTCGCTGCAACTAGAGAAAGCTCACATGCAGCAACGACGACCCAACACAGTAAAAAAAAAATGATATATTAAATAACTAAAGAAATAAATAGATAGATAAACAAATAAATAAATAAATAAACTAATGCAGAGCAGTGGCTACGGCCTCCTGAAAACTGCTGCACGCCTCCGCTTCTGCACGGCAATTCAGGGCCTTACCTTGAGGCAAGTGCTCACGTTGAGTGTCCCGTTAGCGCCACAGCATGGTAGGATGCTGACTTTCTCCTTGAGCAGAGTGACTTCAGGTACGAGGCCCTCGAAGAATTCTACGCAGAGTGTTTTCTCATGGCAGCTCAGACGGGGGCCGTGACGAACACTTCCAGGGCACGTCGCACTGGCTAGAAATGTGGTCCTGGGGCTGTTCCAGTGCTCTGGAAATGTAGCTCTCCTTAAGGAACAGGCAGTGTGTTGCCCATCACTCGGCATACACAGAGGGCCTCCGAGGGACGGACCTTTGGGCCTCGATGTTGCTCAGCAGGCCCACAGGAGTCTGGAGGTACTCAGGGTTCTTGGAGGGAAAATGATGCACACCCGTGGGGCCTACAAGTCCTGAAAAGGGTACTTCCTTTAAAATAACGCAGAACAGGGGCTTCCCTGGTGGTGCAGTGGTTGAGAATATGCCTGCCAATGCAGGGGACACGGGTTCGAGCCCTGGTCTGAGAGGATCACACATTCCGCTGAGAAACTGGGCCCGTGGGCCACAACGACTGACCCTGCGCATCTGGAGCCTGTGCTCCGCAACAAAAGAGGCTGCAATAGTGAGAGGCCCGCGCACCGCGATGAAGAGTGGCCCCATTTGCCGCAACTGGAGAGAGCCCTAGCACAGAAACGAAAACCCAACATAGCGATCAATCAATCAAAAAATAAATCTTAAAAAAAAATAAAAAATAAAAAAAATAAAATAAAATCAAGCAGAACAGCGACTAAGACCTCATGGAAACAGCTGCATGCCTCCCTTTCTGCGCGGCTACTCAGGGACTTACCTCGAGGCCAGTACTCACGTTGAGTTTCCCTTTAGCTCTAGAGCGTGGCAGGATGAGCTCCACCCCGGGCATCAAAGCAGCCGGCATAGCTAGAGAAAACTCATTTTCTACCCAGAGCCATGCCTACAGTGGCTAGTGGCCTGTCAACAGCAGTCAATTTCAAGTAGCTTCAAGGCAGCATGAATGCAGCTTTCAAAATGGGAAAGCAAGGCTAGTTCCATCAGGCCCCCATTTCCAAGGGCACACGCAGCATATATCCCGGTGCTTTCTAAGAAGTCCAAAGAGACACAGGTTACCCAGTGGTTCCTTCCCTGAATCAACTCCTCGAAGCAGGATGTTCTGCAAATGGCGAACTGCCTCAACGAAAGAACGACCCAGCAAGGCCTCCGGGCCCGTGGCTCTTCAAAAGCCTGCAGTGTTACCAGAGGAACTGGGCTTTAGTTGCAGGCGGAACGCAATCCGACTTTCTCTTGGAGGCAGGGAGACTTCAGGCAGGGACTCCCAGATGGAATACGAAGCCGAGGGTTTTTCTCAGTGCAGCTCAGACTTGGGCAATGAGCCAGACTTGCACGGCACGTTGGACCTGCTAGAACGGTGTTCGTGGACCTGTTCGAGTGCTGGGAATTCAAGCTGTCCCAAGAAGGAGTGCAGTGTGTTGCCCTACACTCGGCATACACAGAGTGGCTCCGAAGGGCTATGGAACTGGATGTGGCTTAGCGGGCCCATGGGGGCCTCGGGGTACTCAGTGTTCTTGCAGGAAATAGGGTGCCCATGCGAGGCTCCTAGATGTCATGCAAAGCATACTGACATTAAAATAATGCAGAGCAGGGGCTTCCCTTGTGGTGCAATGTTTGGGAATCCACCTGCCGATGAAGCGGACATGGGTTCGAGCCCTGGTCCACCAAAATCTCACATGCTGCGGAGTACTTAAGCCCGTGAACCACAACGACTGAGCCTGCGCTGTAGAGACCGGGAGCCACAACGACTGAGCCCACATGCCAGAAATAATGAAGTCCAAGTGCCTAGAGCCTGTGCTCCACAACAAGAGGAGTCACCGCAATTAGAAGCCCGCGCACCGCAACGAAGAGTAGCCCCCGCTCGCTACAACTAGAGAAAGCTCACATGCAGGAACGACGACCCAACACAGTAAAAAAAAAAGATATATTAAATAAATAAATAAATAGATAGATAGATAAACAAATAAATAAATAAATAAACTAATGCAGAGCTGTGGCTACGGCCTCCTGAAAACTGCTGCACGCCTCCGCTTCTGCACGGCAATTCAGTGCCTTACCTTGAGGCAAGTGCTCACGCTGAGTGTCCCGTTAGCGCCACAGCATGGTAGGATGCTGACTTTCTCCTCGAGCAGAGTGACTTCAGGTACGAGGCCCTCGAAGAATTCTATGCAGAGTGTTTTCTCATGGCAGCTCAGACGGGGGCCGTGACGAACACTTCCAGGGCACGTCGCACTGGCTAGAAATGTGGTCCTGAGGCTGTTCCAGTGCTCTGGAAATGTAGCTCTCCTTAAGGAACAGGCAGTGTGTTGCCCATCACTCGGCATACACAGCTTGCCTCCGAGGGACCGACCTTTGGGCCTCGATGTTGCTCAGCAGGCCCACAGAAGTCTGGAGGTACTCAGGGTTCTTGGAGGGAAAATGATGCACACCCGAGGGGCCTACGAGTCCTGAAAAGGGTACTTCCTTTAAAATAAAGCAGAACAGGGGCTTCCCTGGTGGCGCAGTGGTTGAGAATATGCCTGCCAATGCAGGGGACACACGTTCGAGCCCTGGTCTGAGAGGATCACACATACTGCGGAGAAACTGGGCCCGTGGGCCACAATGACTGAACCTGCGCGTCTGGAGCCTGTGCTCCGCAACAAGAGAGGCTGCGATAGTGAGAGGCCCGTGCACCGCGATGAAGAGTGGCCCCATTTGCCGCAACTGGAGACAGCCCTAGCACAGAAACAAAGACCCAACATAGCGATCAATCAATCAAAAAATAAATCTTAAAAAAACATAAAAAATAAAAAAAATAAAATAAAATCAAGCAGAACAGCGACTAAGACCTCATGGAAACAGCTGCATGCCTCCCTTTCTGCGCGGCTAATCAGGGACTTACCTCGAGGCCAGTACTCACGTTGAGTTTCCCTTTAGCTCTAGAGCGTGGCAGGATGAGCTCCACCCCGGCCATCGAAGCAGTCGGCATAGCTAGAGAAAACTCATTTTCTACCCAGAGCCATGCCTACAGTGGCTAGTGGCCTGTCAACAGCAGTCAATTTCAAGTAGCTTCAAGGCAGCATGAATGGAGCTTTCAAAATGGCAAAGCAAGGCTAGTTCCATTAGGCCCCCATTTCCAAGGGCACACGCAGCATATATCCCGGTGCTTTCTAAGAAGTCCAAAGAGACACAGGTTACCCAGTGGTTCCTTCCCTGAATCAACTCCTCGAAGCAGGGTGTTCTGCAAATAGCGAACTGCCTCAACGAAGGAACGCCCCAGCTAGGCCTCCGGGCCCGTGGCTCTTCAAAAGCCTGCAGTGTTACCAGAGGAACTGGGCTTTAGTTGCAGGGGGAACGCAAGCCGACTTTCTCTTGGAGGTAGGGAGAGTTCAGGCAGGGACTCCCAGATGGAATACGAAGCCGAGGGTTTTTCTCAGTGCAGCTCAGACTTGGGCAATGAGCCAGTCTTGCACGGCACGTTGTACCTGCTAGAACGGTGTTCGTGGACCTGTTCGAGTGCTGGGGAATTCAAGCTGTCCCAAGAAGGAGTGCAGTGTGTTGCCCTACACTCGGCATACACAGAGTGGCTCCGAAGGGCTATGGGCCTGGATGTGGCTTAGCGGGCCCATGGGGGCCTCGGGGTACTCAGTGTTCTTGCAGGGAATAGGGTGCCCACGCGAGGCTCCTAGATGTCCTGCAAAGCATACTGACATTAAAATAATGCAGAGCAGGGGCTTCCCTTGTGGTGCAATGTTTGGGAATCCACCTGCCGATGAAGCGGACATGGGTTCGAGCCCTGGTCCACCAAGATCTCACATGCTGCGGAGTACTTAAGCCCGTGAACCACAACGACTGAGCCTGCGCTGTAGTGCCCGGGAGCCACAACGACCTAGCCCGCATGACAGAACTAATGAAGACCAAGTGCCTAGAGCCTGTGCTCCACAACAAGAGGAGTCACCGCAATTAGAAGCCCGTGCACCGCAACGAAGAGTAGCCCCCGCTCGCTGCAACTAGAGAAAGCTCACATGCAGCAACGACGACCCAACACAGTAAAAAAAAAATGATATATTAAATAAATAAATAAATAGATAGATAAACAAATAAATAAATAAATAAACTAATGCAGAGCAGTGGCTACGGCCTCCTGAAAACTGCTGCACGCCTCCGCTTCTGCACGGCAATTCAGGGCCTTACCTTGAGGCAAGTGCTCACGCTGAGTGTCCCGTTAGCGCCACAGCATGGTAGGATGCTGACTTTCTCCTCGAGCAGAGTGACTTCAGGTACGAGGCCCTCGAAGAATTCTACGCAGAGTGTTTTCTCATGGCAGCTCAGACGGGGGCCGTGATGAACACTTCCAGGGCACGTCGCACTGGCTAGAAATGTGGTCCTGGGGCTGTTCCAGTGCTCTGGAAATGTAGCTCTCCTTAAGGAACAGGCAGTGTGTTGCCCATCACTCGGCATACACAGAGGGCCTCCGAGGGACCGACCTTTGGGCCTCGATGTTGCTCAGCAGGCCCACAGGAGTCTGGAGGTACTCAGGGTTCTTGGAGGGAAAATGATGCACACCCGAGGGGCCTACGAGTCCTGAAAAGGGTACTTCCTTTAAAATAAAGCAGAACAGGGGCTTCCCTGGTGGCGCAGTGGTTGAGAATATGCCTGCCAATGCAGGGGACACGGGTTCGAGCCCTGGTCTGAGAGGATCACACATGCCGCGGAGAAACTGGGCCCGTGGGCCACAATGACTGAACCTGCGCGTCTGGAGCCTGTGCTCCACAACAAGAGAGGCCGCGATAGTGAGAGGCCCGCGCACCGCGATGAAGAGTGGCCCCATTTGCCACAACAGGAGAGAGCCCTAGCACAGAAACGAAGACCCAACATAGCGATCAATCAATCAAAAAATAAACCTTAAAAAAAAATAAAAAATAAAAAAATAAAATAAAATCAAGCAGAACAGCGACTAAGACCTCATGGAAACAGCTGCATGCCTCCCTTTCTGTGCGGCTACTCAGGGACTTACCTCGAGGCCAGTACTCACGTTGAGTTTCCCTTTAGCTCTAGAGCGTGGCAGGATGAGCTCCACCCCGGCCATCGAAGCAGCCGGCATAGCTAGAGAAAACTCATTTTCCACCCAGAGCCATGCCTACAGTGGCTAGTGGCCTGTCAACAGCAGTCAATTACAAGTAGCTTCAAGGCAGCATGAATGCAGCTTTCAAAATGGGAAAGCAAGGCTAGTTCCATCAGGCCCCCATTTCCAAGGGCACACGCAGCATATATCCCGGTGCTTTCTAAGAAGTCCAAAGAGACACAGGTTACCCAGTGGTTCCTTCCCTGAATCAACTCCTCGAAGCAGGGTGTTCTGCAAATAGCGAACTGCCTCAACGAAGGAACGCCCCAGCTAGGCCTCGGGCCCGTGGCTCTTCAAAAGCCTGCAGTGTTACCAGAGGAACTGGGCTTTAGTTGCAGGCGGAACGCAAGCCGACTTTCTCTTGGAGGTAGGGAGACTTCAGGCAGGGACTCCCAGATGGAATACGAAGCCGAGGGTTTTTCTCAGTGTAGCTCAGACTTGAGCAATGAGCCAGACTTGCACGGCACGTTGGATCTGCTAGAACGGTGTTCGTGGACCTGTTCGAGTGCTGGGGAATTCAAGCTGTCCCAAGAAGGAGTGCAGTGTGTTGCCCTACACTCGGCATACACAGAGTGGCTCCGAAGGGCTAGGGAACTGGATGTGGCTTAGCGGGCCCATGAGGGCCTCGGAGTACTCAGTGTTCTTGCAGGAAATAGGGTGCCCATGCGAGGCTCCTAGATGTCCTGCAAAGCATACTGACATTAAAATAATGCAGAGCAGAGGCTTCCCTTGTGGTGCAATGTTTGGGAATCCACCTGCCGATGAAGCGGACATGGGTTCGAGCCCTGGTCCAACAAGATCTCACATGCTGCGGAGCACTTAAGCCCGAGAACCACAACGACTGAGCCTGCGCTGTAGAACCCGGGAGCCACAACGACTGAGCCCGCATGCCAGAACTAATGAAGTCCACGTGCCTAGAGCCTGTGCTCCACAACAAGAGGAGTCACCGCAATTAGAAGCCCGCGCACCGCAACGAAGAGTAGCCCCCGCTCGCTGCAACTAGAGAAAGCTCACATGCAGCAACGACGACCCAACACAGTAAAAAAAAAATGATATATTAAATAACGAAAGAAATAAATAGATAGATAAACAAATAAATAAATAAATAAACTAATGCAGAGCAGTGGCTACGGCCTCCTGAAAACTGCTGCACGCCTCCGCTTCTGCACGGCAATTCAGGGCCTTACCTTGAGGCAAGTGCTCACGTTGAGTGTACCGTTAGCGCCACAGCATGGTAGGATGCTGACTTTCTCCTTGAGCAGAGTGACTTCAGGTACGAGGCCCTCGAAGAATTCTACGCAGAGTGTTTTCTCATGGCAGCTCAGACGGGGGCCGTGACGAACACTTCCAGGGCACGTCGCACTGGCTAGAAATGTGGTCCTGGGGCTGTTCCAGTGCTCTGGAAATGTAGCTCTCCTTAAGGAACAGGCAGTGTGTTGCCCATCACTCGGCATACACAGAGGGCCTCCGAGGGACGGACCTTTGGGCCTCGATGTTGCTCAGCAGGCCCACAGGAGTCTGGAGGTACTCAGGGTTCTTGGAGGGAAAATGATGCACACCCGTGGGGCCTACAAGTCCTGAAAAGGGTACTTCCTTTAAAATAACGCAGAACAGGGGCTTCCCTGGTGGTGCAGTGGTTGAGAATATGCCTGCCAATGCAGGGGACACGGGTTCGAGCCCTGGTCTGAGAGGATCACACATTCCGCTGAGAAACTGGGCCCGTGGGCCACAACGACTGACCCTGCGCATCTGGAGCCTGTGCTCCGCAACAAAAGAGGCTGCAATAGTGAGAGGCCCGCGCACCGCGATGAAGAGTGGCCCCATTTGCCGCAACTGGAGAGAGCCCTAGCACAGAAACGAAAACCCAACATAGCGATCAATCAATCAAAAAATAAATCTTAAAAAATAATAAAAAATAAAAAAAATAAAATAAAATCAAGCAGAACAGCGACTAAGACCTCATGGAAACAGCTGCATGCCTCCCTTTCTGCGCGGCTACTCAGGGACTTACCTCGAGGCCAGTACTCACGTTGAGTTTCCCTTTAGCTCTAGAGCGTGGCAGGATGAGCTCCACCCCGGGCATCAAAGCAGCCGGCATAGCTAGAGAAAACTCATTTTCTACCCAGAGCCATGCCTACAGTGGCTAGTGGCCTGTCAACAGCAGTCAATTTCAAGTAGCTTCAAGGCAGCATGAATGCAGCTTTCAAAATGGGAAAGCAAGGCTAGTTCCATCAGGCCCCCATTTCCAAGGGCACACGCAGCATATATCCCGGTGCTTTCTAAGAAGTCCAAAGAGACACAGGTTACCCAGTGGTTCCTTCCCTGAATCAACTCCTCGAAGCAGGGTGTTCTGCAAATAGCGAACTGCCTCAACGAAGGAACGACCCAGCTAGGCCTCCGGGCCCGTGGCTCTTCAAAAGCCTGCAGTGTTACCAGAGGAACTGGGCTTTAGTTGCAGGCGGAACGCAAGCCGACTTTCTCTTGGAGGCAGGGAGACTTCAGGCAGAGACTCCCAGATGGAATACGAAGCCGAGGGTTTTTCTCAGTGTAGCTCAGACTTGAGCAATGAGCCACACTTGCACGGCACGTTGGACCTGCTAGAACGGTGTTGGTGGACCTGTTCGAGTGCTGGGGAATTCAAGCTGTCCCAAGAAGGAGTGCAGTGTGTTGCCCTACACTTGGCATACACAGAGTGGCTCCGAAGGGTTATGGGCCTGGATGTGGCTTAGCGGGCCCATGGGGGCCACGGGGTACTCAGTGTTCTTGCAGGAAATAGGGTGCCCACGCGAGGCTCCTAGATGTCCTGCAAAGCATACTGACATTAAAATAATGCAGAGCAGGGGCTTCCCTTGTGGTGCAATGTTTGGGAATCCACCTGCCGATGCAGCGGACATGGGTTCGAGCCCTGGTCCACCAAGATCTCACATGCTGCGGAGTACTTAAGCCCGTGAACCACAATGACTGAGCCTGCGCTGTAGAGCCCGGGAGCCACAACGACTGAGCCCGCATGCCAGAACTAATGAAGTCCACGTGCCTAGAGCCTTGGCTCCACAACAAGAGGAGTCACCGCAATTAGAAGCCCGCGCACCGCAACGAAGAGTAGCCCCCGCTCGCTGCAAATAGAGAAAGCTCACATGCAGCAACGACGACCCAACACAGTAAAAAAAAAATGATATATTAAATAAATAAATAAATAGATAGATAAACAAATAAATAAATAAATAAACTAATGCAGAGCAGTGGCTACGGCCTCCTGAAAACTGCTGCACGCCTCCGCTTCTGCATGGCAATTCAGGGCCTTACCTTGAGGCAAGTGCTCACGCTGAGTGTCCCGTTAGCGCCACAGCATGGTAGGATGCTGACTTTCTCCTCGAGCAGAGTGACTTCAGGTACGAGGCCCTTGAAGAATTCTACGCAGAGTGTTTTCTCATGGCAGCTCAGACGGGGGCCGTGACGAACACTTCCAGGGCACGTCGCACTGGCTAGAAATGTGGTCCTGGGGCTGTTCCAGTGCTCTGGAAATGTAGCTCTCCTTAAGGAACAGGCAGTGTGTTGCCCATCACTCGGCATACACAGAGGGCCTCCGAGGGACCGACCTTTGGGCCTCGATGTTGCTCAGCAGGCCCACAGGAGTCTGGAGGTACTCAGGGTTCTTGGAGGGAAAATGATGCACACCCGAGGGGCCTACGAGTCCTGAAAAGGGTACTTCCTTTAAAATAAAGCAGAACAGGGGCTTCCCTGGTGGCGCAGTGGTTGAGAATATGCCTGCCAATGCAGGGGACACGGGTTCGAGCCCTGGTCTGAGAGGATCACACATGCCGCGGAGAAACTGGGCCCGTGGGCCACAATGACTGAACCTGCGCATCTGGAGCCTGTGCTCCGCAACAAGAGAGGCCGCGATAGTGAGAGGCCCGCGCACCGCGATGAAGAGTGGCCCCATTTGCCACAACAGGAGAGAGCCCTAGCACAGAAAAGAAGACCCAACATAGCGATCAATCAATCAAAAAATAAACCTTAAAAAAAATAAAAAATAAAAAAATAAAATAAAATCAAGCAGAACAGCGACTAAGACCGCATGGAAACAGCTGCATGCCTCCCTTTCTGCGCGGCTAATCAGGTTCTTACCTCGAGGCCAGTACTCACGTTGAGTTTCCCTTAAGCTCTAGAGCGTGGCAGGATGAGCTCCACCCCGGCCATCGAAGCAGTCGGCATAGCTAGAGAAAACTCATTTTCTACCCAGAGCCATGCCTACAGTGGCTAGTGGCCTGTCAACAGCAGTCAATTTCAAGTAGCTTCAAGGCAGCATGAATGGAGCTTTCAAAATGGCAAAGCAAGGCTAGTTCCATCAGGCCCCCATTTCCAAGGGCACACGCAGCATATATCCCGGTGCTTTCTAAGAAGTCCAAAGAGACACAGGTTACCCAGTGGTTCCTTCCCTGAATCAACTCCTCGAAGCAGGGTGTTCTGCAAATAGCGAACTGCCTCAACGAAGGAATGCCCCAGCTAGGCCTCCGGGCCCGTGGCTCTTCAAAAGCCTGAAGTGTTACCCAAGGAACTGAGCTTTAGTTTCAGTCGGAACGCAAGCCGACTTTCTCTTGGAGGCAGGGTGACTTCAGGCAGGGACTCCCAGATGGAATAAGAAGCCGAGGGTTTTTCTCAGTGCAGCTCAGACTTGGGCAATGAGCCAGGCTTTCACGGCACTTTGGACCTGCTAGAACGGTGTTCGTGGACCTGTTCGAGTGCTGGGGAATTCAAGCTGTCCCAAGAAGGAGTGCAGTGTGTTGCCCTACACTCGGCATACACAGAGTGGCTCCGAAGGGCTTTGGGCCTTGGTGTGGCTTAGCGGGCCCATGGGGGCCTCGGGGTACTCAGTGTTCTTGCAGGAAATAGGGTGCCCACGCGAGGCTCCTAGATGTCCTGCAAAGCATACTGACATTAAAATAATGCAGAGCAGAGGCTTCCCTTGTGGTGCAATGTTTGGGAATCCACCTGCCGATGAAGCGGACATGGGTTCGAGCCCTGGTCCACCAAGATCTCACATGCTGCGGAGCACTTAAGCCCGAGAACCACAACGACTGAGCCTGCGCTGTAGAGCCCGGGAGGCACAACGACTGAGCCCGCATGCCAGAAATAATGAAGTCCACGTGCCTAGAGCCTGTGCTCCACAACAAGAGGAGTCACCGCAATTAGAAGCCCGCGCACCGCAACGAAGAGTAGCCCCCGCTCGCTGCAACTAGAGAAAGCTCACATGCAGCAACGACGACCCAACACAGTAAAAAAAAAATGATATATTAAATAAATAAATAAATAAATAGATAGATAAACAAATAAATAAACTAATGCAGAGCAGTGGCTACGGCCTCCTGAAAACTGCTGCACGCCTCCGCTTCTGCACGGCAATTCAGGGCCTTACCTTGAGGCAAGTGCTCACGCTGAGTGTCCCGTTAGCGCCACAGCATGGTAGGATGCTGACTTTCTCCTCGAGCAGAGTGACTTCAGGTACGAGGCCCTCGAAGAATTCTACGCAGAGTGTTTTCTCATGGCAGCTCAGACGGGGGCCGTGATGAACACTTCCAGGGCACGTCGCACTGGCTAGAAATGTGGTCCTGGGGCTGTTCCAGTGCTCTGGAAATGTAGCTCTCCTTAAGGAACAGGCAGTGTGTTGCCCATCACTCGGCATACACAGAGGGCCTCCGAGGGACCCACCTTTGGGCCTCGATGTTGCTCAGCAGGCCCACAGAAGTCTGGAGGTACTCAGGGTTCTTGGAGGGAAAATGATGCACACCCGTGGGGCCTACAAGTCCTGAAAAGGGTACTTCCTTTAAAATAAAGCAGAACAGGGGCTTCCCTGGTGGCGCAGTGGTTGAGAATATGCCTGCCAATGCAGGGGACATGGGTTCGAGCCCTGGTCTGAGAGGATCACACATGCCGCGGAGAAACTGGGCCCGTGGGCCACAATGACTGAACCTGCGCGTCTGGAGCCTGTGCTCCGCAACAAGAGAGGCCGCGATAGTGAGAGGCCCGCGCACCGCGATGAAGAGTGGCCCCATTTGCTGCAACAGGAGAGAGCCATAGCACAGAAACGAAGACCCAACATACCGATCAGTCAATCAAAAAATAAATCTTAAAAAAAAATAAAAACTAAAAAAAATAAAATAAAATCAAGCAGAACAGCGACTAAGACCTCATGGAAACAGCTGCATGTCTCCCTTTCTGCGCGGCTACTCAGGGACTTACCTCGAGGCCAGTACTCACGTTGAGTTTCCCTTTAGCTCTAGAGCGTGGCAGGATGAGCTCCACCCCGGCCATCGAAGCAGCCGGCATAGCTAGAGAAAACTCATTTTCCAACCAGAGCCATGCCTACAGTGGCTAGTGGCCTGTCAACAGCAGTCAATTTCAAGTAGCTTCAAGGCAGCATGAATGCAGCTTTCAAAATGGGAAAGCAAGGCTAGTTCCATCAGGCCCCCATTTCCAAGGGCACACGCAGCATATATCCCGGTGCTTTCTAAGAAGTCCAAAGAGACACAGGTTACCCAGTGGTTCCTTCCCTGAATCAACTCCTCGAAGCAGGGTGTTCTGCAAATAGCGAACTGCCTCAACGAAGGAACGCCCCAGCTAGGCCTCCGGGCCCGTGGCTCTTCAAAAGCCTGAAGTGTTACCCGAGGAACTGAGCTTTAGTTTCAGTCCGAACGCAAGCCGACTTTCTCTTGGAGGCAGGGTGACTTCAGGCAGGGACTCCCAGATGGAATAAGAAGCCGAGGGTTTTTCTCAGTGCAGCTCAGACTTGGGCAATGAGCCAGACTTGCACGGCACTTTGGACCTGCTAGAACGGTGTTCGTGGACCTGTTCGAGTGCTGGGGAATTCAAGCTGTCCCAAGAAGGAGTGCAGTGTGTTGCCCTACACTTGGCATACACAGAGTGGCTCCGAAGGGTTATGGGCCTGGATGTGGCTTAGCGGGCCCATGGGGGCCACGGGGTACTCAGTGTTCTTGCAGGAAATAGGGTGCCCACGCGAGGCTCCTAGATGTCCAGCAAAGCATACTGACATTAAAATAATGCAGAGCAGGGGCTTCCCTTGTGGTGCAATGTTTGGGAATCCACCTGCCGATGCAGCGGACATGGGTTCGAGCCCTGGTCCACCAAGATCTCACATGCTGCGGAGTACTTAAGCCCGTGAACCACAACGACTGAGCCTGCGCTGTAGAGCCCGGGAGCCACAACGACTGAGCCCGCATGCCAGAACTAATGAAGTCCAAGTGCCTAGAGCCTGTGCTCCACAACAAGAGGAGTCACCGCAATTAGAAGCCCGCGCACCGCAACGAAGAGTAGCCCCCGCTCGTTGCAACTAGAGAAAGCTCACATGCAGCAACGACGACCCAACACAGTAAAAAAAAAATGATATATTAAATAACTAAATAAATAAATAGATAGATAAACAAATAAATAAATAAATAAACTAATGCAGAGCAGTGGCTACGGCCTCCTGAAAACTGCTGCACGCCTCCGCTTCTGCACGGCAATTCAGGGCCTTACCTTGAGGCAAGTGCTCAGGCTGAGTGTCCCGTTAGCGCCACAGCATGGTAGGATGCTGACTTTCTCCTCGAGCAGAGTGACTTCAGGTACTAGGCCCTCGAAGAATTCTACGCAGAGTGTTTTCTCATGGCAGCTCAGACGGGGGCCGTGACGAACACTTCCAGGGCACGTCGCACTGGCTAGAAATGTGGTCCTGAGGCTGTTCCAGTGCTCTGGAAATGTAGCTGTCCTTAAGGAACGTGCACTGTGTTGCCCATCACTCGGCATACACAGAGGGCCTCCGAGGGACCGACCTTTGGGCCTCGATGTTGCTCAGCAGGCCCACAGGAGTCTGGAGGTACTCAGGGTTCTTGGAGGGAAAATGATGCACACCCGAGGGGCCTACGAGTCCTGAAAAGGGTACTTCCTTTAAAATAAAGCAGAACAGGGGCTTCCCTGGTGGCGCAGTGGTTGAGAATATGCCTGCCAATGCAGGGGACACGGGTTCGAGCCCTGGTCTGAGAGGATCACACATGCCGCGGAGAAACTGGGCCCGTGGGCCACAATGACTGAACCTGCGCATCTGGAGCCTGTGCTCCGCAACAAGAGAGGCCGCGATAGTGAGAGGCGCGCGCACCGCGATGAAGAGTGGCCCCATTTGCCACAACAGGAGAGAGCCCTAGCACAGAAAAGAAGACCCAACATAGCGATCAATCAATCAAAAAATAAACCTTAAAAAAAATAAAAAATAAAAAAATAAAATAAAATCAAGCAGAACAGCGACTAAGACCGCATGGAAACAGCTGCATGCCTCCCTTTCTGCGCGGCTAATCAGGTTCTTACCTCGAGGCCAGTACGCACGTTGAGTTTCCCTTAAGCTCTAGAGCGTGGCAGGATGAGCTCCACCCCGGCCATCGAAGCAGTCGGCATAGTTAGAGAAAACTCATTTTCTACCCAGAGCCATGCCTACAGTGGCTAGTGGCCTGTCAACAGCAGTCAATTTCAAGTAGCTTCAAGGCAGCATGAATGGAGCTTTCAAAATGGCAAAGCAAGGCTAGTTCCATCAGGCCCCCATTTCCAAGGGCACACGCAGCATATATCCCGGTGCTTTCTAAGAAGTCCAAAGAGACACAGGTTACCCAGTGGTTCCTTCCCTGAATCAACTCCTCGAAGCAGGGTGTTCTGCAAATAGCGAACTGCCTCAACGAAGGAATGCCCCAGCTAGGCCTCCGGGCCCGTGGCTCTTCAAAAGCCTGAAGTGTTACCCGAGGAACTGAGCTTTAGTTTCAGTCGGAACGCAAGCCGACTTTCTCTTGGAGGCAGGGTGACTTCAGGCAGGGACTCCCAGATGGAATAAGAAGCCGAGGGTTTTTCTCAGTGCAGCTCAGACTTGGGCAATGAGCCAGGCTTTCACGGCACTTTGGACCTGCTAGAACGGTGTTCGTGGACCTGTTCGAGTGCTGGGGAATTCAAGCTGTCCCAAGAAGGAGTGCAGTGTGTTGCCCTACACTCGGCATACACAGAGTGGCTCCGAAGGGCTTTGGGCCTTGGTGTGGCTTAGCGGGCCCATGGGGGCCTCGGGGTACTCAGTGTTCTTGCAGGAAATAGGGTGCCCACGCGAGGCTCCTAGATGTCCTGCAAAGCATACTGACATTAAAATAATGCAGAGCAGAGGCTTCCCTTGTGGTGCAATGTTTGGGAATCCACCTGCCGATGAAGCGGACATGGGTTCGAGCCCTGGTCCACCAAGATCTCACATGCTGCGGAGTACTTAAGCCCGAGAACCACAACGACTGAGCCTGCGCTGTAGAGCCCGGGAGGCACAACGACTGAGCCCGCATGCCAGAAATAATGAAGTCCACGTGCCTAGAGCCTGTGCTCCACAACAAGAGGAGTCACCGCAATTAGAAGCCCGCGCACCGCAACGAAGAGTAGCCCCCGCTCGCTGCAACTAGAGAAAGCTCACATGCAGCAACGACGACCCAACACAGTAAAAAAAAAATGATATATTAAATAAATAAATAAATAGATAGATAGATAAACAAATAAATAAATAAATAAACTAATGCAGAGCAGTGGCTACGGCCTCCTGAAAACTGCTGCACGCCTCCGCTTCTGCACGGCAATTCAGGGCCTTACCTTGAGGCAAGTGCTCACGCTGAGTGTCCTGTTAGCGCCACAGCATGGTAGGATGCTGACTTTCTCCTCGAGCAGAGTGACTTCAGGTACGAGGCCCTCGAAGAATTCTACGCAGAGTGTTTTCTCATGGCAGCTCAGACGGGGGCTGTGATGAACACTTCCAGGGCACGTCGCACAGGCTAGAAATGTGGTCCTGGGGCTGTTCCAGTGCTCTGGAAATGTAGCTCTCCTTAAGGAACAGGCAGTGTGTTGCCCATCACTCGGCATACACAGAGGGCCTCCGAGGGACCGACCTTTGGGCCTCGATGTTGCTCAGCAGGCCCACAGAAGTCTGGAGGTACTCAGGGTTCTTGGAGGGAAAATGATGCACACCCGTGGGGCCTACAAGTCCTGAAAAGGGTACTTCCTTTAAAATAAAGCAGAACAGGGGCTTCCCTGGTGGCGCAGTGGTTGAGAATATGCCTGCCAATGCAGGGGACATGGGTTCGAGCCCTGGTCTGAGAGGATCACACATGCCGCGCAGAAACTGGGCCCGTGGGCCACAATGACTGAACCTGCGCGTCTGGAGCCTGTGCTCCGCAACAAGAGAGGCCGCGATAGTGAGAGGCCCGCGCACCGCGATGAAGAGTGGCCCCATTTGCTGCAACAGGAGAGAGCCATAGCACAGAAACGAAGACCCAACATACCGATCAGTCAATCAAAAAATAAATCTTAAATAAAAATAAAAACTAAAAAAAATGAAATAAAATCAAGCAGAACAGCGACTAAGACCTCATGGAAACAGCTGCATGCCTCCCTTTCTGCGCGGCTACTCAGGGACTTACCTCGAGGCCAGTACTCACGTTGAGTTTCCCTTTAGCTCTAGAGCGTGGCAGGATGAGCTCCACCCCGGCCATCGAAGCAGCCGGCATAGCTAGAGAAAACTCATTTTCCACCCAGAGCCATGCCTACAGTGGCTAGTGGCCTGTCAACAGCAGTCAATTTCAAGTAGCTTCAAGGCAGCATGAATGCAGCTTTCAAAATGGGAAAGCAAGGCTAGTTCCATCAGGCCCCCATTTCCAAGGGCACACGCAGCATATATCCCGGTGCTTTCTAAGAAGTCCAAAGAGACACAGGTTACCCAGTGGTTCCTTCCCTGAATCAACTCCTCGAAGCAGGGTGTTCTGCAAATAGCGAACTGCCTCAACGAAGGAACGCCCCAGCTAGGCCTCCGGGCCCGTGGCTCTTCAAAAGCCTGAAGTGTTACCCGAGGAACTGAGCTTTAGTTTCAGTCCGAACGCAAGCCGACTTTCTCTTGGAGGCAGGGTGACTTCAGGCAGGGACTCCCAGATGGAATAAGAAGCCGAGGGTTTTTCTCAGTGCAGCTCAGACTTGGGCAATGAGCCAGACTTGCACGGCACTTTGGACCTGCTAGAACGGTGTTCGTGGACCTGTTCGAGTGCTGGGGAATTCAAGCTGTCCCAAGAAGGAGTGCAGTGTGTTGCCCTACACTTGGCATACACAGAGTGGCTCCGAAGGGTTATGGGCCTGGATGTGGCTTACCGGGCCCATGGGGGCCACGGGGTACTCAGTGTTCTTGCAGGAAATAGGGTGCCCACGCGAGGCTCCTAGATGTCCAGCAAAGCATACTGACATTAAAATAATGCAGAGCAGGGGCTTCCCTTGTGGTGCAATGTTTGGGAATCCACCTGCCGATGCAGCGGACATGGGTTCGAGCCCTGGTCCACCAAGATCTCACATGCTGCGGAGTACTTAAGAACGTGAACCACAACGACTGAGCCTGCGCTGTAGAGCCCGGGAGCCACAACGACTG
Source organism: Balaenoptera physalus (assembly GCF_965194825.1). Taxonomy (NCBI): domain Eukaryota; kingdom Metazoa; phylum Chordata; class Mammalia; order Artiodactyla; family Balaenopteridae; genus Balaenoptera; species Balaenoptera physalus. The sequence goes on from NC_138890.1 coordinate 179,385,274, forward strand.
AGCCCGCATGCCAGAACTAATGAAGTCCAAGTGCCTAGAGCCTGTGCTCCACAACAAGAGGAGTCACCGCAATTAGAAGCCCGCGCACCGCAACGAAGAGTAGCCCCCGCTCGCTGCAACTAGAGAAAGCTCACATGCAGCAACGACGACCCAACACAGTAAAAAAAAAATGATATATTAAATAACTAAATAAATAAATAGATAGATAAACAAATAAATAAATAAATAAACTAATGCAGAGCAGTGGCTACGGCCTCCTGAAAACTGCTGCACGCCTCCGCTTCTGCACGGCAATTCAGGGCCTTACCTTGAGGCAAGTGATCATGCTGAGTGTCCCGTTAGCGCCACAGCATGGTAGGATGCTGACTTTCTCCTCGAGCAGAGTGACTTCAGGTACGAGGCCCTCGAAGAATTCTACGCAGAGTGTTTTCTCATGGCAGCTCAGACGGGGGCCGTGACGAACACTTCCAGGGCACGTCGCACTGGCTAGAAATGTGGTCCTGGGGCTGTACCAGTGCTCTGGAAATGTAGCTCTCCTTAAGGAACAGGCAGTGTGCTGCCCATCACTCGGCATACACAGAGGGCCTCCGAGGGACCAACCTTTGCGCCTCGATGTTGCTCAGCAGGCCCACAGGAGTCTGGAGGTACTCAGGGTTCTTGGAGGGAAAATGATGCACACCCGAGTGGCCTACGAGTCCTGAAAAGGGTACTTCCTTTAAAATAAAGCAGAACAGGGGCTTCCCTGGTGGCGCAGTGGTTGAGAATATGCCTGCCAATGCAGGGGACACGGGTTCGAGCCCTGGTCTGAGAGGATCACACATGCCGCGGAGAAACTGGGCCCGTGGGCCACAATGACTGAACCTGCGCGTCTGGAGCCTGTGCTCCGCAACAAGAGAGGCCGCGATAGTGAGAGGCCCGCGCACCGCGATGAAGAGTGGCCCCATTTGCCGCAACTGGAGAGAGCCCTAGCACAGAAATGAAGACCCAACATAGCGATCAATCAATCAAAAAATAAACCTTAAAAAAAAATAAAAAATAAAAAAATAAAATAAAATCAAGCAGAACAGCGACTAAGACCTCATGGAAACAGCTGCATGCCTCCCTTTCTGCGCAGCTACTCAGGGACTTACCTCGAGGCCAGTACTCACGTTGAGTTTCCCTTTAGCTCTAGAGCGTGGCAGGATGAGCTCCACCCCGGGCATCGAAGCAGCCGGCATAGCTAGAGAAAACTCATTTTCTACCCAGAGCCATGCCTACAGTGGCTAGTGGCCTGTCAACAGCAGTCAATTTCAAGTAGCTTCAAGGCAGCATGAATGCAGCTTTCAAAATGGGAAAGCAAGGCTAGTTCCATCAGGCCCCCATTTCCAAGGGCACACGCAGCATATATCCCGGTGCTTTCTAAGAAGTCCAAAGAGACACAGGTTACCCAGTGGTTCCTTCCCTGAATCAACTCCTCGAAGCAGGGTGTTCTGCAAATAGCGAACTGCCTCAACGAAGGAACGACCCAGCTAGGCCTCCGGGCCCGTGGCTCTTCAAAAGCCTGCAGTGTTACCAGAGGAACTGGGCTTTAGTTGCAGGCGGAACGCAAGCCGACTTTCTCTTGGAGGCAGGGAGACTTCAGGCAGAGACTCCCAGATGGAATACGAAGCCGAGGGTTTTTCTCAGTGTAGCTCAGACTTGAGCAATGAGCCAGACTTGCACGGCACGTTGGATCTGCTAGAACGGTGTTCGTGGACCTGTTCGAGTGCTGGGGAATTCAAGCTGTCCCAAGAAGGAGTGCAGTGTGTTGCCCTACACTCGGCATACACAGAGTGGCTCCGAAGGGCTTTGGGTCTTGGTGTGGCTTAGCGGGCCCATGGGGGCCTCGGGGTACTCAGTGTTCTTGCAAGAAATAGGGTGCCCATGCGAGGCTCCTAGATGTCCTGCAAAGCATACTGACATTAAAATAATGCAGAGCAGAGGCTTCCTTTGTGGTGCAATGTTTGGGAATCCACCTGCCGATGAAGCGGACATGGGTTCGAGCCCTGGTCCACCAAGATCTCACATGCTGTGGAGCACTTAAGCCCTAGAACCACAACGACTGAACCTGCGCTGTAGAGCCCGGGAGCCACAACGACTGAGCCCGCATGCCAGAACTAATGAAGTCCACGTGCCTAGAGCCTGTGCTCCACAACAAGAGGAGTCACCGCAATTAGAAGCCCGCGCACCGCAACGAAGAGTAGCCCCCGCTCGCTGCAACTAGAGAAAGCTCACATGCAGCAACGACGACCCAACACAGTAAAAAAAAAATGATATATTAAATAAATAAATAAATAAATAGATAGATAAACAAATAAATAAATAAATAAACTAATGCAGAGCAGTGGCTACGGCCTCCTGAAAACTGCTGCACGCCTCCGCTTCTGCACGGCAATTCAGGGCCTTACGTTGAGGCAAGTGATCATGCTGAGTGTCCCGTTAGCGCCACAGCATGGTAGGATGCTGACTTTCTCCTCGAGCAGAGTGACTTCAGGTACGAGGCCCTCGAAGAATTCTACGCAGAGTGTTTTCTCATGGCAGCTCAGACGGGGGCCGTGACGAACACTTCCAGGGCACGTCGCACTGGCTAGAAATGTGGTCCTGGGGCTGTACCAGTGCTCTGGAAATGTAGCTCTCCTTAAGGAACAGGCAGTGTGCTGCCCATCACTCGGCATACACAGAGGGCCTCCGAGGGACCAACCTTTGCGCCTCGATGTTGCTCAGCAGGCCCACAGGAGTCTGGAGGTACTCAGGGTTCTTGGAGGGAAAATGATGCACACCCGAGGGGCCTACGAGTCCTGAAAAGGGTACTTCCTTTAAAATAAAGCAGAAAAGGGGCTTCCCTGGTGGCGCAGTGGTTGAGAATATGCCTGCCAATGCAGGGGACACGGGTTCGAGCCCTGGTCTGAGAGGATCACACATGCCGCGGAGAAACTGGGCCCGTGGGCCACAATGACTGAACCTGCGCGTCTGGAGCCTGTGCTCCGCAACAAGAGAGGCCGCGATAGTGAGAGGCCCGCGCACCGCGATGAAGAGTGGCCCCATTTGCCGCAACTGGAGAGAGCCCTAGCACAGAAATGAAGACCCAACATAGCGATCAATCAATCAAAAAATAAACCTTAAAAAAAAATAAAAAATAAAAAAATAAAATAAAATCAAGCAGAACAGCGACTAAGACCTCATGGAAACAGCTGCATGCCTCCCTTTCTGCGCGGCTACTCAGGGACTTACCTCGAGGCCAGTACTCACGTTGAGTTTCCCTTTAGCTCTAGAGCGTGGCAGGATGAGCTCCACCCCGGGCATCGAAGCAGCCAGCATAGCTAGAGAAAACTCATTTTCTACCCAGAGCCATGCCTACAGTGGCTAGTGGCCTGTCAACAGCAGTCAATTTCAAGTAGCTTCAAGGCAGCATGAATGCAGCTTTCAAAATGGGAAAGCAAGGCTAGTTCCATCAGGCCCCCATTTCCAAGGGCACACGCAGCATATATCCCGGTGCTTTCTAAGAAGTCCAAAGGGACACAGGTTACCCAGTGGTTCCTTCCCTGAATCAACTCCTCGAAGCAGGGTGTTCTGCAAATAGCGAACTGCCTCAACGAAGGAACGACCCAGCTAGGCCTCCTAGCCCGTGGCTCTTCAAAAGCCTGCAGTGTTACCAGAGGAACTGGGCTTTAGTTGCAGGCGGAACGCAAGCCGACTTTCTCTTGGAGGCAGGGAGACTTCAGGCAGAGACTCCCAGATGGAATACGAAGCCGAGGGTTTTTCTCAGTGTAGCTCAGACTTGAGCAATGAGCCAGACTTGCACGGCACGTTGGACCTGTTAGAACGGTGTTGGTGGACCTGTTCGAGTGCTGGGGAATTCAAGCTGTCCCAAGAAGGAGTGCAGTGTGTTGCCCTACACTCGGCATACACAGAGTGGCTCCGAAGGGCTATGGGCCTGGATGTGGCTTAGCGGGCCCATGGGGGCCTCCGGGTACTCAGTGTTCTTGCAGGAAATAGGGTGCACATGCGAGGCTCCTAGATGTCCTGCAAAGCATACTGACATTAAAATAATGCAGAGCAGAGGCTTCCTTTGTGGTGCAATGTTTGGGAATCCACCTGCCGATGAAGTGGACATGGGTTCGAGCCCTGGTCCACCAAGATCTCACATGCTGCGGAGCACTTAAGCCCGAGAACCACAACGACTGAGCCTGCGCTGTAGAGCCCGGGAGCCACAACGACTGAGCCCGCATGCCAGAACTAATGAAGTCCACGTGCCTAGAGCCTGTGCTCCACAACAAGAGGAGTCACCGCAATTAGAAGCCCGCGCACCGCAACGAAGAGTAGCCCCCGCTCGCTGCAACTAGAGAAAGCTCACATGCAGCAACGACGACCCAACACAGTAAAAAAAAAATGATATATTATATAAATAAATAAATAGATAGATAAACAAATAAATAAATAAATAAACTAATGCAGAGCAGTGGCTACGGCCTCCTGAAAACTGCTGCACGCCTCCGCTTCTGCATGGCAATTCAGGGCCTTACCTTGAGGCAAGTGCTCACGCTGAGTGTCCCGTTAGCGCCACAGCATGGTAGGATGCTGACTTTCTCCTCGAGCAGAGTGACTTCAGGTACGAGGCCCTCGAAGAATTCTACGCAGAGTGTTTTCTCATGGCAGCTCAGACGGGGGCCGTGACGAACACTTCCAGGGCACGTCGCACTGGCTAGAAATGTGGTCCTGGGGCTGTTCCAGTGCTCTGGAAATGTAGCTCTCCTTAAGGAACAGGCAGTGTGTTGCCCATCACTCGGCATACACAGAGGGCCTCCGAGGGACCGACCTTTGGGCCTCGATGTTGCTCAGCAGGCCCACAGGAGTCTGGAGGTACTCAGGGTTCTTGGAGGGAAAATGATGCACACCCGTGGGGCCTACGAGTCCTGAAAAGGGTACTTCCTTTAAAATAAAGCAGAACAGGGGCTTCCCTGGTGGCGCAGTGGTTGAGAATATGCCTGCCAATGCAGGGGACATGGGTTTGAGCCCTGGTCTGAGAGGATCACACATGCCGCGGAGAAACTGGGCCCGTGGGCCACAATGACTGAACCTGCGCGTCTGGAGCCTGTGCTCCGCAACAAGAGAGGCCGCGATAGTGAGAGGCCCGCGCACCGCGATGAAGAGTGGCCCCATTTGCTGCAACAGGAGAGAGCCATAGCACAGAAACGAAGACCCAACATACCGATCAGTCAATCAAAAAATAAATCTTAAAAAAATTAAAAACTAAAAAAAATAAAATAAAATCAAGCAGAACAGCGACTAAGACCTCATGGAAACAGCTGCATGCCTCCCTTTCTGCGCGGCTACTCAGGGACTTACCTCGAGGCCAGTACTCACGTTGAGTTTCCCTTTAGCTCTAGAGCGTGGCAGGATGAGCTCCACCCCGGCCATCGAAGCAGCCGGCATAGCTAGAGAAAACTCATTTTCCAACCAGAGCCATGCCTACAGTGGCTAGTGGCCTGTCAACAGCAGTCAATTTCAAGTAGCTTCAAGGCAGCATGAATGCAGCTTTCAAAATGGGAAAGCAAGGCTAGTTCCATCAGGCCCCCATTTCCAAGGGCACACGCAGCATATATCCCGGTGCTTTCTAAGAAGTCCAAAGAGACACAGATTACCCAGTGGTTCCTTCCCTGAATCAACTCCTCGAAGCAGGGTGTTCTGCAAATAGCGAACTGCCTCAACGAAGGAACGCCCCAGCTAGGCCTCCGGGCCCGTGGCTCTTCAAAAGCCTGAAGTGTTACCCGAGGAACTGAGCTTTAGTTTCAGTCCGAACGCAAGCCGACTTTCTCTTGGAGGCAGGGTGACTTCAGGCAGGGACTCCCAGATGGAATAAGAAGCCGAGGGTTTTTCTCAGTGCAGCTCAGACTTGGGCAATGAGCCAGACTTGCACGGCACTTTGGACCTGCTAGAACGGTGTTCGTGGACCTGTTCGAGTGCTGGGGAATTCAAGCTGTCCCAAGAAGGAGTGCAGTGTGTTGCCCTACACTCGGCATACACAGAGTGGCTCCGAAGGGCTTTGGGTCTTGGTGTGGCTTAGCGGGCCCATGGGGGCCTCGGGGTACTCAGTGTTCTTGCAGGAAATAGGGTGCCCATGCGAGGCTCCTAGATGTCCTGCAAAGCATACTGACATTAAAATAATGCTGAGCAGAGGCTTCCTTTGTGGTGCAATGTTTGGGAATCCACCTGCCGATGAAGCGGACATGGGTTCGAGCCTTGGTCCACCAAGATCTCACATGCTGTGGAGCACTTAAGCCCGAGAACCACAACGACTGAGCCTGCGCTGTAGAGCCCGCGAGCCACAACGACTGAGCCCGCATGCCAGAACTAATGAAGTCCACGTGCCTAGAGCCTGTGCTCCACAACAAGAGGAGTCACCGCAATTAGAAGCCCGCGCACCGCAACGAAGAGTAGCCCCCGCTCGCTGCAACTAGAGAAAGCTCACATGCAGCAACGACGACCCAACACAGTAAAAAAAAAATGATATATTAAATAAATAAATAAATAAATAGATAGATAAACAAATAAATAAATAAATAAACTAATGCAGAGCAGTGGCTACGGCCTCCTGAAAACTACTGCACGCCTCCGCTTCTGCACGGCAATTCAGGGCATTACCTTGAGGCAAGTGATCATGCTGAGTGTCCCGTTAGCGCCACAGCATGGTAGGATGCTGACTTTCTCCTCGAGCAGAGTGACTTCAGGTACGAGGCCCTCGAAGAATTCTACGCAGAGTGTTTTCTCATGGCAGCTCAGACGGGGGCCGTGACGAACACTTCCAGGGCACGTCGCACTGGCTAGAAATGTGGTCCTGGGGCTGTACCAGTGCTCTGGAAATGTAGCTCTCCTTAAGGAACAGGCAGTGTGCTGCCCATCACTCGGCATACACAGAGGGCCTCCGAGGGACCAACCTTTGCGCCTCGATGTTGCTCAGCAGGCCCACAGGAGTCTGGAGGTACTCAGGGTTCTTGGAGGGAAAATGATGCACACCCGAGTGGCCTACGAGTCCTGAAAAGGGTACTTCCTTTAAAATAAAGCAGAACAGGGGCTTCCCTGGTGGCGCAGTGGTTGAGAATATGCCTGCCAATGCAGGGGACACGGGTTCGAGCCCTGGTCTGAGAGGATCACACATGCCGCGGAGAAACTGGGCCCGTGGGCCACAATGACTGAACCTGCGCGTCTGGAGCCTGTGCTCCGCAACAAGAGAGGCCGCGATAGTGAGAGGCCCGCGCACCGCGATGAAGAGTGGCCCCATTTGCCGCAACTGGAGAGAGCCCTAGCACAGAAATGAAGACCCAACATAGCGATCAATCAATCAAAAAATAAATCTTAAAAAAATAAAAAATAAAAAAATAAAATAAAATCAAGCAGAACAGCGACTAAGACCTCATGGAAACAGCTGCATGCCTCCCTTTCTGCGCGGCTACTCAGGGACTTACCTCGAGGCCAGTACTCACGTTGAGTTTCCCTTTAGCTCTAGAGCGTGGCAGGATGAGCTCCACCCCGGGCATCGAAGCAGCCGGCATAGCTAGAGAAAACTCATTTTCTACCCAGAGCCATGCCTACAGTGGCTAGTGGCCTGTCAACAGCAGTCAATTTCAAGTAGCTTCAAGGCAGCATGAATGCAGCTTTCAAAATGGGAAAGCAAGGCTAGTTCCATCAGGCCCCCATTTCCAAGGGCACACGCAGCATATATCCCGGTGCTTTCTAAGAAGTCCAAAGAGACACAGGTTACCCAGTGGTTCCTTCCCTGAATCAACTCCTCGAAGCAGGGTGTTCTGCAAATAGCGAACTGCCTCAACGAAGGAACGACCCAGCTAGGCCTCCTGGCCCGTGGCTCTTCAAAAGCCTGCAGTGTTACCAGAGGAACTGGGCTTTAGTTGCAGGCGGAACGCAAGCCGACTTTCTCTTGGAGGCAGGGAGACTTCAGGCAGAGACTCCCAGATGGAATACGAAGCCGAGGGTTTTTCTCAGTGTAGCTCAGACTTGAGCAATGAGCCAGACTTGCACGGCACGTTGGATCTGCTAGAACGGTGTTGGTGGACCTGTTCGAGTGCTGGGGAATTCAAGCTGTCCCAAGAAGGAGTGCAGTGTGTTGCCCTACACTCGGCATACACAGAGTGGCTCCGAAGGGCTATGGGCCTGGATGTGGCTTAGCGGGCCCATGGGGGCCTCGGGGTACTCAGTGTTCTTGCAGGAAATAGGGTGCACATGCGAGGCTCCTCGATGTCCTGCAAAGCATACTGACATTAAAATAATGCAGAGCAGAGGCTTCCTTTGTGGTGCAATGTTTGGGAATCCACCTGCCGATGAAGCGGACATGGGTTCGAGCCCTGGTCCACCAAGATCTCACATGCTGTGGAGCACTTAAGCCCGAGAACCACAACGACTGAGCCTGCGCTGTAGAGACCGGGAGCCTCAACGACTGAGCCCGCATGCCAGAACTAATGAAGTCCACGTGCCTAGAGCCTGTGCTCCACAACAAGAGGAGTCACCGCAATTAGAAGCCCGCGCACCGCAACGAAGAGAAGCCCCCGCTCGCTGCAACTAGAGAAAGCTCACATGCAGCAACGACGACCCAACACAGTAAAAAAAAAATGATATATTAAATAACTAAATAAATAAATAGATAGATAAACAAATAAATATATAAATAAACTACTGCAGAGCAGTGGCTACGGCCTCCTGAAAACTGCTGCACGCCTCCGCTTCTGCACGGCAATTCAGGGCCTTACCTTGAGGCAAGTGCTCACGCTGAGTGTCCCGTTAGCGCCACAGCATGGTAGGATGCTGACTTTCTCCTCGAGCAGAGTGACTTCAGGTACGAGGCCCTCGAAGAATTCTACGCAGAGTGTTTTCTCATGGCAGCTCAGACGGGGGCCGTGACGAACACTTCCAGGTCACGTCGCACTGGCTAGAAATGTGGTCCTGGGGCTGTTCCAGTGCTCTGGAAATGTAGCTCTCCTTAAGGAACAGGCAGTGTGTTGCCCATCACTCGGCATACACAGAGGGCCTCCGAGGGACCAACCTTTGGGCCTCGATGTTGCTCAGCAGGCCCACAGGAGTCTGGAGGTACTCAGGGTTCTTGGAGGGAAAATGATGCACACCCGAGGGGCCTACGAGTCCTGAAAAGGGTACTTCCTTTAAAATAACGCAGAACAGGGGCTTCCCTGGTGGCGCAGTGGTTGAGAATATGCCTGCCAATGCAGGGGACACGGGTTCGAGCCCTGGTCTGAGAGGATCACACATGCCGCGGAGAAACTGGGCCCGTGGGCCACAATGACTGAACCTGCGCGTCTGGAGCCTGTGCTCCGCAACAAGAGAGGCCGCGATAGTGAGAGGCCCGCGCACCGCGATGAAGAGTGGCCCCATTTGCCGCAACTGGAGAGAGCCCTAGCACAGAAATGAAGACCCAACATAGCGATCAATCAATCAAAAAATAAACCTTAAAAAAAAATAAAAAATAAAAAAATAAAATAAAATCAAGCAGAACAGCGACTAAGACCTCATGGAAACAGCTGCATGCCTCCCTTTCTGCGCGGCTACTCAGGTATTTACCTCGAGGCCAGTACTCACGTTGAGTTTCCCTTTAGCTCTAGAGCGTGGCAGGATGAGCTCCACCCCGGCCATCGAAGCAGCCGGCTTAGCTAGAGAAAACTCATTTTCTACCCAGAGCCATGCCTACAGTGGCTAGTGGCCTGTCAACAGCAGTCAATTTCAAGTAGCTTCAAGGCAGCATGAATGGAGCTTTCAAAATGGCAAAGCAAGGCTAGTTCCATCAGGCCCCCATTTCCAAGGGCACACGCAGCATATATCCCGGTGCTTTCTAAGAAGTCCAAAGAGACACAGGTTACCCAGTGGTTCCTTCCCTGAATCAACTCCTCGAAGCAGGGTGTTCTGCAAATAGCGAACTGCCTCAATGAAGGAACGCCCCAGCTAGGCCTCCGGGCCCGTGGCTCTTCAAAAGCCTGAAATGTTACCCGAAGAACTGGGCTTTAGTTGCACTCGGAACGCAAGCCGACTTTCTCTTGGAGGCAGGGTGAGTTCAGGCAGGGACTCCCAGATGGAATACGAAGCCGAGGGATTTTCTCAGTGCAGCTCAGACTTGGGCAATGAGCCAGACTTGCACGGCACGTTGGACCTGCTAGAACGGTGTTCGTGGACCTGTTCGAGTGCTGGGGAACTCAAGCTGTCCCAAGAAGGAGTGCAGTGTGTTGCCCTACACTCGGCATACACAGAGTGGCTCCGAAGGGCTATGGGCCTGGATGTGGCTTAGCGGGCCCATGGGGGCCTCGGGGTACTCTGTGTTCTTGCAGGAAATAGGGTGCCCACGCGAGGCTCCTAGATGTCCTGCAAAGCGTACTGACATTAAAATAATGCAGAGCAGGGGCTTCCCTTGTGGTGCAATGTTTGGGAATCCACCTGCAGATGCAGCGGATATGGGTTCGAGACCTGGTCCACCAAGATCTCACATGCTGCGGAGTTCTTAAGCCCGTGAACCACAACGACTGAGCCTGCGCTCTAGAGCCCGGGAGCCACAACGACTGAGCCCGCATGCCAGAACTAATGAAGTCCTCGCGCCTAGAGCCTGTGCTCCACAACAAGAGGAGTCACCACAATGAGAAGCCCGCGCACCGCAACGAAGAGTAGCCCCTGCTCGCTGCAACTAGAGAAAGCTCACATGCAGCAACGACGACCCAACACAGTAAAAAAAAAAATGATATATTAAATAAACAAATAAATAGATAGATAAACAAATAAATAAATAAATAAACTAATGCAGAGCAGTGCCTACGGCCTCCTGAAAACTGCTGCACGCCTCCGCTTCTGCACAGCAATTCAGGGCTTAACTTGAGGCAAGTGCTCAGGCTTAGTGTCCCGTTAGCGCCACAGCATGGTAGGATGCTGACTTTCTCCTCGAGCAGAGTGACTTCAGGTACGAGGCCCTCGAAGAATTCTACGCAGGGTGTTTTCTCATGGCAGCTCAGACGGGGGCCGTGACGAACACTTCCAGGGCACGTCCCACTGGCTAGAAATGTGGTCCTGAGGTTGTTCCAGTGCTCTGGAAATGTAGCTGTCCTTAAGGAACGTGCAGTGTGTTGCCCATCACTCGGCATACACAGAGGGCCTCCGAGTGACCGACCTTTGGGCCTCGGTGTTGCTCAGCAGGCCCACAGGAGTCTGGAGGTACTCAGGGTTCTTGGAGGGAAAATGATGCACACCCGAGGGGACTACGAGTCCTGAAAAGGGTACTTCCTTTAAAATAAAGCAGAACAAGGGCTTCCCTGGTGGCGCAGTGGTTGAGAATATGCCTGCCAATGCAGGGGACACGGGTTCGAGCCCTGGTCTGAGAGGATCACACATGCCGCGGAGAAACTGGGGCCGTGGGCCACAATGACTGAACCTGCGCGTCTGGAGCCAGTGCTCCGCAACAAGAGAGGCCGCGATAGTGAGAGGCCCGCGCACCGCGATAAAGAGTGGCCCCATTTGCCGCAACTGGAGAGAGCCCTAGCACAGAAACGAAGACCCAACATAGCGATCAATCAATCAAAAGATAAATCTTAAAAAAAAATAAAAAATAGTAAATAAAATAAAATCAAGCAGAACAGCGACTAAGACCTCATGGAAACAGCTGCATGTCTCCCTTTCTGCGCGGCTACTCAGGTATTTACCTCGAGGCCAGTACTCACGTTGAGTTTCCCTTTAGCTCTAGAGCGTGGCAGGATGAGCTCCACCCCGGCCATCGAAGCAGCCGGCTTAGCTAGAGAAAACTCATTTTCTACCCAGAGCCATGCCTACAGTGGCTAGTGGCCTGTCAACAGCAGTCAATTTCAAGTAGCTTCAAGGCAGCATGAATGGAGCTTTCAAAATGGCAAAGCAAGGCTACTTCCATCAGGCCCCCATTTCCAAGGGCACACGCAGCATATATCCCGGTGCTTTCTAAGAAGTCCAAAGAGACACAGGTTACCCAGTGGTTCCTTCCCTGAATCAACTCCTCGAAGCAGGGTGTTCTGCAAATAGCGAACTGCCTCAATGAAGGAACGCCCCAGCTAGGCCTCCGGGCCCGTGGCTCTTCAAATGCCTGAAGTGTTCCCCGAGGAACTGGGCTTTAGTTGCAGTCGGAACGCAAGCCGACTTTCTCTTGGAGGCAGGGTGACTTCAGGCAGGGACTCCCAGATGGAATACGAAGCCGAGGGTTTTTCTCAGTGCAGCTCAGACTTGGGCAATGAGCCAGACTTGCACGGCACGTTGGACCTGCTAGAACGGTGTTCGTGGACCTGTTCGTGTGCTGGGGAATTCAAGCTGTCCCAAGAAGGAGTGCAGTGTGTTGCCCTACACTCGGCATACACACAGTGGCTCCGAAGGAGTATGGGCCTGGATGTGCTTAGCGGGCCCATGGGGGCCTCGGGGTACTCAGTGTTCTTGCAGGAAATAGGGTGCCCACGCGAGGCTCCTAGATGTCCTGCAAAGCGTACTGACATTAAAATAATGCAGAGCAGGGGCTTCCCTTGTGGTGCAATGTTTGGGAATCCACCTGCCGATGCAGAGGATATGGGTTCGAGCCCTGGTCCACCAAGATCTCACATGCTGCGGAGTACTTAAGCCCGTGAACCACAACGACTGAGCCTGTGCTCTAGAGCCCGGGAGCCACAACGACTGAGCCAGCATGCCAGAACTAATGAAGTCCACGCGCCTAGAGCCTGTGCTCCACAACAAGAGGAGTCACCGCAATGAGAAGCCCGCGCACCGCAACGAAGAGTAGCCCCCGTTCGCTGCAACTAGACAAAGCTCACATGCAGCAACGACGACCCAACACTGTAAAAAAAAATGATATATTAAATAAATAAATAAATAGATAGATAGTTAACAAATAAATAAATAAATAAACTAATGCAGAGCAGTGGCTACGGCCTCCTGAAAACTGCTGCACGCCTCCGCTTCTGCACGGCAATTCAGGGCCTTACCTTCAGGCAAGTGCTCACGCTGAGAGTCCTGTTAGCGCCACAGCATGGTAGGATGCGGACTTTCTCCTCGAGCAGAGTGACTTCAGGTACGAGGCCCTCGAAGAATTCTACGCAGAGTGTTTTCTCATGGCAGCTCAGACGGGGGCCGTGACGAACACTTCCAGGGCACGTCCCACTGGCTAGAAATGTGGTCCTGAGGTTGTTCCAGTGCTCTGGAAATGTAGCTGTCCTTAAGGAACGTGCAGTGTGTTGCCCATCACTCGGCATACACAGAGGGCCTCCGAGGGACCGACCTTTGGGCCTCGATGTTGCTCAGCAGGCCCACAGGAGTCTGGAGGTACTCAGGGTTCTTGGAGGGAAAATGATGCACACCCGAGGGGACTACGAGTCTTGAAAAGGGTAAAATAAAGCAGAACAGGGGCTTCCCTGGTGGCGCAGTGGTTGAGAATATGCCTGCCAATGCAGGGGACACGGGTTCGAGCTCTGGTCTGAGAGGATCACACATGCCGCGGAGAAACTGGGCCCGTGGGCCACAATGACTGAACCTGCGCGTCTGGAGCCTGTGTTCCACAACAAGAGAGGCCGCGATAGTGAGAGGACCGTGCACCGCGATGAAGAGTGGCCCCATTTGCCGCAACTGGAGAGAGCCCTAGCACAGAAACGAAGACCCAACATAGCGATCAATCAATCAAAAGATAAATCTTAAAAAACAATAAAAAAAAATAAAATAAAATAAAATCAAGCAGAACAGCGACTAAGACCTCATGGAAACAGCTGCATGCCTCCCTTTCTGCGCGGCTACTCAGGGCCATACCTCGAGGCCAGTACTCACGTTGAGTTTCCCTTTAGCTCTAGAGCGTGGCAGGATGAGCTCCACCCCGGCCATCGAAGCAGCCGGCTTAGCTAGAGAAAACTAATTTTCTACCCAGAGCCATGCCTACAGTGGCTACTGGCCTGTCAACAGCAGTCAATTTCAAGTAGCTTCAAGGCAGCATGAATGCAGCTTTCAAAATGGCAAAGCAAGGCTAGTTCCATCAGGCCCCCATTTCCAAGGGCACACGCAGCATATATCCCGGTGCTTTCTAAGAAGTCCAAAGAGACACAGGTTACCCAGTGGTTCCTTCCCTGAATCAACTCCTCGAAGCAGGGTGTTCTGCAAATAGCGAACTGCCTCAACGAAAGAACGCCCCAGCTAGGCCTCCGGGCCCGTGGCTCTTCAAAAGCCTGAAGTGTTACCCGCGGAACTGGGCTTTAGTTGCACTCGGAACGCAGGCCGACTTTCTCTTGGAGGCAGGGTGACTTCAGGCAGGGACTCCCAGATGGAATACGAAGCCAAGGGTTTTTCTCAGTGCAGCTCAGACTTGGGCAATGAGCCAGACTTGCACGGCACATTGGACCTGCTAGAACGGTATTCGTGGACCTGTTAGAGTGCTGGGGAATTCAAGCTGTCCCAAGAAGGAGTGCAGTGTGTTGCCCTACACTCGGCATACACAGAGTGGCTCCGAAGGGCTATGGGCCTGGATGTGGCTTAGCGGGCCCATGGGGGCCTCGGGGTACTCAGTGTTCTTGCAGGAAATAGGGTGCCCACGCGAGGCTCCTAGATGTCCTGCAAAGCGTACTGACATTAAAATAATGCAGAGCAGGGGCTTCCCTTGTGGTGCAATGTATGGGAATCCACCTGCCGATGCAGCGGATATGGGTTCGAGCCCAGGTCCACCAAGATCTCACATGCTGCGGAATACTTGAGCCCGTGAACCACAACGACTGAGCCTTCGCTCTAGAGCCCGGGAGCCACAACGACTGAGCCCGCATGCCAGAACTAATGAAGTCCACGTGCCTAGAGCCTGTGCTCCACAACAAGAGGAGTCACCGCAATGAGAAGCCCGCGCACCGCAACAAAGAGTAGCCCCCGCTCGCTGCAACTAGAGAAAGCTCACATGCAGCAACGACGACCCAACACAGTAAAAAAAAAATGATATATTAAATAAATAAATAAATAGATAGATAGATAAACAAATAAATAAATAAATAAACTAATGCAGAGCAGTGGCTACGGCCTCCTGAAAACTGCTGCACGCCTCCGCTTCTGCACGGCAATTCAGGGCCTTACCTTGAGACAAGTGCTCACGCTGAGTGTCCCGTTAGCGCCACAGCATGGTAGGATGCTGACTTTCTCCTCGAGCAGAGTGACTGCAGGTACGAGGCCCTCGAAGAATTCTACGCAGAGTGTTTTCTCATGGCAGCTCAGACGGGGGCCGTGACGAACACTTCCAGGGCACGTCCCACTGGCTAGAAATGTGGTCCTGAGGTTGTTCCAGTGCTCTGGAAATGTAGCTGTCCTTAAGAAACGTGCAGTGTGTTGCCCATCACTCGGCATACACAGAGGGCCTCCGAGGGACCGACCTTTGGGCCTCGATGTTGATCAGCAGGCCCACAGGAGTCTGGAGGTACTCAGGGCTCTTGGAGGGAAAATGATGCACACCCGAGGGGCCTACGAGTCCTGAAAAGGGTACTTCCTTTAAAATAAAGCAGAACAGGGGCTTCCCTGGTGGCGCAGTGGTTGAGAATATGCCTGCCAATGCAGGGGACACGGGTTCGAGCCCTGGTCTGAGAGGATCACACATGCCGCGGAGAAACTGGGCCCGTGGGCCACAATGACTGAACCTGCGCGTCTGGAGCCTGTGTTCCGCAACAAGAGAGGCCGCGATAGTGAGAGGCCCGTGCACCACGATGAAGAGTGGCCCCATTTGCCGCAACTGGAGAGAGCTCTAGCACAGAAACGAAGACCCAACATAGCGATCAATCAATCAAAAGATAAATCTTAAAAAAAAATAAAAAAAAATTAAATAAAATAAAATCACGCAGAACAGCGACTAAGACCTCATGGAAACAGCTGCATGCCTCCCTTTCTGCGTGGCTACTCAGGGCCGTACCTCGAGGCCAGTACTCACGTTGAGTTTCCCTTTAGCTCTAGAGCGTGGCAGGATGAGCTCCACCCGGGCCATCGAAGCAGCCGGCTTAGCTAGAGAAAACTCATTTTCTACCCAGAGCCATGCCTACAGTGGCTAGTGGCCTGTCAACAGCAGTCAATTTCAAGTAGCTTCAAGGCAGCATGAATGCAGCTTTCAAAATGGCAAAGCAAGGCTAGTTCCATCAGGCCCCCATTTCCAAGGGCACACGCAGCATATATCCCGGTGCTTTCTAAGAAGTCCAAAGAGACACAGGTTACCCAGTGGTTCCTTCCCTGAATCAACTCCTCGAAGCAGGGTGTTCTGCAAATAGCGAACTGACTCAACGAAAGAACGCCCCAGCTAGGCCTCCGGGCCCATGGCTCTTCAAAAGCCTGAAGTGTTACCCGAGGAACTGGGCTTTAGTTGCACTCGGAACGCAGGCCGACTTTCTCTTGGAGGCAGCGTGACTTCAGGCAGGGACTCCCAGATGGAATACGAAGCCGAGGGTTTTTCTCAGTGCAGCTCAGACTTGGGCAATGAGCCAGACTTGCACGGCACATTGGACCTGCTAGAACGGTATTCGTGGACCTGTTAGAGTGCTGGGGAATTCAAGCTGTCCCAAGAAGGAGTGCAGTGTGTTGCCCTACACTCGGCATACACAGAGTGGCTCCGAAGGGCTATGGGCCTGGATGTGGCTTAGCGGGCCCATGGGGGCCTCGGGGTACTCTGTGTTCTTGCAGGAAATAGGGTGCCCACGCGAGGCTCCTAGATGTCCTGCAAAGCGTACTGACATTAAAATAATGCAGAGCAGGGGCTTCCCTTGTGGTGCAATGTTTGGGAATCCACCTGCCGATGCAGCGGGTATGGGTTCGAGCCCTGGTCCACCATGATCTCACAAGCTGCGGAGTACTTAAGCCCGTAAACCACAACGACTGAGCCTTCGCTCTAGAGCCCGGGAGCCACAACGACTGAGCCCGCATGCCAGAACTAATGAAGTCCAAGTGCCTAGAGCCTGTGCTCCACAACAAGAGGAGTCACCGCAATGAGAAGCCCGCGCACCGCAACGAAGTGTAGCCTCCGCTCGCTGCAACTAGAGACAGCTCACATGCAGCAACGACGACCCAACACAGTTAAAAAAAAAATGATATATTAAATAAATAAATAAATAGATAGATAGATAAACAAATAAATAAATAAATAAACTAATGCAGAGCAGTGGCTACGGCCTCCTGAAAACTGCTGCACGCCTCCGCTTCTGCACGGCAATTCAGGGCCTTACCTTGAGGCAAGTGCTCACGCTGAGTGTCCCGTTAGCGCCACAGCATGGTAGGATGCTGACTTTCTCCTCGAGCAGAGTGACTTCAGGTATGAGGCCCTCAAAGAATTCTACGCAGAGTGTTTTCTCATGGCAGCTCAGACGGGGGCCGTGACGAACACTTCCAGGGCACGTCCCACTGGCTAGAAATGTGGTCCTGAGGTTGTTCCAGTGCTCCGGAAATGTAGCTGTCCTTAAGGAATGTGCAGTGTGTTGCCCATCACTCGGCATACACAGAGGGCCTCCGAGGGACAGACCTTTGGGCCTCTATGTTGCTCAGCAGGCCCACAGGAGTGTGGAGGTACTCAGGGCTCTTGGAGGGAAAATGATGCACACCCGAGGGGCCTACGAGTCCTGAAAAGGGTACTTCCTTTAAAATAAAGCAGAACAGGGGCTTCCCTGGTGGCGCAGTGGTTGAGAATATGCCTGCCAATGCAGGGGACACGGGTTCGAGCCCTGGTCTGAGAGGATCACACATGCCACGGAGAAACTGGGCCCGTGGGCCACAATGACTGAACCTGCGCGTCTGGAGCCTGTGTTCCGCATCAAGAGAGGCCGCGATAGTGAGAGGCCCGTGCACCGCGATGAAGAGTGGCCCCATTTGCCGCAACTGGAGAGAGCCCTAGCACAGAAACGAAGACCCAACATAGCGATCAATCAATCAAAAGATAAATCTTAAAAAAAAATAAAATAAAATAAAATAAAATAAAATCAAGCAGAACAGCGACTAAGACCTCATGGAAACAGCTGCATGCCTCCCTTTCTGCGCGGCTACTCAGGGCCGTACCTCGAGGCCAGTACTCACGTTGAGTTTCCCTTTAGCTCTAGAGCGTGGCAGGATGAGCTCCACCCCGGCCATCGAAGCAGCCGGCTTAGCTAGAGAAAACTCATTTTCTACCCAGAGCCATGCCTACAGTGGCTAGTGGCCTGTCAACAGCAGTCAATTTCAAGTAGCTTCAAGGCAGCATGAATGGAGCTTTCAAAATGGCAAAGCAAGGCTAGTTCCATCAGGCCCCCATTTCCAAGGGCACACGCAGCATATATCCCGGTGCTTTCTAAGAAGTCCAAAGAGACACAAGTTACCCAGTGGTTCCTTCCCTGAATCAACTCCTCGAAGCAGGGTGTTCTGCAAAGAGCGAACTGCCTCAATGAAGGAACGCCCCAGCTAGGCCTTCGGGCCCGTGGCTCTTCAAAAGCCTGAAGGGTTACCCGAGGAACTGGGCTTTAGTTGCACTCGGAACGCAAGCCGACTTTCTCTTGGAGGCAGGGAGACTTCAGGCAGGGAATCCCAGATGGAATACGAAGCCGAGGGTTTTTCTCAGTGCAGCTCAGACTTGGGCAATGAGCCAGACTTGCACGGCACATTGGACCTGCTAGAACGGTGTTCGTGGACCTGTTTGAGTGCTGGGGAATTCAAGCTGTCCCAAGAAGGAGTGCAGTGTGTTGCCCTACACTCGGCATACACAGAGTGGCTCCGAAGGGCTATGGACCTGGATGTGGCTTAGCGGGCCCATGGGGGCCTCGGGGTACTCAGTGTTCTTGCAGGAAATAGGGTGCCCACGTGAGGCTCCTAGATGTCCTGCAAAGCATACTGACATTAAAATAATGCAGAGCAGGGGCTTCCCTTGTGGTGCAATGTTTGGGAATCCACCTGCCGATGCAGCGGATATGGGTTCGAGCCCAGGTCCACCAAGATCTCACATGCTGCGGAGTACTTAAGCCCGTGAACCACAACGACTGAGCCTTCGCTCTAGAGCCCGGGAGCCACAACGACTGAGCCCGCATGCCAGAACTAATGAAGTCCACGTGCCTAGAGCCTGTGTTCCACAAAAAGAGGAGTCACCGCAATGAGAAGCCCGCGCACCGCAACGAAGAGTAGCCCCCGCTCGCTGCAACTAGAGAAAGCTCACATGCAGCAACGACGACCCAACACAGTAAAAAAAAAATGATATATTAAATAAATAAATAAATAGATAGATAGATAAACAAATAAATAAATAAATAAACTAATGCAGAGCAGTGGCTACGGCCTCCTGAAAACTGCTGCACGCCTCCGCTTCTGCACGGCAATTCAGGGCCTTAACTTGAGGCAAGTGCTCAGGCTTAGTGTCCCGTTAGCGCCACAGCATGGTAGGATGCTGACTTTCTCCTCGAGCAGAGTGACTTCAGGTACGAGTCCCTCGAAGAATTCTACGCCGGGTGTTTTCTCATGGCAGCTCAGACGGGGGCTGTGACAAACACTTCCAGGGCACGTCGCACTGGCTAGAAATGTGGTCCTGAGGCTGTTCCAGTGTTCTGGAAATGTAGCTCTCCTTAAGGAACGTGCAGTGTGTTGCCCATCACTCGGCATACACAGAGGGCCTCCGAGGGACCGATCTCTGGGCCTCGATGTTGCTCAGCAGGCCCACAGGAGTCTGGAGGTACTCAGGGTTCTTGGAGGGAAAATGATGCACACCCGAGGGGACTACGAGTCCTGAAAAGGGGACTTCTTTTAAAATAAAGCAGAACAGGGGCTTCCCTGGTGGCGCAGTGGTTGAGAATATGCCTGCCAATGCAGGGGACACGGGTTCGAGCCCTGGTCTGAGAGGATCACACATGCCGCGGAGAAACTGGGCCCGTGGGCCACAATGACTGAACCTGCGCGTCTGGAGCCTGTGCTCCGCAACAAGAGAGGCCGCGATAGTGAGAGGCCCGCGCACCGCGATGAAGAGTGGCCCCATTTGCCGCAACTGGAGAGAGCCCTAGCACAGAAACGAAGAGCCAACATAGCGATCAATCAATCAAAAGATAAATCTTAAAAAAAAATAAAATAAAATAAAATCAAGCAGAACAGCGACTAAGACCTCATGGAAACAGCTGCATGCCTCCCTTTCTGCGCGGCTACTCAGGGCCGTACCTCGAGGCCAGTACTCACGTTGAGTTTCCCTTTAGCTCTAGAGCGTGGCAGGATGAGCTCCACCCCGGCCATCGAAGCAGCCGGCTTAGCTAGAGAAAACTCATTTTCTACCCAGAGCCATGCCTACAGTGGCTAGTGGCCTGTCAACAGCAGTCAATTTCAAGTAGCTTCAAGGCAGCATGAATGCAGCTTTCAAAATGGCAAAGCAAGGCTAGTTCCATCAGGCCCCCATTTCCAAGGGCACACGCAGCATATATCCCGGTGCTTTCTAAGAAGTCCAAAGAGACCCAGGTTACCCAGTGGTTCTTTCCCTGAATCGACTCCTCGAAGCAGGGTGTTCTGCAAATAGCGAACTGCCTCAACGAAGGAACGCCCCAGCTAGGCCTCCGGGCCTGTGGCTCTTCAAATGCCTGAAGTGTTACCCGAGGAACTGGGCTTTAGTTGCAGTCGGAACGCAAGCCGACTTTCTCTTGGAGGTAGGGAGACTTCAGGCAGAGACTCCCAGATGGAATACGAAGCCGATGGTTTTTCTCAGTGCAGCTCAGACTTGGGCAATGAGCCAGACTTGCACGGCACGTTGGACCTGCTAGAACGGTGTTCGTGGACCTGTTCGAGTGCTGGGGAATTCAAGCTGTCCCAAGAAGGAGTGCAGTGTGTTGCCCTACACTCGGCATACAAAGAGTGGCTCCGAAGGGCTATGGGCCTGGATGTGGCTTAGCGGGCCCATGGGGGCCTCGGGGTACTCAGTGTTCTTGCAGGAAATAGGGTGCCCACGCGAGGCTCCTAGATGTCCTGCAAAGCGTACTGACATTAAAATAATGCAGAGGAGGGGCTTCCCTTGTGGTGCAATGTTTGGGAATCCACCTGCCGATGCAGAGGATATGGGTTCGAGCCCTGGTCCACCAAGATCTCACATGCTGCGGAGTACTTAAGCCCGTGAACCGCAACGACTGAGCCTGCGTTCTAGAGCCCGGGAGCCACAACGACTGAGCCTGCATGCCAGAACTAATGAAGTGCACGTGCCTAGAGCCTGTGCTCCACAACAAGAGGAGTCACCGCAATTAGAAGCCCGCGCACCGCAACGAAGAGTAGCCCCCGCTCGCTGCAACTAGAGAAAGCTCACATGCAGCAACGACGACCCAACACAGTAAAAAAAAAATGATATATTAAATAACTAAATAAATAAATAGATAGATAAACAAATAAATAAATAAATAAACTAATGCAGAGCAGTGGCTACGGCCTCCTGAAAACTGCTGCACGCCTCCGCTTCTGCACGGCAATTCAGGGCCTTACCTTGAGGCAAGTGCTCACGCTGAGTGTCCCGTTAGCGCCACAGCATGGTAGGATGCTGACTTTCTCCTCGAGCAGAGTGACTTCAGGTACGAGGCCCTCGAAGAATTCTACGAAGAGTGTTTTCTCATGGCAGCTCAGACGGGGGCCGTGACGAACACTTCCAGGGCACGTCGCACTGGCTAGAAATGTGGTCCTGGGGCTGTTCCAGTGCTCTGGAAATGTAGCTCTCCTTACGGAACAGGCAGTGTGTTGCCCATCACTCGGCATACACAGCGAGCGTCCGAGAGACCGACCTTTGGGCCTCGATGTTGCTCAGCAGGCGCTCAGGAGTCTGGAGGTACTCAGGATTCTTGAAGGGAAAATGATGCACACCCGAGGGGCCTACGAGTCCTGAAAAGGGTACTTCCTATAAAATAATGCAGAACAGGGGCTTCCCTGGTGACGCAGTGGTTGAGAATATGCCTGCCAATGCAGGGGACACGGGTTCGAGCCCTGGTCTGAGAGGATCACACATACCGCGGAGAAACTGGGCCCGTGGGCCACAATGACTGAACCTGCGCGTCTGGAGCCTGTGCTCCACAACAAGAGAGGCCGCGATAGTGAGAGGCCCGCGCACCGCGATGAAGAGTGGCCCCATTTGCCGCAACTGGAGAGAGCCCTAGCACAGAAATGAAGACCCAACATAGCGATCAATCAATCAAAAAATAAAACTTAAAAAAAAATAAAAAATAAAAAAATAAAATAAAATCAAGCAGAACAGCGACTAAGACCTCATGGAAACAGCTGCATGCCTCCCTTTCTGCGCGGCTACTCAGGGCCGTACCTCGAGGCCAGTACTCACGTTGAGTTTCCCTTTAGCTCTAGAGCGTGGCAGGATGAGCTCCACCCCGCCCATCGAAGCAGCCGGCATAGCTAGAGAAAACTCATTTTCTACCCAGAGCCATGCCTACAGTGGCTAGTGGCCTGTCAACAGCAGTCAATTTCAAGTAGCTTCAAGGCGGCATGAATGGAGCTTTCAAAATGGGAAAGCAAGGCTAGTTCCATCAGGCCCCCATTTCCAAGGGCACACGCAGCATATATCCCGGTGCTTTCTAAGAAGTCCAAAGAGACACAGGTTACCCAGTGCTTCCTTCCTTGAATCAACTCCTCGAAGCAGGGTGTTCTGCAAATAGCGAACTGCCTCAACCAAGGAACGCCCCAGCTAGGCCTCCGGGCCCGTAGCTCTTCAAAAGCCTGAAATGTTACCCGAGGAACTGGGCTTTAGTTGCACTCGGAACGCAAGCCGACTTTCTCTTGGAGGCAGGGTGACTTCAGGCAGGGACTCCCAGATGGAATACGAAGCCGAGGGTTTTTCTCAGTGCAGCTCAGACTTGGGCAATGAGCCAGACTTGCACGGCACGTTGGACCTGCTAGAACGGTGTTCATGGACCTGTTCGAGTGCTGGGGAACTCAAACTCTCCCAAGAAGGAGTGCAGTGTGTTGCCCTACACTCGGCATACAAAGAGTGGCTCCGAAGGGCTATGGGCCTGGATGTGGCTTAGCGGGCCCATGGGGGCCTCGGGGTACTCTGTGTTCTTGCAGGAAATAGGGTGCCCACGCGAGGCTCCTAGATGTCCTGCAAAGCGTACTGACATTAAAATAATGCAGAGCAGGGGCTTCCCTTGTGGTGCAATGTTTGGGAATCCACCTGCAGATGCAGCGGATATGGGTTCGAGACCTGGTCCACCAAGATCTCACATGCTGCGGAGTACTTAAGCCCGTGAACCACAACGACTGAGCCTTCGCTCTAGAGCCCGGGAGCCACAACGACTGAGCCCGCATGCCAGAACTAATGAAGTCCACGCCCCTAGAACCTGTACTCCACAACAAGAGGAGTCACCGCAATGAGAAGCCCGCGCACCGCAACGAACAGTAGCCCCCGCTCGCTGCAACTAGAGAAAGCTCACATGCAGCAACGACGACCCAACACAGTAAAAAAAAAAATGATATATTAAATAAATAAATAAATAGATAGATAAACAAATAAATAAATAAATAAACTAATGCAGAGCAGTGGCTACGGCCTCCTGAAAACTGCTGCACGCCTCCGCTTCTGCACGGCAATTCAGGGCCTTAACTTGACGCAAGTGCTCAGGCTTAGTGTCCCATTAGCGCCACAGCATGGTAGGATGCTGACTTTCTCCTCGAGCAGAGTGACTTCAGGTACGAGGCCCTCGAAGAATTCTACGCAGGGTGTTTTCTCATGGCAGCTCAGACGGGGGCTGTGACGAACACTTCCAGGGCACGTCGCACTGGCTAGAAATGTGGTCCTGAGGCTGTTCCAGTGCTCTGGAAATGTAGCTGTCCTTAAGGAACGTGCAGTGTGTTGCCCATCACTCAGCATACACAGAGGGCCTCCGAGGGACCGACCTTTGGGCCTCGATGTTGCTCAGCAGGCCCACAGGAGTCTGGAGGTACTCAGGGTTCTTGGAGGGAAAATGATGCACACCCGAGGGGCCTACGAGTCCTGAAAAGGGTACTGCTTCTAAAATAAAGCAGAACAGGGGCTTCCCTGGTGGCGCAGTGGTTGAGAATATGCCTGCCAATGCAGGGGACACGGGTTCGAGCCCTGGTCTGAGAGGATCACACATGCCGCGGAGAAACTGGGCCCGTGGGCCACAATGACTGAACCTGCGCATCTGGAGCCTGTGCTCCGCAACAAGAGAGGCCGCGATAGTGAGAGGCCCGGGCACCGCGATGAAGAGTGGCCCCATTTGCCGCAACTGGAGACAGCCCTAGCACAGAAAGGAAGAGCCAACATAGCGATCAATCAATCAAAAGATAAATCTTAAAAAAAAATTAAAAAAAATAAAATAAAATAAAATCAAGCAGAACAGCGACTAAGACCTCATGGAAACAGCTGCATGCCTCCCTTTCTGCGCGGCTACTCAGGGCCGTACCTCGAGGCCAGTACTCACGTTGAGTTTCCCTTTAGCTCTAGAGCGTGGCAGGATGAGCTCCACCCCGGCCATCGAAGCAGCCGACTTAGCTAGAGAAAACTCATTTTCTACCCAGAGCCATGCCTACAGTAGCTAGTGGCCTGTCAACAGCAGTCAATTTCAAGTAGCTTCAAGGCAGCATGAATGGAGCTTTCAAAATGGCAAAGCAAGGCTAGTTCCATCAGGCCCCCATTTCCAAGGGCACACGCAGCATATATCCCGGTGCTTTCTAAGAAGTCCAAAGAGATACAGGTTACCTAGTGGTTCCTTCCCTGAATCAACTCCTCGAAGCAGGGTGTTCTGCAAATAGCGAACTGCCTCAACGAAGGAGCGCCCCAGCTAGGCCTCCGGGCCCGTGGCTCTTCAAAAGCCTGAAGTGTTACCCGAGGAACTGGGCTTTAGTTGCACTCGGAACGCGAGCCGTCTTTCTCTTGGAGGCAGGGTGACTTCAGGCAGGGACTCCCAGATGGAATACGAAGCCGAGGGTTTTTCTCAGTGCAGCTCAGACTTGGGCAATGAGCCAGACTTGCACGGCACGTTGGACCTGCTAGAACGGTGTTCGTGGACCTGTTCGAGTGCTGGGGAACTCAAGCTGTCCCAAGAAGGAGTGCAGTGTGTTGCCCTACACTCGGCATACACAGAGTGGCTCCGAAGGGCTATGGGCCTGGATGTGGCTTAG
Source organism: Balaenoptera physalus (assembly GCF_965194825.1). NCBI lineage: Eukaryota > Metazoa > Chordata > Mammalia > Artiodactyla > Balaenopteridae > Balaenoptera > Balaenoptera physalus. Next base: position 179,410,396 of record NC_138890.1, read on the forward strand.
CGGGCCCATGGGGGCCTCGGGGTACTCAGTGTTCTTGCAGGTAATAGGGTCCCCACGTGAGGCTCCTAGATGTCCTGCAAAGCGTACTGACATTAAAATAATGCAGAGCAGGGGCTTCCCTTGTGGTGCAATGTTTGGGAATCCACCTGCCAATGCAGCGGATATGTGTTCGAGACCTGGTCCACCAAGATCTCACATGCTGCGGAGTACTTAAGCCCGTGAACCACAACGACTGAGCCTGCGCTCTAGAGCCCGGGAGCCACAACGACTGAGCCCGCATGCCAGAACTAATGAAGTCCATGCGCCTAGAGCCTGTGCTCCACAACAAGAGGAGTCACCGCAATGAGAAGCCCACGCACCGCAACGAAGAGTAGCCCCCGCTCGCTGCAACTAGAGAAAGCTCACATGCAGCAACGACGACCCAACACAGTAAAAAAAAAAATGATATATTAAATAAATAAATAAATAGATAGATAAACAAATAAATAAATAAATAAACTAATGCAGAGCAGTGGCTACGGCCTCCTGAAAACTGCTGCATGCCTCCGCTTCTGCACGGCAATTCAGGGCCTTACTTTGAGGCAAGTGCTCAGGCTTAGTGTCCCTTTAGGGCCACAGCATGGTAGGATGCTGATTTTCTCCTCGAGCAGAGTGACTTCATGTACGAGGCCCTCGAAGAATTCTACGCAGGGTGTTTTCTCATGGCAGCTCAGACGGGGGCTGTGACGAACACTTCCAGGGCACGTCGCACTGGCTAGAAATGTGGTCCTGAGGCTGTTCCAGTGCTCTGGAAATGTAGCTGTCCTTAAGGAACGTGCAGTGTGTTGCCCATCACTCGGCATACCCAGAGGGCCTCCGAGGGACCGACCTTTGGGCCTCGATGTTGCTCAGCAGGCCCACAGGAGTCTGGAGGTACTCAGGGTTCTTGGAGGGAAAATGATGCACACCCGAGGGGCCTACGAGTCCTGAAAAGGGTACTTCTTTTAAAATAAAGCAGAACAGGGGCTTCCCTGGTGGCGCAGTGGTTGAGAATATGCCTGCCAATGCAGGGGACACGGGTTCGAGCCCTGGTCTGAGAGGATCACACATGCCACGGAGAAACTGGGCCCGTGGGCCACAATGACTGAACCTGCGCGTCTGGAGCCTGTGCTCCGCAACAAGAGAAGCCGCGATAGTGAGAGGCCCGCGCACCGCGATGAAGAGTGGCCCGTTTCCCGCAACTGGAGAGAGCCCTAGCACAGAAACGAAGACCCAACATAGCGATCAATCAATCAAAAGATAAATCTTAAAAAAAAATTAAAAAAAATAAAATAAAATAAAATCAAGCAGAACAGCGACTAAGACCTCATGGAAACAGCTGCATGCCTCCCTTTCTGCGTGGCTACTCAGGGCCGTACCTCGAGGCCAGTACTCACGTTGAGTTTCCCTTTAGCTCTAGAGCGTGGCAGGATGAGCTCCACCCCGGCCATCGAAGCAGCCGGCTTAGCTAGAGAAAACTCATTTTCTACCCAGAGCCATGCCTACAGTGGCTAGTGGCCTGTCAACAGCAGTCAATTTCAAGTAGCTTCAAGGCAGCATGAATGGAGCTTTCAAAATGGGAAAGCAAGGCTAGTTCCATCAGGCCCCCATTTCCAAGGGCACACGCAGCATATATCCCGGTGCTTTCTAAGAAGTCCAAAGAGACACAGGTTACCCAGTGGTTCCTTCCCTGAATCAACTCCTCGAAGCAGGGTGTTCTGCAAATAGCGAACTGCCTCAACGAAGGAACGCCCCAGCTAGGCCTCCGGGCCCGTGGCTCTTCAAAAGCCTGAAGTGTTACCCGAGGAACTGGGCTTTAGTTGCAGTCGGAACGCAAGCCGACTTTCTCTTGGAGGCAGGGAAACTTCAGGCAGAGCCTCCCAGATGGAATACGAAGCCGAGGGTTTTTCTCAGTGCAGCTCAGACTTGGGCAATGAGCCAGACTTGCACGGCACGTTGGACCTGCTAGAACGGTGTTCGTGGACCTGTTTGAGTGCTGGGGAATTCAAGCTGTCCCAAGAAGGAGTGCAGTGTGTTGCCCTACACTCGGCATACACAGAGTGGCTCCGAAGGGCTATGGGCCTGGATGTGGCTTAGCGGGCCCATGGGGGCCTCGGGGTACTCAGTGTTCTTGCAGGAAATAGGGTGCCCACGCGAGGCTCCTAGATGTCCTGCAAAGCGTACTGACATTAATATAATGCAGAGCAGGGGCTTCCCTTGTGGTGCAATGTTTGGGAATCCACCTGCCGATGCAGCGGATATGGGTTCGATTCCTGGTCCACCAAGATCTCACATGCTACGGAGTACTTAAGCCCGTGAACCACAACGACTGAGCCTTCGCTCTAGAGCCCGGGAGCCACAACGACTGAGCCTGCATGCCAGAACTAATGAAGTCCACGCCCCTAGAGCCTGTGCTCCACAACAAGAGGAGTCACCGCAATGAGAAGCCCGCGCACCGCAACAAAGAGTAGCCCCCGCTCGCTGCAACTAGAGAAAGCTCACATGCAGCAACGACGACCCAACACAGTAAAAAAAAAATGATATATTAAATAAATAAATAAATAGATAGATAAACAAATAAATAAATAAATAAACTAATGCAGAGCAGTGGCTACGGCCTCCTGAAAACTGCTGCACGCCTCCGCTTCTGCACGGCAATTCAGGGCCTTACCTTGAGGCAAGTGCTCAGGCTTAGTGTCCCGTTAGCGCCACAGCATGGTAGGATGCTGACTTTCTCCTCGAGCAGAGTGACTTCAGGTACGAGGCCCTCGAAGAATTCTACGCAGGGTGTTTTCTCATGGCAGCTCAGACGGGGGCTGTGACGAACACTTCCAGGGCACGTCGCACTGGCTAGAAATGTGGTCCTGAGGCTGTTCCAGTGCTCTGGAAATGTAGCTGTCCTTAAGGAACGTGCACTGTGTTGCCCATCACTCGGCATACACAGAGGGCCTCCGAGGGACCGACCTTTGGGCCTCGATGTTGCTCAGCAGGCCCACAGGAGTCTGGAGGTACTCAGGGTTCTTGGAGGGAAAATGATGCACACCCGAGGGGCCTACGAGTCCTGAAAAGGGTACTTCTTTTAAAATAAAGCAGAACAGGGGCTTCCCTGGTGGCGCAGTGATTGAGAATATGCCTGCCAATGCAGGGGACACGGGTTCGAGCCCTGGTCTGAGAGGATCACACATGCCGCGGAGAAACTGGGCCCGTGGGCCACAATGACTGAACCTGCGCATCTGGAGCCTGTGCTCCGCAACAAGAGAGGCCGCGATAGTGAGAGGCCCGGGCACCGCGATGAAGAGTGGCCCCATTTGCCGCAACTGGAGAGAGCCCTAGCACAGAAACGAAGACCCAACATAGCGATCAATCAATCAAAAAATAAATCTTAAAAAAAAATTAAAAAAAATAAAATAAAATAAAATCAAGCAGAACAGCGACTAAGACCTCATGGAAACAGCTGCATGCCTCACTTTCTGCGCGGCTACTCAGGGACTTACCTCAAGGCCAGTACTCACGTTGAGTTTCCCTTTAGCTCTAGAGCGTGGCAGGATGAGCTCCACCCCGGCCATCGAAGCAGCCGGCTTAGCTAGAGAAAACTCATTTTCTACCCAGAGCCATGCCTACAGTGGCTAGTGGCCTGTCAACAGCAGTCAATTTCAAGTAGCTTCAAGGCAGCATGAATGGAGCTTTCAAAATAGCAAAGCAAGGCTAGTTCCATCAGGCCCCCATTTCCAAGGGCACACGCAGCATATATCCCGTTGCTTTCTAAGAAGTCCAAAGAGACACAGGTTACCCAGTGGTTCCTTCCCTGAATCAACTCCTCGAAGCAGGGTGTTCTGCAAATAGCGAACTGCCTCAACGAAGGAGAGCCCCAGCTAGGCCTCCGGGCCCGTGGCTCTTCAAAAGCCTGAAGTGTTACCCGAGGAACTGGGCTTTAGTTGCACTCGGAACGCAAGCCGACTTTCTCTTGGAGGCAGGGTGACTTCAGGCAGGGACTCCCAGATGGAATACGAAGCCGAGGGTTTTTCTCAGTGCAGCTCAGACTTGGGCAATGAGCCAGACTTGCACGGCACGTTGGACCTGCTAGAACGGTGTTCGTGGACCTGTTCGAGTGCTGGGGAATTCAAGCTGTCCCAAGAAGGAGTGCAGTGTGTTGCCCTACACTCGGCATACACAGAGTGGCTCCGAAGGGCTATGGACCTGGATGTGGCTTAGCGGGCCCATGGGGGCCTCGGGGTACTCAGTGTTCTAGCAGGAAATAGGGTGCCCATGCGAGGCTCCTAGATGTCCTGAAAAGCATACTGACATTAAAATAATGCAGAGCAGGGGCTTCCCTTGTGGTGCAATGTTTGGGAATCCACCTGCCGATGCAGCGGATATGGGTTCGAGCCCTGGTCCACCAAGATCTCACATGCTGCAGAGTACTTAAGCCCGTGAACCACAACGACTGAGCCTTCACTCTAGAGCCCGGGAGCCACAACGACTGAGCCCGCATGCCAGAACTAATGAAGTCCACGCCCCTAGAGCCTGTGCTCCACAACAAGAGGAGTCACCGCAATGAGAAGCCCGCGCACCGCAACAAAGAGTAGCCCCCGCTGGCTGCAACTAGAGAAAGCTCACATGCAGCAACGACGACCCAACACAGTGAAAAAAAAATGATATATTAAATAAATAAATAAATAGATAGATAAACAAATAAATAAATAAATAAACTAATGCAGAGCAGTGGCTACGGCCTCCTGTAAACTGCTGCACGCCTCCGCTTCTGCACGGCAATTCAGGGCCTTACCTTGAGGCAAGTGCTCAGGCTTAGTGTCCCGTTAGCGCCACAGCATGGTAGGATGCTGACTTTCTCCTCGAGCAGAGTGACTTCAGGTACGAGGCCCTCGAAGAATTCTACGCAGGGTGTTTTCTCATGGCAGCTCAGACGGGGGCTATGACGAACACTTCCAGGGCACGTCGCACTGGCTAGAAATGTGGTCCTGAGGCTGTTCCAGTGCTCTGGAAATGTAGCTGTCCTTAAGGAACGTGCACTGTGTTGCCCATCACTCGGCATACACAGAGGGCCTCCGAGGGACCGACCTTTGGGCCTCGATGTTGCTCAGCAGGCCCACAGGAGTCTGGAGGTACTCAGGGTTCTTGGAGGGAAAATGATGCACACCCGAGGGGCCTACGAGTCCTGAAAAGGGTACTTCTTTTAAAATAAAGCAGAACAGGGGCTTCCCTGGTGGCGCAGTGATTGAGAATATGCCTGCCAATGCAGGGGACACGGGTTCGAGCCCTGGTCTGAGAGGATCACACATGCCGCGGAGAAACTGGGCCCGTGGGCCACAATGACTGAACCTGCGCATCTGGAGCCTGTGCTCCGCAACAAGAGAGGCCGCGATAGTGAGAGGCCCGGGCACCGCGATGAAGAGTGGCCCCATTTGCCGCAACTGGAGAGAGCCCTAGCACAGAAACGAAGACCCAACATAGCGATCAATCAATCAAAAAATAAATCTTAAAAAAAAATTAAAAAAAATAAAATAAAATAAAATCAAGCAGAACAGCGACTAAGACCTCATGGAAACAGCTGCATGCCTCACTTTCTGCGCGGCTACTCAGGGACTTACCTCGAGGCCAGTACTCACGTTGAGTTTCCCTTTAGCTCTAGAGCGTGGCAGGATGAGCTCCACCCCGGCCATCGAAGCAGCCGGCTTAGCTAGAGAAAACTCATTTTCTACCCAGAGCCATGCCTACAGTGGCTAGTGGCCTGTCAACAGCAGTCAATTTCAAGTAGCTTCAAGGCAGCATGAATGGAGCTTTCAAAATAGCAAAGCAAGGCTAGTTCCATCAGGCCCCCATTTCCAAGGGCACACGCAGCATATATCCCGTTGCTTTCTAAGAAGTCCAAAGAGACACAGGTTACCCAGTGGTTCCTTCCCTGAATCAACTCCTCGAAGCAGGGTGTTCTGCAAATAGCGAACTGCCTCAACGAAGGAGAGCCCCAGCTAGGCCTCCGGGCCCGTGGCTCTTCAAAAGCCTGAAGTGTTACCCGAGGAACTGGGCTTTAGTTGCACTCGGAACGCAAGCCGACTTTCTCTTGGAGGCAGGGTGACTTCAGGCAGGGACTCCCAGATGGAATACGAAGCCGAGGGTTTTTCTCAGTGCAGCTCAGACTTGGGCAATGAGCCAGACTTGCACGGCACGTTGGACCTGCTAGAACGGTGTTTGTGGACCTGTTCGAGTGCTGGGGAATTCAAGCTGTCCCAAGAAGGAGTGCAGTGTGTTGCCCTACACTCGGCATACACAGAGTGGCTCCGAAGGGCTATGGACCTGGATGTGGCTTAGCGGGCCCATGGGGGCCTCGGGGTACTCAGTGTTCTAGCAGGAAATAGGGTGCCCATGCGAGGCTCCTAGATGTCCTGCAAAGCATACTGACATTAAAATAATGCAGAGCAGGGGCTTCCCTTGTGGTGCAATGTTTGGGAATCCACCTGCCGATGCAGCGGATATGGGTTCGAGCCCTGGTCCACCAAGATCTCACATGCTGCGGAGTACTTAAGCCCGTGAACCACAACGACTGAGCCTTCGCTCTAGAGCCCGGGAGCCACAACGACTGAGCCCGCATGCCAGAACTAATGAAGTCCACGCCCCTAGAGCCTGTGCTCCACAACAAGAGGAGTCACCGCAATGAGAAGCCCGCGCACCGCAACAAAGAGTAGCCCCCGCTGGCTGCAACTAGAGAAAGCTCACATGCAGCAACGACGACCCAACACAGTAAAAAAAAAAATGATATATTAAATAAATAAATAAATAGATAGATAAACAAATAAATAAATAAATAAACTAATGCAGAGCAGTGGCTACGGCCTCCTGAAAACTGCTGCACGCCTCCGCTTCTGCACGGCAATTCAGGGCCTTACCTTGAGGCAAGTGCTCAGGCTTAGTGTCCCGTTAGCGCCACAGCATGGTAGGATGCTGACTTTCTCCTCGAGCAGAGTGACTTCAGGTACGAGGCCCTCGAAGAATTCTACGCAGGGTGTTTTCTCATGGCAACTCAGACGGGGGCTGTGACGAACACTTCCAGGGCACGTCGCACTGGCTAGAAATGTGGTCCTGAGGCTGTTCCAGTGCTCTGGAAATGTAGCTGTCCTTAAGGAACGTGCAGTGTGTTGCCCATCACTCGGCATACACAGAGGGCCTCCGAGGGACCGACCTTTGGGCCTCGATGTTGCTCAGCAGGCCCACAGGAGTCTGGAGGTACTCAGGGTTCTTGGAGGGAAAATGATGCACACCCGAGGGGCCTACGAGTCCTGAAAAGGGTACTTCTTTTAAAATAAAGCAGAACAGGGGCTTCCCTGGTGGCGCAGTGGTTGAGAATATGCCTGCCAATGCAGGGGACACGGGTTCGAGCCCTGGTCTGAGAGGATCACACATGCCGCGGAGAAACTGGGCCCGTGGGCCACAATGACTGAACCTGCGCATCTGGAGCCTGTGCTCCGCAACAAGAGAGGCCGCGATAGTGAGAGGCCCGGGCACCGCGATGAAGAGTGGCCCCATTTGCCGCAACTGGAGAGAGCCCTAGCACAGAAACGAAGACCCAACATAGCGATCAATCAATCAAAAAATAAATCTTAAAAAAAAATTAAAAAAAATAAAATAAAATAAAATCAAGCAGAACAGCGACTAAGACCTCATGGAAACAGCTGCATGCCTCACTTTCTGTGCGGCTACTCAGGGACTTACCTCGAGGCCAGTACTCACGTTGAGTTTCCCTTTAGCTCTAGAGCGTGGCAGGATGAGCTCCACCCCGGCCATCGAAGCAGCCGGCTTAGCTAGAGAAAACTCATTTTCTACCCAGAGCCATGCCTACAGTGGCTAGTGGCCTGTCAACAGCAGTCAATTTCAAGTAGCTTCAAGGCAGCATGAATGGAGCTTTCAAAATGGCAAAGCAAGGCTAGTTCCATCAGGGCCCCATTTCCAAGGGCACACGCAGCATATATCCCGGTGCTTTCTAAGAAGTCCAAAGAGACACAGGTTACCCAGTGGTTCCTTCCCTGAATCAACTCCTCGAAGCAGGGTGTTCTGCAAATAGCGAACTGCCTCAACAAAGGAACGCCCCAGCTAGGCCTCCGGGCCCGTGGCTCTTCAAAAGCCTGAAGTGTTACCCGAGGAACTGGGCTTTAGTTGCACTCGGAACGCAAGCCGACTTTCTCTTGGAGGCAGGGTGACTTCAGGCAGGGACTCCCAGATGGAATACGAAGCCGAGGGTTTTTCTCAGTGCAGCTCAGACTTCGGCAATGAGCCAGACTTGCACGGCACATTGGACCTGCTAGAACGGTGTTCATGGACCTGTTTGAGTGCTGGGGAATTCAAGCTGTCCTAAGAAGGAGTGCAGTGTGTTGCCCTACACTCGGCATACACAGAGTGGCTCCGAAGGGCTATGGGCCTGGATGTGGCTTAGCGGGCCCATGGGGGCCTCGGGGTACTCAGTGTTCTTGCAGGAAATAGGGTGCCCACACGAGGCTCCTAGATGTCCTGCAAAGCGTACTGACATTAAAATAATGCAGAGCAGGGGCTTCCCTTGTGGTGCAATGTTTGGGAATCCACCTGCCGATGCAGCGGATATGGGTTCGAGCCCTGGTCCACCAAGATCTCACATGCTGCGGAGTACTTAAGCCCGTGAACCACAACGACTGAGCCTTCGCTCTAGAGCCCGGGAGTCACAACGACTGAGCCCGCATGCCAGAACTAATGAAGTCCACGCCCCTAGAGCCTGTGCTCCACAACAAGAGGAGTCACCGCAATGAGAAGCCCGCGCACCGCAACAAAGAGTAGCCCCCGCTGGCTGCAACTAGAGAAAGCTCACATGCAGCAACGACGACCCAACACAGTAAAAAAAAAAATGATATATTAAATAAATAAATAAATAGATAAATAAAGAAATAAATAAATAAATAAACTAATGCAGAGCAGTGGCTACGGCCTCCTGAAAACTGCTGCAGGCCTCCGCTTCTGCACGGCAATTCAGGGCCTTACCTTGAGGCAAGTGCTCAGGCTTAGTGTCCCGTTAGCGCCACAGCATGGTAGGATTCTCACTTTCTCCTCGAGCAGAGTGACTTCAGGTACGAGGCCCTCGAAAAATTCTACGCAGGGTGTTTTCTCATGGCAGCTCAGACGGGGGCTGTGACGAACACTTCCAGGGCACGTCGCACTGGCTAGAAATATGGTCCTGAGGCTGTTCCAGTGCTCTGGAAATGTAGCTGTCCTTAAGGAACGTGCAGTGTGTTGCCCATCACTCGGCATACACAGAGGGCCTCCGAGGGACCGACCTTTGGGCCTCGATGTTGCTCAGCAGGCCCACAGGAGTCTAGAGGTACTCAGGGTTCTTGGAGGGAAAATGATGCACACCCGAGGGGCCTACGAGTCCTGAAAAGGGTACTTCTTTTAAAATAAAGCAGAACAGGGGCTTCCCTGGTGGCGCAGTGGTTGAGAATATGCCTGCCAATGCAGGGGACACGGGTTCGAGCCCTGGTCTGAGAGGATCACACATGCCGCGGAGAAACTGGGCCCGTGGGCCACAATGACTGAACCTGCGCATCTGGAGCCTGTGTTCCGCAACAAGAGAGGCCGCGATAGTGAGAGTCCCGGGCACGGCGATGAAGAGTGGCCCCATTTGCCGCAACTGGAGAGAGCCCTAGCACAGAAACGAAGACCCAACATAGCGATCAATCAATCAAAAAATAAATCTTAAAAAAAAATTAAAAAAAATAAAATAAAATAAAATCAAGCAGAACAGCGACTAAGACCTCATGGAAACAGCTTCATGCCTCCCTTTCTGCGCGGCTACTCAGGGACTTACCTCGAGGCCAGTACTCACGTTGAGTTTCCCTTTAGCTCTAGAGCGTGGCAGGATGAGCTCCACCCCGGCCATCGAAGCAGCCTGCTTAGCTAGAGAAAACTCATTTTCTACCCAGAGCCATGCCTACAGTGGCTAGTGGCCTGTCAACAGCAGTCAATTTCAAGTAGCTTCAAGGCAGCATGAATGGAGCTTTCAAAATGGCAAAGCAAGGCTAGTTCCATCAGGCCCCCATTTCCAAGGGCACACGCAGCATATATCCCGGTGCTTTCTAAGAAGTCCAAAGAGACACAGGTTACCCAGTGGTTCCTTCCCTGAATCAACTCCTCGAAGCAGGGTGTTCTGCAAATAGCGAACTGCCTCAACGAAGGAACGCCCCAGCTAGGCCTCCGGGCCCGTGGCTCTTCAAAAGCCTGAAGTGTTACCCGAGGAACTGGGCTTTAGTTGCACTCGGAACGCAAGCCGACTTTCTCTTGGAGGCAGGGTGACTTCAGGCAGGGACTCCCAGATGGAATACGAAGCCGAGGGTTTTTCTCAGTGCAGCTCAGACTTGGGCAATGAGCCAGACTTGCACGGCACGTTGGACCTGCTAGAAAGGTGTTCGTGGACCTGTTCGAGTGCTGGGGAATTCAAGCTGTCCCAAGAAGGAGTGCAGTGTGTTGCCCTACACTCGGCATACACAGAGTGGCTCCGAAGGGCTATGGACCTGGATGTGGCTTAGCGGGCCCATGGGGGCCTCGGGGTACTCAGTGTTCTTGCAGGAAATAGGGTGCCCATGCGAGGCTCCTAGATGTCCTGCAAAGCATACTGACATTAAAATAATGCAGAGCAGGGGCTTCCCTTGTGGTGCAATGTTTGGGAATCCACCTGCCGATGCAGCGGACATGGGTTCGAGCCCTGGTCCACCAAGATCTCACATGCTGCGGAGCACTTAAGCCCGTGAACCACAACGACTGAGCCTGCGCTCTAGAGCCCGGGAGCCACAACGACTGAGCCCGCATGCCAGAACTAATGAAATCCACGTGCCTAGAGCCTGTGCTCCACAACAAGCGGTGTCACCGCAATGAGAAGCCCGCGCACCGCAACGAAGAGTAGACCCCGCTCGCTGCAACTAGAGAAAGCTCACATGCAGCAACAACGACCCAACACAGTAAAAAAAAAAATGATATATTAAATAAATAAATAAATAGATAGATAGATAAACAAATAAATAAATAAATAAACTAATGCAGAGCAGTGGCTACGGCCTCCTGAAAACTGCTGCACGCCTCCGCTTCTGAACGGCAATTCAGGGCCTTACCTTGAGGCAAGTGCTCACGCTGAGTGTCCCGTTAGCGCCACAGCATGGTAGGATGCTGACTTTCTCCTCGAGCAGAGTGACTTCAGGTACGAGGCCCTCGAAGAATTCTACACAGAGTGTTTTCTCATGGCTGCTCAGACGGGGGCCGTGACGAACACTTCCAGGGCACGTCGCACTGGCTAGAAATGTGGTCCTGAGGCTGTTCCAGTGCTCTGGAAATGTAGCTGTCCTTAAGGAACGTGCAGTGTGTTGCCCATCACTCGGCATACACAGAGGGCCTCCGAGGGACCGACCTTTGGGCCTCGATGTTGCTCAGCAGCCCCACAGGAGTCTGCAGGTACTCAGGGTTCTTGGAGGGAAAATGATGCACACCCGAGGGGCCTACGAGTCCTGAAAAGGGTACTTCTTTTAAAATAAAGCAGAACAGGGGCTTCCCTGGTGGCGCAGTGGTTGAGAATATGCCTGCCAATGCAGGGGACACGGGTTCGAGCCCTGGTCTGAGAGGATCACACATGCAGCGGAGAAACTGGGCCCGTGGGCCACAATGACTGAACGTGCGCATCTGGAGCCTGTGCTCCGCAACAAGAGAGGCCGCGATAGTGAGAGTCCCGGGCACGGCGATGAAGAGTGGCCCCATTTGCCGCAACTGGAGAGAGCCCTAGCACAGAAACGAAGACCCAACATAGCGATCAATCAATCAAAAAACAAATCTTAAAAAAAAATTAAAAAAAATAAAATAAAATAAAATCAAGCAGAACAGCGACTAAGACCTCATAGAAACAGCTGCATGCCTCCCTTTCTGCGCGGCTACTCAGGGACTTACCTCGAGGCCAGTACTCACGTTGAGTTTCCCTTTAGCTCTAGAGCGTGGCAGGATGAGCTCCACCCCGGCCATCGAAGCAGCCGGCTTAGCTAGAGAAAACTCATTTTCTACCCAGAGCCATGCCTACAGTGGCTAGTGGCCTGTCAACAGCAGTCAATTTCAAGTAGCTTCAAGGCAGCATGAATGGAGCTTTCAAAATGGCAAAGCAAGGCTAGTTCCATCAGGCCCCCATTTCCAAGGGCACACGCAGCATATATCCCGGTGCTTTCTAAGAAGTCCAAAGAGACACAGGTTACCCAGTGGTTCCTTCCCTGAATCAACTCCTCGAAGCAGGGTGTTCTGCAAATAGCGAACTGCCTCAACGAAGGAACGCCCCAGCTAGGCCTCCGGGCCCGTGGCTCTTCAAAAGCCTGAAGTGTTACCCGAGGAACTGGGCTTTAGTTGCAGTCGGAACGCAAGCCGACTTTCTCTTGGAGGCAGGGTGACTTCAGGCAGGGACTCCCAGATGGAATATGAAGCCGAGGGTTTTTCTCAGTGCAGCTCAGACTTGGGCAATGAGCCAGACTTGCATGGCACGTTGGACCTGCTAGAACGGTGTTCGTGGACCTGTTCGAGTGCTGGGGAATTCAAGCTGTCCCAAGAAGGAGTGCAGTGTGTTGCCCTACACTCGGCATACACAGAGTGGCTCCGAAGGGCTATGGGCCTGGATGTGGCTTAGCGGATCCATGGGGGCCTCGGGGTACTCAGTGTTCTTGCAGGAAATAGGGTGCCCATGCGAGGCTCCTAGATGTCCTGCAAAGCATACTGACATTAAAATAATGCAGAGCAGGGGCTTCCCTTGTGGTGCAATGTTTGGGAATCCACCTGCCGATGCAGCGGACATGGGTTCGAGCCCTGTTCCACCAAGATCTCACATGCTGCGGAGCACTTAAGCCCGTGAACCACAACGACTGAGCCTGCGCTCTAGAGCCCGGGAGCCACAACGACTGAGCCCGCATGCCAGAACTAATGAAATCCACGTGCCTAGAGCCTGTGCTCCACAACAAGAGGAGTCACCGCAATGAGAAGCCCGCGCACCGCAACGAAGAATAGCCCCCGATCGCTGCAACTAGAGAAAGCTCACATGCAGCAACGACGACCCAACACAGTAAAAAAAAAAAAATGATATATTAAATAAATATATAAATAGATAGATAGATAAACAAATAAATAAATAAATAAACTAATGCAGAGCAGTGGCTACGGCCTCCTGAAAACTGCTGCACGCCTCCGCTTCTGAACGGCAATTCAGGGCCTTACCTTGAGGCAAGTGCTCACGCTGAGTGTCCCGTTAGCGCCACAGCATGGTAGGATGCTGACTTTCTCCTCGAGCAGAGTGACTTCAGGTACGAGGCCCTCAAAGAATTCTACACAGAGTGTTTTCTCATGTCAGCTCAGACGGGGGCCGTGACGAACACTTCCAGGGCACGTCCCACTGGCTAGAAATGTGGTCCTGAGGTTGTTCCAGTGCTCTGGAAATGTAGCTGTCCTTAAGAAACGTGCAGTGTGTTGCCCATCACTCGGCATACACAGAGGGCCTCCGAGGGACCGACCTTTGGGCCTCGATGTTGATCAGCAGGCCCACAGGAGTCTGGAGGTACTCAGGGCTCTTGGAGGGAAAATGATGCACACCCGAGGGGCCTACGAGTCCTGAAAAGGGTACTTCCTTTAAAATAAAGCAGAACAGGGGCTTCCCTGGTGGCGCAGTGGTTGAGAATATGCCTGCCAATGCAGGGGACACGGGTTCGAGCCCTGGTCTGAGAGGATCACACATGCCGCGGAGAAACTGGGCCCGTGGGCCACAATGACTGAACCTGCGCGTCTGGAGCCTGTGTTCCGCAACAAGAGAGGCCGCGATAGTGAGAGGCCCGTGCACCACGATGAAGAGTGGCCCCATTTGCCGCAACTGGAGAGAGCTCTAGCACAGAAACGAAGACCCAACATAGCGATCAATCAATCAAAAGATAAATCTTAAAAAAAAATAAAAAAAAATTAAATAAAATAAAATCACGCAGAACAGCGACTAAGACCTCATGGAAACAGCTGCATGCCTCCCTTTCTGCGTGGCTACTCAGGGCCGTACCTCGAGGCCAGTACTCACGTTGAGTTTCCCTTTAGCTCTAGAGCGTGGCAGGATGAGCTCCACCCGGGCCATCGAAGCAGCCGGCTTAGCTAGAGAAAACTCATTTTCTACCCAGAGCCATGCCTACAGTGGCTAGTGGCCTGTCAACAGCAGTCAATTTCAAGTAGCTTCAAGGCAGCATGAATGCAGCTTTCAAAATGGCAAAGCAAGGCTAGTTCCATCAGGCCCCCATTTCCAAGGGCACACGCAGCATATATCCCGGTGCTTTCTAAGAAGTCCAAAGAGACACAGGTTACCCAGTGGTTCCTTCCCTGAATCAACTCCTCGAAGCAGGGTGTTCTGCAAATAGCGAACTGACTCAACGAAAGAACGCCCCAGCTAGGCCTCCGGGCCCATGGCTCTTCAAAAGCCTGAAGTGTTACCCGAGGAACTGGGCTTTAGTTGCACTCGGAACGCAGGCCGACTTTCTCTTGGAGGCAGCGTGACTTCAGGCAGGGACTCCCAGATGGAATACGAAGCCGAGGGTTTTTCTCAGTGCAGCTCAGACTTGGGCAATGAGCCAGACTTGCACGGCACATTGGACCTGCTAGAACGGTATTCGTGGACCTGTTAGAGTGCTGGGGAATTCAAGCTGTCCCAAGAAGGAGTGCAGTGTGTTGCCCTACACTCGGCATACACAGAGTGGCTCCGAAGGGCTATGGGCCTGGATGTGGCTTAGCGGGCCCATGGGGGCCTCGGGGTACTCTGTGTTCTTGCAGGAAATAGGGTGCCCACGCGAGGCTCCTAGATGTCCTGCAAAGCGTACTGACATTAAAATAATGCAGAGCAGGGGCTTCCCTTGTGGTGCAATGTTTGGGAATCCACCTGCCGATGCAGCGGGTATGGGTTCGAGCCCTGGTCCACCATGATCTCACAAGCTGCGGAGTACTTAAGCCCGTAAACCACAACGACTGAGCCTTCGCTCTAGAGCCCGGGAGCCACAACGACTGAGCCCGCATGCCAGAACTAATGAAGTCCAAGTGCCTAGAGCCTGTGCTCCACAACAAGAGGAGTCACCGCAATGAGAAGCCCGCGCACCGCAACGAAGTGTAGCCTCCGCTCGCTGCAACTAGAGACAGCTCACATGCAGCAACGACGACCCAACACAGTTAAAAAAAAAATGATATATTAAATAAATAAATAAATAGATAGATAGATAAACAAATAAATAAATAAATAAACTAATGCAGAGCAGTGGCTACGGCCTCCTGAAAACTGCTGCACGCCTCCGCTTCTGCACGGCAATTCAGGGCCTTACCTTGAGGCAAGTGCTCACGCTGAGTGTCCCGTTAGCGCCACAGCATGGTAGGATGCTGACTTTCTCCTCGAGCAGAGTGACTTCAGGTATGAGGCCCTCAAAGAATTCTACGCAGAGTGTTTTCTCATGGCAGCTCAGACGGGGGCCGTGACGAACACTTCCAGGGCACGTCCCACTGGCTAGAAATGTGGTCCTGAGGTTGTTCCAGTGCTCCGGAAATGTAGCTGTCCTTAAGGAATGTGCAGTGTGTTGCCCATCACTCGGCATACACAGAGGGCCTCCGAGGGACAGACCTTTGGGCCTCTATGTTGCTCAGCAGGCCCACAGGAGTGTGGAGGTACTCAGGGCTCTTGGAGGGAAAATGATGCACACCCGAGGGGCCTACGAGTCCTGAAAAGGGTACTTCCTTTAAAATAAAGCAGAACAGGGGCTTCCCTGGTGGCGCAGTGGTTGAGAATATGCCTGCCAATGCAGGGGACACGGGTTCGAGCCCTGGTCTGAGAGGATCACACATGCCACGGAGAAACTGGGCCCGTGGGCCACAATGACTGAACCTGCGCGTCTGGAGCCTGTGTTCCGCATCAAGAGAGGCCGCGATAGTGAGAGGCCCGTGCACCGCGATGAAGAGTGGCCCCATTTGCCGCAACTGGAGAGAGCCCTAGCACAGAAACGAAGACCCAACATAGCGATCAATCAATCAAAAGATAAATCTTAAAAAAAAATAAAATAAAATAAAATAAAATAAAATCAAGCAGAACAGCGACTAAGACCTCATGGAAACAGCTGCATGCCTCCCTTTCTGCGCGGCTACTCAGGGCCGTACCTCGAGGCCAGTACTCACGTTGAGTTTCCCTTTAGCTCTAGAGCGTGGCAGGATGAGCTCCACCCCGGCCATCGAAGCAGCCGGCTTAGCTAGAGAAAACTCATTTTCTACCCAGAGCCATGCCTACAGTGGCTAGTGGCCTGTCAACAGCAGTCAATTTCAAGTAGCTTCAAGGCAGCATGAATGGAGCTTTCAAAATGGCAAAGCAAGGCTAGTTCCATCAGGCCCCCATTTCCAAGGGCACACGCAGCATATATCCCGGTGCTTTCTAAGAAGTCCAAAGAGACACAAGTTACCCAGTGGTTCCTTCCCTGAATCAACTCCTCGAAGCAGGGTGTTCTGCAAAGAGCGAACTGCCTCAATGAAGGAACGCCCCAGCTAGGCCTTCGGGCCCGTGGCTCTTCAAAAGCCTGAAGGGTTACCCGAGGAACTGGGCTTTAGTTGCACTCGGAACGCAAGCCGACTTTCTCTTGGAGGCAGGGAGACTTCAGGCAGGGAATCCCAGATGGAATACGAAGCCGAGGGTTTTTCTCAGTGCAGCTCAGACTTGGGCAATGAGCCAGACTTGCACGGCACATTGGACCTGCTAGAACGGTGTTCGTGGACCTGTTTGAGTGCTGGGGAATTCAAGCTGTCCCAAGAAGGAGTGCAGTGTGTTGCCCTACACTCGGCATACACAGAGTGGCTCCGAAGGGCTATGGGCCTGGATGTGGCTTAGCGGGCCCATGGGGGCCTCGGGGTACTCAGTGTTCTTGCAGGAAATAGGGTGCCCACGTGAGGCTCCTAGATGTCCTGCAAAGCATACTGACATTAAAATAATGCAGAGCAGGGGCTTCCCTTGTGGTGCAATGTTTGGGAATCCACCTGCCGATGCAGCGGATATGGGTTCGAGCCCAGGTCCACCAAGATCTCACATGCTGCGGAGTACTTAAGCCCGTGAACCACAACGACTGAGCCTTCGCTCTAGAGCCCGGGAGCCACAACGACTGAGCCCGCATGCCAGAACTAATGAAGTCCACGTGCCTAGAGCCTGTGTTCCACAAAAAGAGGAGTCACCGCAATGAGAAGCCCGCGCACCGCAACGAAGAGTAGCCCCCGCTCGCTGCAACTAGAGAAAGCTCACATGCAGCAACGACGACCCAACACAGTAAAAAAAAAATGATATATTAAATAAATAAATAAATAGATAGATAGATAAACAAATAAATAAATAAATAAACTAATGCAGAGCAGTGGCTACGGCCTCCTGAAAACTGCTGCACGCCTCCGCTTCTGCACGGCAATTCAGGGCCTTAACTTGAGGCAAGTGCTCAGGCTTAGTGTCCCGTTAGCGCCACAGCATGGTAGGATGCTGACTTTCTCCTCGAGCAGAGTGACTTCAGGTACGAGTCCCTCGAAGAATTCTACGCCGGGTGTTTTCTCATGGCAGCTCAGACGGGGGCTGTGACAAACACTTCCAGGGCACGTCGCACTGGCTAGAAATGTGGTCCTGAGGCTGTTCCAGTGTTCTGGAAATGTAGCTCTCCTTAAGGAACGTGCAGTGTGTTGCCCATCACTCGGCATACACAGAGGGCCTCCGAGGGACCGATCTCTGGGCCTCGATGTTGCTCAGCAGGCCCACAGGAGTCTGGAGGTACTCAGGGTTCTTGGAGGGAAAATGATGCACACCCGAGGGGACTACGAGTCCTGAAAAGGGGACTTCTTTTAAAATAAAGCAGAACAGGGGCTTCCCTGGTGGCGCAGTGGTTGAGAATATGCCTGCCAATGCAGGGGACACGGGTTCGAGCCCTGGTCTGAGAGGATCACACATGCCGCGGAGAAACTGGGCCCGTGGGCCACAATGACTGAACCTGCGCGTCTGGAGCCTGTGCTCCGCAACAAGAGAGGCCGCGATAGTGAGAGGCCCGCGCACCGCGATGAAGAGTGGCCCCATTTGCCGCAACTGGAGAGAGCCCTAGCACAGAAACGAAGAGCCAACATAGCGATCAATCAATCAAAAGATAAATCTTAAAAAAAAATAAAATAAAATAAAATCAAGCAGAACAGCGACTAAGACCTCATGGAAACAGCTGCATGCCTCCCTTTCTGCGCGGCTACTCAGGGCCGTACCTCGAGGCCAGTACTCACGTTGAGTTTCCCTTTAGCTCTAGAGCGTGGCAGGATGAGCTCCACCCCGGCCATCGAAGCAGCCGGCTTAGCTAGAGAAAACTCATTTTCTACCCAGAGCCATGCCTACAGTGGCTAGTGGCCTGTCAACAGCAGTCAATTTCAAGTAGCTTCAAGGCAGCATGAATGCAGCTTTCAAAATGGCAAAGCAAGGCTAGTTCCATCAGGCCCCCATTTCCAAGGGCACACGCAGCATATATCCCGGTGCTTTCTAAGAAGTCCAAAGAGACCCAGGTTACCCAGTGGTTCTTTCCCTGAATCGACTCCTCGAAGCAGGGTGTTCTGCAAATAGCGAACTGCCTCAACGAAGGAACGCCCCAGCTAGGCCTCCGGGCCTGTGGCTCTTCAAATGCCTGAAGTGTTACCCGAGGAACTGGGCTTTAGTTGCAGTCGGAACGCAAGCCGACTTTCTCTTGGAGGTAGGGAGACTTCAGGCAGAGACTCCCAGATGGAATACGAAGCCGATGGTTTTTCTCAGTGCAGCTCAGACTTGGGCAATGAGCCAGACTTGCACGGCACGTTGGACCTGCTAGAACGGTGTTCGTGGACCTGTTCGAGTGCTGGGGAATTCAAGCTGTCCCAAGAAGGAGTGCAGTGTGTTGCCCTACACTCGGCATACAAAGAGTGGCTCCGAAGGGCTATGGGCCTGGATGTGGCTTAGCGGGCCCATGGGGGCCTCGGGGTACTCAGTGTTCTTGCAGGAAATAGGGTGCCCACGCGAGGCTCCTAGATGTCCTGCAAAGCGTACTGACATTAAAATAATGCAGAGGAGGGGCTTCCCTTGTGGTGCAATGTTTGGGAATCCACCTGCCGATGCAGAGGATATGGGTTCGAGCCCTGGTCCACCAAGATCTCACATGCTGCGGAGTACTTAAGCCCGTGAACCGCAACGACTGAGCCTGCGTTCTAGAGCCCGGGAGCCACAACGACTGAGCCTGCATGCCAGAACTAATGAAGTGCACGTGCCTAGAGCCTGTGCTCCACAACAAGAGGAGTCACCGCAATTAGAAGCCCGCGCACCGCAACGAAGAGTAGCCCCCGCTCGCTGCAACTAGAGAAAGCTCACATGCAGCAACGACGACCCAACACAGTAAAAAAAAAATGATATATTAAATAACTAAATAAATAAATAGATAGATAAACAAATAAATAAATAAATAAACTAATGCAGAGCAGTGGCTACGGCCTCCTGAAAACTGCTGCACGCCTCCGCTTCTGCACGGCAATTCAGGGCCTTACCTTGAGGCAAGTGCTCACGCTGAGTGTCCCGTTAGCGCCACAGCATGGTAGGATGCTGACTTTCTCCTCGAGCAGAGTGACTTCAGGTACGAGGCCCTCGAAGAATTCTACGAAGAGTGTTTTCTCATGGCAGCTCAGACGGGGGCCGTGACGAACACTTCCAGGGCACGTCGCACTGGCTAGAAATGTGGTCCTGGGGCTGTTCCAGTGCTCTGGAAATGTAGCTCTCCTTACGGAACAGGCAGTGTGTTGCCCATCACTCGGCATACACAGCGAGCGTCCGAGAGACCGACCTTTGGGCCTCGATGTTGCTCAGCAGGCGCTCAGGAGTCTGGAGGTACTCAGGATTCTTGAAGGGAAAATGATGCACACCCGAGGGGCCTACGAGTCCTGAAAAGGGTACTTCCTATAAAATAATGCAGAACAGGGGCTTCCCTGGTGACGCAGTGGTTGAGAATATGCCTGCCAATGCAGGGGACACGGGTTCGAGCCCTGGTCTGAGAGGATCACACATACCGCGGAGAAACTGGGCCCGTGGGCCACAATGACTGAACCTGCGCGTCTGGAGCCTGTGCTCCACAACAAGAGAGGCCGCGATAGTGAGAGGCCCGCGCACCGCGATGAAGAGTGGCCCCATTTGCCGCAACTGGAGAGAGCCCTAGCACAGAAATGAAGACCCAACATAGCGATCAATCAATCAAAAAATAAAACTTAAAAAAAAATAAAAAATAAAAAAATAAAATAAAATCAAGCAGAACAGCGACTAAGACCTCATGGAAACAGCTGCATGCCTCCCTTTCTGCGCGGCTACTCAGGGCCGTACCTCGAGGCCAGTACTCACGTTGAGTTTCCCTTTAGCTCTAGAGCGTGGCAGGATGAGCTCCACCCCGCCCATCGAAGCAGCCAGCATAGCTAGAGAAAACTCATTTTCTACCCAGAGCCATGCCTACAGTGGCTAGTGGCCTGTCAACAGCAGTCAATTTCAAGTAGCTTCAAGGCGGCATGAATGGAGCTTTCAAAATGGGAAAGCAAGGCTAGTTCCATCAGGCCCCCATTTCCAAGGGCACACGCAGCATATATCCCGGTGCTTTCTAAGAAGTCCAAAGAGACACAGGTTACCCAGTGCTTCCTTCCTTGAATCAACTCCTCGAAGCAGGGTGTTCTGCAAATAGCGAACTGCCTCAACCAAGGAACGCCCCAGCTAGGCCTCCGGGCCCGTAGCTCTTCAAAAGCCTGAAATGTTACCCGAGGAACTGGGCTTTAGTTGCACTCGGAACGCAAGCCGACTTTCTCTTGGAGGCAGGGTGACTTCAGGCAGGGACTCCCAGATGGAATACGAAGCCGAGGGTTTTTCTCAGTGCAGCTCAGACTTGGGCAATGAGCCAGACTTGCACGGCACGTTGGACCTGCTAGAACGGTGTTCATGGACCTGTTCGAGTGCTGGGGAACTCAAACTCTCCCAAGAAGGAGTGCAGTGTGTTGCCCTACACTCGGTATACAAAGAGTGGCTCCGAAGGGCTATGGGCCTGGATGTGGCTTAGCGGGCCCATGGGGGCCTCGGGGTACTCTGTGTTCTTGCAGGAAATAGGGTGCCCACGCGAGGCTCCTAGATGTCCTGCAAAGCGTACTGACATTAAAATAATGCAGAGCAGGGGCTTCCCTTGTGGTGCAATGTTTGGGAATCCACCTGCCAATGCAGCGGATATGGGTTCGAGACCTGGTCCACCAAGATCTCACATGCTGCGGAGTACTTAAGCCCGTGAACCACAACGACTGAGCCTTCGCTCTAGAGCCCGGGAGCCACAACGACTGAGCCCGCATGCCAGAACTAATGAAGTCCACGCCCCTAGAACCTGTACTCCACAACAAGAGGAGTCACCGCAATGAGAAGCCCGCGCACCGCAACGAACAGTAGCCCCCGCTCGCTGCAACTAGAGAAAGCTCACATGCAGCAACGACGACCCAACACAGTAAAAAAAAAAATGATATATTAAATAAATAAATAAATAGATAGATAAACAAATAAATAAATAAATAAACTAATGCAGAGCAGTGGCTACGGCCTCCTGAAAACTGCTGCACGCCTCCGCTTCTGCACGGCAATTCAGGGCCTTAACTTGACGCAAGTGCTCAGGCTTAGTGTCCCATTAGCGCCACAGCATGGTAGGATGCTGACTTTCTCCTCGAGCAGAGTGACTTCAGGTACGAGGCCCTCGAAGAATTCTACGCAGGGTGTTTTCTCATGGCAGCTCAGACGGGGGCTGTGACGAACACTTCCAGGGCACGTCGCACTGGCTAGAAATGTGGTCCTGAGGCTGTTCCAGTGCTCTGGAAATGTAGCTGTCCTTAAGGAACGTGCAGTGTGTTGCCCATCACTCAGCATACACAGAGGGCCTCCGAGGGACCGACCTTTGGGCCTCGATGTTGCTCAGCAGGCCCACAGGAGTCTGGAGGTACTCAGGGTTCTTGGAGGGAAAATGATGCACACCCGAGGGGCCTACGAGTCCTGAAAAGGGTACTGCTTCTAAAATAAAGCAGAACAGGGGCTTCCCTGGTGGCGCAGTGGTTGAGAATATGCCTGCCAATGCAGGGGACACGGGTTCGAGCCCTGATCTGAGAGGATCACACATGCCGCGGAGAAACTGGGCCCGTGGGCCACAATGACTGAACCTGCGCATCTGGAGCCTGTGCTCCGCAACAAGAGAGGCCGCGATAGTGAGAGGCCCGGGCACCGCGATGAAGAGTGGCCCCATTTGCCGCAACTGGAGACAGCCCTAGCACAGAAAGGAAGAGCCAACATAGCGATCAATCAATCAAAAGATAAATCTTAAAAAAAAATTAAAAAAAATAAAATAAAATAAAATCAAGCAGAACAGCGACTAAGACCTCATGGAAACAGCTGCATGCCTCCCTTTCTGCGCGGCTACTCAGGGCCGTACCTCGAGGCCAGTACTCACGTTGAGTTTCCCTTTAGCTCTAGAGCGTGGCAGGATGAGCTCCACCCCGGCCATCGAAGCAGCCGACTTAGCTAGAGAAAACTCATTTTCTACCCAGAGCCATGCCTACAGTAGCTAGTGGCCTGTCAACAGCAGTCAATTTCAAGTAGCTTCAAGGCAGCATGAATGGAGCTTTCAAAATGGCAAAGCAAGGCTAGTTCCATCAGGCCCCCATTTCCAAGGGCACACGCAGCATATATCCCGGTGCTTTCTAAGAAGTCCAAAGAGATACAGGTTACCTAGTGGTTCCTTCCCTGAATCAACTCCTCGAAGCAGGGTGTTCTGCAAATAGCGAACTGCCTCAACGAAGGAGCGCCCCAGCTAGGCCTCCGGACCCGTGGCTCTTCAAAAGCCTGAAGTGTTACCCGAGGAACTGGGCTTTAGTTGCACTCGGAACGCGAGCCGTCTTTCTCTTGGAGGCAGGGTGACTTCAGGCAGGGACTCCCAGATGGAATACGAAGCCGAGGGTTTTTCTCAGTGCAGCTCAGACTTGGGCAATGAGCCAGACTTGCACGGCACGTTGGACCTGCTAGAACGGTGTTCGTGGACCTGTTCGAGTGCTGGGGAACTCAAGCTGTCCCAAGAAGGAGTGCAGTGTGTTGCCCTACACTCGGCATACACAGAGTGGCTCCGAAGGGCTATGGGCCTGGATGTGGCTTAGCGGGCCCATGGGGGCCTCGGGGTACTCAGTGTTCTTGCAGGTAATAGGGTCCCCACGTGAGGCTCCTAGATGTCCTGCAAAGCGTACTGACATTAAAATAATGCAGAGCAGGGGCTTCCCTTGTGGTGCAATGTTTGGGAATCCACCTGCCAATGCAGCGGATATGGGTTCGAGACCTGGTCCACCAAGATCTCACATGCTGCGGAGTACTTAAGCCCGTGAACCACAACGACTGAGCCTGCGCTCTAGAGCCCGGGAGCCACAACGACTGAGCCCGCATGCCAGAACTAATGAAGTCCATGCGCCTAGAGCCTGTGCTCCACAACAAGAGGAGTCACCGCAATGAGAAGCCCACGCACCGCAACGAAGAGTAGCCCCCGCTCGCTGCAACTAGAGAAAGCTCACATGCAGCAACGACGACCCAACACAGTAAAAAAAAAAATGATATATTAAATAAATAAATAAATAGATAGATAAACAAATAAATAAATAAATAAACTAATGCAGAGCAGTGGCTACGGCCTCCTGAAAACTGCTGCATGCCTCCGCTTCTGCACGGCAATTCAGGGCCTTACTTTGAGGCAAGTGCTCAGGCTTAGTGTCCCTTTAGGGCCACAGCATGGTAGGATGCTGATTTTCTCCTCGAGCAGAGTGACTTCATGTACGAGGCCCTCGAAGAATTCTACGCAGGGTGTTTTCTCATGGCAGCTCAGACGGGGGCTGTGACGAACACTTCCAGGGCACGTCGCACTGGCTAGAAATGTGGTCCTGAGGCTGTTCCAGTGCTCTGGAAATGTAGCTGTCCTTAAGGAACGTGCAGTGTGTTGCCCATCACTCGGCATACCCAGAGGGCCTCCGAGGGACCGACCTTTGGGCCTCGATGTTGCTCAGCAGGCCCACAGGAGTCTGGAGGTACTCAGGGTTCTTGGAGGGAAAATGATGCACACCCGAGGGGCCTACGAGTCCTGAAAAGGGTACTTCTTTTAAAATAAAGCAGAACAGGGGCTTCCCTGGTGGCGCAGTGGTTGAGAATATGCCTGCCAATGCAGGGGACACGGGTTCGAGCCCTGGTCTGAGAGGATCACACATGCCACGGAGAAACTGGGCCCGTGGGCCACAATGACTGAACCTGCGCGTCTGGAGCCTGTGCTCCGCAACAAGAGAAGCCGCGATAGTGAGAGGCCCGCGCACCGCGATGAAGAGTGGCCCGTTTCCCGCAACTGGAGAGAGCCCTAGCACAGAAACGAAGACCCAACATAGCGATCAATCAATCAAAAGATAAATCTTAAAAAAAAATTAAAAAAAATAAAATAAAATAAAATCAAGCAGAACAGCGACTAAGACCTCATGGAAACAGCTGCATGCCTCCCTTTCTGCGTGGCTACTCAGGGCCGTACCTCGAGGCCAGTACTCACGTTGAGTTTCCCTTTAGCTCTAGAGCGTGGCAGGATGAGCTCCACCCCGGCCATCGAAGCAGCCGGCTTAGCTAGAGAAAACTCATTTTCTACCCAGAGCCATGCCTACAGTGGCTAGTGGCCTGTCAACAGCAGTCAATTTCAAGTAGCTTCAAGGCAGCATGAATGGAGCTTTCAAAATGGGAAAGCAAGGCTAGTTCCATCAGGCCCCCATTTCCAAGGGCACACGCAGCATATATCCCGGTGCTTTCTAAGAAGTCCAAAGAGACACAGGTTACCCAGTGGTTCCTTCCCTGAATCAACTCCTCGAAGCAGGGTGTTCTGCAAATAGCGAACTGCCTCAACGAAGGAACGCCCCAGCTAGGCCTCCGGGCCCGTGGCTCTTCAAAAGCCTGAAGTGTTACCCGAGGAACTGGGCTTTAGTTGCAGTCGGAACGCAAGCCGACTTTCTCTTGGAGGCAGGGAAACTTCAGGCAGAGCCTCCCAGATGGAATACGAAGCCGAGGGTTTTTCTCAGTGCAGCTCAGACTTGGGCAATGAGCCAGACTTGCACGGCACGTTGGACCTGCTAGAACGGTGTTCGTGGACCTGTTTGAGTGCTGGGGAATTCAAGCTGTCCCAAGAAGGAGTGCAGTGTGTTGCCCTACACTCGGCATACACAGAGTGGCTCCGAAGGGCTATGGGCCTGGATGTGGCTTAGCGGGCCCATGGGGGCCTCGGGGTACTCAGTGTTCTTGCAGGAAATAGGGTGCCCACACGAGGCTCCTAGATGTCCTGCAAAGCGTACTGACATTAAAATAATGCAGAGCAGGGGCTTCCCTTGTGGTGCAATGTTTGGGAATCCACCTGCCGATGCAGCGGATATGGGTTCGAGCCCTGGTCCACCAAGATCTCACATGCTGCGGAGTACTTAAGCCCGTGAACCACAACGACTGAGCCTTCGCTCTAGAGCCCGGGAGCCACAACGACTGAGCCCGCATGCCAGAACTAATGAAGTCCACGCCCCTAGAGCCTGTGCTCCACAACAAGAGGAGTCACCGCAATGAGAAGCCCGCGCACCGCAACAAAGAGTAGCCCCCGCTGGCTGCAACTAGAGAAAGCTCACATGCAGCAACGACGACCCAACACAGTAAAAAAAAAAATGATATATTAAATAAATAAATAAATAGATAGATAAAGAAATAAATAAATAAATAAACTAATGCAGAGCAGTGGCTACGGCCTCCTGAAAACTGCTGCAGGCCTCCGCTTCTGCACGGCAATTCAGGGCCTTACCTTGAGGCAAGTGCTCAGGCTTAGTGTCCCGTTAGCGCCACAGCATGGTAGGATTCTCACTTTCTCCTCGAGCAGAGTGACTTCAGGTACGAGGCCCTCGAAAAATTCTACGCAGGGTGTTTTCTCATGGCAGCTCAGACGGGGGCTGTGACGAACACTTCCAGGGCACGTCGCACTGGCTAGAAATATGGTCCTGAGGCTGTTCCAGTGCTCTGGAAATGTAGCTGTCCTTAAGGAACGTGCAGTGTGTTGCCCATCACTCGGCATACACAGAGGGCCTCCGAGGGACCGACCTTTGGGCCTCGATGTTGCTCAGCAGGCCCACAGGAGTCTAGAGGTACTCAGGGTTCTTGGAGGGAAAATGATGCACACCCGAGGGGCCTACGAGTCCTGAAAAGGGTACTTCTTTTAAAATAAAGCAGAACAGGGGCTTCCCTGGTGGCGCAGTGGTTGAGAATATGCCTGCCAATGCAGGGGACACGGGTTCGAGCCCTGGTCTGAGAGGATCACACATGCCGCGGAGAAACTGGGCCCGTGGGCCACAATGACTGAACCTGCGCATCTGGAGCCTGTGTTCCGCAACAAGAGAGGCCGCGATAGTGAGAGTCCCGGGCACGGCGATGAAGAGTGGCCCCATTTGCCGCAACTGGAGAGAGCCCTAGCACAGAAACGAAGACCCAACATAGCGATCAATCAATCAAAAAATAAATCTTAAAAAAAAATTAAAAAAAATAAAATAAAATAAAATCAAGCAGAACAGCGACTAAGACCTCATGGAAACAGCTTCATGCCTCCCTTTCTGCGCGGCTACTCAGGGACTTACCTCGAGGCCAGTACTCACGTTGAGTTTCCCTTTAGCTCTAGAGCGTGGCAGGATGAGCTCCACCCCGGCCATCGAAGCAGCCTGCTTAGCTAGAGAAAACTCATTTTCTACCCAGAGCCATGCCTACAGTGGCTAGTGGCCTGTCAACAGCAGTCAATTTCAAGTAGCTTCAAGGCAGCATGAATGGAGCTTTCAAAATGGCAAAGCAAGGCTAGTTCCATCAGGCCCCCATTTCCAAGGGCACACGCAGCATATATCCCGGTGCTTTCTAAGAAGTCCAAAGAGACACAGGTTACCCAGTGGTTCCTTCCCTGAATCAACTCCTCGAAGCAGGGTGTTCTGCAAATAGCGAACTGCCTCAACGAAGGAACGCCCCAGCTAGGCCTCCGGGCCCGTGGCTCTTCAAAAGCCTGAAGTGTTACCCGAGGAACTGGGCTTTAGTTGCACTCGGAACGCAAGCCGACTTTCTCTTGGAGGCAGGGTGACTTCAGGCAGGGACTCCCAGATGGAATACGAAGCCGAGGGTTTTTCTCAGTGCAGCTCAGACTTGGGCAATGAGCCAGACTTGCACGGCACGTTGGACCTGCTAGAAAGGTGTTCGTGGACCTGTTCGAGTGCTGGGGAATTCAAGCTGTCCCAAGAAGGAGTGCAGTGTGTTGCCCTACACTCGGCATACACAGAGTGGCTCCGAAGGGCTATGGACCTGGATGTGGCTTAGCGGGCCCATGGGGGCCTCGGGGTACTCAGTGTTCTTGCAGGAAATAGGGTGCCCATGCGAGGCTCCTAGATGTCCTGCAAAGCATACTGACATTAAAATAATGCAGAGCAGGGGCTTCCCTTGTGGTGCAATGTTTGGGAATCCACCTGCCGATGCAGCGGACATGGGTTCGAGCCCTGGTCCACCAAGATCTCACATGCTGCGGAGCACTTAAGCCCGTGAACCACAACGACTGAGCCTGCGCTCTAGAGCCCGGGAGCCACAACGACTGAGCCCGCATGCCAGAACTAATGAAATCCACGTGCCTAGAGCCTGTGCTCCACAACAAGCGGTGTCACCGCAATGAGAAGCCCGCGCACCGCAACGAAGAGTAGACCCCGCTCGCTGCAACTAGAGAAAGCTCACATGCAGCAACAACGACCCAACACAGTAAAAAAAAAAATGATATATTAAATAAATAAATAAATAGATAGATAGATAAACAAATAAATAAATAAATAAACTAATGCAGAGCAGTGGCTACGGCCTCCTGAAAACTGCTGCACGCCTCCGCTTCTGAACGGCAATTCAGGGCCTTACCTTGAGGCAAGTGCTCACGCTGAGTGTCCCGTTAGCGCCACAGCATGGTAGGATGCTGACTTTCTCCTCGAGCAGAGTGACTTCAGGTACGAGGCCCTCGAAGAATTCTACACAGAGTGTTTTCTCATGGCTGCTCAGACGGGGGCCGTGACGAACACTTCCAGGGCACGTCGCACTGGCTAGAAATGTGGTCCTGAGGCTGTTCCAGTGCTCTGGAAATGTAGCTGTCCTTAAGGAACGTGCAGTGTGTTGCCCATCACTCGGCATACACAGAGGGCCTCCGAGGGACCGACCTTTGGGCCTCGATGTTGCTCAGCAGCCCCACAGGAGTCTGCAGGTACTCAGGGTTCTTGGAGGGAAAATGATGCACACCCGAGGGGCCTACGAGTCCTGAAAAGGGTACTTCTTTTAAAATAAAGCAGAACAGGGGCTTCCCTGGTGGCGCAGTGGTTGAGAATATGCCTGCCAATGCAGGGGACACGGGTTCGAGCCCTGGTCTGAGAGGATCACACATGCAGCGGAGAAACTGGGCCCGTGGGCCACAATGACTGAACGTGCGCATCTGGAGCCTGTGCTCCGCAACAAGAGAGGCCGCGATAGTGAGAGTCCCGGGCACGGCGATGAAGAGTGGCCCCATTTGCCGCAACTGGAGAGAGCCCTAGCACAGAAACGAAGACCCAACATAGCGATCAATCAATCAAAAAACAAATCTTAAAAAAAAATTAAAAAAAATAAAATAAAATAAAATCAAGCAGAACAGCGACTAAGACCTCATAGAAACAGCGGCATGCCTCCCTTTCTGCGCGGCTACTCAGGGACTTACCTCGAGGCCAGTACTCACGTTGAGTTTCCCTTTAGCTCTAGAGCGTGGCAGGATGAGCTCCACCCCGGCCATCGAAGCAGCCGGCTTAGCTAGAGAAAACTCATTTTCTACCCAGAGCCATGCCTACAGTGGCTAGTGGCCTGTCAACAGCAGTCAATTTCAAGTAGCTTCAAGGCAGCATGAATGGAGCTTTCAAAATGGCAAAGCAAGGCTAGTTCCATCAGGCCCCCATTTCCAAGGGCACACGCAGCATATATCCCGGTGCTTTCTAAGAAGTCCAAAGAGACACAGGTTACCCAGTGGTTCCTTCCCTGAATCAACTCCTCGAAGCAGGGTGTTCTGCAAATAGCGAACTGCCTCAACGAAGGAACGCCCCAGCTAGGCCTCCGGGCCCGTGGCTCTTCAAAAGCCTGAAGTGTTACCCGAGGAACTGGGCTTTAGTTGCAGTCGGAACGCAAGCCGACTTTCTCTTGGAGGCAGGGTGACTTCAGGCAGGGACTCCCAGATGGAATATGAAGCCGAGGGTTTTTCTCAGTGCAGCTCAGACTTGGGCAATGAGCCAGACTTGCATGGCACGTTGGACCTGCTAGAACGGTGTTCGTGGACCTGTTCGAGTGCTGGGGAATTCAAGCTGTCCCAAGAAGGAGTGCAGTGTGTTGCCCTACACTCGGCATACACAGAGTGGCTCCGAAGGGCTATGGGCCTGGATGTGGCTTAGCGGATCCATGGGGGCCTCGGGGTACTCAGTGTTCTTGCAGGAAATAGGGTGCCCATGCGAGGCTCCTAGATGTCCTGCAAAGCATACTGACATTAAAATAATGCAGAGCAGGGGCTTCCCTTGTGGTGCAATGTTTGGGAATCCACCTGCCGATGCAGCGGACATGGGTTCGAGCCCTGTTCCACCAAGATCTCACATGCTGCGGAGCACTTAAGCCCGTGAACCACAACGACTGAGCCTGCGCTCTAGAGCCCGGGAGCCACAACGACTGAGCCCGCATGCCAGAACTAATGAAATCCACGTGCCTAGAGCCTGTGCTCCACAACAAGAGGAGTCACCGCAATGAGAAGCCCGCGCACCGCAACGAAGAATAGCCCCCGATCGCTGCAACTAGAGAAAGCTCACATGCAGCAACGACGACCCAACACAGTAAAAAAAAAAAAATGATATATTAAATAAATATATAAATAGATAGATAGATAAACAAATAAATAAATAAATAAACTAATGCAGAGCAGTGGCTACGGCCTCCTGAAAACTGCTGCACGCCTCCGCTTCTGAACGGCAATTCAGGGCCTTACCTTGAGGCAAGTGCTCACGCTGAGTGTCCCGTTAGCGCCACAGCATGGTAGGATGCTGACTTTCTCCTCGAGCAGAGTGACTTCAGGTACGAGGCCCTCAAAGAATTCTACACAGAGTGTTTTCTCATGTCAGCTCAGACGGGGGCCGTGACGAACACTTCCAGGGCACGTCCCACTGGCTAGAAATGTGGTCCTGAGGTTGTTCCACTGCTCTGGAAATGTAGCTGTCCTTAAGGAACGTGCAGTGTGTTGCGCATCACTCGGCATACACAGAGGGCCTCCGAGGGACCGACCTTTGGCCTCGATGTTGCTCAGCAGCCCCACAGGTGTCTGGAGGTACTCAGGGTGCTTGGAGGGAAAATTAGGCACACCCGAGGGGCCTACGAGTCCTGAAAAGGGTACTTCCTTTAAAATAAAGCAGAACAGGGGCTTCCCTGGTGGCGCAGTGGTTGAGAATATGCCTGCCAATGCAGGGAACACGGGTTCGAGCACTGGTCTGAGAGGATCACACATGCCGCGGAGAAACTAGGCCCGTGGGCCACAACGACTGAACCTGCGCGTCTGGAGCCTGTGCTCCGCAACAAGAGAGTCCGCGATAGTGAGAGGCCCGCGCACCGCGATGAAGAGTGGCCCCATTTGCCGCAACTGGAGAGAGCTCTAGCACAGAAACGAAGACCCAACATAGCGATCAATCAATCAAAAAATAAATCTTAAAAAAAAATAAAAAATAAAATCAAGCAGAACAGCGACTAAGAACTCCTGGAAACAGCTGCATGCCTCCCTTTCTGCGCCACTACTCAGGGTCTTACCTCGAGGCCAGTACTCACGTTGAGTTTCCCTTTAGCTCTAGAGTGTGGCAGGATGAGCTCCACCCCGGCGATCGAAGCAGCCTGCTTAGCTAGAGAAAACTCATTTTCTACCGAGAGCCATGCCTACAGTGGCTAGGGGCCTGTCAACAGCAGTCAATTTCAAGTAGCTTCAAGGCAGCATGAATGGAGCTTTCAAAATGGGAAAGCAAGGCTAGTTCCATCAGGCCCCCATTTCCAAGGGCACACGCAGCATATATCCCGGTGCTTTCTAAGAAGTCCAAAGAGACACAGGTTACCCAGTGTTTCCTTCCCTGAATCAACTCCTCGAAGCAGGGTGTTCTGCAAATAGCGAACTGCCTCAACGAAGGAACGCCCCAGCTAGGCCTCCGGGCCCGTGACTCTTCAAAAGCCTGAAGTGTTAGCCGAGGAACTGGGCTTTAGTTGGAGTCGGAATGCAAGCCGACTTTCTCTTGGAGGCAGGGTGACTGCAGGCAGGTACTCCCAGATGGAATACGAAGCCGAGGATTTTTCTCAGTGCAGCTCAGATTTGGGCAATGAGCCAGACTTGCACGGCACGTTAGACCTACTAGAACGGTGTCCGTGGACCTGTTCAAGTGCTGGGGAAATCAAGCTGTCCCAAGAAGGTGTGCAGTGTGTTGCCCCACACTCGGCATACACAGAGTGGCTCCGAAGGGCTCTGGGCCTGGATGTGGCTTAGCGGGCCCATGGGGGCCTGGGGGTACACAGTGTTCTTGCAGGAAATAGGGTGCCCACGCGAGGCTCCTAGATGTCCTGCAAAGCGTACTGACATTAAAATAATGCAGAGCAGGGGCTTCCCTTGTGGTGCAATGTTTGGCAATCCACCTGCCGATGAAGGGGACATGGGTTCCAGCCATGGTTCACCAAGATCTCACATGCTGCGGAGCAACTAAGCCCGTGCACCACAACGACTGAGCCTGCGCTCTAGAGCCCGGCAGCCACAACGACTGAGCCCGCATGCCACAACTACTGAAGTCCACCTGCTTAGAGCCTGAGCTCCACAACAAGAGGAGTCACCGCAATGAGAAGCCCGCGCACCGCAACGAAGAGTAGCCCCCGCTCGCTGCAACTAGAGAAAGCTCACATGCAGCAACGAGGACCCAGCACAGTCAAAAAAAATGATAAATTAAATAAATAAATAAATAGATAGATAGACAGATAGATAAACAAATAAATAATTAAATAAACTACTGTAGAGCAGTGTCTACGGCTTCCTGAAAACTGCTGCACGCCTCCGCTTCTGCACGGCAATTCAGGGCCTTACCTTGAGGCAAGTGCTCACGCTGAGTGTCCCGTTAGCACCACAGCATGTTAGGATGCTGACTTTCTCCTCGAGCAGAGTGACCTCAGGTACGAGACCCTCGAAGAATTCTACGCAGAGTGTTTTCTCATGACAGCTCACACGGGGGCCGTGACGAACACTTCCAGGGCCCGTCGCACTGGCTGGAAATGTGGTCCTGGGGTGTTCCAGTGCTCTGGAAATGTAGCTGTCCTTAAGGAACGTGCAGTGTGTTGCCCATCACTCGGCATACAGAGAGGGCCTCCGAGGGACCGACCTTTGGGCCTCGATGTTGCTCAGCAGGTCCACAGGAGTCTGGAGGTACTCAGGGATCTTGGAGGGAAAATGATGCACACCCCAGGGGCCTACGAGTCCTGAAAAGGGTACTTCCTTTAAAATAAAGCAGAACAGGGGCTTCCCTGGTGGCGCAGTGGTTGAGAATATGCCTGCCAATGCAGGGGACACGGGTTCGAGCCCTGGTCTGAGAGGATCACACATGCCGCGGAGATACTGGGCCCGTGGGCCACAACGACTGACCCTGCGCGTCTGGAGCCTGTGCTCCGCAACAAGAGAGGCCGCGATAGTGAGAGGCCCGTGCACCGCGATGAAGAGTGGCCCCATTTGCCGCAACTGGAGAGAGCCCTAGCACAGAAACGAAGACCCAACATAGCGATCAATCAATCAAAAAATAAGTCTTAAAAAAACATAAAAAATAAAAAAAATAAAATAAAATCAAGCAGAACAGCGACTAAGACCTCCTGGAAACAGCTGCATGCCTCCCTTTCTGCGCGGCTACTCAGGGTCTTACCTCGAGGCCAGTACTCACGTTGAGTTTCCCTTTAGCTCTAGAGCGTGGCAGGATGAGCTGCACCCCGGCCATCGAAGCAGCCGGCTTAGCTAGAGAAAACTCATTTTCTACCGAAAGCCATGCCTACAGTGGCTAGTGGCCTGTCAACAGCAGTCAATTTCAAGTAGCTTCAAGGCAGCATGAATGGAGCTTTCAAAATGGGAAAGCAAGGCTAGTTCCATCAGGCCCCCATTTGCAAGGGCACACGCAGCATATATCCCGGTGCTTTCTAAGAAGTCCAAAGAGACACAGGTTACCCAGTGGTTCCTTCCCTGAATCAACTCCTCGAAGCAGGGTGTTCTGCAAATAGCGAACTGCCTCAACGAAGGATCGCCCCAGCTAGTCCTCCGGGCCCGTGGCTCTTCAAAAGCCTGAAGTGTTAGCCGAGGAACTGGGCTTTAGTTGCAGTCGGAACGCAAGCCGACTTTCTCTTGGAGGCAGGGTGACTTCAGGCAGGGACTCCCAGATGGAATACGAAGCCGAGGGTTTTTCTCAGTGCAGCTCTGACTTGGGCAATGAGCCAGACTTCCACGGCACGTTGGACCTGCTAGAACGGTGTTCGTGGACCTGTGGTAGTGCTGGGGAAATCAAGCTGTCCCAGGAAAGAGTGCAGTGTGTTGCCCTACACTCGGCATACACAGAGTGGGTCCGGAGGGCTACGGGCCTGGATGTGGCTTAGCGGGCCCATGGGCGCTTGGAGGTACTCAGTGTTCTTGCAGGGAATAGGGTACTCACGCGAGGCTCCTAGATGTCCTGCAAAGCGTACTGACATTAAAATAATGCAGAGCAGGGGCTTCTCTTGTGGAACAATGTTTGGGAATCCACCTGCCGATGCACCGGACATAGGTTCGAGCCGTTCTTCACCAAGATCTCACATGCTGCGGAGCAACTAAGCCCGTGCACCACAACGACTGAGCCTGCGCTCTAGAGCCCGGCAGCCATAACGACTGAGCCCGCATGGCAAAACTACTGAAGTCCACGTGCTTAGAGCCTGTGCTCCACAACAAGAGGAGTCACCGCAATGAGAAGCCCGCGCACAACAACGAAGAGTGGCCCCTGCTCACTGCAACTAGGGAAAGCTCACATACAGCAATGAGGATCCAACACAGTAAAAAAAAATGATAAATTAAATAAATAAATAAATAGATAGACCGATAGATAAACAAATAAATAAATAAATAAACTAATGCAGAGCAGTGGCTACGGCCTCCTGAAAACTGTTTCACGCCTCCACTTCTGCACGGCAATTCACGGCCTTACCTCGAGACAAGTGCTCACGCTGAGTGTCCCGTTAGTGCCACAGCATGGTAGGATGCTGACTTTCTCCTCGAGCAGAGTGCCTTCAGGTACGAGGTCCTGGAAGTATTCAAAGCAGAGTGTTTTGTTATGGCAGCTCAGACGGGGGCCGTGACGAACACTTCCAGGGCACGTCGCACTGGCTAGAAATGTGGTCCTGAGGCTGTTCCAGTGCTCTGGAAATGTAGCTCTCCTTAAGGAACGTGCAGTGTGTTGTCCATCACTCAGCATACAGAGAGGGCCTCCGAGGGACCGACCTTTGGGCCTCGATGTTGCTCAGCAGGCCCACAGGAGTCTGGAGGTACTCAGGGATCTTGGAGGGAAAATGATGCACACCCGAGGGGCCTACGAGTCCTGAAAAGGGTACATCCTTTAAAATAAAGCAGAACAGGGGCTTCTCTGGTGGTGCAGTGGTTGAGAATATGCCTGCCAATGCAGGGGACACGGGTTCGAGCCCTGGTCTGGGAAGATCCCACATGCCGCGGAGCGGCTAGGCCAGTGAGCCACAATTACTTACACTGAGCGTCTGGAGCCTGTGCTCCGCAACAAGAGAGGCCGCGATAGTGAGAGGCCCGCGCACCGCGATGAAGAGTGGCCCCATTTGCCGCAACTGGAGAGAGCCCTAGCACAGAAACGAACACCCAACATAGCAATCCATCAATCAAAAAACAAATCTTAAAAAATAAATAAATATATAAATTAAATTAAATAAAATAAAGCAGAACAGCGACTAAGACCTCATGGAAACAGATGCATGCCTCCCTTTCTGCGCGGCTACTCAGGGACTTACCTCGAGGCCAGTACTCACGTTGAGTTTCCCTTTAGCTCTAGAGCGTGGCAGGATGAGCTCTACCCCGGCCATTGAAGCACCCGGCTTAGCTAGAGAAAACTCATTTTCTACCGAGAGCCATGCCTAGAGTGGCTAGTGGCCTGTCAACAGCAGTCAATTTCAAGTAGCTTCAAGGCAGCATGAATGGTGCTTTCAAAATGGGAAAGCAAGGCTAGTTCCATCAGGACCCCATTTCCACGGGCACACGCAGCATATATCCCTGTGCTTTCTAAGAAGTCCAAAGAGACACAGGTTACTCAGTGGTTCCTTCCCTGAATCAACTCCTCGAAGCAGGGTGTTCTGCAAATAGCGAACTGCCTCAACGAAGGAACGCCCCAGCTAGGCCTCCGGGCCCGTGGCTCTTTAAAAGCCTGAAGTGTTAGCCGAGGAACTGGGCTTTAATTGCAGTCGGAACGCAAGCCGACTTTCTCTTGGAGGCAGGGTGACTTCAGGCAGGGACTCCCAGATGGAATACGAAGCCGAGGGTTTTTCTCAGTGCAGCTCAAACTTGGGCAATGAGCCAGACTTGCACGGCACGTTGGACCTGCTAGAACGTTGTTCGTGGACCTGTTCGAGTGCTGGGGAAATCAAGCTGTCCCAAGAAGGAGTGCAGTGTGTTGCCCTACACTCGGCATACACAGAGTGGCTCCGAAGGGCTATGGGCCTGGATGTGGCTTAGCGGGCCCATGGGGGCCTGGGGGTACTCAGTGTTCTTGCAGGAAATAGGGTGCCCACGCGACGCTCCTAGATGTCCTGCAAAGCATACTGACATTAAAATAATGCAGAGCAGGGGCTTCCCTTGTGGTGCAATGTTTGGGAATCCACCTGCCGATGCAGGGGACATGGGTTCGAGCCCTGGTCCACCAAGATCTCACATGCTGCGGAGCACCTAAGCCCGTGAACCACAACGACTGAGCCTGCGCTCTAGAGCCCGGCAGCCACAATGACTGAGCCCGCATGCCAGAACTAATGAAGTCCACGTGCCTAGAGCCTGTGCTCCACAACAAGAGGAGTCACCGCAATGAGAAGTCCGCGAACCGCAACGAAGAGTAGCCCCCGCTCGCTTCAACTAGAGAAAGCTCACATGCAGCAACGAGGACCCAACACAGTAAAAAAAAAATGATATATTAAATAAATAAATAAATAGATAGATAGACAGATAGATAAACAAATAAATAAATAAATAAACTAATGCAGAGCAGTGGCTACAGCCTCCTGAAAACTGCTGCACGCCTCCGCTTCTGCACGGCAATTCAAGGCCTTACCTTTCGGCAAGTGCTCACGCTGAGTGTCCCGTTAGCGCCACAGCATGGTAGGATGCTGACTTTCTCCTCGAGCAGAGTGACTTCAGGTACGAGGCCTTCGAAGAATTCTACGCAGAGTGTTTTCTCATGGCAGCTCAGACGGGGGCCATGACGAAGACTTCTATGGCACGTTGGACTGTCTAGAAATGTGGTCTTGATGCTGTTCGAGTGCTCTGGAAATGTAACCCTAACTCTCTAACACTAACCCTCCCCCTCCCCTTAACCTTAAACCCTAAACCCTAAACCCTAACCCCTAATACTTAACCCTATCCCTAGCCCCATCCGTAAAACCCAAACTCTAACCCTATCCCTAAACCGAGTCCTAACGAAAGCCACGAACCTGTCCCTAACTCAGTCCCTGATACAATAGCTAAGAAAGGTTCTGATGCTAGTCCTAACTAAGGCCCTGACACTGTCCTTAACTAAGGCCCTGAAACTACTCCTAACTCAGGCCCTGGTCATGTCTTTAACTAAGACCCTAATGCTGATCCTACAAATGCCCTGATGCTGCTTCTAATTCATGCCCTGAAAATGTCCCTAGCTAATGCCCTGACGTTAGGCTTCACTCAGGCCCTGTCTCTCTCCCTAAGTCAGCCTCTGATGC
The DNA here is from genome assembly GCF_965194825.1 of Balaenoptera physalus. Classification (NCBI taxonomy): domain Eukaryota; kingdom Metazoa; phylum Chordata; class Mammalia; order Artiodactyla; family Balaenopteridae; genus Balaenoptera; species Balaenoptera physalus. The sequence goes on from NC_138890.1 coordinate 179,447,618, forward strand.
TGTCCCTACCTGAAGCCCTGACACTGGTTCTAAAGAAGGCCCTGATACTCTCAGTAACTGAGGTCTTGACCCTATCCCTAGGTTACTTCCTGACACTATCCCTACATGTTAACCTGACCCTGTCCCTAGCTAACCTCCTGCCTCTTATGCTAACTAAAGCCTTTATGCTGTGCCTAACTCAGGCCCTGAATTTAGTCCCAAGGACGTGATACTGTCTCTAACTAAGGTCTAGATGCTCGTCCTAAGTCAGTGCCTGATACTGTCCCTAACTATGGCCCTACCCCTATTCCTAACTCAGGACCTGACACTGTACCTAACAGAAGGACCTGACACTAATCCTAACTAAGACCCTAACACTGTTCCTAACAAAGGCTCTGATGCTAGTCCTACCCAAGGCCCTGACACTGTCCCTAACTAAGGCCCTGACACTCCACCTAGCTCAGGCACTGACACTGTCCCTAACAAAGGCCCTGACACTACACCTAACTCAGGCCCCGACACTGTCCCTAACTAAGGCCCTGACACTACTCCTAACTGAGGCTCTGACACGATTCCTGACATAGACTCTGATGCTGGTCCTAACTAAGGCCCTGACACTGTTCCTTACTAAGGCTCTGACACTACTCCTAACTCAGGCCGTGATACAATATATAACAAAGGCTATGATGCTAGTTCTAACTATGGCCCTGACACTGTCATAACTAAGGCCTTGACACTACACCTAACTCAGGCCCTGACACTGGCCCTAACTAAGGCCCTGACACTACTCCTATCCCAGGCACTGACAGGATACCTAACGAAGGCTCTGATGCTAGGTGTAACTAAGGCCCTGACACTGTTCCGAACTAAGTTCTTGACATTACTCCTAACTCAGGCCCTGACATGATACCTAACAAAGGCTCTGATGCATTGGACATGTGCTTTTAGCAGTAGACCTAAAGCAAACAGTGATACATCATGAGTAATTACATTCTGATAACTTCACTAGGTAATTTTCCTTTCCTCTTAAACATCAGGGCAAAATGAAGCCAACACAGTAACTTTCATAAATACACACTTCAGTACAGAGGTGTCATTTACCCAATTGCTCCAAGTCCTAAGTAGCTTCAGGTGAAGGACTTCCCTGTGTCTGGGAAACACAGATCAAAGCCAGTAACAAAAAAACAAAAACATTATAACCATATTCACCAGTTCACTCAGTAACCAATCCTTTTGTTAACTTTTTATGAAGCCATCCGATTCTCCATTAAGATTTTTCATTTCTTACCCAGTTTGGCATTATGATATGAAATTTATCAGAGACCTGTGCTTGCCAAAAGGTCCTTCACATAGATCTTCTTGAAGATGGAGCAGTTTTGCAAAGTGTTAGAGCACAACAGTAACTATCTATAAATCACATAAAGACTTAAAAGGTCATGGTTAAACATTTGATCACAATGTAAATGACAAAAGAAACCATTATTGCTGTGACGTACAACATTTAAAAATAACTAGAATTATGACTGATCAAATTTTACCAGGACATACTAGATTTTTAGGAATTCCATGTAATTTAACATACTAATCAAACATTTCTCTCTGAGATGGCTCAAGGGCCTTCTAAAGCATCTTCAAGTTAGCTGGAGATCAAAAGAACTGTTAGAATTGGCCAAACAACACTCATTCACTGAACCAAAGTAAAGAGATTTCAAACAAAAATACAGATCACAGACACAGGCAAAGAAACTCACAAGCTGTCCACAATCAAAAACAGCATTCCAAGAAAACTTTGGAGGGAGAAACCAAATCCAGGCTTGCCCTAACCCACTTCCAACAAAATCCATCTTAGAAAATCCCGGTCATGCACAACTCTTTCCTCAGTGTTCCCTTTTCACAAATGTTCATCACTTCTGTATCCATCTTATGTTGCCCCTTATTTTTTTCCACATTTAGACACAACCAGCTCTAGTGCAAAGTGACTTTCTTTTCTCTTTGTACCATCAGCCTGTTACCTAGCTGCTCACTTTCTTTATTACATAGCTTCATAAATGCTTGAACATACAGAACTTCTGTCTTTCTCTTCCTGTGTCAAAATAACTAGCTGAAGGATAGTATAGTCATTTAGGCTACCATTCAAAGACCACCTTTCTGCATTTTTCAAGAATGTATCCATACACTGGCCAGACAAAATTACAATAGAATTTCATTCTTTTCTTAGTCTTAGGTTTACAACTATAGGTTGACCAGTCTGCCAGGATTTTGCCCATTGGCTATCAGATGGAACTGAAGAAGAAGCACTTCTTATGTCTGAACCATAGAACACTCAAATGCGGGCTAAGAACAAACAAAATCCTAACCACCAATGGAAGCCTCAAACCAAAGGAACCAGAAACCAAACAGAAACCAAAAACCAAACAGCACAAGACTCAAATCAGCTTCCAAGTCTCAACTTAGCCTGTGACCTCTGTCCAAGTGGTGCACCTTCCAAATGAGATTTCCTGGAATGAAAAGTCACCCAAATGGGAACCAAGGTTCCCCCAAATGTACAGGGCTAAAAGGACCTCAGAGTGCCTTCCAGGGGAGTTACCACATGCTGGCTGAGGTGCTGCAACATCCCAAATGCTATTTTTCTGGTTCCCCAAAATAATCCCTTGGAGTAGGACATTCGGGGCAGTCCAGGCAGGAGGAAGAGAGGAATGTCCTCAAGGCAAAGACGGCCTCGGCAGCTGCTAGGGTGGTCCCTCTTCCACCATCTACTCCTGCCCCAGAGTTTTAACTGCTGGGATGACTGGGGCTTGGCCTTTCCAGGCAAGGGTCCCACGTGGTCTGGCCTCTAAAGGAATTCTCCAACCCTACACTCTCTCGAAAGAGGCTGGCGTGGAGAAAATCTCAGTGTCCAATCAAGTCAGGGGACCCACAGGGGCCATCCCCAAGTCAGTCCCACACTGGGTACTAAATTTGATGTCGAAAACTCGACCTCTGTGCACCAGTGCCAAATCGAATCTCAGAGAGAGAGGTTTGGAGGAAGTAGAAAAGAATAGCTTTACTGCTTTGGCAGCCAAAGGGGGAGACAGAAAACTCATGCCCTCAAAAACCGTGCGTCCCAATGCAGGAGGATCTGGTGAGGAGTTTTACAGAAATGGTTTAAGGACACAGTCGATCCTAAGGATTAGTGTGTGCACAGGGCCTTAACTCACTTTAATCTGGCCTCAGATGGTCTCTTGATGAGCTTCTCTGGAATGAAGAACACGAAAATCTTCTATTTTGTGGGGGTTTTAGGTTGGTAAAGCGCCCAAAGATACTCTTAAGTGTATCCCTTGAGGCAAAACCAGGATCCTGCCCCAAGGCTGCACTACTGTTTCTTGACTCTTCCTCCCTTGTCTCTGCATCCCCTCCCTTCCCTGATTAGCAACTATTCGAATCTGCCCTTTGGAACTCAGGGAAGGTCCTGGAGTCTCAAGCCTAACTAAGGCCCTTACACTACTCCTAACTCAGTCCCTGACACTGTACCTAACAAAGGCTCTGATGCAAATCCTAACTCAGGCCCTGACACTGTCTCTAACTAAGGCCCTGCTGCCGTCAATATTTAAGTCCTGACATTATCCTGAGCTAATACCCTGACCCTGATCTTACCAAGGTCCTGAAACTGTACCAAACTAAGCCCCTGTCCCTAAGTGAGACCCTGAGGCTGTCCCTAACAGAGGCCCTGAGAATGTCTTTACCGAAGACCCTAATGCTGATCCTACAGAGGCCTTTATGCTGCTCCTAGGTCATGCCCTGACACTGTCCCTAACTCAGGCCCTAAAGATAGGCCTCACTTAGGCCCTGTTGCTGTACCTTAGTTAGGCTCTGATGCTATCCCTACATCTAGCCTTGACACTGGTCCTGATTAAGGCCCTGACGCTGGTTCTAACTATGTCCCTGATGCTCTCAATAACTAAGGTATTCACGCTATCCGTAACTCATTTCCTGACACTGTCCCTGGCCTGGAAGCTGACTCTGTCCCGAGCAAATGTCCTGCCCCTTATTCTCCCTGAATCCCTAATGCTCTCCCTAACTAAGGCCCTGACTAGTCCTAACTAAGGCCCTGACCCTATACCTAACTAAGGCCCTGACACTACACCTAACTCAGACCATGACACTGTCCCTAACTAAGGCCCTGACACTACTCCTAACTCAGTCCCTCACACTGTACCTAGCAAAGGCTCTGATGCTAGTCCTAACTAAGCTCCTGACACTGTCCCTAACTAAGGCCATGCTGCTGTCAATATCTAAAGTCCTGACACTATCCTGAGCTAATTTCTGGACCCATCTCTTACCAAGTTCCTGAAATTGTCCCTAAATAAGCCCGGACGCTCTCCCTAAGTAAAGCCCTGAGGTTGTCTCTAACAGAAGCCCTAATAATGTCTTTAACAAAGACCCTGATGCTGATCCTAACGAGGCCGTTATGCTCCTCCTAAGTCCTGCCCTGACACAGTCCCTAACTCAGGTGCTAACTGAGAGAGTCCTCAGGTATTCCCTGTCGCTGTACCTTAGTCAGTCTCTGAAGCTGTCCCTACATCAAGCCCTGACACTGGTCCTGAATAAGGCCATGACGCTGTTCCTATATAAGGCCCTGATGCTCTCAATAACTAAGGTCTTCACACTATCCCTAGCCCGTAACTTGGCTCTGTCCCTAGCTAGTGTCCTGCCTCTTATCCTAACTAAGAACCTAATGCTGATCCTACGAAGGCCCTGATGCTACTCGTAAGTCATGCCGATACTGTCCCTAGCTAAGTCCCTGATGCTCGGCCTCACTCAGGCCCTGTCGCTCTCCCTAAGTCAGGCTCTGACATTGTCCCTACCCGAAGCCCTGACGTTGGTCCTAAATAAGGCCCTGATACTGTCAGTAAGGTCTTGACACTATCCCTCGGTCATTTCCTGACACTATCCCTAGACCTTAACCTCATCCTGTCCCTAGCTAATGTCCTGCCTCCCATCCTAACTGAAGCCCTATTGTTCTGCCTAACTAAGGCCCTGACTAGTCCTAACTAAGGCCGTGACACTGTCTCTAACTAAGGCCCGGAAGCTGTCCCTAATATAGACCCTGCGGCCAGCAATAACTAAAGACCTGACACTATCCTGAGCTAACATCCTGACCCATCTCTAACCAAGGTCCTGACACTGTCCCTATGTAAGCCCTGATTCTGTCCCTAAGTGAAGCCCTGAGTCTGTCCCTAACTCAGGCCCAGACGCTGTACCTAACTCAGACCCTCAAAATGTCTTTGAGACCCTGATGCTCTTCCTAAGTCATGCCCTGACACTGTCCCTAGCTAAGGCCCTGACGCTAGGTCTTACTCAGGCTCCGTCGCTCTCCCTAGGTCAGGCTCTGACGCTGTCCCTACCTGAAGCCCTGACACTAGCCCTAAGTAAGGCCCTGATACTCTCTGTAAGTAAGGTCTTGACACTATCCCTAGCTCATTTCCTGACACTATTCCTAGACCTTAACCTAACCCTGTCCCTAGCTAATGTCTTGCCTCTTATGCTAGCTAAAGCCCTGATGCTCTCCCTAACTAAGGCCCTGAAATTAGTCCCAAGGCCCTGACACTGTCCCTAACTACGGCCTGGATGCTTGTCCTAACTCAGGCCCTCACACTGTCCCTAACTAAGGCCCTGACACTACTCCTAACTCAGGCCCTGACATTATACCTAACAAAGGCTCGACGTTAGTCGAAACTAACGCCCTGACACTGTCCCTAACTAAGGCCCTGCTGCTGTCGATAACTAAAGTCCTGACTCTATCCTGAGCTAACATCCTGACCTATCTCCTACCAATGTACTGACACTGTCCCTAAGTAAGCCCTGACACTGTCCCTAAGTGAGGCCCTGAGGCTGTCCCTAACTAAGGCCCTGATGCCCAGCCTAACTCAGGCCCTCATGCTAGACCTAACTCTGGCCCTGACATTGTCCCTAACAAAGGCCCTGACCCTAGTCTTACCTTAGGCCCTGATGTTTGGTCTAACTCAGGTTCTGACGCTGTCCCTAACTAAGGCCCTGAAGCTGTCCCTAACGTCAGCCTTGCTGCCGTCAATAACTAATGTGCTGACACTATCCTGAGCTAGTATCTTGATCCATCTCTTACCATGGTCCTCACACTGTCCCTACTAAAGTCCTGATGCCGTCCCAAAGTGTGGCCCTGAGGCTGTCCCCTTGAAGCCCTGTTGCTGTACCTAACTCAGGCCCTGATAATGTCTTTAACTAAGGCCCTGATGCTGATCCTAGCTAAGACCCTGACGCTAGGCCTCACTCAGTCCCTGACATTGTCCCTAACTCAGGTCCTGACTCTGTCCCTAACTCAGGCCCTGAAGCTGTCCCTAACTCAGGCCCTGACACTTTGCCTAACTCAGGTCCTGGCAATAACTTTAACTAAGACCGTGATGCTGATCCTAACTACAGTCCTGATGCTGGTCCTACGTCATGCCCTGACACTCTCCCCAGCTCAGGATCTGATGCTGTCTGTTATATCTTGGTCTCTCCCTCCCTAAGTCCCTGAGGCTTTCCATAACTAAAGACCTGACACTGTTTCTAACTAACTGCCTGACTCTGTACCTAACTGATACTGAATAATCAGCCTCTCTGCACCGGTTCTGAATCAAATCTTGAGAACAGTGTTTTGGAAAAATAGAAAAGATTATTTTTATCACTCTGCCAGCTAACAGAGGACACAGCAGGCTCGTGCCCTCAACAGCTGTGTGTCCCAATGCGGGAGGATTTGGTGTTTCAGAGCGATGGTTCAAGGGTGTGGTTGCTCATAAGGATCAGTGTGTATGCAGGGCCTGCACTCCTTTAATCTGGTCTCAGATAAGTTTCTTGATGAGCTCCTCTGGAATGAAGAATGCTAACATCTTCCACTTGTTGGGGGTTTTAGTTCTTTAAGGAGCTCAAAGATATTGTTATGTGTATCCCTTGAGGCAGAACCAGGACCCTGCCACAAGGCTGCACTATTGTTTCTTGACTCTTCTTCCCTGTCTCTGCATCCCCTCACTTCCCTGATTAGCAACTGTTCGAATTTGCCCTTTGGAACTCAGGGAAGGTCCTGGAGTCTCTAGTCTATTCCCTACAAACAAGTTAGGAGGCACACAGAAAGGCTTCTGTGCCTAGGAGACCACAGAGTCCCTCTCAGTTTCACTCCTCCTCTTCTGGATACTCCTCAATCTTGAGGAGAACAGACTTTTGACAAGAAAAGGAATAATCATTTCAGACTGAGACATTAATCATAAACTTGGCACAGGAACTCGGTTTTCAGGGGACTCGGTTTTAATCGCCACTTCACTTTTATCTTTCCCCACATCCTTCAAGGAACAGGGTGATGACTGCTCTGGCTACTTCTTGCTGAAATGGGGCACAGTCCTGACTAAACCTAGGGAAATGGATACCAAGTTAGAAATATTTGAGTTCCAAGTCCTGTACCTGAGACTCGTATGATTAAGATCTCAGTCCCTTGGTCCCCCATTTTGGTGTAACCAATCCAGTTAAAATAGGAGGGGTAACAACTGAAATTTTAATAGTAAAAATAGATCTCATTCCCTTAGGAATTCAGGAGAATAAGTCTGAAACCTGGTCTGGAACTGGCACTTCAGAGAGACTTTGCAGCCAGTTGTCTAATTCTACCTAAGTAGGTTTTAACTTCTGATGTAGTATTCATGTATCCATAACAGGAGCTATTGACCACTACATATATGTCTCATCTTTCTATTAGTATCTGATCTAACGTCATTGTTTGAAATTTAATCGTTAAGACAGGAGTCCTTGAAAACGTACGGTTGCAGCTACCAGCAGACATTGTTTTGAGAATGGCTAGTGGCATCCTGAGTCTGATATAGCTCAGAAATTCAATTTCAACAATACAGGAACGCGGGGACTTACCTGGTGGTTCAGTGGTTAAGACTTTGCCTTCCAACGCAGGGGGTGCCGGTTTGATCCCTGGGTAGGAAGCTAAGATCCCACATGCCTCGTGGCCTAAAAACCAAGAGATGAAACAGAAACAATATTGTAACAAATTCAATAGACTTAAAAAATGGTCCACATCCAAAAAAAACTTAAAAACAAAAAAAAAAAACCACAGGAATGCATCTAAATCACATCTACAATGGTTACTTAGGTTTATCTTGGATGTCTGAACCATAGTTACTTTTTGACTGTCAAATGCATTCCCCTCCTCAATGCCAAAGCAGATGTACAATTCATATCCAAAAGGCCAAAAAACAGGCCACTTTGGTCAGTAAAATTTAAGTTAAACCATGTAGAAGCCGGAGTGACTTGCTCACACCTCAATACGTGAAGAGTTTTTTTCCCTTTTGATTACAAGTCTTTCAATAGAAAGCACTGATGATCAAAATGTCAATCCATCAGTGCCAGAATGATTCAGCTGTTTGGCCCAGGTGTAGATCATGGCCCTCAGCACTAGGCCACCTTTATATTTGCCTAGTTAATCCACATTGGGGGAATACTGATCAGGTATCGTGAACATGCTCAGAGGTATGTTAATGAGAAAACGCTTTATATAGGCCATACATTTTATTATTCATACCCAATTGTCACACAAGCATTGTACATGTGCTTTTAGCAGTAGACCTAAAGCAAACAGTGATACATCATGAGTAATTACATTCTGGTAACTTCACTAGGTAATTTTCCTTTCCTCTTAAACATCAGGGCAAAATGAAGCCAACACAGTAACTTTCATAAATACACACTTCAGTACAGAGGTGTCATTTACCCAATTGCTCCAAGTCCTAAGTAGCTTCAGGTGAAGGACTTCCCTGTGTCTGGGAAACACAGATCAAAGCCAGTAACAAAAAAACAAAAACATTATAACCATATTCACCAGTTCACTCAGTAACCAATCCTTTTGTTAACTTTTTATGAAGCCATCCGATTCTCCATTAAGATTTTTCATTTCTTACCCAGTTTGGCATTATGATATGAAATTTATCAGAGACCTGTGCTTGCCAAAAGGTCCTTCACATAGATCTTCTTGAAGATGGAGCAGTTTTGCAAAGTGTTAGAGCACAACAGTAACTATCTATAAATCACATAAAGACTTAAAACGTCACGGTTAAACATTTGATCACAATGTAAATGACAAAAGAAACCATTATTGCTGTTACATACAACATTTAAAAATAACTAGAATTATGACTGATCAAATTTTACCAGGACATACTAGATTTTTAGGAATTCCATGTAATTTAACATACTAATCAAACATTTCTCTCTGAGATGGCTCAAGGGCCCTCTAAAGCATCTCCAAGTTAGCTGGAGATCAAAAGAACTGTTAGAATTGGCCAAACAACACTTATTCACTGAACCAAAGTAGAGATTTCAAACAAAAATACAGATCACAGACACAGGCAAAGAAACTCACAAGCTGTCCACAATCAAAAGCAGCATTCCAAGAAAACTTTGGAGGGAGAAACCAAATCCAGGCTTGCCCTAACCCACTTCCAACAAAATCCATCTTAGAAAATCCCGGTCATGCACAACTCTTTCCTCAGTGTTCCCTTTTCACAAATGTTCATCACTTCTGTATCCATCTTATGTCGCCCCTTATTTTTTTCCACATTCAGACACAACTAGCTCTAGTACAAAGTGACTTTCTTTTCTCTTTGTACCATCAGCCTGTTACCTAGCTGCTCACTTTCTTTATTACGTAGCTTCATAAATGCTTGAACATATAGAACTTCTTCTGTCTTTCTCTTCCTGTGACAAAATAACTAGCTGAAGGATAGTATAGTCATTTAGGCTACCATTCAAAGACCACCTTTCTGCATTTTTCAAGAACGTATCCATACACTGGCCAGACAAAATTACAATAGAATTTCATTCTTTTCTTAGTCTTAGGTTTACAACTATAGGTTGACCAGTCTGCCAGGATTTTGCCCATTGGCTATCAGATGGAACTGAAGAAGAAGCACTTCTTATGTTTGAACCATAGAACACTCAAATGCAGACTAAGAACAAAACAAAATCCTAACCACCAACGGAAGCCTCAAACCAAAGGAACCAGAAACCAAACAGAAACCAAAAACCAAACAGCACAAGACTCAAATCAGCTTCCAAGTCTCAACTTAGCCTGTGACCTGTCCAAGTGGTGCACCTTCCAAATGAGATTTCCTGGAATGAAAAGTCACCCAAATGGGAACCAAGGTTCCCCCAAATGTACAGGGCTAAAAGGACCTCAGACTGCATGCCAGGGGAGTTACCACATGCTGGCTGAGGTGCTGCAACATCCCAAATGCTATTTTTCTGGTTCCCCAAAATAATCCCTTGGAGTAGGACATTCAGGGCAGTCCAGGCAGGAGGAAGAGAGGAATGTCCTCAAGGCAAAGACGGCCTCGGCAGCTGCTAGGGTGGTCCCTCTTCCACCATCTACTCCTGCCCCACAGTTCTAACTGCTGGGATGACTGGGGCTCGGCCTTTCCAGGCAAGGGTCCCACGTGGTCTGGCCTCTAAAGGAATTCTCCAACCCTACACTCTCTCAACAGAGTCTGGCGTGGAGAAAATCTCAGTGTCCAATCAAGTCAGGGGACCCACAGGGGCCATCCCCAAGTCAGCCCCACACTGGGTACTAAATTTGATGTCGAACACTCGGCCTCTGTGCACCAGTGCCAAATCGAATCTCAGAGAGGTTTGGAGGAAGTAGAAAAGAATAGCTTTACTGCTTTGACAGCCAAAGGGGGACACAGAAAACTCGTGCCCTCAAAAACCGTGCGTCCCAATGCAGGAGAATCTGGTGAGGAGTTTTACAGAAATGGTTTAAGGACACAGTTGATCCTAAGGATTAGTGTGTGCACAGGGCCTTAACTCACTTTAATCTGGCCTCAGATGGTCTCTTGATGAGCTTCTCTGGAATGAAGAACACGAAAATCTTCTATTTTGTTGCGGTTTTAGATTGGTAAAGAGCCCAAAGATACTCTTAAGTGTATCCCTTGAGGCAAAACCAGGATCCTGCCCCAAGGCTGCACTACTGTTCCTTGACTCTTCCTCCCTTGTCTCTGCATCCCCTCCCTTCCCTGATTAGCAACTATTCGAATCTGCCCTTTGGAACTCAGAGAAGGCCCTGGAGTCTCAAGCCTAACTAAGGCCCTTACACTACTCCTAACTCAGTCCCTGACACTGTACCTAACAAAGGCTCTGATGCAAATCCTAACTCAGGCCCTGACACTGTCTCTAACTAAGGCCCTGCTGCCATCAATATTTAAGTCCTGATATTATCCTGAGCTAATACCCTGACCCTGATCTTACCAAGTTCCTGAAACTGTCCCAAACTAAGCCCCTGACACTGTCCCTAAGCGAGGCCCTGAGGCTGTCCATAACAGAGGCCCTGATAATGTCTTTAACGAAGAACCTAATGCTGATCCTACAGAGGCCCTTATGCTGCTCCTAAGTCGTGCCCTGACACTGTCCCTAACTCAGGCCCTAAAGATAGGCCTCACGTAGGCCCTGTTGCCGTACCTTAGTTAGGCTCTGACGCTGTCCGTACATGAAGCCCTGACACTGGTCCTAACTAAGGCCCTGACGCTGGTCCTAACTAAGGCCCTCATGCTCTCAATAACTAAGGCTTTCACGCTATCCCTCGCTCATTTCCTGACACTTTCCCTGGCCTTGAACCTGACTGTGTCTGGAGCTAACGTCCTGCTTCTTATCCCAACTGAAGCCGTAATGCTCTCCCTAACTAAGGCCCAGACTAGTCCTAACTAAGGCCCTGACACTATCTCTAACTAAGGCCCGGAATCTATCTCTAATATAAGCCCTGCTGCCGGCAATAACTAAAATCCGGACACTATCCTGAGCTAATATCCTGACCCAACTCTAACCAAGGTCCTGACACCGTCCCTAAGAAAGCCCTGTCGCTGTCCTAAGTGAAGACCTGAGGCTGTGCCTAACTCAGGCCCTGAAGCTATGCCTAACTGAGGCCTTGACGCTGTGACTAACTCAGGCCCTGATCATGTCTGTAACTAAGACCCTAATGCTGATGCAACAAAGGCCTTGATGCTGGTCCTACATCATGCCCTGACAGTGTCCCCAGCTAAGGGCCTGACGCTAGGCCTCACTCAGGCCCTGTCGCTCTCCAGAGTCAGGCACTGACGCTGTCCTTACCTGAAGCCCTGACACTGGTCCTAAATAAGGCCCTGATACTGTAACTAAGCTCTTGACACTATCCCTAGGTCATTTCCTGACACGATCCCTAAACTTTACCCTAACCCTGTCCCTAGCAAATGTCCTGCCTCTTATGCTAACTAAAGCCCTTATGCTGTGACTACCTCAGGCCCTGAATTTAGTCCCAAGGCCGTGACACTGTCCCTAACTAAGGCCCTAACACTATTCCTAACTCAGGCCCTGACACTGTACCTAACAGAGGCCCAGATGCTAGTACTAACTAAGGCCTTGACACTGTCCCTAACTAAGGCCCTGCTGCCGTCAATATCCAATGTCCTGACACTATCCTGAGTTAATTTCCGGACCCATCTCTTACCAAGGTCCTGAAACTGTCCCTAAGTAAGCCCTGACGCTGTCCCTAAGTGAGGCCCTGAGACTGTCCCTAACAGAGGCCCTGATAATGTCTTTAACAAAGCCCCTGAGGCTGATCCTACCAAGGCCCTTATGCTGCTCCTAAGTCATGCCCTGATACTATCCCTAGCTAAGGCTCTGACACTAGGCCTCACTCAAGCCCTGTCGCTCTCCCTATGTCAGGCTCTGACGCTATCCCTACCTGAAGCCCTGACACTGGTCCTAAATTAGGCCCTGATGCCCTAAGTAACTAAGGTCTTGACACTATCCCTAGGTCATGTCCTGACACGATCCCTAGACCTTAACCTAACCTTGTCTTTAACTAATGTCGAACTTCTTATGCTAAATAAATCCCTGATGCTGTTCCTAACTAAGGGCCTGAAATTAGTCCCGAGGCCATGACCCTGGCCCTAACTGAGGACTGGAGGCTCTTCCTAACTCAGGCCCTGACACTGTCCCTAACTAAGGCCCTGACACTACACCTAACTCAGTCCCTGACACTGTACCTTACAAAGGCTCTGATGCTACTCCTAAGTCAGGCTGAGACAGTCTCTAAGGCCCTGCTGCCGTCAATATCTAAAGTTCTGACATTATCCTGAGCTAATATCCTGACCCATGTCTTCCCAAGGTCCTGAAACTGTCCCAAAGTAAGCCCTGACGCTGTCCCTAAATGAAGCCCTGAGGCTGTCCCTAACAGAGGCCCTGAGAATGTCTTTACCGAAGACCCAAATGCTGATCCTACAGAGGCCCTTATGCTGCTCCTAGGTCATGCCCTGACACTGTCCCTTACTCAGGCCCCAAAGATAGGCCTCACTTAGGCCCTGTTGCCGTACCTTAGTTAGGCTCTGACGCTGTCCGTACGTGAAGCCCTGACACTGGTCCTGATTAAGGCCCTGACGCTGGTCCTAACTAAGGCCCTCATGCTCTCAATAACTAAGGCTTTCACGCTATCCCTCGCTCATTTCCTGACACTTTCCCTGGCCTTGAACCTGACTGTGTCTGCAGCTAATGTCCTGCTTCTTATCCTAACTGAAACCCTAACGCTCTCGATAACTAAAGCTCTGACTAGTCCTAACTAAGGCCCTGACACTGTCTCTAACTAAGGCCCGGAATCTATCTCTAATATAGGCCCTGCTGCTGGCAATAACTAAAATCCGGACACTATCCTGAGCTAATATCCTGACCCATCTCTAACCAAGGTCCTGACACCGTCCCTAAGAAAGCCCTGTCGCTGTCCTAAGTGAAGACCTGAGGCTGTCCGTAACTCAGTCCCTGAAGCTATGCCTAACTGAGGCCTTGACACTGTGACTAACTCAGGCCCTGATCATGTCTTTAACTAAGACCCTAATGCTGATGCAACAAAGGCCGTGATGCTGCCCCTACATCATGCCCTGACAGTGTCCCCAGCTAAGGGCCTGACGCTAGGCCTCACTCAGGCCCTGTCGCTCTCCCAGAGTCAGGCACTGACGCTGTCCCTACCTGAAGCCCTGACACTGGTCCTAAATAAGGCCCTGATACTCTCAGGGACTAAGGTCTTGACACTATCCCTAGGTCATTTCCTAACACGATCCCTAGACTTTACCCTAACCCTGTCCCTAGCAAATGTCCTGCCTCTTATGCTAACTGAAGCCCTTATGCTGTGCCTAACTCAGGCCCTGATTTTAGTCCCAAGGCCGTGACACTGTCCCTAACTAAGGCCTAGATGCTCGTCCTAAATCCGGCCCAAAACTGTCCCTAACTAATGCCCTAACACTATTCCTAACTCAGGCCCTGACACGGTACCTAACAGAGGCTCTGATGCTAGTCCTAAGGCAGGCCCTGACACTGTGTCTAACTAAGGCCCTGCTGCCGTCAATATCTAAAGTCCTGACATTATCCTGAGCTAATATCCTCACCCATGTCTTACTAAGGTCCTGAAACCGTCCCAAAGTAAGCCCTGACGCTGTCCCTAAGTGAGGCCCTGATGCTGTCTCTACCTCGGAATCTGACATTCTAGTGTCCTGACTCTCCCTAACTGACATCCTGACGTCAGGATAAGTGAGGCTCCGACACTCCTCTTAACTCAGGACTTGCCGCTGTCCCTACCCAAAACCCTGACACTGTCTGTAACTAATGACCTGACTTTTTCCCTAACTAACACCCTAGTTTTGGCCCTGACTAACACCCTGACACTGGTTCTAATTATGGCCATGATGCTGGCTCGAAGGCCCTGAAGATATCCCTAAGTAACAGCCTGAACTGTGTCTAACTAAGGCTCTCACGTTATCTCTAACTGAAGCACTGACACTGTCCCTAACTTAGGCCCTGACACTGTCCCTTATAGTCTAAGCTGTCACTAAATAATGCCCTGATCCTGTCCATAACTAAGGCCCTGAATATGTCCCTAAGTACATCTCTAATGATGTCCCTAACAGCCTGAACTCTCTTCAAGTTATCTCTGAGGCTCTGACACTGGCCCTTCCTAAGGCCTCACCCCGGGGTTGTCCCAGGCTGCTGGGCAGTTTTCTCTTCTCCGCATCTCTAGCCAGCTGCCTGCCATTGGCCACTCTAAGATTCTGTGATGCAGTGGTCCCACGTGGGATGTGCCTGTGTAGGCTCACCTGCGGGAGGAGAGTCATGGCCACTCCGCCCTCCAGGGGACTGCGGCTCAGGGTAGGAATCTCTCAGCCAGTGTCTGGACACAGGGTTCTGTGTCCTTGTTTGTTGTAAATCCCTTGGAGTTACCTCTAACATTTTTTAAATGGATCTCCCCCTCAGCATATTTATGGTTTAAATTATTTACCCCATTAAAATTCAGGAATGACATTATTAGAATGAGCAGGAAGATATCGGATGCCCCCCCCAAATGATCTATTACTTGGAGGATTTAAAATTCTAATGAGAAAACACTCACTCTCCTCACCCTCTTGGGCGTCAGCACAAGGCAGGAATCAGCTGCATTCTTCATTTATCCCTCTGATTTTCCAGAACCTTTCCATCAAGGAGAAATCTCTGGGCTCTGCGGGAACTGAGTGGTGACCAACAGGTAAATCTGAGGCTGAAAAGCAACAGGAAAAGAGATAGAGGAGGAGATGAGAATCGGTGATGGGGAGAAGCAGGGACATCCACGTTCAATCTCAGGCTGAGAGTCTGGGTTAGTCTCCAATGAAGCTAAGGACCACCAGGATCTGGCCCCACCGGCCTGTCACCTGGTGTGGCGATTGGGGACAGCCAAACCACCATGGCCACTCTCAGAGAAATAAAGAAGGTGGGAGGGCACCCCTGAGAGCCAGGTTGAAAATGGTCATGCTGTGAAATAATAAGATGCCCTTTTCAGAAAAGTGAAGACGGTTCTCTTGGTTCTCAAAGACTTGAAAATACTCTGTGTCCTTCTGGAGGCATGCTGAAGCTGTCAGCCTTTGAGGGCAGTAATGGGAGTGCATCTGGGCTCAAGACCATCCAGCGCTCACTCCTTGAGGGTGCAGAAGATGACCAGTGTCCACCCCTCGGGTGCTGTGGGGCCTGAGAGCCCCTGATCACCGAGGACGGGAGGGGCCACACAGACACTCCACTGGACCACCGGGGGCTTGGCTGGTGGGCTACAGTCCTTTATCAGATACATGGTTTGCAAACATCTTGTGCCATTTTGGATGGTGGATTATCTTATTCCTTGCTCCTTTTATACACAACTGTTTTTCATTTTGAGGAAGTCCAATTCATCTATTTTGTCTTTTGTTGCTTGTGCTTTTGGTAGCAGATCTAAGAAATCATGACTAAATCCAAGGTCATGAAGATTTACTCTCATGTTTTCTTCTACGAGTTTTATAATTTTGGTTCTTGCATCTAGGCCTTTGGTCCATTTTGCGTTGATTTTTTTATACGGGGTGAGGGGAGGTAAGGGTCCAAGTTTATTCTTCTGCATGTGGGTATCCAGTCGTTCCAGAACCTGTGCTGTTTGGGAGAAAATACGCGCAAATGATGCAACCAACAAGGGCCTCATTCTAAAATATACAAACAGCTCATACAACTCAAAAAAGAAAAAAAATTAAAAAATAGGCAGAAGGTCTAAATAGACATTTCTGCAAAGACATACAGATGGCCAATAGGCACATGAAAAGATGCTCCACGTCGCTAATTATTAGAGAATGCAAATCAAAACTACAGTGAGTTATCACCTCATAGTGGTCAGAATGGCCATCATTCAAGTGTCTAGAAATAAATGCTCGAGGGGGTGTGGAGAAAAGGGAACCCTCCTACACTACTGGTGGGAATGTAAATTGATGCAGCCACTATGGAAAACAGTATGGAGGGTCCTCAAAAACTAAAACTAGAATTACCATATGAACCAGCAATCCCACTCCTGGACACATATCCAGACAAAACTATAATTCGAAAAGATACATGCACCCCAGTATTCACAGCAGCACTATTCACAATAGCCAAGACATGGAAGCAACCTGAATGTCCCTCAACAGATGAATGGATATAGAAGATGTGATACATATATACAATGGAATATTACTCAGCCATAAAACAGAATGAAATAATGCCATCTGCAGCTACATGGATGGACCTAGAGATTATCATACAAAGTGAAGTAAGTCAGACAGAGAACGACAAATACCATATGATATCACTTATATGTGGATTATAAAATGAGACCCAAATGAACCTATCTACAGAACAAAAACAGACTCTCAAATATAGAAAACAGACTTGTGGTTGTCAAGGGGAAGACACAGGAGAGGGATGGATTGGGAGTTTGGGATTAGTAGATGCAAATTATTATATATAAGATGGATAAACAAGGTCTTACTGTACAGCACAGGGAACTGTATTCAATACCCTGTAATAAACCATAATGGAAAAGAATATGAAAAATATGTATATATGTATGTATGTATATATGAATCACTTTGCTGTACAGTAGAAATTAACACCACATTGTAGGTCAACTATACTTCAGTATCGATTAGTTTGAAGGCACTTTTATAAATCAGGCCTTATTTCTCTTGTCCTTTCATCCTGGGACAAATGTATAACAGAAGCTAACCTGGATTACTCCGGGATGAACTCATATCACACAGAACTTTAACTGTTTAACAAATCATGAATATCAGTTACACCATGGGATGCCCTGATCCAATATGAAGTTTGTATACCTTGTATCAAGCCTGCAGAATCCACGAAATTTGGAAATTCAAACTGAAATGAAGCCACCTATCCCATGACTTCTCCACAACTAGTTATACAACATCAGTTGGAAACCATATACAATCAAATGAATGCAGACAGAAACAACTATAGCCTTCCTTTTTTTTCCTTTTAGATAAAGACGGTGTTTAAGGTGATGTCTTGGGCCGTTTCAGGGTGTTACTCAATTTCCTGGGTATCTGCCATGCACACAGGAGGTACACATGTTAGTTAACTTGTTTGTGCAACTATATGAAAGTAGTTAATACCACAAACCTGTATACGTAAAGTGAATTAAATGCTAAAGTCATGTTTTGCATTTTTAATAGCAAAGAAAAAAAAAGTGTAGCGCTGATATTTGTTACAAAAATGAACATTAAAAACATTCTTAGTGAAAAAAGCCATACAGAAAAGGCCACCTAGATCCCATACTCATCTTGTCTGCTTCAAATCCATCAAGGTTGTCCAAATGAGGGGGAAACTCAGTAATGGTTCCAGAAAAAGAAAACTGGATCAGGATGGAAAAAGACATTTTCATACAGTTGGGACAGCAGGTGAAAGTTGAAGTGGGGCTGAGTATTAAATTATAATGTGGACATCAGGATTTCCTCATTTAGGGGTTATGTGCTGGTTCCTTGGGCAAAACACACAGAGCATTTTGTGTGACGTGGCAAATGTGAGTACTTTTTGCCATTATTGCAACTTTTCTGTACATTTTAAATTACTGGAAAGTAAATTACTTTTCTAGACAACCATGTCAGTATCATGCCAGAAAATCAGATAAGACAGACATCAAATTTTGTTATAGAGACCAAGACTTACCCAGACCAAGTTCAACCAAAGGTGTGATACTTATTTCCCTTGTAGGAGTCCGCATGGCATTAAGAGGCACCGTGGGAAGAGTATATTAGTAGCTACCATGTCTTGGGTCCTGTGGATTACCTGGGGTGCAGTAGACACTGAGATTTTAGTATTGCAATTTTTCACATTACTTCAAAAAATATGTTAAAAAATAAATTCAGTAAAGTTGCAAAATATGGACTCAATATACACAAATCAGTTTTGTTTCTATACACTAATAATGAACCACCAGCAAGAAAAATTAAGAAAACAATCCCATTTACAATTCCATCAAAAAGAACAAACTATTTAGCAATAAATTTAACCAAGGACATGAAAGACCTATACTCAGAAAACTATAAAGCATTGATAAAGAAACTGAACACACAATAGAAAACAATATTCCATGCTCATGCATCAGAAAAATTACTACTATTAAAATGTTTATTCTACCCAAAGCCATCAACAAACAGTGCCAGGAAAACTAGACACCAGACTCCAAAGAACGACACTGGTCACCATCTACACGGCACAGAAAACTAACTAAAAGCGCACAGTATTCCACATTAAACCCTTTCTCTCCTGAGGCCCCTGAAGATATGCCCCACCCACCCAGCAGTCAGCTGCACAGGAAGATTCTCCACACTTGCTCATTTTTTCCTCTTGTGGAGTCTCCTCACCAGTGGTTCCTGAGAAAACCCAGCTGCTGTCAGTGTGGACAATGCCTCATGGTCCAGAAACCTAAGCCCTGACAGGAGACAAAGCTCCTGTCTGCTTGTCACGGAGCAAAGTCTGTGGGCAGGGTGCACCTGTGCCCCCAGGGTCAGACAGGTGGGTTCGGCGCCCCCTGTGGGACGTCAGAGAAGTGCCGGGAGCGCCGCACTCACAAACCCAGAGGCCTCATCCGGAAGGCAGTTCTGCTGTATACACTAAATTTGGAAATCCAAACTGAAATGGAGCCAAGTATCTCACTGTGTCTTCTCAAAAGATGCTTAAGGAGCAATTAATTACAAACCATATACAATGAAATGAATGTAGACACAAACTTTACAACTTAAACCAAAATTCACTCAAAATTGCCCATAGACAAATTTAAATTACCAAACTATAAAAGTCCTAGAAAAAAAAGAGATAATCTACATGACTTTGGGTCTGGTGACCTTATTCAGAAAACCGGAAGACAAACCACAAACTGCAAGAAACTATTTCCAAAACACATATCTGATAAAGGATTTGTACTCAAATTATGCCAACAACGCCATTAAAATTTGGTAAAGATTGAAACACACACCTGGCCCAAGAAGATAAACAGGCAGTAAATAAGCATACAAGAGTATACTCAAGATGCTGGTGGAATGCACGTATAACCAACTTTGGAAGACAGTTTGGCAGTTTTTTCCAAATCTAAAAAGTCTCACCTTAGGATCCAAGAAGTGTACCTCTTGTATTTAGACAACTGCTTTGAAAAACTGTGTTCAAACCAAAACTAGCATCAAGTAATGCACAGCAGCTCTATTCATAATGGCTAAAAACTTAAAGATATCAGGATGTCCTTCTGTAGATGAATTCATAAGCAAATTAGGGCACATACATGTCAAGGGGAGAAGAATACACCACCCCAAAATATGCCCATTTGACAAAAGGATTATTTTGGACTGATTCATTTAAGAAACAGCAGACCCAGGAGAATCTTTCAAAACCAAGTAGAAAATGCCCTTTTAGGAGGTAAATTTACATTTATTAAGGATCTCTCCATTTGTATGGGTATGTCCCTCTCTGGACCAGGAATTGAATGATGACTAAATATCAAGAAAAGCTTGTTGGGACTTCCCTGCTGGTCCAGTGGTTAAGACTCCATGCTCCCAATGCAGGGGACCAGGGTTCAATCCCTGGTCAGGGAACTAGATACCGCATGCTGCAATTAAGAGCCCGCATGCCGCAACTAAAGATTCCACAGGCCGCAACTGAGACCCGGCACAGCCAAGTAAATAAATGTTTAAAAAAAAAAAAGCTTGTCAATGAAATAGGCCTGGATGTAAATCTGTGTAACAACCATACCCTTGTTTACTGGGCTTTGACTAATAACATCCCTTAAATCGCTTCCTCCATTCCCTAACATCTTTCTTTTGTTCTCAGCAGAAGATAGCATTTAAGGTAATGGCTTGGGCCATTTCAGGGAGTGACTCAGTTTTCCTGGGTATCTTTCAAGTATACAGGAGGTACGCATGGTATATATTAAACTTCTGATTGTTTTCTCCAGTTCGTCTCTTTTTCATTACAAGTGAGATCTCAATAAAGAACATAGAAGTGTAGAGGGAAAACTATTTTTCCTCTCATATACATGCAATGCAATAGTATTCAGAGATATAAAGGAATGGACCATCAACCCGTGCAAAAAAAAAAAAAAAAAATAGATGCATCTAACACTTGCATTGCTAAGTGAAAGAATCCAGTCTGAAGTGCTACACACTGTATAACCTCATTTATATGACATTCTAGAAAAGGCAAAACTGACAATGGTAAACAGTTTATGGAATATGTGGTTGAAATAGTCCATATGATACTTTAGTGGTGAATACCTGTCACTATGCATTTGTCTACACCCACAGATTTTTACAACCCAACAAGTAATTTACAATCTATTCAAACTTAGCTACTTAGGATATGGGAGTGTCAAAGACTGGAATACAGAACGTAACAAAGAATCTAACTGATTCGGAAATGTATGAAAAAACTCACTGTTGGTCAGTGCAGGAAGTGCAGGCCGCGCCTCCCTCACAGGTCACTGGAGGCAGCGTGCCCTACTGACAGGACTGCTGAATCCATTAAGCTGGAAATTCAAACTAAAATGGAGTCTCTATCCCAAAAGGTTTCTAAAAGTAGTTATGGAACAATTAATTGGAAACCATTTGGAATGAAGTGAACGTAGATGCAAACTTTACAACTTATACCAAATTCACTCAAAGTTATTCAGAGGCAAATTTTATTGTAGTTTCTAATTTATGTTTGGCTGCGTTGGGTCTACGTTGCTGCATGTGGGCTTTCTCTAGTTGCGTCGAGCGGGGCTACTCTTCGTTGCGGTGCACGGGCTTCTCATTGCGGTGGCTTCTCTTGTGGGCGAGCACGGGCTCTAGGCGCGCAGGCTTCAGTAGTTGTGCCGCGCAGGCTTGGTTGCTCTGCGGCATGTGGGAGCTTCCCGGACCAGGGCTCGAGCCCGTGTCCCCCGCATTGGCAGGCGGACTCTTAACCACTGCGTCACCAGGGAAGTCCCCACAGACACATTTTAAATACAAAACTATTCAAGGGTCTTCCCTGGTGGCGCAGTGGTTGAGATTCCGCCTGCTAATGCAGGGGACACGGGTTCGAGCCCTGGTCTGGGAAGATCCCACATGCCGCGGAGCAACTAGGCCCGGGAGCCACAACTACTGAGCCTGCGCGTCTGGAGCCTGTGCTCCGCAACAAGAGAGGCCGCGGAAGTGAGAGGCCCGCGCACCGCGATGAAGAGTGGCCCCCGCTTGCCACAACTAGAGACAGCCTTCGCACAGCAACGAAGACCCAACACAGCCAAAAATAAAATTAATTAATTAATCAATTAAAAACACAGAAAAAGGTGTCTCTCAAATTTAACTTCCAGAATATATTCAGGAAAAACGCATACGCCCTTTTTGACCCACTAAAGAAGCGGGCAATGCAAATCAACACTACAAAGAGGTATCGCTCCGAATCAGAAAAAAGGACCATCCTCACAAAGGGTAAAAACCAGATATGCAGGACAGGGAGAGGAGAAAAGGGAGCCTTGTTACGCTGAAGGGGGGAATGTAAATTGCCAACGGCCACTCTGGAGAAGTGTACTGTGTCTCCTAAAACATCTAAAACACAGAGCTACAAAGCATAGGGCGCTTCCACTCATGGGCCTATATCTTGGAAAAACCAAAAATCCACAGGACGCAGGCGCCCCGTTTACTGCTGCTATCTTTACAACAGCCTCGACTTGGGTACAACTTAAAAGTCCTTGGAAGGAAACAATGGTGAAAGAAAACTCGGTACTTAAGCACAACGGAATGTTACTCAGCCCTGAAATCCATGAAATGAGGCCAGTTGCAGCAACTCAGGGGGACTTATGTACGGTCACTGAGAGTGAAATAAGTTAGACAGCAAAAGAAACTTATCATGAGATATCACTTATAAAGGGAATCTAAAGATCGCCAAACATGAACTGAATTACAAACAGAACACCATCACACGTTTACAAAACACACTTATGGCTGCTTAAGCGGAAAACTGTGGTGCGCTGATGCATAAACCAGGAGGTTGTAATTGGCACAGATACTGTTCCATACGCCAATAATGTAATCGCCAAGACATACTCATTGCTCAAGGAACTGGACTCAGCACACGCTATTCACAGAAAAAACATCTATCTGACTACTAGAAACTAGAAAAGAATTTATTGATGTCTTTCTGTAAGTGACTCAGGTGGATGTACAGCACCAAGAAACACAACATTGCAAATCAGCTACACCCCATTATAAAAATTAATTATAAAAAAAGAAAGACAGTGAGAGAGAGAGGAATTCTTACAAAATATGATCAGGGGCTGTGATGCAACTGGACTGACCACATCTACACTCACAGCTGAATGGGACGTAAGGCTGGACACCCTAACCCTAACCCAAACCCTAACCCTAACCCTACCTTAACCCTAACCCTAACCCAACAGTAACCCTAACCCTACCTTAACCCTAACCCTAACCCAACACTAACCCTAACCCTAAACCTAAACCCTAACCCTAACCCCTAACCCTAACCCAACCCTAAGCCTAACCCTAACCCCTAGCCCTAGCCCTAACCCTGACCCTAACCCCTAACCCCTAACCCCTAACCCTAACCAAGTTCACAAGTAAACTTCTCGCCCACCTGGAGAGAGTGATTTAATTTTAAAGAGTAAAGACACAATCAGCTCAGTAATTGGCCAAGGGGGCTGGAGGGGCCAAGGCTAACCTGAGCTGGAGGAACGTGGGTGCCTGCCTGGACGCTCAGAGGCCACGGGCTGCTCTGAGACCTGCTTGGACACCCGTGCAGATGGAACAAAGGATCCATCCAGTCCCAAGAGGGCCCCGCCAGCCCTCAAGAACACAACACCAGACTTCCCTGGTGGCGCAGTGGTTAAGAATCCACCTGCCAATGCAGGGGACACGGGTTTGAGCCCTGGCCCGGGAAGATCCCACATGCTGTGGAGCAACTAAGCCCGTGCGCCACAACTACTGAGCCTGAGCTCTAGAACCCGTGAGCCACAACTGCTGAAGCCCACGCGCTTAGAGCCTGTGCTCTGTAACAAGAGAAGCCACTGCAACGAGAAGCCCCCACTCGCCGCAACTAGAGAAAGCCTCCGTGCAGCAATGAAGACCCAACACAGCCAAAAATTAATTAATTAATTAATTTTTTTTTTTTAAAGGCAGCACCTGGGGGCTGGCAGACTGATGCACTGAGTCTTACATCATGTCTACTTAGTATCCTGCATGTCAGGGCCATGCTGGACCTGGGGCTGCCCACACAGAGTGGGGCCTGCATCACCCTTCCCAGGAGGGAGGGTGGTGGGAAACCCTGCATGACCTCTGAGGCCCTAAGAACCCTTGACTAAGGCTGAGCTCAATTTGAAACAGTGGGTGACCAGAGCAGACATTTCATTCATCTATCAATGAGAATCCAGCACTGGAGGAGCAGAAAACAATGGCCTCGCTCAACCTTGACGCTAATCCTGACATGGACCCTAACCCTAAACTCTGATCCTGACCCTAAGCCCTGACCTAACCTTAGCCTAACCCGTACCCTAAACCTGTACCTTACCCTAACCCATGCTCTACCCACATCCTACCTCTACCCCAATTCTCACCCATACCCTAACACCCACTCTAACACAGAACCCTAACACCCTGAGACCAAAACCATAAACCTTAACCAATGAACAAAACCATAACCATAACCAAACCATAAAATATATTCATTAACCATACCCATAAATAACTCATTAACCATAAAACTTAAACCATCACAGCAACCATAAACCATACACAGCCCCAACCCTCACACCAGCCCCAGCCCTAATGCTAACCCTCCAAACCACTTACACCAAGCCAAGTCTAGTCAGATTATACAAATACATCTTGACAAAGAAAACTGGGGAATTCTCTGGTGGCCCAGTGGTTAGCACTCTGTGCTTTCACTGCCAAGGGCTCGGGTTCGATCCCTGACTGGGGAACTAAGATCCCACAAGCCATGGGACATGGCCAAAATAAATAAACAATTAAAATGAAATAAAACCACTATTTTAAAAAAGATTTTAAAAATACAGGAAAAAAACAAGAAAACTACCCCAGTACAACTTACAAATATGAATGTAAAAATCTATCACACAATAATAGCAACATGAAACCAACAGAACTTTAAATGGATAATGCCATAAGCAAGTATCTCTACACCAGGAATTTCAGGTTGCTCAACATATTAAAAGTAAGCAATGTATTCAACCCCAATAATGGTGTGAAGTAAAAACACATAACCATATCAATTCATGCAAAAAATCTACAATGAAAATCCAGTGTTATTTCATGAAAAACACTCAAGAAAGCAGGAATAAAAGGAAATTTGTTCAATAGGGAAAAGAGTAGTACAAAAAGCCACAGCAAACATCATGCTCAACGTTAAAGACTGAAAGACTTACTCCTGAAATCAGGAACAGGGCCAGGAAGCTGGCCTTCATCACCGTTACTCAATAGTGTACTGGAAGTTCTACCCAGAATCTTGAGGAAAGAAATAAAAGGCATCCATGGGTGAATGGAAAAATTAAAACCGTGTCTCTTCACAGAACATGGGTCACATCATCTTATATATAAAACTACCTATAATCAGCAAAGAAATTATTTGAGCTAATCAACTAATTAATAAGCAAAGTTATAGAACAAAATATCAATTCATGAAAATCTATCTTATATGCATACGCTGGCAAAAAATAATCTGAAAAAGAATTTCTGAGAACAATTCCATTTGTAATAATGTCAACATCAATATTTAGGAGTATATTTAATCAAGGTACAAGACTTGTTTTTATGTATGTAAAGTTGTATGTTTGAAATTACTGGAAAGTCAATTACTTTTCAAAACATCATGTATGTCAACAGCATGCCAGAAAAGCAGAGAAAACATCAAACTTCCAGATAGAAGCCAAGCCTTACCCAGATCCAGTTCACCCAAAGTCCACATGTCATTTAGAGGCACCGTGGGAAGGTTATATTAGGAGCCGCTGTCCTCCGTGTTGTGGACGACCTGGATATGGTAGAAACAGTGGGAGTTTTGAATTCCAATTTTCCACTTCATGCCACAAAAAAACTATTAGAACTAATAAATAAATTCAGTAAAGTTGCAAAATCAATACACAGAAACCAGTTGCATTTCTAAACACTAATAATGAACCATCAGGAAGAGAAAGAAAGCAACCCTATTTACAACTGCATCAAAAAGAACAAAATACCTGGGAATAAAGTCAACCAAGGAGGTGAAAGACCTGCACACTGAAAACTTTAAGACATTGATGAAGACATTGCAAAACACACCAATAAATGGAAAGATATCCTGTTCTCATGGAATGGAACAATTAATATTGTTAAAACATCCATGCTACCCAAAGCAGTGGACACAGTGAATGCAATCCCTCCCAAACTTCCATGGTATTTTCCCCCAAAATAGAGCAAATCCTCCTAATATCTGTGGGGAACCACAAAGGACCCCAAATAGCCAAAGAAACCCTGAAAAAAGAGAACGGCCTGGGGGCATCTCCCTCCCAGACGTCACACTCTGCTGAGAAGCTACAGTCACCAAAACAGTGTGGAACTGGCTCAAAACGGGCACAGGGACCAGAGGAACAGGACAGAGAGCCCAGAACTCAACCCACACGGACGGGGTCGGTGAATTTATGACACAGGGACCAAGGACACACCAAGGAGCACGACACTCCCCACGATAAATGGTGCTGGGAAAACTGGACGCCCCATAGCTCACGCTGGCTACCCTGCACACAAACCTGAACAAAAACCCAGCTTTCCACGCCAAGCCCTCCCTCGCTCACACGAAGACGGACCCCCGCAACGGTCAGTCGCCCACAGGAAGCTTCTCCCCACTTTTCCTCACCGTCTCTTCACCTTTTCCTCAGGCATCACCTGGGTCCTCAGGAAACCTAGTTCCCTAGTCAGCGTGGACGCAGCCCCACTTTGTCCTGAAGCCGAAACCCCAGCGAGTCCTAAGGAGACGGAGACCGAGCTCCTCTCAGCAGAGACACTGAGCCGGGCGTCCTACCGGAAGGCCTCCGCCCCCGCCCCCGCGCCTGAGGAGGCTCAACTGCTCTCAGCTGACCTCACAATCGAGTTCTCAGGGAAGGAGCATGCGCTGTGGGTCAGAGAGGCGAACTCGGCGCCACCCTGTGGTCAGTGCAGGAAGTGCAGGCCGCGCCTCCCTCACAGGTCACTGGAGGCAGCGTGCCCTACTGACAGGACTGCTGAATCCATTAAACTGGACATTCAAACTAAAATGGAGTCTCTACCCCAAAAGCTTTCTAAAAGTAGTTAAGGAACAATTAATTGGAAACCATTTGGAATGAAGTGAACGTAGATGCAAACTTTACAACTTATACCAAATTCACTCAAAGTTATTCAGAGGCAAATTTTATTGTAGTTTCTAATTTATGTTTGGCTGCGTTGGGTCTTCGTTGCTGCATGTGGGCTTTCTCTAGTTGCGTCGAGCGGGGCTACTCTTCGTTGCGGTGCACGGGCTTCTCATTGCGGTGGCATCTCTTGTGGGCGAGCACGGGCTCTAGGCGCACAGGCTTCAGTAGTTGTGCCGTGCAGGCTTGGTTGCTCTGCGGCATGTGGGAGCTTCCCGGACCAGGGCTCGAGCCCGTGTCCCCTGCATTGGCAGGCGGACTCTTAACCACTGCGTCACCAGGGAAGTCCCCACAGACCAACTTTAAATACAAAACTATTCAAGGGGCTTCCCTGGTGGCGCAGTGGTTGAGAATCTGCCTGCTAATGCAGGGGACACGGGTTCGAGCCCTGGTCTGGGAAGATCCCACATGCCGCGGAGCAACTAGGCCCGTGAGCCACAACTACTGAGCCTGCGCGTCTGGAGCCTGTGCTCCGCAACAAGAGAGGCCACGATAGTGAGAGGCCCGCGCACCGCGATGAAGAGTGGCCCCCGCTTGCCACAACTAGAGACAGCCTTCGCACAGCAACGAAGACCCAACATAGCAATCAATCAATCAATCAATCAATCTTAAAAAAACAATAAAAAATAAAAAAAATAAACTAAAATAAAGCAGAACAGCGACTAAGACCTCATGGAAAGAGCTGCATGCCTCCCTTTCTGCGCAGCTACTCAGGGACTTACCTCGAGGCCAGTAGGCACGTTGAGTTTCCCTTTAGCTCTAGAGCGTGGCAGGATGAGCTCCACCCCGGCCATCCAAGCACCCGGCTTACCTAGAGAAAACTCATTGTCTTCCCAGAGCCATGCCTACAGTGGCTAGTGGCCTGTCAACAGCAGTCAACTTCAAGTAGCTTCAAGGCAGCATGAATGGAGCTTTCAAAATGGGAAAGCAAGGCTAGTTCCATCAGGCCCCCATTTCCACGGGCACACGCAGCATACATCCCTGTGCTTTCTAACAAGTCCAAAGAGACACAGGTTACCCAGTGGTTCCTTCCCTGAATCAACTCCTCGAAGCAGGGTGTTCTGCATCTCGCGAACTGCCTCAACCAAGGAAAGCCCCAGCTAGGCCTCCGGGCCCATGCGTCTTCAAAAGCCTGCAGTGTTACCAGAGGAACTGGGCTTTAGTTGCAGTCGGAACGCAAGCCGACATTCTCCTGGAGGCAGGGTGACTTCAGGCAGGAGGTCCCAGATCGAATGCGAAGCCGAGGGTTATTCTCAGTGCAGCTCAGACTAGGGCAATGAGTCAGACTTGCACGGTATGTCGGACCTGCTAGAAAGGTGTTCGTCGACCTGTGGGAGTGTTGAGGAATTCAAGCTGTCCCAAGAAAGAGTGCAGTCTATTGCCCTACACTCGGCATACACAGAGTGGCTCCGAAGGGCTACGGGCCTGGATGTGGCTTAGCAGGCCCATGGGGGCCTGAGGCTACTCAGTGTTCTTGCAGGGAATAGGATGCCCACGCGAGGCTCCTAGATGTCCTGCAAAGCGTACTGACGTTAAAACAATGCAGAGCAGCGGCTACGGCCTCATGGAAAATGCTGCACGCCTCCGCTTCTGCACGGCAATTCAGGGCCTTACCTCGAGACAACTGCTCACGCTGAGTGTCCCGTTAGCGACACAGCATGGTAGGATGCTGACTTTCTCCTCGAGCAGAGTGACTTCAGGTACGAGGTCCTCAAAGAATCCTAAGCAGATTGTTTTCTCACGGCACCTCAGACGGGGGCCATGACGAACACTTCCATGGCCCGTCGCACTGGCTAGAAATGAGGTCCTGAGGCTGTTCCAGTGCTCTGGAAATGTAGCTCCCCTTAAGGAACGTGCAGGATGTTGCCCATCACTCGGCATACACAGAGGGCCTCCGAGGGACCGACCTTTGGGCCTCGATGTTGCTCAGCAGGCCCACAGGGGTCTGGAGGTGCTCACTGATCTTGGAGGGAAAATGATGCCCACCCGAGGGGCCTAGGAGTCCTTAAAAGGGTACTTCCTTGAAAATAAAGCAGAACAGGGGTTCCCTGGTGGCGCAGTGGTTGAGAATCTGCCTGCCAATGCAGGGTACACGGGTTCAAGCCCTGGTCTGGGAGGATACCAAGGCCGCGAAGCAACTGGACCCGGGAGCCACAACGACTGAGCCCGCATGCCAGAACTAATGAAGTCCACGTGCCTAGAGCCTGTGCTCCACAACAAGAGGAGTCACCGCAATGAGAAGCCCGCGCACCGCAACGAACAGTAGGCCCCGCTCGCTGCAACTAGAGAAAGCTCACATGCAGCAACGACGACCCAACACAGTAAAAAAAAAAATGATAGGGCTTCCCTGGTGGCGCAGTGGTTGAGAATCTGCCTCCCAATGCAGGGGACACGGGTTCGAGCCCTGGTCTGGGAAGATCCCACATGCCACGGAGTGACTAGGCCCGTGAGCCACAACTACTGAGCCTGCGCGTCTGGAGCCCGTGCTCCGCAACAAGAGAGGCCGCAATAGTGAGAGGCCCGCGCACCGCTATGAAGAATGGCCCCCACTCGCCGCAACTGGAGAAAGCCCTCGCACAGAAACGAAGACACAACACAGCTAAAAATAAATAAATAAATAAATAAATTTATAAAAAAAAAAAGATATATTAAATAAATAAATAAATAAATAGATAGATAAACAAATAAATAAATAAATAAACTAATGCAGAGCAGTGGCTACGGCCTCCTGAAAACTGCTGCACGCCATCGCTTCTGCACGGCAATTCAGGGCCGTACCTTGAGGCAAGTGCTCACGCTGAGTGTCCCGTTAGCGCCACAGCATGGTAGGATGCTGACTTTCTCCTCGAGCAGAGTGACTTCAGGTACGAGGTCCTCGAAGAATTCTACGCAGAGTGTTTTCTCATGGCAGCTCAGACGGGGGCCATGACGAACACTTCCAGGGCACATTGCACTGGCTAGAAATGTGGTCCTGAGGCTGTTCCAGTGCTCTGGAAATGTAGCTGTCCTTAAGGAACGTGCAGTGTTTTGCCCATCACTCGGTATTCACAGAGGGCTTCCGAGGGATCGACCTTTGGGCCTCGATGTTGCTCAGCAGGCCCACAGGAGTCTGGAGGTACTCAGGGTTCTTGGAGGGAAAATGATGCACACCCGAGGGGCCTACGAGTCCTGAAAAGGGTACTTCCTTTAAAATAAAGCAGAACAGGGGCTTCCCTGGTGGCGCAGTGGTTGAGAATATGCCTGCCAATGCAGGGGACACGGGTTCGAGCACTGGTCTGAGATGATCACACATGCCACGGAGAAACTAGGCCCGTGGGCCACAATGACTGAACCTGCGCATCTGGAGCCTGTGCTCCGCAACAAGAGAGGCCGCGATATTGAGAGGCCCACGCACCGCGATGAAGAGTGCCCCATTTGCCGCAACTGGAGAGAGCGCTAGCACAGAAATGAAGACCCAACATAGCGATCAATCAATCAAAAAATAATTCTTAAAAAAAAATGAAAAAAATAAAATAAAATCAAGTAGATCAGCGACTAAGACCGCATGGAAACAGCTGCATGCCTCCCTTTCTGCGCGGCTACTCAGGGACTTACCTCGAGGCCAGTATGCACTTTGAGTTTCCCTTTAGCTCTGGAGCGTGGCAGGATGAGCTCCACCCCGGCCATCGAAGCAACCGGCATAGCTAGAGAAAACTCATTTTCTACCCAGAGCCATGCCTACAGTGGCCTGTCAACAGCAGTCAATTTCAAGTAGCTTCAAGGCAGCATGAATGGAGCTTTCAAAATGCAAAGCAAGGCTTGTTCCATCAGGCCCCCATTTCCAAGGGCACACGCAGGATATATCCCGGTGCTTTCTAAGAAGTCCAAAGAGACACAGGTTACCCAGTGGTTCCTTCCCTGAATCAACTCCTCGAAGCAGGGTGTTCTGCAAATAGCGAACTGCCTCAACGAAGGAACGCCCCAGCTAGGCCTCCGGGCCCGTGGCTCTTCAAAAGCCTGAAGTGTTACCCGAGGAACTGGGCTTTAGTTGCAGGCGGAACGCAAGCCGACTTTCTCTTGGAGGCAGGGTGACTTCAGGCAGGGACTCCCAGATGGAATACGAAGCCGAGGGTTTTTCTCAGTGCAGCTCAGTCTTGGGCAATGAGCCAGACTTCCACGGCACGTTGGACCTGCTAGAAGGGTGTTCGTGGACCTGTTCGAGTGCTGGGGAATTCAAGCTGTCCCAAGAAGGAGTGCAGTGTGTTGCCCTACACTCGGCATACACAGAGTGCCTCCGAAGGGCTATGGGCCTGGATGTGGCTTAGCGGGCCCATGGGGGCCTCGGGGTACTCAGTGTTCTTGCAGGAAATAGGGTGCCCACGCGAGGCTCCTAGATGTCCTGCAAAGCATACTGACATTAAAATAATGCAGAGCAGGGGCTTCCCTTGTGGTGCAATGTTTGGGAATCCACCTGCCGATGAAGCGGACATGGGTTCGAGCCCTGGTCCACCAAGATCTCACATGCTGCGGAGCACTTAAGCCCGTGAACCACAACGACTGAGCCTGCGCTCAAGAGCCCGGGAGCCAAAACGACTGAGCCCGCATGCCAGAACTAATGAAGTCCACGTGCCTAGAGCCTGTGCTCCACAACAAGAGGAGTCACCGCAATTAGAAGCCCGCACACCGCAACGTAGAGTAGCCCCCGCTCGCTGCAACTAGAGAAAGCTCACATGCAGCAACGACGACCCAACACAGTAAAAAAAAAATGATATATTAAATAAATAAATAAATAGATAGATAGATAAACAAATAAATAAATAAATAAACTCATGCAGAGCAGTGGCTACGGCCTCCTGAAAACTGCTGCACGCCTCCGCTTCTGCACGGCAATTCAGGGCCTTAGCTTGAGGCAAGTGCTCACGCTGAGTGTCCCGGTAGCGCCACAGCATGGTAGGATGCTGACTTTCTCCTCGAGCAGAGTGACTTCAGGTACGAGGCCCTCGAAGAATTCTACGCAGAGTGTTTTCTCATGGCAGCTCAGACGGGGGCCGTGACGAACACTTCCAGGGCACGTCGCACTGGCTAGAAATGTGGTCCTGAGGCTGTTCCAGTGCTCTGGAAATGTAGCTCTCCTTAAGGAACGTGCAGTGTGTTGCCCATCACTCGGCATACACAGAGGGCCTCCGAGGGACCGACCTTTGGGCCTCGATGTTGCTCAGCAGGCCCACAGGAGTCTGGAGGTACTCAGGGTTCTTGGAGGGAAAATGATGCACACCCGAGGGGCCTATGAGTCCTGAAAAGGGTACTTCCTTTAAAATAAAGCAGAACAGGGGCTTCCCTGGTGGCGCAGTGGTTGAGAATATGCCTGCCAATGCAGGGGACACGGGTTCGAGCCCTGGTCTGAGAGGATCACACATGCCGCGGAGAAACTGGGCCCGTGGGCCACAATGACTGAACCTGCGCGTCTGGAGCCTGTGCTCCGCAACAAGAGAGGCCGCGATAGTGAGAGGCCCGCGCACCGCTATGAAGAATGGCCCCCGCTCGCCGCAACTGGAGAAAGCCCTCGCACAGAAACGAAGACCCAACACAGCTAAAAATAAATAAATAAATAAATAAATTTATTAAAAAAAAAGATATATTAAATAAATAAATAAATAGATAGATAGATAAACAAATAAATAAATAAATAAACTAATGCAGAGCAGTGGCTACGGCCTCCTGAAAACTGCTGCACGCCTCCGCTTCTGCACGGCAATTCAGGGCCTTACCTTGAGGCAAGTGCTCACGCTGAGTGTCCCGTTAGCGCCACAGCATGGTAGGATGCTGACTTTCTCCTCGAGCAGAGTGACTTCAGGTACGAGGCCCTCGAAGAATTCTACGCAGAGTGTTTTCTCATGGCAGCTCAGACGGGGGCCGTGACGAACACTTCCAGGGCACGTCGCACTGGCTAGAAATGTGGTCCTGAGGCTGTTCCAGTGCTCTGGAAATGAAGCTGTCCTTAAGGAACGTGCAGTGTGTTGCCCATCACTCGGCATACACAGAGGGCCTCCGAGGGACTGACCTTTGGGACTCGATGTTTCTCAGCAGGCCCACAGGAGTCTGGAGGTACTCAGGGTTCTTGGAGGGAAAATGATGCACACCCGAGGGGCCTACGAGTCCTGAATAGGGTACTTCCTTTAAAATAAAGCAGAACAGGGGCTTCCCTGGTGGCGCAGTAGTTGAGAATATGCCTGCCAATGCAGGGGACACGGGTTCGAGCCCTGGTCTGAGAGGATCACACATGCCGCGGAGAAACTGGGCCCGTGGGCCACAATGACTGAACCTGCGCGTCTGGAGCCTGTGCTCCGCAACAAGAGAGGCCGCGATAGTGAGAAGCCCGCGCACCGCGATAAAGAGTGGCCCCATTTGCCGCAACTGGAGAGAGCCCTAGCACAGAAACGAAGACCCAACATAGCAATCAATCAATCAAAAAATAAATCTTAAAAAAAAATAAAAAATGAAAAAATAAAATAAAATCAAGTAGATCAGCGACTAAGACCGCATGGAAACAGCTGCATGCCTCCCTTTCTGCGCGGCTACTCAGGGACTTACCTCGAGGCCAGTACGCACTTTGAGTTTCCCTTTAGCTCTGGAGCGTGGCAGGATGAGCTCCACCCCGGCCATCGAAGCAACCGGCATAGCTAGAGAAAACTCATTTTCTACCCAGAGCCATGCCTACAGTGGCTAGTGGCCTGTCAACAGCAGTCAATTTCAAGTAGCTTCAAGGCAGCATGAATGGAGCTTTCAAAATGGCAAAGCAAGGCTAGTTCCATCAGGCCCCCATTTCCAAGGGCAAACGCAGCATATATCCCGGTGCTTTCTAAGAAGTCCAAAGAGACACAGGTTACCCAGTGGTTCCTTCCCTGAATCAACTCCTCGAAGCAGGGTGTTCTGCAAATAGCGAACTGCCTCAACGAAGGAACGCCCCAGCTAGGCCTCCGGGCCCGTGGCTCTTCAAAAGCCTGAAGTGTTACCCGAGGAACTGGGCTTTAGTTGCAGTCGGAACGCAAGCCGAATTTCTCTTGGAGGCAGGGTGATTTCACGCAGGGACTCCCAGATGGAATACGAAGCCGAGGGTTTTTCTCAGTGCAGCTCAGACTTGGGCAATGAGCCAGACTTCCACGGCACGTTGGACCTGCTAGAACGGTGTTCGTGGACCTGTTCGAGTGCTGGGGAATTCACGCTGTCCCAAGAAGGAGTGCAGTGTGTTGCCCTACACTCGGCATACACAGAGTGGCTCCGAAGGGCTATGGGCCTGGATGTGGCTTAGCGGGCCCATGGGGGCCTCGGGGTACTCAGTGTTCTTGCAGGAAATAGGGTGCCCACGCGAGGCTCCTAGATGTCCTGCAAAGCATACTGACATTAAAATAATGCAGAGCAGGGGCTTCCCTTGTGGTGCAATGTTTGGGAATCCACCTGCCGATGAAGCGGACATGGGTTCGAGCCCTGGTCCACCAAGATCTCACAGGCTGCGGAGTACTAAAGCCCGTGAACCAAAACGACTGAGCCTGCGCTCTAGAGACCGGGAGCCACAACGACTGAGCCCGCATGCCAGAACTAATGAAGTCCACGTGCCTAGAGCCTCTGCTCCACAACAAGAGGAGTCACCGCAATTAGATGCCCGCGCACCGCAACGAAGAGTAGCCCCCGCTCGCTGCAACTAGAGAAAGCTCACATGCAGCAACGACGACCCAACACAGTAAAAAAAAAATGATATATTAAATAAATAAATAAATAAATAGATAGATAAACAAATAAATAAATAAATAAACTAATGCAGAGCAGTGGCTACGGCCTCCTGAAAACTGCTGCACGCCTCCGCTTCTGCACGGCAATTCAGGGCCTTACCTTGAGGCAAGTGCTCACGCTGAGTGTCCCGTTAGAGCCACAGCATGGTAGGATGCTGACTTTCTCCTCGAGCAGAGTGACTTCAGGTACGAGGCCCTCGAAGAATTCTACGCAGAGTGTTTTCTCATGGCAGCTCAGACGGGGGCCGTGACGAACACTTCCAGGGCACGTCGCACTGGCTAGAAATGTGGTCCTGAGGCTGTTCCAGTGCTCTGGAAATGTAGCTGTCCTTAAGGAACGTGCAGTGTGTTGCCCATCACTCGGCATACACAGAGGGCCTCCGAGGGACCGACCTTTGGGCCTCGGTGTTGCTCAGCAGGCCCACAGGAGTCTGGAGGTACTCAGGGTTCTTGGAGGGAAAATGATGCACACCCGAGGGGCCTACGAGTCCTGAAAAGGGTACTTCCTTTAAAATAAAGCAGAACAGGGTCTTCCCTGGTGGCGCAGTGGTTGAGAATATGCCTGCCAATGCAGGGGACACAGGTTCGAGCCCTGGTCTGAGAGGATCACACATGCCGCGGAGAAACTGGGCCCGTGGGCCACAATGACTGAACCTGCGCGTCTGGAGCCTGTGCTCCGTAACAAGAGAGGCAGCGATAGTGAGAAGCCCGCGCACCGCGATAAAGAGTGGCCCCATTTGCCGCAACTGGAGAGAGCCCTAGCACAGAAACGACGACCCAACATAGCAATCAATCAATCAAAAAATAAATCTTAAAAAAAAATAAAAAATGAAAAAATAAAATAAAATCAAGTAGATCAGCGACTAAGACCGCATGGAAACAGCTGCATGCCTCCCTTTCTGCGCAGCTACTCAGGGACTTACCTCGAGGCCAGTACGCACTTTGAGTTTCCCTTTAGCTCTGGAGCTTGGCAGGATGAGCTCCACCCCGGCCATCGAAGCAACCGGCATAGCTAGAGAAAACTCATTTTCTACCCAGAGCCATGCCTACAGTGGCTAGTGGCCTGTCAACAGCAGTCAATTTCAAGTAGCTTCAAGGCAGCATGAATGGAGCTTTCAAAATGGCAAAGCAAGGCTAGTTCCATCAGGCCCCCATTTCCAAGGGCACACGCAGGATATATCCCGGTGCTTTCTAAGAAGTCCAAAGAGACACAGGTTACCCAGTGGTTCCTTCCCTGAATCAACTCCTCGAAGCAGGGTGTTCTGCAAATAGCGAACTGCCTCAACGAAGGAACGCCCCAGCTAGGCCTCCGGGCCCGTGGCTCTTCAAAAGCCTGAAGTGTTACCCGAGGAACTGGGCTTTAGTTGCAGTCGGAACGCAAGCCGACTTTCTCTTGGAGGCAGGGTGACTTCAGGCAGGGACTCCCAGATGGAATACGAAGCCGAGGGTTTTTCTCAGTGCAGCTCAGTCTTGGGCAATGAGCCAGACTTCCACGGCACGTTGGACCTGCTAGAAGGGTGTTCGTGGACCTGTTCGAGTGCTGGGGAATTCAAGCTGTCCCAAGAAGGAGTGCAGTGTGTTGCCCTACACTCGGCATACACAGAGTTGCTCCGAAGGGCTATGGGCGTGGATGTGGCTTAGCGGGCCCATGGGGGCCTCGGGGTACTCAGTGTTCTTGCAGGAAATAGGGTGCCCACGCGAGGCTCCTAGATGTCCTGCAAAGCATACTGACATTAAAATAATGCAGAGCAGGGGCTTCCCTTGTGGTGCAATGTTTGGGAATCCACCTGCCAATGAAGCGGACATGGGTTCGAGCCCTGGTCCACCAAGATCTCACATGCTGCGGAGTACTTAAGCCCCTGAACCACAACGACTGAGCCTGCGCTGTAGAGCCCGGGAGCCACAACGACTGAGCCCGCATGCCAGAACTAATGAAGTCCACGTGCCTAGAGCCTGTGCGCCACAAAAGAGGAGTCACCGCAATTAGAAGCCTGCGCACCGCAACGAAGAGTAGCCCCCGCTCGCTGTAACTAGAGAAAGCTCACATGCAGCAACGAACACCCAACACAGTAAAAAAAAAAATGATATATTAAATAAATAAATAAATAGATAGATAAACAAATAAATAAATTAATTAACTAATGCAGAGCAGTGGCTACGGCCTCCTGAAAACTGCTGCACGCCTCCGCTTCTGCACGGCAATTCAGGGCCTTACCTTGAGGCAAGTGCTCACGCTGAGTGTCCCGTTAGCGCCACAGCATGGTAGGATGCTGACTTTCTCCTCGAGCAGAGTGACTTCAGGTACGAGGCCCTCGAAGAATTCTACGCAGAGTGTTTTCTCATGGCAGCTCAGACGGGGGCCGTGACGAACACTTCCAGGGCACGTCGCACTGGCTAGAAATGTGGTCCTGGGGCTGTTCCAGTGCTCTGGAAATGTAGCTCTCCTTAAGGAACAGGCAGTGTGTTGCCCATCACTCGGCATACACAGCGGGCCTCCGAGGGTCCGACCTTTCGGCCTCGATGTTTCTCAGCAGGCCCACAGGAGTCTGGAGGTACTCAGGGTTCTTGGAGGGAAAATGATGCACACCCGAGAGTCCTACGAGTCCTGAAAATGGTACGTCCTTTAAAATAAAGCAGAACAGGGGCTTCCCTGGTGGCACAGTAGTTGAGAATATGCCTGCCAATGCAGGGGACACGGGTTCGAGCCCTGGTCTGAGAGGATCACACATGCCGCGGAGAAACTGCGCCCGTGGGCCACAATGACTGAAACTGCGCGTCTGGAGCCTGTGCTCCACAACAAGAGAGGCCGCGATAGTGAGAGGCCCGCGCACCGCGATGAAGAGTGGCCCCATTTGCCGCAACTGGAGAGAGCCCTAGCACAGAAACGAAGACCCAACATAGCCATCAATCAAAAAATAAATCTTAAAAAAAAATAAAAAATAAAAAAATAAAATAAAATCAAGCAGAATAGCGACTAAGACCTCATGGAAACAGCTGCATGCCACCCTTTCTGCGTGGCTACTCAGGGACTTACCTCGAGGCCAGTATTCACGTTGAGTTTCCCTTTAGCAATAGAGCGTGGCAGGATGAGCTCCACCCCGGCCATCGAAGCAGTCGGCATAGCTAGAGAAAACTCATTTTCTACCCAGAGCCATGCCTACAGTGGCTCGTGGCCTGTCAACAGCAGTCAATTTCAAGTAGCTTCAAGGCAGCATGAATGGAGCTTTCAAAATGGGAAAGCAAGGCTAGTTCCATCAGGCCCCCATTTCAAAGGGCACACGCAGCATATATCCCGGTGCTTTCTAAGAAGTGCAAAGAGACACAGGTTACCCAGTGGTTCCTTCCCTGAATCAACTCCTCGAAGCAGGGTGTTCTGCAAATAGCGAACTGCCTCAAAGAAGGAACGCCCCAGCTAGGCCTCCGGGCCCGTGGTTCTTCAAAAGCCTGCAGTGTTACCCGAGGAACTGGGCTTTAGTTGCAGTCGGAAAGCAAGCCGACTTTCTCTTGGAGGCAGGGAGACTTCAGGCTGGGACTCCCAGATGGAATACGAAGCCGAGGGTTTTTCTCAGTGCAGCTCAGACTTGGGCAATGAGCCAGACTTGCACGGCACGTTGGACCTGCTATAACGGTGTTCGTGGACCTGTTCGAGTGCTGGGGAATTCAAGCTGTCCCAAGAAGGAGTGCAGTGTGTTGCCCTACACTCGGCATACACAGAGTGGCTCCGAAGGGCTATGGGCCTGGATGTGGCTTAGCGGGCCCATGGGGTCCTCGGGGTACTCAGTGTTCTTGCAGGAAATAGGGTGCCCACGCGAGGCTCCTAGATGTCCTGCAAAGCATACTGACATTAAAATAATGCAGAGCAGGGGCTTCCCTTGTGGAGCAATGTTTGGGAATCCACCTGCCGATGAAGCGGACATGGGTTCGAGCCCTGGTCCACCAAGATCTCACATGCTGTGGAGTACTTAAGCCCGTGAACCACAACGACTGAGCCTGTGCTGTATAGCCTGGGAGCCACAACGACTGAGCCCGCATGCCAGAACTAATGAAGTCCACGTGCCTAGAGCCTGTGCTCCACAACAAGAGGAGTCACTGCAATTAGAAGCCCGCGCACCGCAACGAAGAGTAGCCCCCGCTCGCTGCAACTAGAGAAAGCTCACATGCAGCAACGACGACACAACACAGTAAAAAAAAATGATATATTAAATAAGGAAATAAATAGATAGATAGATAAACAAATAAATAAATAAATAAACTAATGCAGAGCAGTGGCTACGGCCTCCTGAAAACTGCTGCACGCCTCCGCTTCTGCACGGCAATTCAGGGCCTTACCTTGAGGCAAGTGCTCACGCTGAGTGCCCCGTTAGCACCACAGCATGGTAGGATGCTGACTTTCTCCTCGAGCAGAGTGACTTCAGGTACGAGGCCCTCGAAGAATTCTACGCAGAGTGTTTTCTCATGGCATCTCAGACGGGGGCCGTGACGAACACTTCCAGGGCACGTCGCACTGGCTAGAAATGTGGTCCTGGGGCTGTTCCAGTGCTCTGGAAATGTAGCTCTCCTTAAGGAACAGGCAGTGTGTTGCCCATCACTCGGCATACACAGCGGGCC
This sequence comes from Balaenoptera physalus, assembly GCF_965194825.1. NCBI lineage: Eukaryota > Metazoa > Chordata > Mammalia > Artiodactyla > Balaenopteridae > Balaenoptera > Balaenoptera physalus. The sequence goes on from NC_138890.1 coordinate 179,487,248, forward strand.
TCCGAGGGACCGACCTTTGGGCCTCGAAGTTGCTCAGCAGGCCCACAGGAGTCTGGAGGTACTCAGGGTTCTTGGAGGGAAAATGATGCACACCCGAGGGGCCTACGAGTCCTGAAAAGGGTACTTCCTTTAAAATAAAGCAGAACAGGGGCTTCCCTGGTGGCGCAGTGGTTTAGAATATGCCTGCCAATGCAGGGGACACGGTTTCGAGCCCTGGTCTGAGAGGATCACACATGCCGCGGAGAAACTGGGCCCGTGGGCCACAATGACTGAACCTGCGCGTCTGGAGCCTGTGCTCCGCAACAAGAGAGGCCGCGATAGTGAGAGGCCCGCGCACCGCGATGAAGAGTGGCCCCATTTGCCGCAACTGGAGAGAGCCCTAGCACAGAAACGAAGACCCAACATAGCGATCAATCAATCAAAAAATAAATCTTAAAAAAAAATAAAAAATAAAAAATATAAAAGCAAATCAAGCAGAACAGCGACTAAGACCTCATGGAAACAGCTGCATGCCTCCCTTTCTGCGCGGCTACTCAAGGACTTACCTCGAGGCCAGTACTCACGTTGAGTTTCCCTTTAGCTCTAGAGCGTGGCAGAATGAGCTCCAACCCGCCCATCGAAGCAGCCGGCATAGCTAGAGAAAACTCATTTTCTACCCAGAGCCATGCCTACAGTGGCTCGTGGCCTGTCAACAGCAGTCAATTTCAAGTAGCTTCAAGGCAGCATGAATGGAGCTTTCAAAATGGGAAAGCAAGGCTAGTTCCATCAGGCCCCCATTTCCAAGTGCACACGCAGCATATATCCCGGTGCTTTCTAAGAAGTTCAAAGAGACACAGGTTACCCAGTGGTTCCTTCCCTGAGTCAACTCCTCGAAGCAGGGTGTTCTGCAAATAGCGAACTGCCTCATCGAAGGAATGCCCCAGCTAGGCCTCCGGGCCCGTGGCTCTTCAAAAGCCTGCAGTGTTACCAGAGGAACTGGGCTTTAGTTGCAGGCGGAACGCAAGCCGAGTTTCTCTTGGAGGCAGGGAGACTTCAGGCAGGGACTCCCAGATGGAATACGAAGCCGAGGGTTTTTCTCAGTGCGGCTCAGACTTGGGCAATGAGCCAGACTTGCACGGCACGTTGGACCTGCTAGAACAGTTTTCGTGGACTTGTTCGAGTGCTGGGGAATTCAAGCTGTCCCAAGAAGAAATGCAGTGTGTTGCCCTACACTCGGCATACACAGAGTGGCTCCGAAGGGCTATGGGCCTGGATGTGTCTTAGCGGGCCCATGGGGGCCTCGGGGTACTCAGTGTTCTTGCAGGAAATAGGGTGCCCACGCGAGGCTCCTAGATGTCCTGCAAAGCATACTGACATTAAAATAATGCAGAGCAGGGGCTTCCCTTGTGGTGCAATGTTTGGGAATCCACCTGCCGATGAAGCGGACATGGGTTCGAGCCCTGATCCACCAAGATCTCACATGCTGCGGAGTACTTAAGCCCCTGAACCACAACGACTAAGCCTGCGCTGTAGAGCCCAGGAGCCACAACGACTGAGCCCGCATGCCAGAACTAATGAAGTCCACGTGCCTAGAGTCTGTGCGCCACAAAAGAGGAGTCACCGCAATTAGAAGCCTGCGCACCGCAACGAAGAGTAGCCCCCGCTCGCTGTAACTAGAGAAAGCTCACATGCAGCAACGAACACCCAACACAGTAAAAAAAAAATGATATATTAAATAAATAAATAAATAGATAGATAAACAAATAAATAAATTAATTAACTAATGCAGAGCAGTGGCTACGACCTCCTGAAAACTGCTGCACGCCTCCGCTTCTGCACGGCAATTCAGGGCCTTACCTTGAGGCAAGTGCTCACGCTGAGTGTCCCGTTAGCGCCACAGCATGGTAGGATGCTGACTTTCTCCTCGAGCAGAGTGACTTCAGGTACGAGGCCCTCGAAGAATTCTACGCAGAGTGTTTTCTCATGGCAGCTCAGACGGGGGCCGTGACGAACACTTCCAGGGCACGTCGCACTGGCTAGAAATGTGGTCCTGGGGCTGTTCCAGTGCTCTGGAAATGTAGCTCTCCTTAAGGAACAGGCAGTGTGTTGCCCATCACTCGGCATACACAGCGGGCCTGCGAGGGTCCGACCTTTGGGCCTCGATGTTTCTCAGCAGGCCCACAGGAGTCTGGAGGTACTCAGGGTTCTTGGAGGGAAAATGATGCACACCCGAGAGTCCTACGAGTCCTGAAAATGGTACGTCCTTTAAAATAAAGCAGAACAGGGGCTTCCCTGGTGGCGCAGTAGTTGAGAATATGCCTGCCAATGCAGGGGACACGGGTTCGAGCCCTGGTCTGAGAGGATCACACATGCCGCGGAGAAACTGCGCCCGTGGGCCACAATGACTGAACCTGCGCGTCTGGAGCCTGTGCTCCACAACAAGAGAGGCCGCGATAGTGAGAGGCCCGCGCACCGCGATGAAGAGTGGCCCCATTTGCCGCAACTGGAGAGAGCCCTAGCACAGAAACGAAGACCCAACATAGCCATCAATCAAAAAATAAATCTTAAAAAAAAATAAAAAATAAAAAAATAAAATAAAATCAAGCAGAATAGCGACTAAGACCTCATGGAAACAGCTGCATGCCACCCTTTCTGCGTGGCTACTCAGGGACTTACCTCGAGGCCAGTACTCACGTTGAGTTTCCCTTTAGCAATAGAGCGTGGCAGGATGAGCTCCACCCCGGCCATCGAAGCAGTCGGCATAGCTAGAGAAAACTCATTTTCTACCCAGAGCCATGCCTACAGTGGCTCGTGGCCTGTCAACAGCAGTCAATTTCAAGTAGCTTCAAGGCAGCATGAATGGAGCTTTCAAAATGGCAAAGCAAGGCTAGTTCCATCAGGCCCCCATTTCCAAGGGCACACGCAGCATATATCCCGGTGCTTTCTAAGAAGTCCAAAGAGACACAGGTTACCCAGTGGTTCCTTCCCTGAATCAACTCCTCGAAGCAGGGTGTTCTGCAAATAGCGAACTGCCTCAACGAAGGAACGCCCCAGCTAGGCCTCCGGGCCCGTGGCTCTTCAAAAGCCTGCAGTGTTACCAGAGGAACTGGGCTTTAGTTGCAGGCGGAACGCAAGCCGACTTTCTCTTGGAGGCAGGGAGACTTCAGGCAGGGACTCTCAGATGGAATATGAAGCCGAGGGTTTTTCTCAGTGCAGCTCAGACTTGGGCAATGAGCCAGACTTGCACCGCACGTTGGACCTGCTAGAACGGTGTTCGTGGACCTGTTCGAGTGCTGGGGAATTCAAGCTGTCCCAAGAAGGAGTGCAGTGTGTTGCCCTTCACTCGGCATACACAGAGTGGCTCCGAAGGGCTATGGGCCTGGATGTGGCTTAGCGGGCCCATGGGGGCCTCGGGGTACTCAGTGTTCTTGCAGGAAATAGGGTGCCCACGCGAGGCTCCTAGATGTCCTGCAAAGCATACTGACATTAAAATAATGCAGAACAGGGGCTTCCCTTGTGGTGCAATGTTTGGGAATCCACCTGCCGATGAAGCGGACTTGGGTTCCAGCCCTGGTCCACCAAGATCTCACATGCTGCGGAGTACTTAAGCCCGTGAACCACAACGACTGAGCCTGCGCTCTAGAGACCGGGAGCCACAACGACTGAGCCCGCATGCCAGAACTAATGAAGTCCACGTGCCTAGAGCCTGTGCTCCACAACAAGAGGAGTCACCGCAATTAGAAGCCCGCGCACCGCAACGAAGAGTAGCCCCCGCTCGCTGCAACTAGAGAAAGCTCACATGCAGCAACGACGACCCAACACAGTAAAAAAAAAAATGATATAATAAATAAATAAATAAATAAATAAATAGATAGATAAACAAATAAATAAATAAATAAACTAATGCAGAGCAGTGGCTACGGCCTCCTGAAAACTGCTGCACGCCTCGGCTTCTGCACGGCAATTCAGGGCCTTACCTTGAGGCAAGTGCTCACGCTGAGTGTCCCGGTAGCGCCACAGCATGGTAGGATGCTGACTTTCTCCTCGAGCAGAGTGACTTCAGGTACGAGGCCCTCGAAGAATTCTACACAGAGTGTTTTCTCATGGCAGCTCAGACGGGGGCCGTGACGAACACTTCCAGGGCACGTCCCACTGGCTAGAAATGTGGTCCTGAGGTTGTTCCAGTGCTCTGGAAATGTAGCTGTCCTTAAGGAACGTGCAGTGTGTTGCCCATCACTCGGCATACACAGAGGGCATCCGAGGTACCGACCTTTGGGCCTCGATGTTGCTCAGCAGGCCCACAGGTGTCTGGAGGTACTCAGGGTTCTTGGAGCGAAAATGATGCACACCCGAGGGGCCTACGAGTCCTGAAAAGGGTACTTCCTTTAAAATAAAGCAGAACAGGGTCTTCCCTGGTGGCGCAGTGGTTGAGAATATGCCTGCCAATGCAGGGGACACGGGTTCGAGCCCTGGTCTGAGAGGATCCCACATGCTGCGGAGAAACTGGGCCCGTGGGCCACAATGACTGAACCTGCACGTCTGGAGCCTGTGCTCCGCAACAAGAGCGTCCGCGATAGTGAGAGGCCCGCGCACCGCGATGAAGAGTGGCCCCAATTGCCGCAACTGGAGAGAGCCCTAGCACAGAAACGAAGACCCAACATAGCGATCAATCAATCAAAAAATAAACCTTAAAAAAAAATAAAAAATAAAAAAATAAAATAAAATCAAGCAGAACAGCGACTAAGACCTCATGGAAACAGCTGCATGCCTCCCTTTCTGCGCGGCTACTCAGGGACTTACCTCGAGGCCAGTACTCATGTTGAGTTTCCCTTTAGCTCTAGAGCGTGGCAGGAGGAGCTCCAACCCGCCCATCGAAGCAGCCGGCATAGCTAGAGAAAACTCATTTTCTACCCAGAGCCATTCCTACAGTGGCTAGTGGCCTGTCAACAGCAGTCAATTTCAAGTAGCTTCAAGGCAGCATGAATGGAGCTTTCAAAATGGGAAAGCAAGGCTAGTTCCATCAGGCCCCCATTTCCAAGGGCACACGCAGCATATATCCCGGTGCTTTCTAAGAAGTCCAAAGAGACACAGGTTACCCTGTGGTTCCTTCCCTGAATCAACTCCTCGCAGCAGGGTGTTCTGCAAATAGCGAACTGCCTCAACGAAGGAACGCCCCAGCTAGGCCTCCGGGCCCGTGGCTCTTCAAAAGCCTGCAGTGTTACCAGCGGAACTGGGCTTTAGTTGCAGGCGGAACGCAAGCCGACTTTCTCTTGGAGGCAGGGAGACTTCAGGCAGGGACTCCCAGATGGAATACGAAGCCGAGGGTTTTTCTCAGTGCAGCTCAGACTTGGGCAATGAGCCAGGCTTCCACGGCACGTTGGACCTGCTAGAACGGTGTTCGTGGACCTGTTCGAGTGCTGGGGAATTCAAGCTGTCCCAAGAAGGATTGCAGTGTGTTTCCCTACACTCGGCATACACAGAGTGGCTCCGAAGGGCTATGGGCCTGGATGTGGCTTAGCGGGCCCATGGGGGCCTCGTGGTACTCAGTGTTCTTGCAGGAAATAGTGTGCCCACGCGAGGCTCCTAGATCTCCTGCAAAGCATACTGACATTAAAATAATGCAGACCAGGGGCTTCCCTTGTGGTGCAATGTTTGGGAATCCACCTGCCGATGAAGCGGACAAGGGTTCCAGCCCTGGTCCACCAATATCTCACATGCTGCGGAGTACTTAAGCCCGTGAACCACAACGACTGAGCCTGCGCTGTAGAGCCCGGGAGCCACAACGACTGAGCCCGCATGCCAGAACTAACGAAGTCCACGTGCCTAGAGCCTGTGCTCCACAACAAGAGGAGTCACCGCATTTAGAAGCCCGCGCACCGCAACGAAGAGTAGCCCCCGCTCGCTGCAACTAGAGAAAGCTCACATGAAGCAACGACGACCCAACACAGTAAAAAAAAAAATGATATATTAAATAAATAAATAAATAAATAGATAGATAAACAAATAAATAAATAAATAAACTAATGCAGAGCAGTGGCTACGGCCTCCTGAAAACTGTTGCAGGCCTCGGCTTCTGCACGGCAATTCAGGGCCTTACCTTGAGGCAAGTGCTCACGCTGAGTGTCCCGGTAGCGCCACAGCATGGTAGGATGCTGACTTTCTCCTCGAGCAGAGTGACTTCAGGTACGAGGCCCTCGAAGAATTCTACGCAGAGTGTTTTCTCATGGCAGCTCAGACGGGGGCCGTGATGAACACTTCCAGGGCACGTCCCACTGGCTAGAAATGTGGTCCTGAGGTTGTTCCAGTGCTCTGGAAATGTAGCTGTCCTTAAGGAACGTGCAGTGTGTTGCCCATCACTCGGCATACACAGAGGGCCTCCGAGGGACCAACCTTTGCGCCTCGATGTTGCTCAGCAGGCCCACAGGAGTCTGGAGGTACTCAGGGTTCTTGGAGCGAAAATGATGCACACCCGAGGGGCCTACGAGTCCTGAAAAGAGTACTTCCTTTAAAATAAAGCAGAACAGGGTCTTCCCTGGTGGCGCAGTGGTTGAGAATATGCCTGCCAATGCAGGGGACACGGGTTCGAGCCCTGGTCTGAGAGGATCCCACATGCCGCGGAGAAACTGGGCCCGTGGGCCACAATGACTGAACCTGCGCGTCTGGAGCCTGTGCTCCGCAACAAGAGAGTCCGCGATAGTGAGAGGCCCGCGCACCGCGATGAAGAGTGGCCCCAATTGCTGCAACTGGAGAGCGCCCTAGCACAGAAACGAAGACCCAACATAGCGATCAATCAATCAAAAAATAAACCTTAAAAAAAAATAAAAAATAAAAAAATAAAATAAAATCAAGCAGAACAGTGACTAAGACCTCATGGAAACAGCTGCATGCCTCCCTATCTGCGCAGCTACTCAGGGACTTACCTCGAGGCCAGTACTCACGTTGAGTTTCCCTTTAGCTCTAGAGCGTGGCAGGATGAGCTCCAACCCGCCCATCGAAGCAGCCGGCATAGCTAGAGAAAACTCATTTTCTACCCAGAGCCATGCCTACAGTGGCTAGTGGCCTGTCAACAGCAGTCAATTTCAAGTAGCTTCAAGGCAGCATGAATGGAGCTTTCAAAATGGGAAAGCAAGGCTAGTTCCATCAGGCCCCCATTTCCAAGGGCACACGCATCATATATCCCGGTGCTTTCTAAGAAGTCCAAAGAGACACAGGTGACCCAGTGGTTCCTTCCCTGAATCAACTCCTCGCAGCAGGGTGTTCTGCAAATAGCGAACTGCCTCAACGAAGGAAAGCCCCAGCTAGGCCTCCGGGCCCGTGGCTCTTCAAAAGCCTGCAGTGTTACCAGAGGAACTGGGCTTTAGTTGCAGGCGGAACGCAAGCCGACTTTCTCTTGGAGGCAGGGAGACTTCAGGCAGGGACTCCCAGATGGAATACGAAGCCGAGGGTTTTTCTCAGTGCAGCTCAGACTTGGGCAATGAGCCAGACTTGCACCGCACGTTGGACCTGCTAGAACGGTGTTCGTGGACCTGTTCGAGTGCTGGGGAATTCAAGCTGTCCCAAGAAGGACTGCAGTGCGTTGCCCTACACTCGGCATACACAGAGTGGCTCCGAAGGGCTATGGGCCTGGATGTGGCTTAGCGGGCCCATGGGGGCCTCGGGGTACTCAGTGTTCTTGCAGGAAATAGTGTGCCCACGCGAGGCTCCTAGATGTCCTGCAAAGCATACTGACATTAAAATAATGCAGACCAGGGGCTTCCCTTGTGGTGCAATGTTTGGGAATCCACCTGCCGATGAAGCGGACATGGGTTCCAGCCCTGGTCCACCAATATCTCACATGCTGCGGAGTACTTAAGCCCGTGAACCACAACGACTGAGCCTGCGCTGTAGAGCCCGGGAGCCACAACGACTGAGCCCGCATGCCAGAACTAACGAAGTCCACGTGCCTAGAGCCTGTGCTCCACAACAAGAGGAGTCACCGCATTTAGAAGCCCGCGCACCGCAACGAAGAGTAGGCCCCGCTCGCTGCAACTAGAGAAAGCTCACATGAAGCAACGACGACCCAACACAGTAAAAAAAAAAATGATATATTAAATAAATAAATAAATAAATAGATAGATAAACAAATAAATAAATAAATAAACTAATGCAGAGCAGTGGCTACGGCCTCCTGAAAACTGCTGCACGCCTCGGCTTCTGCACGGCAATTCAGGGCCTTACCTTGAGGCAAGTGCTCACGCTGAGTGTCCCGGTAGCGCCACAGCATGGTAGGATGCTGACTTTCTCCTCGAGCAGAGTGACTTCAGGTACGAGGCCCTCGAAGAATTCTACGCAGAGTGTTTTCTCATGGCAGCTCAGACGGGGGCCGTGACGAACACTTCCAGGGCACGTCCCACTGGCTAGAAATGTGGTCCTGGGGCTGTTCCAGTGCTCTGGAAATGTAGCTGTCCTTAAGGAACGTGCAGTGTGTTGCCCATCACTCGGCATACACAGAGGGCCTCCGAGGGACCAACCTTTGCGCCTCGATGTTGCTCAGCAGGCCCACAGGAGTCTGGAGGTACTCAGGGTTCTTGGAGCGAAAATGATGCACACCCGAGGGGCCTACGAGTCCTGAAAAGGGTACTTCCTTTAAAATAAAGCAGAACAGGGTCTTCCCTGGTGGCGCAGTGGTTGAGAATATGCCTGCCAATGCAGGGGACACGGGTTCGAGCCCTGGTCTGAGAGGATCCCACATGCCGCGGAGAAACTGGGCCCGTGGGCCACAATGACTGAACCTGCGCGTCTGGAGCCTGTGCTCCGCAACAAGAGAGTCCGCGATAGTGAGAGGCCCGCGCACCGCGATGAAGAGTGGCCCCAATTGCTGCAACTGGAGAGAGCCCTAGCACAGAAACGAAGACCCAACATAGCGATCAATCAATCAAAAAATAAACCTTAAAAAAAAATAAAAAATAAAAAAATAAAATAAAATAAAGCAGAACAGTGACTAAGACCTCATGGAAACAGCTGCATGCCTCCCTATCTGCGCAGCTACTCAGGGACTTACCTCGAGGCCAGTACTCACGTTGAGTTTCCCTTTAGCTCTAGAGCGTGGCAGGATGAGCTCCAACCCGCCCATCGAAGCAGCCGGCATAGCTAGAGAAAACTCATTTTCTACCCAGAGCCATGCCTACAGTGGCTAGTGGCCTGTCAACAGCAGTCAATTTCAAGTAGCTTCAAGGCAGCATGAATGGAGCTTTCAAAATGGGAAAGCAAGGCTAGTTCCATCAGGCCCCCATTTCCAAGGGCACACGCAGCATATATCCCGGTGCTTTCTAAGAAGTCCAAAGAGACACAGGTTACCCTGTGGTTCCTTCCCTGAATCAACTCCTCGCAGCAGGGTGTTCTGCAAATAGCAAACGGCCTCAACGAAGGAACGCCCCAGCTAGGCCTCCGGGCCCGTGGCTCTTCAAAAGCCTGCAGTGTTACCAGAGGAACTGGGCTTTAGTTGCAGGCGGAACGCAAGCCGACTTTCTCTTGGAGGCAGGGAGACTTCAGGCAGGGACTCCCAGATGGAATACGAAGCCGAGGGTTTTTCTCAGTGCAGCTCAGACTTGGGCAATGAGCCAGGCTTCCACGGCACGTTGGACCTGCTAGAACGGTGTTCGTGGACCTGTTCGAGTGCTGGGGAATTCAAGCTGTCCCAAGAAGGATTGCAGTGTGTTTCCCTACACTCGGCATACACAGAGTGGATCCGAAGGGCTATGGGCCTGGATGTGGCTTAGCGGGCCCATGGGGGCCTCGGGGTACTCAGTGTTCTTGCAGGAAATAGTGTGCCCACGCGAGGCTCCTAGATGTCCTGCAAAGCATACTGACATTAAAATAATGCAGAGCAGGGGCTTCCCTTGTGGTGCAATGTTTGGGAATCCACCTGCCGATGAAGCGGACATGGGTTCGAGCCCTGGTCCACCAAGATCTCACATGCTGCGGAGTACTTAAGCCCGTGAACCACAATGACTGAGCCTGCGCTCTAGAGACCGGGAGCCACAACGACTGAGCCCGCATGTCAGAACTAATGAAGTCCACGTGCCTAGAGCCTGTGCTCCACAACAAGAGGAGTCACCGCAATTAGAAGCCCGCGCACCGCAACGAAGAATAGCCCCCGCTGGCTGCAACTAGACAAAGCTCACATGCAGCACCGACGACCCAACACAGTAAAAAAAAAATGATATATTAAATAAATAAATAAATAAATAGATAAACAAATAAATAAATAAATAAACTAATGCAGAGCAGTGGCTTCGGCCTCCTGAAAACTGCTGCACGCCTCCGCTTCTGCACGGCAATTCAGGGCCTTACCTTGAGGCAATTGCTCACGCTGAGTGTCCCGTTAGCGCCACAGCATGGTAGGATGCTGACTTTCTCCTCGAGCAGAGTGACTTCAGGTACGAGGCCCTCGAAGAATTCTACGCAGAGTGTTTTCTCATGGCAGCTCAGACGGGGGCCGTGACGAACACTTCCAGGGCACGTCCCACTGGCTAGAAATGTGGTCCTGAGGTTGTTCCAGTGCTCTGGAAATGTAGCTGTCCTTAAGGAACGTGCAGTGTGTTGCCCATCACTCAGCATACACAGAGGGCCTCCGAGCGACCGACCTTTGGGCCTCGATGTTGCTCAGCAGGCCCACAGGTGTCTGGAGGTACTCAGGGTTCTTGGAGCGAAAATGATGCACACCCGAGGGGCCTACGAGTCCTGAAAAGGGTACTTCCTTTAAAATAAAGCAGAACAGGGGCTTCCCTGGTGGCACAGTGGTTGAGAATATGCCTGCCAATGCAGGGGACTCGGGTTCGAGCACTGGTCTGAGACGATCACACAAGCCGCGGAGAAACTAGGCCCGTCGGCCACAATAACTGAACCTGCGCGTCTGTAGCCTGTGCTCCGCAACAAGAGAGTCCGCGATAGTGAGAGGCCCGCGCACCGCGATGAAGAGTGGCCCCAATTGCCGCAACTGGAGAGAGCCCTAGCACAGAAACGAAGACCCAACATAGCGATCAATCAATCAAAAAATAAACCTTAAAAAAAAATAAAAAATAAAAAAATAAAATAAAATCAAGCAGAACAGCGACTAAGACCTCATGGAAACAGCTGCATGTCTCCCTTTCTGCGCGGCTACTCAGGGACTTACTTCGAGGCCAGTACTCACGTTGAGTTTCCCTTTAGCTCTAGAGCGTGGCAGGATGAGCTCCAAACCGCCCATCGAAGCAGACGGCATAGCTAGAGAAAACTCATTTTCTACCCAGAGCCATGCCTACAGTGGCTAGTGGCCTGTCAACAGCACTCAATTTCAAGTAGCTTCAAGGCAGCATGAATGGAGCTTTCAAAATGGGAAAGCAAGGCTAGTTCCATCAGACCCCCATTTCCAAGGGCACACGCAGCATATATCCCGGTGCTTTCTAAGAAGTCCAAAGAGACACAGGTTACCCTGTGCTTCCTTCCCTGAATCAACTCCTCGCAGCAGGGTGTTCTGCAAATAGCGAACTACCTCAACGAAGGAACGCCCCAGCTAGGCCTCCGGGCCCGTGGCTCTTCAAAAGCCTGCAGTGTTACCAGAGGAACTGGTCTTTAGTTGCAGGCGGAACGCAAGCCGACTTTCTCTGGGAGGCAGGGAGACTTCAGGCAGGGACTCCCAGATGGAATACGAAGCCGAGGGTTTTTCTCAGTGCAGCTCAGACTTGGGCAATGAGCCAGACTTGCACCGCACGTTGGACCTGCTAGAACGGTGTTCGTGGACCTGTTCGAGTGCTGGGGAATTCAAGCTGTCCCAAGAAGGAGTGCAGTGCGTTGCCCTACACTCGGCATACACAGAGTGGCTCCGAAGGGCTATGGGCCTGGATGTGGCTTAGCGGGCCCATGGGGACCTCGGGGTACTCAGTGTTCTTGCAGGAAATAGGGTGCCCACGCGAGGCTCCTAGATGTCCTGCAAAGCATACTGACATTAAAATAATGCAGAGCAGGGGCTTCCCTTGTGGTGCAATGTTTGGGAATCCACCTGCCGATGAAGCGGACATGGGTTCGAGCCCTGGTCCACCAAGATCTCACATGCTGAGGAGTACTTAAGCCCGTGAACCACAACGACTGAGCCTGCGCTCTAGAGACCGGGAGCCACAACGACTGAGCCCACATGCCAGAACTAATGAAGTCCACGTGCCTAGAGCCTGTGCTCCACAACAAGAGGAGTCACCGCAATTAGAAGCCCGCGCACCGCAACGAAGAGTAGCCCCCGCTCGCTGCAACTAGAGAAAGCTCACATGCAGCAACGACAACCCAACACAGTAAAAAGAAAAGATATATTAAATAAATAAATAAATAAATAAATAGATAAACAAATAAATAAATAAATAAACTAATGCAGAGCAGTGGCTACGGCCTCCTGAAAACTGCTGCACGCCTCGGCTTCTGCACGGCAATTCAGGGCCTTACCTTGAGGCAAGTGCTCACGCTGAGTGTCCCGGTAGCGCCACAGCATGGTAGGATGCTGACTTTCTCCTCGAGCAGAGTGACTTCAGGTACGAGGCCCTCGAAGAATTCTACACAGAGTGTTTTCTCATGGCAGCTCAGACGGGGGCCGTGACGAACACTTCCAGGGCACATCGCACTGGCTAGAAATGTGGTCCTGGGGCTGTTCCAGTGCTCTGGAAATGTAGCTCTCCTTAAGGAACAGGCAGTGTGTTGCCCATCACTCGGCATACACAGAGGGCCTCCGAGGGACCGACCTTTGGGCCTCGAGGTTGCTCAGCAGGCCCACAGGAGTCTGGAGGTACTCAGGGTTCTTGGAGGGAAAATGATGCACACCCGAGGGGCCTACGAGTCCTGAAAAGGGTACTTCCTTTAAAATAAAGCAGAACAGGGGCTTCCCTGGTGGCGCAGTGGTTGAGAATATGCCTGCCAATGCAGGGGACACGGGTTCGAGCCCTGGTCTGAGAGGATCACACATGCCGCGGAGAAACTGGGCCCGTGGGCCACAATGACTGAACCTGCGCGTCTGGAGCCTGTGCTCCGCAACAAGAGAGTCCGCGATAGTGAGAGGCCCGCGCACCGCGATGAAGAGTGGCCCCAATTGCCGCAACTGGAGAGAGCCCTAGCACAGAAACGAAGACCCAACATAGCGATCAATCAATCAAAAAATAAACCTTAAAAAAAAATAAAAAATAAAAAAATAAAATAAAATCAAGCAGAACAGCGACTAAGACCTCATGGAAACAGCTGCATGCCTCCCTTTCTGCGCGGCTACTCAGGGACTTACTTCGAGGCCAGTACTCACGTTGAGTTTCCCTTTAGCTCTAGAGCGTGGCAGGATGAGCTCCAACCCGCCCATCGAAGCAGACGGCATAGCTAGAGAAAACTCATTTTCTACCCAGAGCCATGCCTACAGTGGCTAGTGGCCTGTCAACAGCACTCAATTTCAAGTAGCTTCAAGGCAGCATGAATGGAGCTTTCAAAATGGGAAAGCAAGGCTATTTCCATCAGGCCCCCATTTCCAAGGGCACACGCAGCATATATCCCGGTGCTTTCTAAGAAGTCCAAAGAGACACAGGTTACCCTGTGGTTCCTTCCCTGAATCAACTCCTCGCAGCAGGGTGTTCTGCAAATAGCGAACTGCCTCAACGAAAGAACGCCCCAGCTAGGCCTCCGGGCCCGTGGCTCTTCAAAAGCCTGCAGTGTTACCAGAGGAACTGGGCTTTAGTTGCAGGCGGAACGCAAGCCGACTTTCTCTTGGAGGCAGGGAGACTTCAGGCAGGGATTCCCAGATGGAATACGAAGCCGAGGTTTTTTCTCAGTGCAGCTCAGACTTGGGCAATGAGCCAGACTTGCACGGCACGTTGGACCTGCTAGAACGGTGTTCGTGGACCTGTTCGAGTGCTGGGGAATTCAAGCTGTCCCAAGGAGTGCAGTGTGTTGCCCTACACTAGGCATACACAGAGTGGCTCCGAAGGGCTATGGGCCTGGATGTGGCTTAGCGGGCCCATGGGGGCCTCGGGGTACTCAGTGTTCTTGCAGGAAATAGGGTGCCCATGCGAGGCTCCTAGATGTCCTGCAAAGCATACTGACATTAAAATAATGCAGAGCAGGGGCTTCCCTTGTGGTGCAATTTTTGGGAATCCACCTGCCGATGAAGCGGACATGTGTTCGAGCCCTGGTCCACCAAGATCTCACATGCTGCGGAGCACTTAAGCCCGTGAACCACAACGACTGAGCCTGCGCTCTAGAGACCGGGAGCCACAACGACTGAGCCCGCATGCCAGAACTAATGAAGTCCACGCCCCTAGAGCCTGTACTCCACAACAAGAGGAGTCACCGCAATTAGAAGCCCGCGCACCGCAACGAAGAGTAGCCCCCGCTCGCTGCAACTAGAGAAAGCTCACATGCAGCAACGACGACCCAACACAGTAAAAAAAAAATGATATATTAAATAAATAAATAAATAGATAGATAAACAAATAAATAAATAAATAAACTAATGCAGAGCAGTGGCTACGGCCTCCTGAAAACTGCTGCACGCCTCCGCTTCTGCACGGCAATTCAGGGCCTTACCTTGAGGCAAGTGCTCACGCTGAGTGTCCCATTAGCGCCACAGCATGGTAGGATGCTGACTTTCTCCTCGAGCAGAGTGACTTCAGGTACGAGGCCCTCGAAGAATTCTACACAGAGTGTTTTCTCATGGCAGCTCAGACGGGGGCCGTGACGAACACTTCCAGGGCACATCGCACTGGCTAGAAATGTGGTCCTGAGGTTGTTCCAGTGCTCTGGAAATGTAGCTCTCCTTAAGGAACGTGCAGTGTGTTGCCCATCACTCAGCATACACAGAGGGCCTCCGAGGGACCGACCTTTGGGCCTCGAGGTTGCTCAGCAGGCCCACAGGAGTCTGGAGGTACTCAGGGTTCTTGGAGGGAAAATGATGCACACCCGAGGGGCCTACGAGTCCTGAAAAGGGTACTTCCTTTAAAATAAAGCAGAACAGGGGCTTCCCTGGTGGCGCAGTGGTTGAGAATATGCCTGCCAATGCAGGGGACACGGGTTCGAGCCCTGGTCTGAGAGGATCACACATGCCGCGGAGAAACTGGGCCCGTGGGCCACAATGACTGAACCTGCGCGTCTGGAGCCTGTGCTCCGCAACAAGAGAGTCCGCGATAGTGAGAGGCCCGCGCACCGCGATGAAGAGTGGCCCCAATTGCCGCAACTGGAGAGAGCCCTAGCACAGAAACGAAGACCCAACATAGCGATCAATCAATCAAAAAATAAACCTTAAAAAAAAATAAAAAATAAAAAAATAAAATAAAATCAAGCAGAACAGCGACTAAGACCTCATGGAAACAGCTGCATGTCTCCCTTTCTGCGCGGCTACTCAGGGACTTACTTCGAGGCCAGTACTCACGTTGAGTTTCCCTTTAGCTCTAGAGCGTGGCAGGATGAGCTCCAAACCGCCCATCGAAGCAGACGGCATAGCTAGAGAAAACTCATTTTCTACCCAGAGCCATGCCTACAGTGGCTAGTGGCCTGTCAACAGCACTCAATTTCAAGTAGCTTCAAGGCAGCATGAATGGAGCTTTCAAAATGGGAAAGCAAGGCTAGTTCCATCAGACCCCCATTTCCAAGGGCACACACAGCATATATCCCGGTGCTTTCTAAGAAGTCCAAAGAGACACAGGTTACCCTGTGCTTCCTTCCCTGAATCAACTCCTCGCAGCAGGGTGTTCTGCAAATAGCGAACTACCTCAACGAAGGAACGCCCCAGCTAGGCCTCCGGGCCCGTGGCTCTTCAAAAGCCTGCAGTGTTACCAGAGGAACTGGGCTTTAGTTGCAGGCGGAACGCAAGCCGACTTTCTCTGGGAGGCAGGGAGACTTCAGGCAGGGACTCCCAGATGGAATACGAAGCCGAGGGTTTTTCTCAGTGCAGCTCTGACTTGGGCAATGAGCCAGACTTGCACGGCACGTTGGACCTGCTAGAACGGTGTTCGTGGACCTGTTCGAGTGCTGGGGAATTCAAGCTGTCCCAAGAAGGAGTGCAGTGCGTTGCCCTACACTCGGCATACACAGAGTGGCTCCGAAGGGCTATGGGCCTGGATGTGGCTTAGCGGGCCCATGGGGACCTCGGGGTACTCAGTGTTCTTGCAGGAAATAGGGTGCCCACGCGAGGCTCCTAGATGTCCTGCAAAGCATACTGACATTAAAATAATGCAGAGCAGGGGCTTCCCTTGTGGTGCAATGTTTGGGAATCCACCTGCCGATGAAGCGGACATGGGTTCGAGCCCTGGTCCACCAAGATCTCACATGCTGCGGAGTACTTAAGCCCGTGAACCACAACGACTGAGCCTGCGCTCTAGAGACCGGGAGCCACAACGACTGAGCCCGCATGCCAGAACTAATGAAGTCCACGTGCCTAGAGCCTGTGCTCCACAACAAGAGGAGTCACCGCAATTAGAAGCCCGCGCACCGCAATGAAGAGTAGCCCCCGCTCGCTGCAACTAGAGAAAGCTCACATGCAGCAACGACGACCCAACACAGTAAAAAAAAAATGATCTATTAAATAAATAAATAAATAGATAGATAGATAAACAAATAAATAAATAAATAAACTAATGCAGAGCAGTGGCTACGGCCTCCTGAAAACTGCTGCACGCCTCCGCTTCTGCACAGCAATTCAGGGCCTTACCTTGAGGCAAGTGCTCACGCTGCGTGTCCCGGTAGCGCCACAGCATGGTAGGATGCTGACTTTCTCCTCGAGCAGAGTGACTTCAGGTACGAGGCCCTCGAAGAATTCTACGCAGAGTGTTTTCTCATGGCAGCTCAGACGGGGGCCGTGACGAACACTTCCAGGGCACATCGCACTGGCTAGAAATGTGGTCCTGGGGCTGTTCCAGTGCTCTGGAAATGTAGCTCTCCTTAAGGAACAGGCAGTGTGTTGCCCATCACTCGGCATACACAGAGGGCCTCCGAGGGACCAACCTTTGGGCCTCGAGGTTGCTCAGCAGGCCCACAGGAGTCTGGAGGTACTCAGGGTTCTTGGAGGGAAACTGATGCACACCCGAGGGGCCTACGAGTCCTGAAAAGGGTACTTCCTTTAAAATAAAGAAGAACAGGGGCTTCCCTGGTGGCGCAGTGGTTGAGAATATGCCTGCCAATGCAGGGGACACGGGTTCGAGCCCTGGTCTGAGAGTATCACACATGCCGCGGAGAAACTGGGCCCGTGGGCCACAATGACTGAACCTGCGCGTCTGGAGCCTGTGCTCCGCAACAAGAGAGTCCGCGATAGTGAGAGGCCCGCGCACCGCGATGAAGAGTGGCCCCAATTGCCGCAACTGGAGAGAGCCCTAGCACAGAAACGAAGACCCAACATAGCGATCAATCAATCAAAAAATAAACCTTAAAAAAAAATAAAAAATAAAAAAATAAAATAAAATCAAGCAGAACAGCGACTAAGACCTCATGGAAACAGCTGCATGCCTCCCTTTCTGCGCGGCTACTCAGGGACTTACTTCGAGGCCAGTACTCACGTTGAGTTTCCCTTTAGCTCTAGAGCGTGGAAGGATGAGCTCCAACCCGCCCATCGAAGCAGACGGCATAGCTAGAGAAAACTCATTTTCTACCCAGAGCCATGCCTACAGTGGCTAGTGGCCTGTCAACAGCACTCAATTTCAAGTAGCTTCAAGGCAGCATGAATGGAGCTTTCAAAATGGGAAAGCAAGGCTAGTTCCATCAGGCCCCCATTTCCAAGGGCACACGCAGCATATATCCCGGTGCTTTCTAAGAAGTCCAAAGAGACACAGGTTACACTGTGGTTCCTTCCCTGAATCAACTCCTCGCAGCAGGGTGTTCTGCAAATAGCGAACTGCCTCAACGAAGGAACGCCCCAGCTAGGCCTCCGGGCCCGTGGCTCTTCAAAAGCCTGCAGTGTTACCAGAGGAACTGGGCTTTAGTTGCAGGCGGAACGCAAGCCGACTTTCTCTGGGAGGCAGGGAGACTTCAGGCAGGGACTCCCAGATGGAATATGAAGCCGAGGGTTTTTCTCAGTGCAGCTCAGACTTGGGCAATGAGCCAGACTTGCACGGCACGTTGGACCTGCTAGAACGGTGTTCGTGGACCTGTTCGAGTGCTGGGGAATTCAAGCTGTCCCAAGAAGGAGTGCAGTGCGTTGCCCTACACTCGGCATACACAGAGTGGCTCCGAAGGGCTATGGGCCTGGATGTGGCTTAGCGGGCCCATGGGGACCTCGGGGTACTCAGTGTTCTTGCAGGAAATAGGGTGCCCACGCGTGGCTCCTAGATGTCCTGCAAAGCATACTGACATTAAAATAATGCAGAGCAGGGGCTTCCCTTGTGGTGCAATGTTTGGGAATCCACCTGCCGATGAAGCGGACATGTGTTCCAGCCCTGGTCCACCAAGATCTCACATGCTGCGGAGTACTTAAGCCCGTGAACGACAACGACTGAGCCTGCGCTGTAGAGCCCGGGAGCCACAACGACTGAGCCCGCATGCCAGAACTAATGAAGTCCACGTGCCTAGAGCCTGTGCTCCACAACAAGAGGAGTCACCGCAATTAGAAGCCCGCGCACCGCAACGAAGAGTAGCCCCCGCTCGCTGCAACTAGAGAAAGCTCACATGCAGCAACGACGACCCAACACAGTAAAAAAAAATGATCTATTAAATAAATAAATAAATAGATAGATAGATAAACAAATAAATAAATAAATAAACTAATGCAGAGCAGTGGCTACAGCCTCCTGAAAACTGCTGCACGCCTCCGCTTCTGCACGGCAATTCAGGGCCTTACCTTGAGGCAAGTGCTCACGCTGAGTGTCCCGGTAGCGCCACAGCATGGTAGGATGCTGACTTTCTCCTCGAGCAGAGTGACTTCAGGTACGAGGCCCTCGAATAATTCTACGCAGAGTGTTTTCTCATGGCAGCTCAGACGGGGGCCGTGACGAACACTTCCAGGGCACATCGCACTGGCTAGAAATGTGGTCCTGGGGCTGTTCCAGTGCTCTGGAAATGTAGCTCTCCTTAAGGAACAGGCAGTGTGTTGCCCATCACTCGGCATACACAGAGGGCCTCCGAGGGACCGACCTTTGGGCCTCGAGGTTGCTCAGCAGGCCCACAGGAGTCTGGAGGTACTCAGGGTTCTTGGAGGGAAAATGATGCACACCCGAGGGGCCTACGAGTCCTGAAAAGGGTACTTCCTTTAAAATAAAGCAGAACAGGGGCTTCCCCGGTGGCGCAGTGGTTGAGAATATGCCTGCCAATGCAGGGGACACGGGTTCGAGCCCTGGTCTGAGAGGATCACACATGCCACGGAGAAACTGGGCCCGTGGGCCACAATGACTGAACGTGCGCGTCTGGAGCCTGTGCTCCGCAACAAGAGAGTCCGCGATAGTGAGAGGCCCCGCGCACCGCGATGAAGAGTGGCCCCAGTTGCCGCAACTGGAGAGAGCCTTAGCACAGAAACGAAGACCCAACATAGCGATCGATCAATCAAAAAATAAACCTTAAAAAAAAATAAAAAATAAAAAAATAAAATAAAATCAAGCAGAACAGCGACTAAGACCTCATGGAAACAGCTGCATGCCTCCCTTTCTGCGCGGCTACTCAGGGACTTACCTCGAGGCCAGTACTCACGTTGAGTTTCCCTTTAGCTCTAGAGCGTGGCAGGATGAGCTCCAACCCGCCCATCGAAGCAGCCGGCATAGCTAGAGAAAACTCATTTTCTACCCAGAGCCATGCCTACAGTGGCTAGTGGCCTGTCAACAGCAGTCAATTTCAAGTAGCTTCAAGGCAGCATGAATGGAGCTTTCAAAATGGGAAAGCAAGGCTAGTTCCATCAGGCCCCCATTTCCAAGGGCACACGCAGCATATATCCCGGTGCTTTCTAAGAAGTCCAAAGAGACACAGGTTACCCTGTGGTTCCTTCCCTGAATCAACTCCTCGCAGCAGGGTGTTCTGCAAATACCGAACTGCCTCAACGAAGGAACGCCCCAGCTAGGCCTCCGGGCCCGTGGTTCTTCAAAAGCCTGCAGTGTTACCAGAGGAACTGGGCTTTAGTTGCAGGCGGAACGCAAGCCGACTTTCTCTTGGAGGCAGGGAGACTTCAGGCAGGGACTCCCAGATGGAATACGAAACCGAGGGTTTTTCTCAGTGCAGCTCTGACTTGGGCAATGAGCCAGACTTGCACGGCACGTTGGACCTGCTAGAACGGTGTTCGTGAACCTGTTCGAGTGCTGGGGAATTCAAGCTGTCCCAAGAAGGAGTGCAGTGTGTTGCCCTACACTCGGCATACACAGAGTGGCTCCGAAGGGCTATGGGCCTGGATGTGGCTTAGCGGGCCCATGGGGGCCTCAGGGTACTCAGTGTTCTTGCAGGAAATAGGGTGCCCACGCGAGGCTCCTAGATATCCTGCAAAGCATACTGACATTAAAATAATGCAGAGCAGGGGCTTCCCTTGTGGTGCAATGTTTGGGAATCCACCTGCCGATGAAGCGGACATGGGTCCGAGCCCTGGTCCACCAAGATCTCACATGCTGCGGAGTACTTAAGCCCGTGAACCACAACGACTGAGCCTGCGCTCTAGAGACCGGGAGCCACAACGACTGAGCCCGCATGCCAGAACTAATGAAGTCCACGTGCCTAGAGCCTGTGCTCCACAACAAGAGGAGTCACCGCAATTAGAAGCCCGCGCACCGCAACGAAGAGTAGCCCCCGCTCGCTGCAACTAGAGAAAGCTCACATGCAGCAACGACGACCCAACACAGTAAAAAAAAATGATCTATTAAATAAATAAATAAATAGACAGATAGATAAACAAATAAATAAATAAATAAACTAATGCAGAGCAGTGGCTACGGCCTCCTGAAAACTGCTGCACGCCTCCGCTTCTGCACGGCAATTCAGGGCCTTACCTTGAGGCAAGTGCTCATGCTGAGTGTCCCGTTAGCGCCACAGCATGGTAGGATGCTGACTTTCTCCTCGAGCAGAGTGACTTCAGGTACGAGGCCCTCGAAGAATTCTACGCAGAGTGTTTTCTCATGGCAGCTCAGACGGGGGCCGTGACGAACACTTCCAGGGCACATCGCACTGGCTAGAAATGTGGTCCTGGGGCTGTTCCAGTGCTCTGGAAATGTAGCTCTCCTTAAGGAACAGGCAGTGTGTTGCCCATCACTCGGCATACACAGCGTGCCTCCGAGGGACCGACCTTTGGGCCTCGATATTGCTCAGCAGGCCCACAGGAGTCTGGAGGTACTCAGGGTTCTTGGAGCGAAAATGATGCACACCCGAGGGGCCTACGAGTCCTGAAAAGGGTACTTCCTTTAAAATAAAGCAGAACAGGGGCTTCCCTGGTGGCGCAGTGGTTGAGAATATGCCTGCCAATGCAGGGGACTCGGGTTCGAGCACTGGTCTGAGACGATCACACATGCCGCGGAGAAACTAAGCCTGTCGGCCACAATGACTGAACCTGCGCGTCTCGAGCCTGTGCTCCGCAACAAGAGAGTCCGCGATAGTGAGAGGCCCGCGCACCGCGATGAAGAGTGGCCCCAATTGCCGCAACTGGAGAGAGCCCTAGCACAGAAACGAAGACCCAACATAGCGATCAATCAATCAAAAAATAAACCTTAAAAAAAAATAAAAAATAAAAAAATAAAATAAAATCAAGCAGAACAGCGACTAAGACCTCATGGAAACAGCTGCATGCCTCCCTTTCTGCGCGGCTACTCAGGGACTTACCTCGAGGCCAGTACTCACGTTGAGTTTCCCTTTAACTCTAGAGCGTGGCAGGATGAGCTCCAACCCGCCCATCGAAGCAGCCAGCATAGCTAGAGAAAACTCATTTTCTACCCAGAGCCATGCCTACAGTGGCTAGTGGCCTGTCAACAGCAGTCAATTTCAAGTAGCTTCAAGGCAGCATGAATGGAGCTTTCAAAATGGGAAAGCAAGGCTAGTTCCATCAGGCCCCCATTTCCAAGGGCACACGCAGCATATATCCCGGTGCTTTCTAAGAAGTCCAAAGAGACACAGGTTACCCTGTGGTTCCTTCCCTGAATCAACTCCTCGCAGCAGGGTGTTCTGCAAATACCGAACTGCCTCAACGAAGGAACGCCCCAGCTAGGCCTCCGGGCCCGTGGTTCTTCAAAAGCCTGCAGTGTTACCAGAGGAACTGGGCTTTAGTTGCAGGCGGAACGCAAGCCGACTTTCTCTTGGAGGCAGGGAGACTTCAGGCAGGGACTCCCAGATGGAATACGAAACCGAGGGTTTTTCTCAGTGCAGCTCAGACTTGGGCAATGAGCCAGACTTGCACGGCACGTTGGACCTGCTAGCACGGTGTTCGTGAACCTGTTCGAGTGCTGGGGAATTCAAGCTGTCCCAAGAAGGAGTGCAGTGTGTTGCCCTACACTCGGCATACACAGAGTGGCTCCGAAGGGCTATGGGCCTGGATGTGGCTTAGCGGGCCCATGGGGGCCTCGGGGTACTCAGTGTTCTTGCAGGAAATAGGGTGCCCACGCGAGGCTCCTAGATATCCTGCAAAGCATACTGACATTAAAATAATGCAGAGCAGGGGCTTCCCTTGTGGTGCAATGTTTGGGAATCCACCTGCCGATGAAGCGGACATGGGTCCGAGCCCTGGTCCACCAAGATCTCACATGCTGCGGAGTACTTAAGCCCGTGAACCACAACGACTGAGCCTGCGCTCTAGAGACCGGGAGCCACAACGACTGAGCCCGCATGCCAGAACTAATGAAGTCCACGTGCCTAGAGCCTGTGCTCCACAACAAGAGGAGTCACCGCAATTAGAAGCCCGCGCACCGCAACGAAGAGTAGCCCCCGCTCGCTGCAACTAGAGAAAGCTCACATGCAGCAACGACGACCCAACACAGTAAAAAAAAATGATCTATTAAATAAATAAATAAATAGACAGATAGATAAACAAATAAATAAATAAATAAACTAATGCAGAGCAGTGGCTACGGCCTCCTGAAAACTGCTGCACGCCTCCGCTTCTGCACGGCAATTCAGGGCCTTACCTTGAGGCAAGTGCTCATGCAGAGTGTCCCGTTAGCGCCACAGCATGGTAGGATGCTGACTTTCTCCTCGAGCAGAGTGACTTCAGGTACGAGGCCCTCGAAGAATTCTACGCAGAGTGTTTTCTCATGGCAGCTCAGACGGGGGCCGTGACGAACACTTCCAGGGCACATCGCACTGGCTAGAAATGTGGTCCTGGGGCTGTTCCAGTGCTCTGGAAATGTAGCTCTCCTTAAGGAACAGGCAGTGTGTTGCCCATCACTCGGCATACACAGCGTGCCTCCGAGGGACCGACCTTTGGGCCTCGATATTGCTCAGCAGGCCCACAGGAGTCTGGAGGTACTCAGGGTTCTTGGAGCGAAAATGATGCACACCCGAGGGGCCTACGAGTCCTGAAAAGGGTACTTCCTTTAAAATAAAGCAGAACAGGGGCTTCCCTGGTGGCGCAGTGGTTGAGAATATGCCTGCCAATGCAGGGGACTCGGGTTCGAGCACTGGTCTGAGACGATCACACATGCCGCGGAGAAACTAAGCCTGTCGGCCACAATGACTGAACCTGCGCGTCTGGAGCCTGTGCTCCGCAACAAGAGAGTCCGCGATAGTGAGAGGCCCGCGCACCGCGATGAAGAGTGGCCCCAATTGCCGCAACTGGAGAGAGCCCTAGCACAGAAACGAAGACCCAACATAGCGATCAATCAATCAAAAAATAAACCTTAAAAAAAAATAAAAAATAAAAAAATAAAATAAAATCAAGCAGAACAGCGACTAAGACCTCATGGAAACAGCTGCATGCCTCCCTTTCTGCGCGGCTACTCAGGGACTTACCTCGAGGCCAGTACTCACGTTGAGTTTCCCTTTAACTCTAGAGCGTGGCAGGATGAGCTCCAACCCGCCCATCGAAGCAGCCAGCATAGCTAGAGAAAACTCATTTTCTACCCAGAGCCATGCCTACAGTGGCTAGTGGCCTGTCAACAGCAGTCAATTTCAAGTAGCTTCAAGGCAGCATGAATGGAGCTTTCAAAATGGGAAAGCAAGGCTAGTTCCATCAGGCCCCCATTTCCAAGGGCACACGCAGCATATATCCCGGTGCTTTCTAAGAAGTCCAAAGAGACACAGGTTACCCTGTGGTTCCTTCCCTGAATCAACTCCTCGCAGCAGGGTGTTCTGCAAATACCGAACTGCCTCAACGAAGGAACGCCCCAGCTAGGCCTCCGGGCCCGTGGTTCTTCAAAAGCCTGCAGTGTTACCAGAGGAACTGGGCTTTAGTTGCAGGCGGAACGCAAGCCGACTTTCTCTTGGAGGCAGGGAGACTTCAGGCAGGGACTCCCAGATGGAATACGAAACCGAGGGTTTTTCTCAGTGCAGCTCAGACTTGGGCAATGAGCCAGACTTGCACGGCACGTTGGACCTGCTAGCACGGTGTTCGTGAACCTGTTCGAGTGCTGGGGAATTCAAGCTGTCCCAAGAAGGAGTGCAGTGTGTTGCCCTACACTCGGCATACACAGAGTGGCTCCGAAGGGCTATGGGCCTGGATGTGGCTTAGCGGGCCCATGGGGGCCTCGGGGTACTCAGTGTTCTTGCAGGAAATAGGGTGCCCACGCGAGGCTCCTAGATGTCCTGCAAAGCATACTGACATTAAAATAATGCAGAGCAGGGGCTTCCCTTGTGGTGCAATGTTTGGGAATCCACCTGCCGATGAAGGGGACATGTGTTCCAGCCCTGGTCCACCAAGATCTCACATGCTGCGGAGTACTTAAGCCCGTGAACCACAACGACTGAGCCTGCGCTGTAGAGCCCGGGAGCCACAACGACTGAGCCCGCATGCCAGAACTAATGAAGTCCACGTGCCTAGAGCCTGTGCTCCACAACAAGAGGAGTCACCGCAATTAGAAGCCCGCGCACTGCAACGAAGAGTAGCCCCCGCTCGCTGCAACTAGAGAAAGCTCACATGCAGCAACGACGACCCAACACAGTAAAAAAAAAAATGATATATTAAATAAATAAATAAATAAATAGATAGATAAACAAATAAATAAATAAATAAACTAATGCAGAGCAGTGGCTACGGCCTCCTGAAAACTGCTGCACGCCTCCGCTTCTGCACGGCAATTCAGGGCCTTACCTTGAGGCAAGTGCTCACGCTGAGTGTCCCGTTAGCTCCACAGCATGGTAGGATGCTGACTTTCTCCTCGAGCAGAGTGACTTCAGGTACGAGGCCCTCGAAGAATTCTACGCAGAGTGTTTTCTCATGGCAGCTCAGACGGGGGCCGTGACGAACACTTCCAGGGCACGTCCCACTGGCTAGAAATGTGGTCCTGGGGCTGTTCCAGTGCTCTGGAAATGTAGCTCTCCTTAAGGAACAGGCAGTGTGTTGCCCATCACTCGGCATACACAGCGGGCCTCCGAGGGACCGACCTTTGGGCCTCGATGTTGCTCAGCAGGCCCACAAGGGTCTGGAGGTAGTCAGGGTTCTTGGAGCGAAAATGATGCACACCCGAGGGGCCTACGAGTCTTGAAAAGGGTACTTCCTTTAAAATAAAGCAGAACAGGGGCTTCCCTGGTGGCGCAGTGGTTGAGAATATGCCTGCCAATGCAGGGGACACGGGTTCGAGCCCTGGTCTGTGAGGATCACACATGCCACGGAGAAACTGCGCCCGTGGGCCACAATGACTGAACCTGCGCGTCTGGAGCCTGTGCTCCGCAACAAGAGAGTCCGCGATAGTGAGAGGCCCCGCGCACCGCGATGAAGAGTGGCCCCAATTGCCGCAACTGGAGAGAGCCCTAGCACAGAAACGAAGACCCAACATAGCGATCAATCAATCAAAAAATATACCTTAAAAAACATTAAAAAATAAAAAAATAAAATAAAATCAAGCAGAACAGCGACTAAGACCTCATGGAAACAGCTGCATGCCTCCCTTTCTGCGCAGCTACTCAGGGACTTACCTCGAGGCCAGTACTCACGCTGAGTTTCCCTTTAGCTCTAGAGCGTGGCAGGATGAGCTCCAACCCGCCCATCGAAGCAGCCGGCATAGCTAGAGAAAGCTCATTTTCTACCCAGAGCCATGCCTACAGTGGCTAGTGGCCTGTCAACAGCAGTCAATTTCAAGTAGCTTCAAGGCAGCATGAATGGAGCTTTCAAAATGGGAAAGCAAGGCTAGTTCCATCAGGCCCCCATTTCCAAGGGCACACGCAGCATATATCCCGGTGCTTTCTAAGAAGTCCAAAGAGACACAGGTTACCCTGTGGTTCCTTCCCTGAATCAACTCCTCGCAGCAGGATGTTCTGCAAATAGCGAACTGCCTCAACGAAAAAACGCCCCAGCTAGGCCTCCGGGCCCGTGGTTCTTCAAAAGCCTGCAGTGTTACCAGAGGAACTGGGCTTTAGTTGCAGGCGGAACGCAAGCCGACTTTCTCTTGGAGGCAGGGAGACTTCAGGCAGGGACTCCCAGATGGAATACGAAACCGAGGGTTTTTCTCAGTGCAGCTCAGACTTGGGCAATGAGCCAGACTTGCACGGCACGTTGGACCTGCTAGAACGGTGTTCGTGGACCTGTTCGAGTGCTGGGGAATTCAAGCTCTTCCAAGAAGGAGTGCAGTGTGTTGCCCTACACTCGGCATACACAGAGTGGCTCCGAAGGGCTATGGGCCTGGACGTGGCTTAGCGGGCCCATGGGGGCCTCGGGGTACTCAGTGTTCTTGCAGGAAATAGGGTGCCCACGTGAGGCTCCTAGATGTCCTGCAAAGCATACTGACATTAAAATAATGCAGAGCAGGGGCTTCCCTTGTGGTGCAATGTTTGGGAATCCATCTGCCGATGAAGCGGACATGGGTCCGAGCCCTGGTCCACCAAGATCTCACATGCTGCGGAGTACTTAAGCCCGTGAACCACAAAGACTGAGCCTGCGCTCTAGAGACCGGGAGCCACAACGACTGAGCCCGCATGCCAGAACTAATGAAGTCCACGTGCCTAGAGCCTGTGCTCCACAACAAGAGGAGTCACCGCAATTAGAAGCCCGCGCACCACAACGAAGAGTAGCCCCCGCTCGCTGCAACTAGAGAAAGCTCACATGCAGCAACGACGACCCAACACAGTAAAAAAAAAAAAGATATATTAAATAAATAAATAAATAAATAGATAGATAAACAAATAAATAAATAAATAAACTAATGCAGAGCAGTGGCTACGGCCTCCTGAAAACTGCTGCACGCCTCCGCTTCTGCACGGCAATTCAGGGCCTTACCTTGAGGCAAGTGCTCACGCTGAGTGTCCCGTTAGCGCCACAGCATGGTAGGATGCTGACTTTCTCCTCGAGCAGAGTGACTTCAGGTACGAGGCCCTCGAAGAATTCTACGCAGAGTGTTTTCTCATGGCAGCTCAGACGGGGGCCGTGACGAACACTTCCAGGGCACATCGCACTGGCTAGAAATGTGGTCCTGGGGCTGTTCCAGTGCTCTGGAAATGTAGCTCTCCTTAAGGAACAGGCAGTGTGTTGCCCATCACTCGGCATACACAGCGTGCCTCCGAGGGACCGACCTTTGGGCCTCGATGTTGCTCAGCAGGCCCACAGGAGTCTGGAGGTACTCAGGGTTCTTGGAGCAAAAATGATGCACACCCGAGGGGCCTACGAGTCCTGAAAAGGGTACTTCCTTTAAAATAAAGCAGAACAGGGGCTTCCCTGGTGGCGCAGTGGTTGAGAATATGCCTGCCAATGCAGGGGACTCGGGTTCGAGCACTGGTCTGAGACGATCACACATGCCGCGGAGAAACTAAGCCTGTCGGCCACAATGACTGAACCTGCGCGTCTGGAGCCTGTGCTCCGCAACAAGAGAGTCCGCGATAGTGAGAGGCCCGCGCACCGCGATGAAGAGTGGCCCCAATTGCCGCAACTGGAGAGAGCCCTAGCACAGAAACGAAGACCCAACATAGCGATCAATCAATCAAAAAATAAACCTTAAAAAAAAATACAAAATAAAAAAATAAAATAAAATCAAGCAGAACAGCGACTAAGACCTCATGGAAACAGCTGCATGCCTCCCTTTCTGCGCGGCTACTCAGGGACTTACCTCGAGGCCAGTACTCACGTTGAGTTTCCCTTTAGCTCTAGAGCGTGGCAGGATGAGCTCCAACCCGCCCATCGAAGCAGCCGGCATAGCTAGAGAAAACTCATTTTCTACCCAGAGCCATGCCTACAGTGGCTAGTGGCCTGTCAACAGCAGTCAATTTCAAGTAGCTTCAAGGCAGCATGAATGGAGCTTTCAAAATGGGAAAGCAAGGCTAGTTCCATCAGGCCCCCATTTCCAAGGGCACACGCAGCATATATCCCGGTGCTTTCTAAGAAGTCCAAAGAGACACAGGTTACCCTGTGGTTCCTTCCCTGAATCAACTCCTCGCAGCAGGGTGTTCTGCAAATAGCGAACTGCCTCAACGAAGGAACGCCCCAGCTAGGCCTCCGGGCCCGTGGCTCTTCAAAAGCCTGCAGTGTTACCAGAGGAACTGGGCTTTAGTTGCAGGCGGAACGCAAGCCGACTTTCTCTTGGAGGCAGGGAGACTTCAGGCAGGGACTCCCAGATGGAATACGAAGCCGAGGGTTTTTCTCAGTGCAGCTCAGACTTGGGCAATGAGCCAGACTTGCACGGCACGTTGGACCTGCTAGAACGGTGTTCGTGGACCTGTTCGAGTGCTGGGGAATTCAAGCTGTCCCAAGAAGGAGTGCAGTGTGTTGCCCTACACTCGGCATACACAGAGTGGCTCCGAAGGGCTATGGGCCTGGATGTGGCTTAGCGGGCCCATAGGGGCCTCGGGATACTCAGTGTTCTTGCAGGAAATAGGGTGCCCACGCGAGGCTCCTAGATGTCCTGCAAAGCATACTGACATGAAAATAATGCAGAGCAGGGGCTTCCCTTGTGGTGCAATGTTTGGGAATCCACCTGCCGATGCAGCGGACATGGGTTCGAGCCCTGGTCCACCAAGATCTCACATGCTGCGGAGTACTTAAGCCCGTGAACCACAACGACTGAGCCTGCGCTCTAGAGACCGGGAGCCACAATGAATGAGCCCGCATGCCAGAACTAATGAAGTCCACGTGCCTAGAGCCTGTGCTCCACAACAAGAGGAGTCACCTCAATTAGAAGCCCGCGCACCGCAACGAAGAGTAGCCCCCGCTCGCTGCAACTAGAGAAAGCTCACATGCAGCAACGACGACCCAACACAGTAAAAAAAAAATGATATATTAAATAAATAAATAAATAGATAGATAAACAGATAAATAAATAAATAAACTAATGCAGAGCAGTGGCTACGGCCTCCTGAAAACTGCTGCACACCTCCGTTTCTGAACGGCAATTCAGGGCCTTACCTTGAGGCAAGTGCTCACGCTGAGTGTCCCGGTAGCGCCACAGCATGGTAGGATGCTGACTTTCTCCTCGAGCAGAGTGACTTCAGGTACGAGGCCCTCGAAGAATTCTACGCAGAGTGTTTTCTCATGGCAGCTCAGACGGGGGCCGTGACGAACACTTCCAGGGCACGTCCCACTGGCTAGAAATGTGGTCCTGAGGTTGTTCCAGTGCTCTGGAAATGTAGCTGTCCTTAAGGAACGTGCAGTGTGTTGCCCATCACTCGGCATACACAGAGGGCCTCCGAGGGACCGACCTTTGGTCCTCGATGTTGCTCAGCAGGCCCACAGGTGTCTGGAGGTACTCAGGGTTCTTGGAGCGAAAATGATGCACACCCGAAGGGCCTACGAGTCCTGAAAAGGGTACTTCCTTTAAAATAAAGCAGAACAGGGGCTTCCCTGGTGGCGCAGTGGTTGAGAATATGCCTGCCAATGCAGGGGACTCGGGTTCGAGCACTGGTCTGAGAC
Organism: Balaenoptera physalus; assembly: GCF_965194825.1. Lineage (NCBI taxonomy): Eukaryota > Metazoa > Chordata > Mammalia > Artiodactyla > Balaenopteridae > Balaenoptera > Balaenoptera physalus. The sequence goes on from NC_138890.1 coordinate 179,517,123, forward strand.
GATCACACATGCCGCGGAGAAACTAGGCCCGTCGGCCACAATGACTGAACCTGCGCGTCTGGAGCCTGTGCTCCGCAACAAGAGAGTCCGCGATAGTGAGAGGCCCGCGCACCGCGATGAAGAGTGGCCCCAATTGCCGCAACTGGAGAGAGCCCTAGCACAGAAACGAAGACCCAACATAGCGATCAATCAATCAAAAAATAAACCTTAAAAAAAAATACAAAATAAAAAAATAAAATAAAATCAAGCAGAACAGCGACTAAGACCTCATGGAAACAGCTGCATGCCTCCCTTTCTGCGCGGCTACTCAGGGACTTACCTCGAGGCCAGTACTCACGTTGAGTTTCCCTTTAGCTCTAGAGCGTGGCAGGATGAGCTCCAACCCGCCCATCGAAGCAGCCAGCATAGCTAGAGAAAACTCATTTTCTACCCAGAGCCATGCCTACAGTGGCTAGTGGCCTGTCAACAGCACTCAATTTCAAGTAGCTTCAAGGCAGCATGAATGGAGCTTTCAAAATGGGAAAGCAAGGCTAGTTCCATCAGGCCCCCATTTCCAAGGGCACACGCAGCATATATCCCGGTGCTTTCTAAGAAGTCCAAAGAGACACAGGATACCCTGTGGTTCCTTCCCTGAATCAACTCCTCGCAGCAGGGTGTTCTGCAAATACCGAACTGCCTCAACGAAGGAACGCCCCAGCTAGGCCTCCGGGCCCGTGGCTCTTCAAAAGCCTGCAGTGTTACCAGAGGAACTGGGCTTTAGTTGCAGGCGGAACGCAAGACGACTTTCTCTGGGAGGCAGGGAGACTTCAGGCAGGGACTCCCAGATGGAATACGAAGCCGAGGGTTTTTCTCAGTGCAGCTCAGACTTGGGCAATGAGCCAGACTTGCACGGCACGTTGGACCTGCTAGAACGGTGTTCGTGTACCTGTTCGAGTGCTGGGGAATTCAAGCTGTCCCAAGAAGGATTGCAGTGCGTTGCCCTACACTCGGCATACACAGAGTGGCTCCGAAGGGCTATGGGCCTGGATGTGGCTTAGCGGGCCCATGGGGACCTCAGGGTACTCAGTGTTCTTGCAGGAAATAGGGTGCCCACGCGAGGCTCCTAGATGTCCTGCAAAGCATACTGACATTAAAATAATGCAGAGCAGGGGCTTCCCTTGTGGTGCAATGTTTGGGAATCCACCTGCCGATGAAGCGGACATGGGTTCGAGCCCTGGTCCACCAAGATCTCACATGCTCCGGAGTACTTAAGCCCGTGAACCACAACGACTGAGCCTGCGCTCTAGAGACCGGGAGCCACAACGACTGAGCCCGCATGCCAGAACTAATGAAGTCCACGTGCCTAGAGCCTGTGCTCCACAACAAGAGGAGTCACCGCAATTAGAAGCCCGCGCACCGCAATGAAGAGTAGCCCCCGCTCGCTGCAACTAGAGAAAGCTCACATGCAGCAACGACGACCCAACACAGTTAAAAAAAATGATCTATTAAATAAATACATAAATAGATAGATAGATAAACAAATAAATAAATAAATAAACTAATGCAGAGCAGTGGCTACGGCCTCCTGAAAACTGCTGCACGCCTCCGCTTCTGCACGGCAATTCAGGGCCTTACCTTGAGGCAAGTGCTCACGCTGAGTGTCCCGTTAGCGCTACAGCATGGTAGGATGCTGACTTTCTCCTCGAGCAGAGTGACTTCAGGTACGAGGCCCTCGAAGAATTCTACGCAGAGTGTTTTCTCATGGCAGCTCAGACGGGGGCCGTGACGAACACTTCCAGGGCACGTCCCACTGGCTAGAAATGTGGTCCTGGGGCTGTTCCAGTGCTCTGGAAATGTAGCTCTCCTTAAGGAACAGGCAGTGTGTTGCCCATCACTCGGCATACACAGCGGGCCTCCGAGGGACCGACCTTTGGGCCTCGATGTTGCTCAGCATGCCCACATGAGTCTGGAGGTAGTCAGGGTTCTTGGAGCGAAAATGATGCACACCCGAGGGGCCTACGAGTCCTGAAAAGGGTACTTCCTTTAAAATAAAGCAGAACAGGGGCTTCCCTGGTGGCGCAGTGGTTGAGAATATGCCTGCCAATGCAGGGGACACGGGTTCGAGCCCTGGTCTGAGAGGATCACACATGCCACGGAGAAACTGGGCCCGTGGGCCACAATGACTGAACCTGCGCGTCTGGAGCCTGTGCTCCGCAACAAGAGAGTCCGCGATAGTGAGAGGCCCCGCGCACCGCGATGAAGAGTGGCCCCAATTGCCGCAACTGGAGAGAGCCCTAGCACAGAAACGAAGACCCAACATAGCGATCAATCAATCAAAAAATAAACCTTAAAAAAAAATAAAAAATAAAAAAATAAAATAAAATCAAGCAGAACAGCGACTAAGACCTCATGGAAACAGCTGCATGCCTCCCTTTCTGCGCGGCTACTCAGGGACTTACCTCGAGGCCAGTACTCACGTTGAGTTTCCCTTTAGCTCTAGAGCGTGGCAGGATGAGCTCCAACCCGCCCATCGAAGCAGACGGCATAGCTAGAGAAAACTCATTTTCTACCCAGAGCCATGCCTACAGTGGCTAGTGGCCTGTCAACAGCAGTCAATTTCAAGTAGCTTCAAGGCAGCATGAATGGAGCTTTCAAAATGGGAAAGCAAGGCTAGTTCCATCAGGCCCCCATTTCCAAGGGCACACGCAGCATATATCCCGGTGCTTTCTAAGAAGTCCAAAGAGACACAGGTTACCCTGTGGTTCCTTCCCTGAATCAACTCCTCGCAGCAGGGTGTTCTGCAAATAGCGAACTGCCTCAACGAAGGAACGCCCCAGCTAGGCCTCCGGGCCCGTGGCTCTTCAAAAGCCTGCAGTGTTACCAGAGGAACTGGGCTTTAGTTGCAGGCGGAACGCAAGCCGACTTTCTCTTGGAGGCAGGGAGACTTCAGGAAGGGACTCCCAGATGGAATACGAAGCCGAGGGTTTTTCTCAGTGCAGCTCAGACTTGGGCAATGAGCCAGACTTGCACGGCACGTTGGACCTGCTAGAACGGTGTTCGTGGACCTGTTCGAGTGCTGGGGAATTCAAGCTGTCCCAAGAAGGAGTGCAGTGCGTTGCCCTACACTCGGCATACACAGAGTGGCTCCGAAGGGCTATGGGCCTGGATGTGGCTTAGCGGGCCCATGGGGACCTCGGGGTACTCAGTGTTCTTGCAGGAAATAGGGTGCCCACGCGAGGCTCCTAGATGTCCTGCAAAGCATACTGACATTAAAATAATGCAGAGCAGGGGCTTCCCTTGTGGTGCAATGTTTGGGAATCCACCTGCCGATGAAGCGGACATGTGTTCCAGCCCTGGTCCACCAAGATCTCACATGCTGCGGAGTACTTAAGCCCGTGAACCACAACGACTGAGCCTGCGCTGTAGAGCCCGGGAGCCACAACGACTGAGCCCGCATGCCAGAACTAATGAAGTCCACGTGCCTAGAGCCTGTGCTCCACAACAAGAGGAGTCACCGCAATTAGAAGCCCGCGCACCGCAACGAAGAGTAGCCCCCGCTCGCTGCAACTAGAGAAAGCTCACATGCAGCAACGACGACCCAACACAGTAAAAAAAAATGATCTATTAAATAAATAAATAAATAGATAGATAGATAAACAAATAAATAAATAAATAAACTAATGCAGAGCAGTGGCTACGGCCTCCTGAAAACTGCTGCACGCCTCCGCTTCTGCACGGCAATTCAGGGCTTTACCTTGAGGCAAGTGCTCACGCTGAGTGTCCCGGTAGCGCCACAGCATGGTAGGATGCTGACTTTCTCCTCGAGCAGAGTGACTTCAGGTACTAGGCCCTCGAAGAATTCTACGCAGAGTGTTTTCTCATGGCAGCTCAGACGGGGGCCGTGACGAACACTTCCAGGGCACATCGCACTGGCTAGAAATGTGGTCCTGGGGCTGTTCCAGTGCTCTGGAAATGTAGCTCTCCTTAAGGAACAGGCAGTGTGTTGCCCATCACTCGGCATACACAGAGGGCCTCCGAGGGACCGACCTTTGGGCCTCGAGGTTGCTCAGCAGGCCCACAGGAGTCTGGAGGTACTCAGGGTTCTTGGAGGGAAAATGATGCACACCCGAGGGGCCTACGAGTCCTGAAAAGGGTACTTCCTTTAAAATAAAGCAGAACAGGGGCTTCCCTGGTGGCGCAGTGGTTGAGAATATGCCTGCCAATGCAGGGGACACGGGTTCGAGCCCTGGTCTGAGAGGATCACACATGCCACGGAGAAACTGGGCCCGTGGGCCACAATGACTGAACCTGCGCGTCTGGAGCCGGTGCTCCGCAACAAGAGAGTCCGCGATAGTGAGAGGCCCCGCGCACCGCGATGAAGAGTGGCCCCAATTGCCGCAACTGGAGAGAGCCCTAGCACAGAAACGAAGACCCAACATAGCGATCAATCAATCAAAAAATAAACCTTAAAAAAAAATAAAAAATAAAAAAATAAAATAAAATCAAGCAGAACAGCGACTAAGACCTCATGGAAACAGCTGCATGCCTCCCTTTCTGCGCGGCTACTCAGGGACTTACCTCGAGGCCAGTACTCACGTTGAGTTTCCCTTTAGCTCTAGAGCGTGGCAGGATGAGCTCCAACCCGCCCATCGAAGCAGCCGGCATAGCTAGAGAAAACTCATTTTCTACCCAGAGCCATGCCTACAGTGGCTAGTGGCCTGTCAACAGCAGTCAATTTCAAGTAGCTTCAAGGCAGCATGAATGGAGCTTTCAAAATGGGAAAGCAAGGCTAGTTCCATCAGGCCCCCATTTCCAAGGGCACACGCAGCATATATCCCGGTGCTTTCTAAGAAGTCCAAAGAGACACAGGTTACCCTGTGGTTCCTTCCCTGAATCAACTCCTCGCAGCAGGGTGTTCTGCAAATAGCGAACTGCCTCAACGAAGGAACGCCCCAGCTAGGCCTCCGGGCCCGTGGCTCTTCAAAAGCCTGCAGTGTTACCAGAGGAACTGGGCTTTAGTTGCAGGCGGAACGCAAGCCGACTTTCTCTTGGAGGCAGGGAGACTTCAGGCAGGGACTCCCAGATGGAATACGAAGCCGAGGGTTTTTCTCAGTGCAGCTCAGACTTGGGCAATGAGCCAGACTTGCACGGCACGTTGGACCTGCTAGAACGGTGTTCGTGGACCTGTTCGAGTGCTGGGGAATTCAAGCTGTCCCAAGAAGGAGTGCAGTGTGTTGCCCTACACTCGGCATACACAGAGTGGCTCCGAAGGGCTATGGGCCTGGATGTGGCTTAGCGGGCCCATGGGGGCCTCGGGGTACTCAGTGTTCTTGCAGGAAATAGGGTGCCCACGCGAGGCTCCTAGATGTCCTGCAAAGCATACTGACATGAAAATAATGCAGAGCAGGGGCTTCCCTTGTGGTGCAATGTTTGGGAATCCACCTGCCGATGCAGCGGACATGGGTTCGAGCCCTGGTCCACCAAGATCTCACATGCTGCGGAGTACTTAAGCCCGTGAACCACAACGACTGAGCCTACGCTCTAGAGACCGGGAGCCACAACGACTGAGCCCGCATGCCAGAACTAATGAAGTCCACGTGCCTAGAGCCTTTGCTCCACAACAAGAGGAGTCACCTCAATTAGAAGCCTGCGCACCGCAACGAAGAGTAGCCCCCGCTCGCTGCAACTAGAGAAAGCTCACATGCAGCAACGACGACCCAACACAGTAAAAAAAAAATGATATATTAAATAAATAAATAAATAGATAGATAAACAAATAAATAAATAAATAAACTAATGCAGAGCAGTGGCTACGGCCTCCTGAAAACTGCTGCACACCTCCGTTTCTGAACGGCAATTCAGGGCCTTACCTTGAGGCAAGTGCTCACGCTGAGTGTCCCGGTAGCGCCACAGCATGGTAGGATGCTGACTTTCTCCTCGAGCAGAGTGACTTCAGGTACGAGGCCCTCGAAGAATTCTACGCAGAGTGTTTTCTCATGGCAGCTCAGACGGGGGCCGTGACGAACACTTCCAGGGCACGTCCCACTGGCTAGAAATGTGGTCCTGAGGTTGTTCCAGTGCTCTGGAAATGTAGCTGTCCTTAAGGAACGTGCAGTGTGTTGCCCATCACTCGGCATACACAGAGGGCCTCCGAGGGACCGACCTTTGGGCCTCGATGTTGCTCAGCAGGCCCACAGGTGTCTGGAGGTACTCAGGGTTCTTGGAGGGAAAATGATGCACACCCGAGGGGCCTACGAGTCCTGAAAAGGGTACTTCTTTTAAAATAAAGCAGAACAGGGGCTTCCCTGGTGGCGCAGTGTTTGAGAATATGCCTGCCAATGCAGGGGACTCGGGTTCGAGCACTGGTCTGAGAGGATCACACATGCCACGGAGAAACTGGGCCCGTGGGCCACAATGACTGAACCTGCGCGTCTGGAGCCTGTGCTCCGCAACAAGAGAGTCCGCGATAGTGAGAGGCCCCGCGCACCGCGATGAAGAGTGGCCCCAATTGCCGCAACTGGAGAGAGCCCTAGCACAGAAACGAAGACCCAACATAGCGATCAATCAATCAAAAAATAAACCTTAAAAAAAAATAAAAAATAAAAAAATAAAATAAAATCAAGCAGAACAGCGACTAAGACCTCATGGAAACAGCTGCATGCCTCCCTTTCTGCGCGGCTACTCAGGGACTTACCTCGAGGCCAGTACTCACGTTGAGTTTCCCTTTAGCTCTAGAGCGTGGCAGGATGAGCTCCAACCCGCCCATCGAAGCAACCGGCATAGCTAGAGAAAACTCATTTTCTACCCAGAGCCATGCCTACAGTGGCTAGTGGCCTGTCAACAGCAGTCAATTTCAAGTAGCTTCAAGGCAGCATGAATGGAGCTTTCAAAATGGGAAAGCAAGGCTAGTTCCATCAGGCCCCCATTTCCAAGGGCACACGCAGCATATATCCCGGTGCTTTCTAAGAAGTCCAAAGAGACACAGGTTACCCTGTGGTTCCTTCCCTGAATCAACTCCTCGCAGCAGGGTGTTCTGCAAATACCGAACTGCCTCAACGAAGGAACGCCCCAGCTAGGCCTCCGGGCCCGTGGTTCTTCAAAAGCCTGCAGTGTTACCAGAGGAACTGGGCTTTAGTTGCAGGCGGAACGCAAGCCGACTTTCTCTTGGAGGCAGGGAGACTTCAGGCAGGGACTCCCAGATGGAATACGAAACCGAGGGTTTTTCTCAGTGCAGCTCAGACTTGGGCAATGAGCCAGACTTGCACGGCACGTTGGACCTGCTAGAACGGTGTTCGTGAACCTGTTCGAGTGCTGGGGAATTCAAGCTGTCCCAAGAAGGAGTGCAGTGTGTTGCCCTACACTCGGCATACACAGAGTGGCTCCGAAGGGCTATGGGCCTGGATGTGGCTTAGCGGGCCCATGGGGGCCTCGGGGTACTCAGTGTTCTTGCAGGAAATAGGGTGCCCATGCGAGGCTCCTAGATGTCCTGCAAAGCATACTGACATTAAAATAATGCAGAGCAGGGGCTTCCCTTGTGGTGCAATGTTTGGGAATCCACCTGCCGATGCAGCGGACATGGGTCCGAGCCCTGGTCCACCAAGATCTCACATGCTGCGGAGTACTTAAGCCCGTGAACCACAACGACTGAGCCTGCGCTCTAGAGACCGGGAGCCACAACGACTGAGCCCGCATGCCAGAACTAATGAAGTCCACGTGCCTAGAGCCTGTGCTCCACAACAAGAGGAGTCACCGCAATTAGAAGCCCGCGCACCGCAACGAAGAGTAGCCCCCGCTCGCTGCAACTAGAGAAAGCTCACATGCAGCAACGACGACCCAACACAGTAAAAAAAAAAAGATATATTAAATAAATAAATAAATAAATAGATAGATAAACAAATAAATAAATAAATAAACTAATGCAGAGCAGTGGCTACGGCCTCCTGAAAACTGCTGCACGCCTCCGCTTCTGCACGGCAATTCAGGGCCTTACCTTGAGGCAAGTGCTCACGCTGAGTGTCCCGTTAGCGCCACAGCATGGTAGGATGCTGACTTTCTCCTCGAGCAGAGTGACTTCAGGTACGAGGCACTCGAAGAATTCTACGCAGAGTGTATTCTTATGGCAGCTCAGACGGGGGCCGTGACGAACACTTCCAGGGCACATCGCACTGGCTAGAAATGTGGTCCTGGGGCTGTTCCAGTGCTCTGGAAATGTAGCTCTCCTTAAGGAACAGGCAGTGTGTTGCCCATCACTCGGCATACACAGCGTGCCTCCGAGGGACCGACCTTTGGGCCTCGAGGTTGCTCAGCAGGCCCACAGGAGTCTGGAGGTACTCAGGGTTCTTGGAGCGAAAATGATGCACACCCGAGGGGCCTACGAGTCCTGAAAAGGGTACTTCCTTTAAAATAAAGTAGAACAGGGGCTTCCCTGGTGGCGCAGTGGTTGAGAATATGCCTGCCAATGCAGGGGACTCGGGTTCGAGCACTGGTCTGAGACGATCACACATGCCGCGGAGAAACTAAGCCTGTCGGCCACAATGACTGAACCTGCGCGTCTGGAGCCTGTGCTCCGCAACAAGAGAGTCCGCGATAGTGAGAGGCCCGCGCACCGCGATGAAGAGTGGCCCCAATTGCCGCAACTGGAGAGAGCCCTAGCACAGAAACGAAGACCCAACATAGCGATCAATCAATCAAAAAATAAACCTTAAAAAAAATAAAAAATAAAAAAATAAAATAAAATCAAGCAGAACAGCGACTAAGACCTCATGGAAACAGCTGCATGCCTCCCTTTCTGCGCGGCTACTCAGGGACTTACCTCGAGGCCAGTACTCACGTTGAGTTTCCCTTTAGCTCTAGAGCGTGGCAGGATGAGCTCCAACCCGCCCATCGAAGCAGCCGGCATAGCTAGAGAAAACTCATTTTCTACCCAGAGCCATGCCTACAGTGGCTAGTGGCCTGTCAACAGCAGTCAATTTCAAGTAGCTTCAAGGCAGCATGAATGGAGCTTTCAAAATGGGAAAGCAAGGCTAGTTCCATCAGGCCCCCATTTCCAAGGGCACACGCAGCATATATCCCGGTGCTTTCTAAGAAGTCCAAAGAGACACAGGTTACCCTGTGGTTCCTTCCCTGAATCAACTCCTCGCAGCAGGGTGTTCTGCAAATAGCGAACTGCCTCAACGAAGGAACGCCCCAGCTAGGCCTCCGGGCCCGTGGCTCTTCAAAAGCCTGCAGTGTTACCAGAGGAACTGGGCTTTAGTTGCAGGCGGAACGCAAGCCGACTTTCTCTTGGAGGCAGGGAGACTTCAGGCAGGGACTCCCAGATGGAATACGAAGCCGAGGGTTTTTTTGTGCAGCTCAGACTTGGGCAATGAGCCAGACTTGCACGGCACGTTGGACCTGCTAGAACGGTGTTCGTGGACCTGTTCGAGTGCTGGGGAATTCAAGCTGTCCCAAGAAGGAGTGCAGTGCGTTGCCCTACATTCGGCATACACAGAGTGGCTCCGAAGGGCTATGGGCCTGGATGTGGCTTAGCGGGCCCATGGGGGCCTCGGGGTACTCAGTGTTCTTGCAGGAAATAGGGTGCCCACGCGAGGCTCCTAGATGTCCTGCAAAGCATACTGACATGAAAATAATGCAGAGCAGGGGCTTCCCTTGTGGTGCCATGTTTGGGAATCCACCTGCCGATGCAGCGGACATGGGTTCGAGCCCTGGTCCACCAAGATCTCACATGCTGCGGAGTACTTAAGCCCGTGAACCACAACGACTGAGCCTACGCTCTAGAGACCGGGAGCCACAACGACTGAGCCCGCATGCCAGAACTAATGAAGTCCACGTGCCTAGAGCCTTTGCTCCACAACAAGAGGAGTCACCTCAATTAGAAGCCCGCGCACCGCAACGAAGAGTAGCCCCCGCTCGCTGCAACTAGAGAAAGCTCACATGCAGCAACGACGACCCAACACAGTAAAAAAAAAGATCTATTAAATAAATAAATAAATAGATAGATAGATAAACAAATAAATAAATAAATAAACTAATGCAGAGCAGTGGCTACGGCCTCCTGAAAACTGCTGCACACCTCCGTTTCTGAACGGCAATTCAGGGCCTTACCTTGAGGCAAGTGCTCACGCTGAGTGTCCCGGTAGCGCCACAGCATGGTAGGATGCTGACTTTCTCCTCGAGCAGAGTGACTTCAGGTACGAGGCCCTCGAAGAATTCTACGCAGAGTGTTTTCTCATGGCAGCTCAGACGGGGGCCGTGACGAACACTTACAGGGCACATCACACTGGCTAGAAATGTGGTCCTGGGGCTGTTCCAGTGCTCTGGAAATGTAGCTCTCCTTAAGGAACAGGCAGTGTGTTGCCCATCACTCGGCATACACAGAGGGCCTCCGAGGGACCGACCTTTGGGCCTCGAGGTTGCTCAGCTGGCCCACAGGAGTCTGGAGGTACTCAGGGTTCTTGGAGGGAAAATGATGCACACCCGAGGGGCCTACGAGTCCTGAAAAGGGTACTTCCTTTAAAATAAAGCAGAACAGGGGCTTCCCTGGTGGCGCAGTGGTTGAGAATATGCCTGCCAATGCAGGGGACACGGGTTCGAGCCCTGGTCTGAGAGGATCACACATGCCACGGAGAAACTGGGCCCGTGGGCCACAATGACTGAACCTGCGCGTCTGGAGCCTGTGCTCCGCAACAAGAGAGTCCGCGATAGTGAGAGGCCCCGCGCACCGCGATGAAGAGTGGCCCCAATTGCCGCAACTGGAGAGAGCCCTAGCACAGAAACGAAGACCCAACATAGCGATCAATCAATCAAAAAATAAACCTTAAAAAAAAAATAAAAAATAAAAAAATAAAATAAAATCAAGCAGAACAGCGACTAAGACCTCATGGAAACAGCTGCATGCCTCCCTTTCTGCGCGGCTACTCAGGGACTTACCTCGAGGCCAGTACTCACGTTGAGTTTCCCTTTAGCTCTAGAGCGTGGCAGGATGAGCTCCAACCCGCCCATCGAAGCAGCCAGCATAGCTAGAGAAAACTCATTTTCTACCCAGAGCCATGCCTACAGTGGCTAGTGGCCTGTCAACAGCAGTCAATTTCAAGTAGCTTCAAGGCAGCATGAATGGAGCTTTCAAAATGGGAAAGCAAGGCTAGTTCCATCAGGCCCCCATTTCCAAGGGCACACGCAGCATATATCCCGGTGCTTTCTAAGAAGTCCAAAGAGACACAGGTTACCCTGTGGTTCCTTCCCTGAATCAACTCCTCGCAGCAGGGTGTTCTGCAAATACCGAACTGCCTCAACGAAGGAACGCCCCAGCTAGGCCTCCGGGCCCGTGGTTCTTCAAAAGCCTGCAGTGTTACCAGAGGAACTGGGCTTTAGTTGCAGGCGGAACGCAAGCCGACTTTCTCTTGGAGGCAGGGAGACTTCAGGCAGGGACTCCCAGATGGAATACGAAACCGAGGGTTTTTCTCAGTGCAGCTCAGACTTGGGCAATGAGCCAGACTTGCACGGCACGTTGGACCTGCTAGCACGGTGTTCGTGAACCTGTTCGAGTGCTGGGGAATTCAAGCTGTCCCAAGAAGGAGTGCAGTGTGTTGCCCTACACTCGGCATACACAGAGTGGCTCCGAAGGGCTATGGGCCTGGATGTGGCTTAGCGGGCCCATGGGGGCCTCGGGGTACTCAGTGTTCTTGCAGGAAATAGGGTGCCCACGCGAGGCTCCTAGATGTCCTGCAAAGCATACTGACATTAAAATAATGCAGAGCAGGGGCTTCCCTTGTGGTGCAATGTTTGGGAATCCACCTGCCGATGAAGCGGACATGTGTTCCAGCCCTGGTCCACCAAGATCTCACATGCTGCGGAGTACTTAAGCCCGTGAACCACAACGACTGAGCCTGCGCTGTAGAGCCCGGGAGCCACAACGACTGAGCCCGCATGCCAGAACTAATGAAGTCCACGTGCCTAGAGCCTGTGCTCCACAACAAGAGGAGTCACCGCAATTAGAAGCCCGCGCACCGCAACGAAGAGTAGCCCCCGCTCGCTGCCACTAGAGAAAGCTCACATGCAGCAACGACGACCCAACACAGTAAAAAAAAAAAATGATATATTAAATAAATAAATAAATAAATAGATAGATAAACAAATAAATAAACTAATGCAGAGCAGTGGCTACGGCCTCCTGAAAACTGCTGCACGCCTCCGCTTCTGCACGGCAATTCAGGGCCTTACCTTGAGGCAAGTGCTCACGCTGAGTGTCCCGTTAGCTCCACAGCATGGTAGGATGCTGACTTTCTCCTCGAGCAGAGTGACTTCAGGTACGAGGCCCTCGAAGAATTCTACGCAGAGTGTTTTCTCATGGCAGCTCAGACGGGGGCCGTGACGAACACTTCCAGGGCACGTCGCACTGGCTAGAAATGTGGTCCTGGGGCTGTTCCAGTGCTCTGGAAATGTAGCTCTCCTTAAGGAACAGGCAGTGTGTTGCCCATCACTCGGCATACACAGCGGGCCTCCGAGGGACCGACCTTTGGGCCTCGATGTTGCTCAGCAGGCCCACAAGGGTCTGGAGGTAGTCAGGGTTCTTGGAGCGAAAATGATGCACACCCGAGGGGCCTACGAGTCTTGAAAAGGGTACTTCCTTTAAAATAAAGCAGAACAGGGGCTTCCCTGGTGGCGCAGTGGTTGAGAATATGCCTGCCAATGCAGGGGACACGGGTTCGAGCCCTGGTCTGTGAGGATCACACATGCCACGGAGAAACTGGGCCCGTGGGCCACAATGACTGAAACTGCGCGTCTGGAGCCTATGCTCCGCAACAAGAGAGTCCGCGATAGTGAGAGGCCCGCGCACCGCGATGAAGAGTGGCCCCAATTGCTGCAACTGGAGAGAGCCCTAGCACAGAAACGAAGACCCAACATAGCGATCAATCAATCAAAAAATAAACCTTAAAAAAAAATAAAAAATAAAAAAATAAAATAAAATCAAGCAGAACAGCGACTAAGACCTCATGGAAACAGCTGCATGCCTCCCTATCTGCGCAGCTACTCAGGGACTTACTTCGAGGCCAGTACTCACGTTGAGTTTCCCTTTAGCTCTAGAGCGTGGCAGGATGAGCTCCAACCCGCCCATCGAAGCAGCCGGCATAGCTAGAGAAAACTCATTTTCTACCCAGAGCCATGCCTACAGTGGCTAGTGGCCTGTCAACAGCAGTCAATTTCAAGTAGCTTCAAGGCAGCATGAATGGAGCTTTCAAAATGGGAAAGCAAGGCTAGTTCCATCAGGCCCCCATTTCCAAGGGCACACGCAGCATATATCCCGGTGCTTTCTAAGAAGTCCAAAGAGACACAGGTTACCCTGTGGTTCCTTCCCTGAATCAACTCCTCGCAGCAGGGTGTTCTGCAAATAGCGAACTGCCTCAACGAAGGAACGCCCCAGCTAGGCCTCCGGGCCCGTGGCTCTTCAAAAGCCTGCAGTGTTACCAGCGGAACTGGGCTTTAGTTGCAGGCGGAACGCAAGCCGACTTTCTCTTGGAGGCAGGGAGACTTCAGGCAGGGACTCCCAGATGGAATACGAAGCCGAGGGTTTTTCTCAGTGCAGCTCAGACTTGGGCAATGAGCCAGACTTGCACCGCACGTTGGACCTGCTAGAACGGTGTTCGTGGACCTGTTCGAGTGCTGGGGAATTCAAGCTGTCCCAAGAAGGAGTGCAGTGCGTTGCCCTACACTCGGCATACACAGAGTGGCTCCGAAGGGCTATGGGCCTGGATGTGGCTTAGCAGGCCCATGGGGGCCTCAGGGTACTCGGTGTTCTTGCAGGAAATAGGGTGCCCACGCGAGGCTCCTAGATGTCTTGCAAAGCATACTGACATTAAAATAATGCAGAGCAGGGGCTTCCCTTGTGGTGCAATGTTTGGGAATCCACCTGCCGATGAAGCGGACATGGGTTCGAGCCCTGGTCCACCAAGATCTCACATGCTGCGGAGTACTTAAGCCCGTGAACCACAACGACTGAGCCTGCGCTCTAGAGACCGGGAGCCACAACGACTGAGCCCGCATGCCAGAACTAATGAAGTCCACGTGCCTAGAGCCTGTGCTCCACAACAAGAGGAGTCACCGCAATTAGAAGCCCGCGCACCGCAACGAAGAGTAGCCCCCGCTCGCTGCAACTAGAGAAAGCTCACATGCAGCAACGACGACCCAACACAGTAAAAAAAAAAATGATATAATAAATAAATAAATAAATAAATAGATAGATAAACAAATAAATAAATAAATAAACTAATGCAGAGCAGTGGCTACGGCCTCCTGAAAACTGCTGCACGCCTCGGCTTCTGCACGGCAATTCAGGGCCTTACCTTGAGGCAAGTGCTCACGCTGAGTGTCCCGGTAGCGCCACAGCATGGTAGGATGCTGACTTTCTCCTCGAGCAGAGTGACTTCAGGTACGAGGCCCTCGAAGAATTCTACGCAGAGTGTTTTCTCATGGCAGCTCAGACGGGGGCCGTGACGAACACTTCCAGGGCACGTCCCACTGGCTAGAAATGTGGTCCTGAGGTTGTTCCAGTGCTCTGGAAATGTAGCTCTCCTTAAGGAACAGGCAGTGTGTTGCCCATCACTCGGCATACACAGAGGGCCTCCGAGGGACCGACCTTTGGGCCTCGAGGTTGCTCAGCAGGCCCACAGGAGTCTGGAGGTACTCAGGGTTCTTGGAGCGAAAATGATGCACACCCGAGGGGCCTACGAGTCCTGAAAAGGGTACTTCCTTAAAATAAAGCAGAACAGGGTCTTCCCTGGTGGCGCAGTGGTTGAGAATATGCCTGCCAATGCAGGGGACACGGGTTCGAGCCCTGGTCTGAGAGGATCCCACATGCTGCGGAGAAACTGGGCCCGTGGGCCACAATGACTGAACCTGCGCGTCTGGAGCCTGTGCTCCGCAACAAGAGAGTCCGCGATAGTGAGAGGCCCGCGCACCGCGATGAAGAGTGGCCCCAATTGCTGCAACTGGAGAGAGCCCTAGCACAGAAACGAAGACCCAACATAGCGATCAATCAATCAAAAAATAAACCTTAAAAAAAAATAAAAAATAAAAAAATAAAATAAAATCAAGCAGAACACTGACTAAGACCTCATGGAAACAGCTGCATGCCTCCCTATCTGCGCAGCTACTCAGGGACTTACCTCGAGGCCAGTACTCACGTTTAGTTTCCCTTTAGCTCTAGAGCATGGCAGGATGAGCTCCAACCCGCCCATCGAAGCAGCCGGCATAGCTAGAGAAAACTCATTTTCTACCCAGAGCCATGCCTACAGTGGCTAGTGGCCTGTCAACAGCAGTCAATTTCAAGTAGCTTCAAGGCAGCATGAATGGAGCTTTCAAAATGGGAAAGCAAGGCTAGTTCCATCAGGCCCCTATTTCCAAGGGCACACGCAGCATATATCCCGGTGCTTTCTAAGAAGTCCAAAGAGACACAGGTTACCCTGTGGTTCCTTCCCTGAATCAACTCCTCGCAGCAGGGTGTTCTGCAAATAGCGAACTGCCTCAACGAAGGAACGCCCCAGCTAGGCCTCCGGGCCCGTGGCTCTTCAAAAGCCTGCAGTGTTACCAGCGGAACTGGGCTTTAGTTGCAGGCGGAACGCAAGCCGACTTTCTCTTGGAGGCAGGGAGACTTCAGGCAGGGACTCCCAGATGGAATACGAAGCCGAGGGTTTTTCTCAGTGCAGCTCAGACTTGGGCAATGAGCCAGACTTGCACAGCACGTTGGACCTGCTAGAACGGTGTTCGTGGACCTGTTCGAGTGCTGGGGAATTCAAGCTGTCCCAAGAAGGAGTGCAGTGCGTTGCCCTACACTCGGCATACACAGAGTGGCTCCGAAGGGCTATGGGCCTGGATGTGGCTTAGCGGGCCCATGGGGGCCTCGGGGTACTCGGTGTTCTTGCAGGAAATAGGGTGCCCACGCGAGGATCCTAGATGTCCTGCAAAGCATACTGACATTAAAATAATGCAGAGCAGGGGCTTCCCTTGTGGTGCAATGTTTGGGAATCCACCTGCCGATGAAGCGGACATGGGTTCGAGCCCTGGTCCACCAAGATCTCACATGCTGCGGAGTACTTAAGCCCGTGAACCACAATGACTGAGCCTGCGCTCTAGAGACCGGGAGCCACAACGACTGAGCCCGCATGCCAGAACTAATGAAGTCCACGTGCCTAGAGCCTGTGCTCCACAACAAGAGGAGTCACCGCAATTAGAAGCCCGCGCACCGCAACGAAGAGTAGCCCCCGCTCGCTGCAACTAGACAAAGCTCACATGCAGCAACGACGACCCAACACAGTAAAAAAAAAATGATATATTAAATAAATAAATAAATAGATAGATAGAGAAACAAATAAATAAATAAATAAACTAATGCAGAGCAGTGGCTACGGCCTCCTGAAAACTGCTGCACGCCTCCGCTTCTGCACGGCAATTCAGGGCCTTACCTTGAGGCAAGTGCTCACGCTGAGTTTCCCGGTAGCGCCACAGCATGGTAGGATGCTGACTTTCTCCTCGAGCAGAGTGACTTCAGGTACGAGGCCCTCGAAGAATTCTACTCAGAGTGTTTTCTCATGGCAGCTCAGACGGGGGCCGTGACGAACACTTCCAGGGCACGTCCCACTGGCTAGAAATGTGGTCCTGAGGTTGTTCCAGTGCTCTGGAAATGTAGCTGTCCTTAAGGAACGTGCAGTGTGTTGCCCATCACTCGGCATACACAGAGGGCCTCCGAGGGACCAACCTTTGCGCCTCGATGTTGCTCAGCAGGGCCACAGGTGTCTGGAGGTACTCAGGGTTCTTGGAGCGAAAATGATGCACACCCGAGGGGCCTACGAGTCCTGAAAAGGGTACTTCCTTTAAAATAAAGCAGAACAGGGGCTTCCTTGGTGGCTCAGTGGTTGAGAATTGAGAATATGCCTGCCAATGCAGGGGACACGGTTTCGAGCCCTGGTCTGAGAGGATCACACATGCCGCGGAGAAACTAGGCCCGTCGGCCACAATGACTGAACCTGCGCGTCTGGAGCCTGTGCTCCGCAACAAGAGAGTCCGCGATAGTGAGAGGCCCGCGCACCGCGATGAAGAGTGGCCCCAATTGCCGCAACTGGAGAGAGCCCTAGCACAGAAACGAAGACCCAACATAGCGATCAATCAATCAAAAACTAAACCTTAAAAAAAAATAAAAAATAAAAAAATAAAATAAAATCAAGCAGAAGAGCGACTAAGACCTCATGGAAACAGCTGCATGCCTCCCTTTCTGCGCGGCTACTCAGGGACTTACTTCGAGGCCAGTACTCACGTTGAGTTTCCCTTTAGCTCTAGAGCATGGCAGGATGAGCTCCAACCCGCCCATCGAAACAGACGGCATAGCTAGAGAAAACTCATTTTCTACCCAGAGCCATGCCTACAGTGGCTAGTGGCCTGTCAACAGCAGTCAATTTCAAGTAGCTTCAAGGCAGCATGAATGGAGCTTTCAAAATGGGAAAGCAAGGCTAGTTCCATCAGACCCCCATTTCCAAGGGCACACGCAGCATATATCCCGGTGCTTTCTAAGAAGTCCAAAGAGACACAGGTTACCCTGTGGTTCCTTCCCTGAATCAACTCCTCGCAGGAGGGTGTTCTGCAAATAGCGAACTGCCTCAACGAAGGAACGCCCCAGCTAGGCCTCCGGGCCCGTGGCTCTTCAAAAGCCTGCAGTGTTACCAGAGGAACTGGGCTTTAGTTGCAGGCGGAACGCAAGCCGACTTTCTCTTGGAGGCAGGGAGACTTCAGGCAGGGACTCCCAGATGGAATACGAAGCCGAGGGTTTTTCTCAGTGCAGCTCAGACTTGGGCAATGAGCCAGACTTGCACGGCACGTTGGACCTGCTAGAACGGTGTTCGTGGACCTGTTCGAGTGCTGGGGAATTCAAGCTGTCCCAAGAAGGACTGCAGTGCGTTGCCCTACACTCGGCATACACAGAGTGGCTCCGAAGGGCTATGGGCCTGGATGTGGCTTAGCGGGCCCATGGGGGCCTCGGGGTACTCAGTGTTCTTGCAGGAAATAGGGTGCCCACGCGAGGCTCCTAGATGTCCTGCAAAGCATACTGACATTAAAATAATGCAGAGCAGGGGCTTCCCTTGTGGTGCAATGTTTGGGAATCCACCTGCCGATGAAGCGGACATGGGTTCGAGCCCTGGTCCACCAATATCTCACATGCTGCGGAGTCCTTAAGCCCGTGAACCACAACGACTGAGCCTGCGCTCTGGAGACCGGGAGCCACAACGACTGAGCCCGCATGCCAGAACTAATGAAGTCCACGTGCCTAGAGCCTGTGCTCCACAACAAGAGGAGTCACCGCAATTAGAAGCCCGCGCACCGCAACGAAGACTAGCCCCCGCTCGCTGCAACTAGAGAAAGCTCACATGCAGCAACGACGACCCAACACAGTAAAAAAAAAATGATATATTAAATAAATAAATAAATAGATAGATAAACAAATAAATAAATAAATAAACTAATGCAGAGCAGTGGCTACGGCCTCCTGAAAACTGCTGCACGCCTCCGCTTCTGCACGGCAATTCAGGGCCTTACCATGAGGCAAGTGCTCACGCTGAGTGTCCCGTTAGCGCCACAGCATGGTAGGATGCTGACTTTCTACTCGAGCAGAGTGACTTCAGGTACGAGGCCCTCGAAGAATTCTACGCAGAGTGTTTTCTCATGGCAGCTCAGACGGGGGCCGTGACGAACACTTCCATGGCACGTCGCACTGGCTAGAAATGTGGTCCTGAGGTTCTTCCAGTGCTCTGGAAATGTAGCTGTCCTTAAGGAACGTGCAGTGTGTTGCCCATCACTCAGCATACACAGAGGGCCTCCGAGCGACCGACCTTTGGGCCTCGATGTTGCTCAGCAGGCCCACAGGTGTCTGGAGGTACTCAGGGTTCTTGGAGCGAAAATGATGCACACCCGAGGGGCCTACGAGTCCTGAAAAGGGTACTTCCTTTAAAATAAAGCAGAACAGGGGCTTCCCTGGTGGCACAGTGGTTGAGAATATGCCTGCCAATGCAGGGGACTCGGGTTCGAGCACTGGTCTGAGACGATCACACAAGCCGCGGAGAAACTAGGCCCGTCGGCCACAATAACTGAACCTGCGCGTCTGGAGCCTGTGCTCCGCAACAAGAGAGTCCGCGATAGTGAGAGGCCCGCGCACCGCGATGAAGAGTGGCCCCAATTGCCGCAACTGGAGAGAGCCCTAGCACAGAAACGAAGACCCAACATAGCGATCAATCAATCAAAAAATAAACCTTAAAAAAAAATAAAAAATAAAAAAATAAAATAAAATCAAGCAGAACAGCGACTAAGACCTCATGGAAACAGCTGCATGTCTCCCTTTCTGCGCGGCTACTCAGGGACTTACTTCGAGGCCAGTACTCACGTTGAGTTTCCCTTTAGCTCTAGAGCGTGGCAGGATGAGCTCCAAACCGCCCATCGAAGCAGACGGCATAGCTAGAGAAAACTCATTTTCTACCCAGAGCCATGCCTACAGTGGCTAGTGGCCTGTCAACAGCACTCAATTTCAAGTAGCTTCAAGGCAGCATGAATGGAGCTTTCAAAATGGGAAAGCAAGGCTAGTTCCATCAGACCCCCATTTCCAAGGGCACACGCAGCATATATCCCGGTGCTTTCTAAGAAGTCCAAAGAGACACAGGTTACCCTGTGCTTCCTTCCCTGAATCAACTCCTCGCAGCAGGGTGTTCTGCAAATAGCGAACTACCTCAACGAAGGAACGCCCCAGCTAGGCCTCCGGGCCCGTGGCTCTTCAAAAGCCTGCAGTGTTACCAGAGGAACTGGGCTTTAGTTGCAGGCGGAACGCAAGCCGACTTTCTCTGGGAGGCAGGGAGACTTCAGGCAGGGACTCCCAGATGGAATACGAAGCCGAGGGTTTTTCTCAGTGCAGCTCAGACTTGGGCAATGAGCCAGACTTGCACCGCACGTTGGACCTGCTAGAACGGTGTTCGTGGACCTGTTCGAGTGCTGGGGAATTCAAGCTGTCCCAAGAAGGAGTGCAGTGCGTTGCCCTACATTCGGCATACACAGAGTGGCTCCGAAGGGCTATGGGCCTGGATGTGGCTTAGCGGGCCCATGGGGGCCTAGGGGTACTCAGTGTTCTTGCAGGAAATAGGGTGCCCACGCGAGGCTCCTAGATGTCCTGCAAAGCATACTGACATTAAAATAATGCAGAGCAGGGGCTTCCCTTGTGGTGCAAAGTTTGGGAATCCACCTGCCGATGAAGCGGACATGGGTTCGAGCCCTGGTCCACCAAGATCTCACATGCTGAGGAGTACTTAAGCCCGTGAACCACAACGACTGAGCCTGCGCTCTAGAGACCGGGAGCCACAACGACTGAGCCCACATGCCAGAACTAATGAAGTCCACGTGCCTAGAGCCTGTGCTCCACAACAAGAGGAGTCACCGCAATTAGAAGCCCGCGCACCGCAACGAAGAGTAGCCCCCGCTCGCTGCAACTAGAGAAAGCTCACATGCAGCAACGACAACCCAACACAGTAAAAAGAAAAGATATATTAAATAAATAAATAAATAAATAAATAGATAAACAAATAAATAAATAAATAAACTAATGCAGAGCAGTGGCTACGGCCTCCTGAAAACTGCTGCACGCCTCGGCTTCTGCACGGCAATTCAGGGCCTTACCTTGAGGCAAGTGCTCACGCTGAGTGTCCCGGTAGCGCCACAGCATGGTAGGATGCTGACTTTCTCCTCGAGCAGAGTGACTTCAGGTACGAGGCCCTCGAAGAATTCTACACAGAGTGTTTTCTCATGGCAGCTCAGACGGGGGCCGTGACGAACACTTCCAGGGCACATCGCACTGGCTAGAAATGTGGTCCTGGGGCTGTTCCAGTGCTCTGGAAATGTAGCTCTCCTTAAGGAACAGGCAGTGTGTTGCCCATCACTCGGCATACACAGAGGGCCTCCGAGGGACCGACCTTTGGGCCTCGAGGTTGCTCAGCAGGCCCACAGGAGTCTGGAGGTACTCAGGGTTCTTGGAGGGAAAATGATGCACACCCGAGGGGCCTACGAGTCCTGAAAAGGGTACTTCCTTTAAAATAAAGCAGAACAGGGGCTTCCCTGGTGGCGCAGTGGTTGAGAATATGCCTGCCAATGCAGGGGACACGGGTTCGAGCCCTGGTCTGAGAGGATCACACATGCCGCGGAGAAACTGGGCCCGTGGGCCACAATGACTGAACCTGCGCGTCTGGAGCCTGTGCTCCACAACAAGAGAGTCCGCGATAGTGAGAGGCCCGCGCACCGCGATGAAGAGTGGCCCCAATTGCCGCAACTGGAGAGAGCCCTAGCACAGAAACGAAGACCCAACATAGCGATCAATCAATCAAAAAATAAACCTTAAAAAAAAATAAAAAATAAAAAAATAAAATAAAATCAAGCAGAACAGCGACTAAGACCTCATGGAAACAGCTGCATGCCTCCCTTTCTGCGCGGCTACTCAGGGACTTACTTCGAGGCCAGTACTCACGTTGAGTTTCCCTTTAGCTCTAGAGCGTGGCAGGATGAGCTCCAACCCGCCCATCGAAGCAGACGGCATAGCTAGAGAAAACTCATTTTCTACCCAGAGCCATGCCTACAGTGGCTAGTGGCCTGTCAACAGCACTCAATTTCAAGTAGCTTCAAGGCAGCATGAATGGAGCTTTCAAAATGGGAAAGCAAGGCTAGTTCCATCAGGCCCCCATTTCCAAGGGCACACGCAGCATATATCCCGGTGCTTTCTAAGAAGTCCAAAGAGACACAGGTTACCCTGTGGTTCCTTCCCTGAATCAACTCCTCGCAGCAGGGTGTTCTGCAAATAGCGAACTGCCTCAACGAAAGAACGCCCCAGCTAGGCCTCCGGGCCCGTGGCTCTTCAAAAGCCTGCAGTGTTACCAGAGGAACTGGGCTTTAGTTGCAGGCGGAACGCAAGCCGACTTTCTCTTGGAGGCAGGGAGACTTCAGGCAGGGATTCCCAGATGGAATACGAAGCCGAGGTTTTTTCTCAGTGCAGCTCAGACTTGGGCAATGAGCCAGACTTGCACGGCACGTTGGACCTGCTAGAACGGTGTTCGTGGACCTGTTCGAGTGCTGGGGAATTCAAGCTGTCCCAAGAAGGAGTGCAGTGTGTTGCCCTACACTAGGCATACACAGAGTGGCTCCGAAGGGCTATGGGCCTGGATGTGGCTTAGCGGGCCCATGGGGGCCTCGGGGTACTCAGTGTTCTTGCAGGAAATAGGGTGCCCATGCGAGGCTCCTAGATGTCCTGCAAAGCATACTGACATTAAAATAATGCAGAGCAGGGGCTTCCCTTGTGGTGCAATTTTTGGGAATCCACCTGCCGATGAAGCGGACATGTGTTCGAGCCCTGGTCCACCAAGATCTCACATGCTGCGGAGCACTTAAGCCCGTGAACCACAACGACTGAGCCTGCGCTCTAGAGACCGGGAGCCACAACGACTGAGCCCGCATGCCAGAACTAATGAAGTCCACGCCCCTAGAGCCTGTACTCCACAACAAGAGGAGTCACCGCAATTAGAAGCCCGCGCACCGCAACGAAGAGTAGCCCCCGCTCGCTGCAACTAGAGAAAGCTCACATGCAGCAACGACGACCCAACACAGTAAAAAAAAAATGATATATTAAATAAATAAATAAATAGATAGATAAACAAATAAATAAATAAATAAACTAATGCAGAGCAGTGGCTACGGCCTCCTGAAAACTGCTGCACGCCTCCGCTTCTGCACGGCAATTCAGGGCCTTACCATGAGGCAAGTGCTCACGCTGAGTGTCCCATTAGCGCCACAGCATGGTAGGATGCTGACTTTCTACTCGAGCAGAGTGACTTCAGGTACGAGGCCCTCGAAGAATTCTACGCAGAGTGTTTTCTCATGGCAGCTCAGACGGGGGCCGTGACGAACACTTCCATGGCACGTCGCACTGGCTAGAAATGTGGTCCTGAGGTTGTTCCAGTGCTCTGGAAATGTAGCTGTCCTTAAGGAACGTGCAGTGTGTTGCCCATCACTCAGCATACACAGAGGGCCTCCGAGCGACCGACCTTTGGGCCTCGATGTTGCTCAGCAGGCCCACAGGTGTCTGGAGGTACTCAGGGTTCTTGGAGCGAAAATGATGCACACCCGAGGGGCCTACGAGTCCTGAAAAGGGTACTTCCTTTAAAATAAAGCAGAACAGGGGCTTCCCTGGTGGCACAGTGGTTGAGAATATGCCTGCCAATGCAGGGGACTCGGGTTCGAGCACTGGTCTGAGACGATCACACAAGCCGCGGAGAAACTAGGCCCGTCGGCCACAATGACTGAACCTGCGCGTCTGGAGCCTGTGCTCCGCAACAAGAGAGTCCGCGATAGTGAGAGGCCCGCGCACCGCGATGAAGAGTGGCCCCAATTGCCGCAACTGGAGAGAGCCCTAGCACAGAAACGAAGACCCAACATAGCGATCAATCAATCAAAAAATAAACCTTAAAAAAAAATAAAAAATAAAAAAATAAAATAAAATCAAGCAGAACAGCGACTAAGACCTCATGGAAACAGCTGCATGTCTCCCTTTCTGCGCGGCTACTCAGGGACTTACTTCGAGGCCAGTACTCACGTTGAGTTTCCCTTTAGCTCTAGAGCGTGGCAGGATGAGCTCCAAACCGCCCATCGAAGCAGACGGCATAGCTAGAGAAAACTCATTTTCTACCCAGAGCCATGCCTACAGTGGCTAGTGGCCTGTCAACAGCACTCAATTTCAAGTAGCTTCAAGGCAGCATGAATGGAGCTTTCAAAATGGGAAAGCAAGGCTAGTTCCATCAGACCCCCATTTCCAAGGGCACACGCAGCATATATCCCGGTGCTTTCTAAGAAGTCCAAAGAGACACAGGTTACCCTGTGCTTCCTTCCCTGAATCAACTCCTCGCAGCAGGGTGTTCTGCAAATAGCGAACTACCTCAACGAAGGAACGCCCCAGCTAGGCCTCCGGGCCCGTGGCTCTTCAAAAGCCTGCAGTGTTACCAGAGGAACTGGGCTTTAGTTGCAGGCGGAACGCAAGCCGACTTTCTCTGGGAGGCAGGGAGACTTCAGGCAGGGACTCCCAGATGGAATACGAAGCCGAGGGTTTTTCTCAGTGCAGCTCAGACTTGGGCAATGAGCCAGACTTGCACCGCACGTTGGACCTGCTAGAACGGTGTTCGTGGACCTGTTCGAGTGCTGGGGAATTCAAGCTATCCCAAGAAGGAGTGCAGTGCGTTGCCCTACATTCGGCATACACAGAGTGGCTCCGAAGGGCTATGGGCCTGGATGTGGCTTAGCGGGCCCATGGGGGCCTAGGGGTACTCAGTGTTCTTGCAGGAAATAGGGTGCCCACGCGAGGCTCCTAGATGTCCTGCAAAGCATACTGACATTAAAATAATGCAGAGCAGGGGCTTCCCTTGTGGTGCAATGTTTGGGAATCCACCTGCCGATGAAGCGGACATGGGTTCGAGCCCTGGTCCACCAAGATCTCACATGCTGAGGAGTACTTAAGCCCGTGAACCACAACGACTGAGCCTGCGCTCTAGAGACCGGGAGCCACAACGACTGAGCCCACATGCCAGAACTAATGAAGTCCACGTGCCTAGAGCCTGTGCTCCACAACAAGAGGAGTCACCGCAATTAGAAGCCCGCGCACCGCAACGAAGAGTAGCCCCCGCTCGCTGCAACTAGAGAAAGCTCACATGCAGCAACGACAACCCAACACAGTAAAAAGAAAAGATATATTAAATAAATAAATAAATAAATAAATAGATAAACAAATAAATAAATAAATAAACTAATGCAGAGCAGTGGCTACGGCCTCCTGAAAACTGCTGCACGCCTCGGCTTCTGCACGGCAATTCAGGGCCTTACCTTGAGGCAAGTGCTCACGCTGAGTGTCCCGGTAGCGCCACAGCATGGTAGGATGCTGACTTTCTCCTCGAGCAGAGTGACTTCAGGTACGAGGCCCTCGAAGAATTCTACACAGAGTGTTTTCTCATGGCAGCTCAGACGGGGGCCGTGACGAACACTTCCAGGGCACATCGCACTGGCTAGAAATGTGGTCCTGGGGCTGTTCCAGTGCTCTGGAAATGTAGCTCTCCTTAAGGAACAGGCAGTGTGTTGCCCATCACTCGGCATACACAGAGGGCCTCCGAGGGACCGACCTTTGGGCCTCGAGGTTGCTCAGCAGGCCCACAGGAGTCTGGAGGTACTCAGGGTTCTTGGAGGGAAAATGATGCACACCCGAGGGGCCTACGAGTCCTGAAAAGGGTACTTCCTTTAAAATAAAGCAGAACAGGGGCTTCCCTGGTGGCGCAGTGGTTGAGAATATGCCTGCCAATGCAGGGGACACGGGTTCGAGCCCTGGTCTGAGAGGATCACACATGCCGCGGAGAAACTGGGCCCGTGGGCCACAATGACTGAACCTGCGCGTCTGGAGCCTGTGCTCCGCAACAAGAGAGTCCGCGATAGTGAGAGGCCCGCGCACCGCGATGAAGAGTGGCCCCAATTGCCGCAACTGGAGAGAGCCCTAGCACAGAAACGAAGACCCAACATAGCGATCAATCAATCAAAAAATAAACCTTAAAAAAAAATAAAAAATAAAAAAATAAAATAAAATCAAGCAGAACAGCGACTAAGACCTCATGGAAACAGCTGCATGCCTCCCTTTCTGCGCGGCTACTCAGGGACTTACTTCGAGGCCAGTACTCACGTTGAGTTTCCCTTTAGCTCTAGAGCGTGGCAGGATGAGCTCCAACCCGCCCATCGAAGCAGACGGCATAGCTAGAGAAAACTCATTTTCTACCCAGAGCCATGCCTACAGTGGCTAGTGGCCTGTCAACAGCACTCAATTTCAAGTAGCTTCAAGGCAGCATGAATGGAGCTTTCAAAATGGGAAAGCAAGGCTAGTTCCATCAGGCCCCCATTTCCAAGGGCACACGCAGCATATATCCCGGTGCTTTCTAAGAAGTCCAAAGAGACACAGGTTACCCTGTGGTTCCTTCCCTGAATCAACTCCTCGCAGCAGGGTGTTCTGCAAATAGCGAACTGCCTCAACGAAAGAACGCCCCAGCTAGGCCTCCGGGCCCGTGGCTCTTCAAAAGCCTGCAGTGTTACCAGAGGAACTGGGCTTTAGTTGCAGGCGGAACGCAAGCCGACTTTCTCTTGGAGGCAGGGAGACTTCAGGCAGGGATTCCCAGATGGAATACGAAGCCGAGGTTTTTTCTCAGTGCAGCTCAGACTTGGGCAATGAGCCAGACTTGCACGGCACGTTGGACCTGCTAGAACGGTGTTCGTGGACCTGTTCGAGTGCTGGGGAATTCAAGCTGTCCCAAGAAGGAGTGCAGTGTGTTGCCCTACACTAGGCATACACAGAGTGGCTCCGAAGGGCTATGGGCCTGGATGTGGCTTAGTGGGCCCATGGGGGCCTCGGGGTACTCAGTGTTCTTGCAGGAAATAGGGTGCCCATGCGAGGCTCCTAGATGTCCTGCAAAGCATACTGACATTAAAATAATGCAGAGCAGGGGCTTCCCTTGTGGTGCAATTTTTGGGAATCCACCTGCCGATGAAGCGGACATGTGTTCGAGCCCTGGTCCACCAAGATCTCACATGCTGCGGAGCACTTAAGCCCGTGAACCACAACGACTGAGCCTGCGCTCTAGAGACCGGGAGCCACAACGACTGAGCCCGCATGCCAGAACTAATGAAGTCCACGCCCCTAGAGCCTGTACTCCACAACAAGAGGAGTCACCGCAATTAGAAGCCCGCGCACCGCAACGAAGAGTAGCCCCCGCTCGCTGCAACTAGAGAAAGCTCACATGCAGCAACGACGACCCAACACAGTAAAAAAAAAATGATATATTAAATAAATAAATAAATAGATAGATAAACAAATAAATAAATAAATAAACTAATGCAGAGCAGTGGCTACGGCCTCCTGAAAACTGCTGCACGCCTCCGCTTCTGCACGGCAATTCAGGGCCTTACCATGAGGCAAGTGCTCACGCTGAGTGTCCCGTTAGCGCCACAGCATGGTAGGATGCTGACTTTCTACTCGAGCAGAGTGACTTCAGGTACGAGGCCCTCGAAGAATTCTACGCAGAGTGTTTTCTCATGGCAGCTCAGACGGGGGCCGTGACGAACACTTCCATGGCACGTCGCACTGGCTAGAAATGTGGTCCTGAGGTTGTTCCAGTGCTCTGGAAATGTAGCTGTCCTTAAGGAACGTGCAGTGTGTTGCCCATCACTCAGCATACACAGAGGGCCTCCGAGCGACCGACCTTTGGGCCTCGATGTTGCTCAGCAGGCCCACAGGTGTCTGGAGGTACTCAGGGTTCTTGGAGCGAAAATGATGCACACCCGAGGGGCCTACGAGTCCTGAAAAGGGTACTTCCTTTAAAATAAAGCAGAACAGGGGCTTCCCTGGTGGCACAGTGGTTGAGAATATGCCTGCCAATGCAGGGGACTCGGGTTCGAGCACTGGTCTGAGACGATCACACAAGCCGCGGAGAAACTAGGCCCGTCGGCCACAATGACTGAACCTGCGCGTCTGGAGCCTGTGCTCCGCAACAAGAGAGTCCGCGATAGTGAGAGGCCCGCGCACCGCGATGAAGAGTGGCCCCAATTGCCGCAACTGGAGAGAGCCCTAGCACAGAAACGAAGACCCAACATAGCGATCAATCAATCAAAAAATAAACCTTAAAAAAAAATAAAAAATAAAAAAATAAAATAAAATCAAGCAGAACAGCGACTAAGACCTCATGGAAACAGCTGCATGTCTCCCTTTCTGCGCGGCTACTCAGGGACTTACTTCGAGGCCAGTACTCACGTTGAGTTTCCCTTTAGCTCTAGAGCGTGGCAGGATGAGCTCCAAACCGCCCATCGAAGCAGACGGCATAGCTAGAGAAAACTCATTTTCTACCCAGAGCCATGCCTACAGTGGCTAGTGGCCTGTCAACAGCACTCAATTTCAAGTAGCTTCAAGGCAGCATGAATGGAGCTTTCAAAATGGGAAAGCAAGGCTAGTTCCATCAGACCCCCATTTCCAAGGGCACACACAGCATATATCCCGGTGCTTTCTAAGAAGTCCAAAGAGACACAGGTTACCCTGTGCTTCCTTCCCTGAATCAACTCCTCGCAGCAGGGTGTTCTGCAAATAGCGAACTACCTCAACGAAGGAACGCCCCAGCTAGGCCTCCGGGCCCGTGGCTCTTCAAAAGCCTGCAGTGTTACCAGAGGAACTGGGCTTTAGTTGCAGGCGGAACGCAAGCCGACTTTCTCTGGGAGGCAGGGAGACTTCAGGCAGGGACTCCCAGATGGAATACGAAGCCGAGGGTTTTTCTCAGTGCAGCTCTGACTTGGGCAATGAGCCAGACTTGCACGGCACGTTGGACCTGCTAGAACGGTGTTCGTGGACCTGTTCGAGTGCTGGGGAATTCAAGCTGTCCCAAGAAGGAGTGCAGTGCGTTGCCCTACACTCGGCATACACAGAGTGGCTCCGAAGGGCTATGGGCCTGGATGTGGCTTAGCGGGCCCATGGGGACCTCGGGGTACTCAGTGTTCTTGCAGGAAATAGGGTGCCCACGCGAGGCTCCTAGATGTCCTGCAAAGCATACTGACATTAAAATAATGCAGAGCAGGGGCTTCCCTTGTGGTGCAATGTTTGGGAATCCACCTGCCGATGAAGCGGACATGGGTTCGAGCCCTGGTCCACCAAGATCTCACATGCTGCGGAGTACTTAAGCCCGTGAACCACAACGACTGAGCCTGCGCTCTAGAGACCGGGAGCCACAACGACTGAGCCCGCATGCCAGAACTAATGAAGTCCACGTGCCTAGAGCCTGTGCTCCACAACAAGAGGAGTCACCGCAATTAGAAGCCCGCGCACCGCAATGAAGAGTAGCCCCCGCTCGCTGCAACTAGAGAAAGCTCACATGCAGCAACGACGACCCAACACAGTAAAAAAAAAATGATCTATTAAATAAATAAATAAATAGATAGATAGATAAACAAATAAATAAATAAATAACCTAATGCAGAGCAGTGGCTACGGCCTCCTGAAAACTGCTGCACGCCTCCGCTTCTGCACAGCAATTCAGGGCCTTACCTTGAGGCAAGTGCTCACGCTGCGTGTCCCGGTAGCGCCACAGCATGGTAGGATGCTGACTTTCTCCTCGAGCAGAGTGACTTCAGGTACGAGGCCCTCGAAGAATTCTACGCAGAGTGTTTTCTCATGGCAGCTCAGACGGGGGCCGTGACGAACACTTCCAGGGCACATCGCACTGGCTAGAAATGTGGTCCTGGGGCTGTTCCAGTGCTCTGGAAATGTAGCTCTCCTTAAGGAACAGGCAGTGTGTTGCCCATCACTCGGCATACACAGAGGGCCTCCGAGGGACCAACCTTTGGGCCTCGAGGTTGCTCAGCAGGCCCACAGGAGTCTGGAGGTACTCAGGGTTCTTGGAGGGAAACTGATGCACACCCGAGGGGCCTACGAGTCCTGAAAAGGGTACTTCCTTTAAAATAAAGCAGAACAGGGGCTTCCCTGGTGGCGCAGTGGTTGAGAATATGCCTGCCAATGCAGGGGACACGGGTTCGAGCCCTGGTCTGAGAGTATCACACATGCCGCGGAGAAACTGGGCCCGTGGGCCACAATGACTGAACCTGCGCGTCTGGAGCCTGTGCTCCGCAACAAGAGAGTCCGCGATAGTGAGAGGCCCGCGCACCGCGATGAAGAGTGGCCCCAATTGCCTCAACTGGAGAGAGCCCTAGCACAGAAACGAAGACCCAACATAGCGATCAATCAATCAAAAAATAAACCTTAAAAAAAAATAAAAAATAAAAAAATAAAATAAAATCAAGCAGAACAGCGACTAAGACCTCATGGAAACAGCTGCATGCCTCCCTTTCTGCGCGGCTACTCAGGGACTTACTTCGAGGCCAGTACTCACGTTGAGTTTCCCTTTAGCTCTAGAGCGTGGAAGGATGGCTCCAACCCGCCCATCGAAGCAGACGGCATAGCTAGAGAAAACTCATTTTCTACCCAGAGCCATGCCTACAGTGGCTAGTGGCCTGTCAACAGCACTCAATTTCAAGTAGCTTCAAGGCAGCATGAATGGAGCTTTCAAAATGGGAAAGCAAGGCTAGTTCCATCAGGCCCCCATGTCCAAGGGCACACGCAGCATATATCCCGGTGCTTTCTAAGAAGTCCAAAGAGACACAGGTTACACTGTGGTTCCTTCCCTGAATCAACTCCTCGCAGCAGGGTGTTCTGCAAATAGCGAACTGCCTCAACGAAGGAACGCCCCAGCTAGGCCTCCGGGCCCGTAGCTCTTCAAAAGCCTGCAGTGTTACCAGAGGAACTGGGCTTTAGTTGCAGGCGGAACGCAAGCCGACTTTCTCTGGGAGGCAGGGAGACTTCAGGCAGGGACTCCCAGATGGAATATGAAGCCGAGGGTTTTTCTCAGTGCAGCTCAGACTTGGGCAATGAGCCAGACTTGCACGGCACGTTGGACCTGCTAGAACGGTGTTCGTGGACCTGTTCGAGTGCTGGGGAATTCAAGCTGTCCCAAGAAGGAGTGCAGTGCGTTGCCCTACACTCGGCATACACAGAGTGGCTCCGAAGGGCTATGGGCCTGGATGTGGCTTAGCGGGCCCATGGGGACCTCGGGGTACTCAGTGTTCTTGCAGGAAATAGGGTGCCCACGCGTGGCTCCTAGATGTCCTGCAAAGCATACTGACATTAAAATAATGCAGAGCAGGGGCTTCCCTTGTGGTGCAATGTTTGGGAATCCACCTGCCGATGAAGCGGACATGTGTTCCAGCCCTGGTCCACCAAGATCTCACATGCTGCGGAGTACTTAAGCCCGTGAACGACAACGACTGAGCCTGCGCTGTAGAGCCCGGGAGCCACAACGACTGAGCCCGCATGCCAGAACTAATGAAGTCCACGTGCCTAGAGCCTGTGCTCCACAACAAGAGGAGTCACCGCAATTAGAAGCCCGCGCACCGCAACGAAGAGTAGCCCCCGCTCGCTGCAACTAGAGAAAGCTCACATGCAGCAACGACGACCCAACACAGTAAAAAAAAATGATCTATTAAATAAATAAATAAATAGATAGATAGATAAACAAATAAATAAATAAATAAACTAATGCAGAGCAGTGGCTACGGCCTCCTGAAAACTGCTGCACGCCTCCGCTTCTGCACGGCAATTCAGGGCCTTACCTTGAGGCAAGTGCTCACGCTGAGTGTCCCGGTAGCGCCACAGCATGGTAGGATGCTGACTTTCTCCTCGAGCAGAGTGACTTCAGGTACGAGGCCCTCGAAGAATTCTACGCAGAGTGTTTTCTCATGGCAGCTCAGACGGGGGCCGTGACGAACACTTCCAGGGCACATCGCACTGGCTAGAAATGTGGTCCTGGGGCTGTTCCAGTGCTCTGGAAATGTAGCTCTCCTTAAGGAACAGGCAGTGTGTTGCCCATCACTCGGCATACACAGAGGGCCTCCGAGGGACCGACCTTTGGGCCTCGAGGTTGCTCAGCAGGCCCACAGGAGTCTGGAGGTACTCAGGGTTCTTGGAGGGAAAATGATGCACACCCGAGGGGCCTACGAGTCCTGAAAAGGGTACTTCCTTTAAAATAAAGCAGAACAGGGGCTTCCCCGGTGGCGCAGTGGTTGAGAATATGCCTGCCAATGCAGGGGACACGGGATCGAGCCCTGGTCTGAGAGGATCACACATGCCACGGAGAAACTGGGCCCGTGGGCCACAATGACTGAACCTGCGCGTCTGGAGCCTGTGCTCCGCAACAAGAGAGTCCGCGATAGTGAGAGGCCCCGCGCACCGCGATGAAGAGTGGCCCCAATTGCCGCAACTGGAGAGAGCCTTAGCACAGAAACGAAGACCCAACATAGCGATCAATCAATCAAAAAATAAACCTTAAAAAAAAATAAAAAATAAAAAAATAAAATAAAATCAAGCAGAACAGCGACTAAGACCTCATGGAAACAGCTGCATGCCTCCCTTTCTGCGCGGCTACTCAGGGACTTACCTCGAGGCCAGTACTCACGTTGAGTTTCCCTTTAGCTCTAGAGCGTGGCAGGATGAGCTCCAACCCGCCCATCGAAGCAGCCGGCATAGCTAGAGAAAACTCATTTTCTACCCAGAGCCATGCCTACAGTGGCTAGTGGCCTGTCAACAGCAGTCAATTTCAAGTAGCTTCAAGGCAGCATGAATGGAGCTTTCAAAATGGGAAAGCAAGGCTAGTTCCATCAGGCCCCCATTTCCAAGGGCACACGCAGCATATATCCCGGTGCTTTCTAAGAAGTCCAAAGAGACACAGGTTACCCTGTGGTTCCTTCCCTGAATCAACTCCTCGCAGCAGGGTGTTCTGCAAATACCGAACTGCCTCAACGAAGGAACGCCCCAGCTAGGCCTCCGGGCCCGTGGTTCTTCAAAAGCCTGCAGTGTTACCAGAGGAACTGGGCTTTAGTTGCAGGCGGAACGCAAGCCGACTTTCTCTTGGAGGCAGGGAGACTTCAGGCAGGGACTCCCAGATGGAATACGAAACCGAGGGTTTTTCTCAGTGCAGCTCAGACTTGGGCAATGAGCCAGACTTGCACGGCACGTTGGACCTGCTAGAACGGTGTTCGTGAACCTGTTCGAGTGCTGGGGAATTCAAGCTGTCCCAAGAAGGAGTGCAGTGTGTTGCCCTACACTCGGCATACACAGAGTGGCTCCGAAGGGCTATGGGCCTGGATGTGGCTTAGCGGGCCCATGGGGGCCTCGGGGTACTCAGTGTTCTTGCAGGAAATAGGGTGCCCACGCGAGGCTCCTAGATATCCTGCAAAGCATACTGACATTAAAATAATGCAGAGCAGGGGCTTCCCTTGTGGTGCAATGTTTGGGAATCCACCTGCCGATGAAGCGGACATGGGTCCGAGCCCTGGTCCACCAAGATCTCACATGCTGCGGAGTACTTAAGCCCGTGAACCACAACGACTGAGCCTGCGCTCTAGAGACCGGGAGCCACAACGACTGAGCCCGCATGCCAGAACTAATGAAGTCCACGTGCCTAGAGCCTGTGCTCCACAACAAGAGGAGTCACCGCAATTAGAAGCCCGCGCACCGCAACGAAGAGTAGCCCCCGCTCGCTGCAACTAGAGAAAGCTCACATGCAGCAACGACGACCCAACACAGTAAAAAAAAATGATCTATTAAATAAATAAATAAATAGACAGATAGATAAACAAATAAATAAATAAATAAACTAATGCAGAGCAGTGGCTACGGCCTCCTGAAAACTGCTGCACGCCTCCGCTTCTGCACGGCAATTCAGGGCCTTTCCTTGAGGCAAGTGCTCATGCTGAGTGTCCCGTTAGCGCCACAGCATGGTAGGATGCTGACTTTCTCCTCGAGCAGAGTGACTTCAGGTACGAGGCCCTCGAAGAATTCTACGCAGAGTGTTTTCTCATGGCAGCTCAGACGGGGGCCGTGACGAACACTTCCAGGGCACATCGCACTGGCTAGAAATGTGGTCCTGGGGCTGTTCCAGTGCTCTGGAAATGTAGCTCTCCTTAAGGAACAGGCAGTGTGTTGCCCATCACTCGGCATACACAGCGTGCCTCCGAGGGACCGACCTTTGGGCCTCGATATTGCTCAGCAGGCCCACAGGAGTCTGGAGGTACTCAGGGTTCTTGGAGCGAAAATGATGCACACCCGAGGGGCCTACGAGTCCTGAAAAGGGTACTTCCTTTAAAATAAAGCAGAACAGGGGCTTCCCTGGTGGCGCAGTGGTTGAGAATATGCCTGCCAATGCAGGGGACTCGGGTTCGAGCACTGGTCTGAGACGATCACACATGCCGCGGAGAAACTAAGCCTGTCGGCCACAATGACTGAACCTGCGCGTCTGGAGCCTGTGCTCCGCAACAAGAGAGTCCGCGATAGTGAGAGGCCCGCGCACCGCGATGAAGAGTGGCCCCAATTGCCGCAACTGGAGAGAGCCCTAGCACAGAAACGAAGACCCAACATAGCGATCAATCAATCAAAAAATAAACCTTAAAAAAAAATAAAAAATAAAAAAATAAAATAAAATCAAGCAGAACAGCGACTAAGACCTCATGGAAACAGCTGCATGCCTCCCTTTCTGCGCGGCTACTCAGGGACTTACCTCGAGGCCAGTACTCACGTTGAGTTTCCCTTTAACTCTAGAGCGTGGCAGGATGAGCTCCAACCCGCCCATCGAAGCAGCCAGCATAGCTAGAGAAAACTCATTTTCTACCCAGAGCCATGCCTACAGTGGCTAGTGGCCTGTCAACAGCAGTCAATTTCAAGTAGCTTCAAGGCAGCATGAATGGAGCTTTCAAAATGGGAAAGCAAGGCTAGTTCCATCAGGCCCCCATTTCCAAGGGCACACGCAGCATATATCCCGGTGCTTTCTAAGAAGTCCAAAGAGACACAGGTTACCCTGTGGTTCCTTCCCTGAATCAACTCCTCGCAGCAGGGTGTTCTGCAAATACCGAACTGCCTCAACGAAGGAACGCCCCAGCTAGGCCTCCGGGCCCGTGGTTCTTCAAAAGCCTGCAGTGTTACCAGAGGAACTGGGCTTTAGTTGCAGGCGGAACGCAAGCCGACTTTCTCTTGGAGGCAGGGAGACTTCAGGCAGGGACTCCCAGATGGAATACGAAACCGAGGGTTTTTCTCAGTGCAGCTCAGACTTGGGCAATGAGCCAGACTTGCACGGCACGTTGGACCTGCTAGCACGGTGTTCGTGAACCTGTTCGAGTGCTGGGGAATTCAAGCTGTCCCAAGAAGGAGTGCAGTGTGTTGCCCTACACTCGGCATACACAGAGTGGCTCCGAAGGGCTATGGGCCTGGATGTGGCTTAGCGGGCCCATGGGGGCCTCGGGGTACTCAG
Source organism: Balaenoptera physalus (assembly GCF_965194825.1). Classification (NCBI taxonomy): domain Eukaryota; kingdom Metazoa; phylum Chordata; class Mammalia; order Artiodactyla; family Balaenopteridae; genus Balaenoptera; species Balaenoptera physalus. The sequence goes on from NC_138890.1 coordinate 179,552,072, forward strand.
TGTTCTTGCAGGAAATAGGGTGCCCACGCGAGGCTCCTAGATATCCTGCAAAGCATACTGACATTAAAATAATGCAGAGCAGGGGCTTCCCTTGTGGTGCAATGTTTGGGAATCCACCTGCCGATGAAGCGGACATGGGTCCGAGCCCTGGTCCACCAAGATCTCACATGCTGCGGAGTACTTAAGCCCGTGAACCACAACGACTGAGCCTGCGCTCTAGAGACCGGGAGCCACAACGACTGAGCCCGCATGCCAGAACTAATGAAGTCCACGTGCCTAGAGCCTGTGCTCCACAACAAGAGGAGTCACCGCAATTAGAAGCCCGCGCACCGCAACGAAGAGTAGCCCCCGCTCGCTGCAACTAGAGAAAGCTCACATGCAGCAACGACGACCCAACACAGTAAAAAAAAATGATCTATTAAATAAATAAATAAATAGACAGATAGATAAACAAATAAATAAATAAATAAACTAATGCAGAGCAGTGGCTACGGCCTCCTGAAAACTGCTGCACGCCTCCGCTTCTGCACGGCAATTCAGGGCCTTACCTTGAGGCAAGTGCTCACGCTGAGTGTCCCGTTAGCTCCACAGCATGGTAGGATGCTGACTTTCTCCTCGAGCAGAGTGACTTCAGGTACGAGGCCCTCGAAGAATTCTACGCAGAGTGTTTTCTCATGGCAGCTCAGACGGGGGCCGTGACGAACACTTCCAGGGCACGTCCCACTGGCTAGAAATGTGGTCCTGGGGCTGTTCCAGTGCTCTGGAAATGTAGCTCTCCTTAAGGAACAGGCAGTGTGTTGCCCATCACTCGGCATACACAGCGGGCCTCCGAGGGACCGACCTTTGGGCCTCGATGTTGCTCAGCAGGCCCACAAGGGTCTGGAGGTAGTCAGGGTTCTTGGAGCGAAAATGATGCACACCCGAGGGGCCTACGAGTCTTGAAAAGGGTACTTCCTTTAAAATAAAGCAGAACAGGGGCTTCCCTGGTGGCGCAGTGGTTGAGAATATGCCTGCCAATGCAGGGGACACGGGTTCGAGCCCTGGTCTGTGAGGATCACACATGCCACGGAGAAACTGGGCCCGTGGGCCACAATAACTGAACCTGCGCGTCTGGAGCCTGTGCTCCGCAACAAGAGAGTCCGCGATAGTGAGAGGCCCCGCGCACCGCGATGAAGAGTGGCCCCAATTGCCGCAACTGGAGAGAGCCCTAGCACAGAAACGAAGACCCAACATAGCGATCAATCAATCAAAAAATATACCTTAAAAAACATTAAAAAATAAAAAAATAAAATAAAATCAAGCAGAACAGCGACTAAGACCTCATGGAAACAGCTGCATGCCTCCCTTTCTGCGCGGCTACTCAGGGACTTACCTCGAGGCCAGTACTCACGTTGAGTTTCCCTTTAGCTCTAGAGCGTGGCAGGATGAGCTCCAACCCGCCCATCGAAGCAGCCGGCATAGCTAGAGAAAACTCATTTTCTACCCAGAGCCATGCCTACAGTGGCTAGTGGCCTGTCAACAGCAGTCAATTTCAAGTAGCTTCAAGGCAGCATGAATGGAGCTTTCAAAATGGGAAAGCAAGGCTAGTTCCATCAGGCCCCCATTTCCAAGGGCACACGCAGCATATATCCCGGTGCTTTCTAAGAAGTCCAAAGAGACACAGGTTACCCTGTGGTTCCTTCCCTGAATCAACTCCTCGCAGCAGGGTGTTCTGCAAATAGCGAACTGCCTCAACGAAGGAACGCCCCAGCTAGGCCTCCGGGCCCGTGGCTCTTCAAAAGCCTGCAGTGTTACCAGAGGAACTGGGCTTTAGTTGCAGGCGGAACGCAAGCCGACTTTCTCTTGGAGGCAGGGAGACTTCAGGCAGGGACTCCCAGATGGAATACGAAGCCGAGGGTTTTTCTCAGTGCAGCTCAGACTTGGGCAATGAGCCAGACTTGCACGGCACGTTGGACCTGCTAGAACGGTGTTCGTGGACCTGTTCGAGTGCTGGGGAATTCAAGCTGTCCCAAGAAGGAGTGCAGTGCGTTGCCCTACACTCGGCATACACAGAGTGGCTCCGAAGGGCTATGGGCCTGGATGTGGCTTAGCGGGCCCATGGGGACCTCGGGGTACTCAGTGTTCTTGCAGGAAATAGGGTGCCCACGCGAGGCTCCTAGATGTCCTGCAAAGCATACTGACATTAAAATAATGCAGAGCAGGGGCTTCCCTTGTGGTGCAATGTTTGGGAATCCACCTGCCGATGAAGCGGACATGTGTTCCAGCCCTGGTCCACCAAGATCTCACATGCTGCGGAGTACTTAAGCCCGTGAACCACAACGACTGAGCCTGCGCTGTAGAGCCCGGGAGCCACAACGACTGAGCCCGCATGCCAGAACTAATGAAGTCCACGTGCCTAGAGCCTGTGCTCCACAACAAGAGGAGTCACCGCAATTAGAAGCCCGCGCACCGCAACGAAGAGTAGCCCCCGCTCGCTGCAACTAGAGAAAGCTCACATGCACCAACGACGACCCAACACAGTAAAAAAAAATGATCTATTAAATAAATAAATAAATAGATAGATAGATAAACAAATAAATAAATAAATAAACTAATGCAGAGCAGTGGCTACGGCCTCCTGAAAACTGCTGCACGCCTCCGCTTCTGCACGGCAATTCAGGGCTTTACCTTGAGGCAAGTGCTCACGCTGAGTGTCCCGGTAGCGCCACAGCATGGTAGGATGCTGACTTTCTCCTCGAGCAGAGTGACTTCAGGTACTAGGCCCTCGAAGAATTCTACGCAGAGTGTTTTCTCATGGCAGCTCAGACGGGGGCCGTGACGAACACTTCCAGGGCACATCGCACTGGCTAGAAATGTGGTCCTGGGGCTGTTCCAGTGCTCTGGAAATGTAGCTCTCCTTAAGGAACAGGCAGTGTGTTGCCCATCACTCGGCATACACAGAGGGCCTCCGAGGGACCGACCTTTGGGCCTCGAGGTTGCTCAGCAGGCCCACAGGAGTCTGGAGGTACTCAGGGTTCTTGGAGGGAAAATGATGCACACCCGAGGGGCCTACGAGTCCTGAAAAGGGTACTTCCTTTAAAATAAAGCAGAACAGGGGCTTCCCTGGTGGCGCACTGGTTGAGAATATGCCTGCCAATGCAGGGGACACGGGTTCGAGCCCTGGTCTGAGAGGATCACACATGCCACGGAGAAACTGGGCCCGTGGGCCACAATGACTGAACCTGCGCGTCTGGAGCCGGTGCTCCGCAACAAGAGAGTCCGCGATAGTGAGAGGCCCCGCGCACCGCGATGAAGAGTGGCCCCAATTGCCGCAACTGGAGAGAGCCCTAGCACAGAAACGAAGACCCAACATAGCGATCAATCAATCAAAAAATAAACCTTAAAAAAAAATAAAAAATAAAAAAATAAAATAAAATCAAGCAGAACAGCGACTAAGACCTCATGGAAACAGCTGCATGCCTCCCTTTCTGCGCGGCTACTCAGGGACTTACCTCGAGGCCAGTACTCACGTTGAGTTTCCCTTTAGCTCTAGAGCGTGGCAGGATGAGCTCCAACCCGCCCATCGAAGCAGCCGGCATAGCTAGAGAAAACTCATTTTCTACCCAGAGCCATGCCTACAGTGGCTAGTGGCCTGTCAACAGCAGTCAATTTCAAGTAGCTTCAAGGCAGCATGAATGGAGCTTTCAAAATGGGAAAGCAAGGCTAGTTCCATCAGGCCCCCATTTCCAAGGGCACACGCAGCATATATCCCGGTGCTTTCTAAGAAGTCCAAAGAGACACAGGTTACCCTGTGGTTCCTTCCCTGAATCAACTCCTCGCAGCAGGGTGTTCTGCAAATAGCGAACTGCCTCAACGAAGGAACGCCCCAGCTAGGCCTCCGGGCCCGTGGCTCTTCAAAAGCCTGCAGTGTTACCAGAGGAACTGGGCTTTAGTTGCAGGCGGAACGCAAGCCGACTTTCTCTTGGAGGCAGGGAGACTTCAGGCAGGGACTCCCAGATGGAATACGAAGCCGAGGGTTTTTCTCAGTGCAGCTCAGACTTGGGCAATGAGCCAGACTTGCACGGCACGTTGGACCTGCTAGAACGGTGTTCGTGGACCTGTTCGAGTGCTGGGGAATTCAAGCTGTCCCAAGAAGGAGTGCAGTGTGTTGCCCTACACTCGGCATACACAGAGTGGCTCCGAAGGGCTATGGGCCTGGATGTGGCTTAGCGGGCCCATGGGGGCCTCGGGGTACTCAGTGTTCTTGCAGGAAATAGGGTGCCCACGCGAGGCTCCTAGATGTCCTGCAAAGCATACTGACATGAAAATAATGCAGAGCAGGGGCTTCCCTTGTGGTGCAATGTTTGGGAATCCACCTGCCGATGCAGCGGACATGGGTTCGAGCCCTGGTCCACCAAGATCTCACATGCTGCGGAATACTTAAGCCCGTGAACCACAACGACTGAGCCTACGCTCTAGAGACCGGGAGCCACAACGACTGAGCCCGCATGCCAGAACTAATGAAGTCCACGTGCCTAGAGCCTTTGCTCCACAACAAGAGGAGTCACCTCAATTAGAAGCCCGCGCACCGCAACGAAGAGTAGCCCCCGCTCGCTGCAACTAGAGAAAGCTCACATGCAGCAACGACGACCCAACACAGTAAAAAAAAAATGATATATTAAATAAATAAATAAATAGATAGATAAACAAATAAATAAATAAATAAACTAATGCAGAGCAGTGGCTACGGCCTCCTGAAAACTGCTGCACACCTCCGTTTCTGAACGGCAATTCAGGGCCTTACCTTGAGGCAAGTGCTCACGCTGAGTGTCCCGGTAGCGCCACAGCATGGTAGGATGCTGACTTTCTCCTCGAGCAGAGTGACTTCAGGTACGAGGCCCTCGAAGAATTCTACGCAGAGTGTTTTCTCATGGCAGCTCAGACGGGGGCCGTGACGAACACTTCCAGGGCACGTCCCACTGGCTAGAAATGTGGTCCTGAGGTTGTTCCAGTGCTCTGGAAATGTAGCTCTCCTTAAGGAACGTGCAGTGTGTTGCCCATCACTCGGCATACACAGAGGGCCTCCGAGGGACCGACCTTTGGGCCTCGATGTTGCTCAGCAGGCCCACAGGTGTCTGGAGGTACTCAGGGTTCTTGGAGGGAAAATGATGCACACCCGAGGGGCCTACGAGTCCTGAAAAGGGTACTTCCTTTAAAATAAAGCAGAACAGGGGCTTCCCTGGTGGCGCAGTGTTTGAGAATATGCCTGCCAATGCAGGGGACTCGGGTTCGAGCACTGGTCTGAGAGGATCACACATGCCACGGAGAAACTGGGCCCGTGGGCCACAATGACTGAACCTGCGCGTCTGGAGCCTGTGCTCCGCAACAAGAGAGTCCGCGATAGTGAGAGGCCCCGCGCACCGCGATGAAGAGTGGCCCCAATTGCCGCAACTGGAGAGAGCCCTAGCACAGAAACGAAGACCCAACATAGCGATCAATCAATCAAAAAATAAACCTTAAAAAAAAATAAAAAATAAAAAAATAAAATAAAATCAAGCAGAACAGCGACTAAGACCTCATGGAAACAGCTGCATGCCTCCCTTTCTGCGCGGCTACTCAGGGACTTACCTCGAGGCCAGTACTCACGTTGAGTTTCCCTTTAGCTCTAGAGCGTGGCAGGATGAGCTCCAACCCGCCCATCGAAGCAGCCGGCATAGCTAGAGAAAACTCATTTTCTACCCAGAGCCATGCCTACAGTGGCTAGTGGCCTGTCAACAGCAGTCAATTTCAAGTAGCTTCAAGACAGCATGAATGGAGCTTTCAAAATGGGAAAGCAAGGCTAGTTCCATCAGGCCCCCATTTCCAAGGGCACACGCAGCATATATCCCGGTGCTTTCTAAGAAGTCCAAAGAGACACAGGTTACCCTGTGGTTCCTTCCCTGAATCAACTCCTCGCAGCAGGGTGTTCTGCAAATACCGAACTGCCTCAACGAAGGAACGCCCCAGCTAGGCCTCCGGGCCCGTGGTTCTTCAAAAGCCTGCAGTGTTACCAGAGGAACTGGGCTTTAGTTGCAGGCGGAACGCAAGCCGACTTTCTCTTGGAGGCAGGGAGACTTCAGGCAGGGACTCCCAGATGGAATACGAAACCGAGGGTTTTTCTCAGTGCAGCTCAGACTTGGGCAATGAGCCAGACTTGCACGGCACGTTGGACCTGCTAGAACGGTGTTCGTGAACCTGTTCGAGTGCTGGGGAATTCAAGCTGTCCCAAGAAGGAGTGCAGTGTGTTGCCCTACACTCGGCATACACAGAGTGGCTCCGAAGGGCTATGGGCCTGGATGTGGCTTAGCGGGCCCATGGGGGCCTCGGGGTACTCAGTGTTCTTGCAGGAAATAGGGTGCCCATGCGAGGCTCCTAGATGTCCTGCAAAGCATACTGACATTAAAATAATGCAGAGCAGGGGCTTCCCTTGTGGTGCAATGTTTGGGAATCCACCTGCCGATGCAGCGGACATGGGTCCGAGCCCTGGTCCACCAAGATCTCACATGCTGCGGAGTACTTAAGCCCGTGAACCACAACGACTGAGCCTACGCTCTAGAGACCGGGAGCCACAACGACTGAGCCCGCATGCCAGAACTAATGAAGTCCACGTGCCTAGAGCCTTTGCTCCACAACAAGAGGAGTCACCTCAATTAGAAGCCCGCGCACCGCAACGAAGAGTAGCCCCCGCTCGCTGCAACTAGAGAAAGCTCACATGCAGCAACGACGACCCAACACAGTAAAAAAAAAAGATCTATTAAATAAATAAATAAATAGATAGATAGATAAACAAATAAATAAATAAATAAACTAATGCAGAGCAGTGGCTACGGCCTCCTGAAAACTGCTGCACACCTCCGTTTCTGAACGGCAATTCAGGGCCTTACCTTGAGGCAAGTGCTCACGCTGAGTGTCCCGGTAGCGCCACAGCATGGTAGGATGCTGACTTTCTCCTCGAGCAGAGTGACTTCAGGTACGAGGCCCTCGAAGAATTCTACGCAGAGTGTTTTCTCATGGCAGCTCAGACGGGGGCCGTGACGAACACTTACAGGGCACATCACACTGGCTAGAAATGTGGTCCTGGGGCTGTTCCAGTGCTCTGGAAATGTAGCTCTCCTTAAGGAACAGGCAGTGTGTTGCCCATCACTCGGCATACACAGAGGGCCTCCGAGGGACCGACCTTTGGGCCTCGAGGTTGCTCAGCTGGCCCACAGGAGTCTGGAGGTACTCAGGGTTCTTGGAGGGAAAATGATGCACACCCGAGGGGCCTACGAGTCCTGAAAAGGGTACTTCCTTTAAAATAAAGCAGAACAGGGGCTTCCCTGGTGGCGCAGTGGTTGAGAATATGCCTGCCAATGCAGGGGACACGGGTTCGAGCCCTGGTCTGAGAGGATCACACATGCCACGGAGAAACTGGGCCCGTGGGCCACAATGACTGAACCTGCGCGTCTGGAGCCTGTGCTCCGCAACAAGAGAGTCCGCGATAGTGAGAGGCCCCGCGCACCGCGATGAAGAGTGGCCCCAATTGCCGCAACTGGAGAGAGCCCTAGCACAGAAACGAAGACCCAACATAGCGATCAATCAATCAAAAAATAAACCTTACAAAAAAAATAAAAAATAAAAAAATAAAATAAAATCAAGCAGAACAGCGACTAAGACCTCATGGAAACAGCTGCATGCCTCCCTTTCTGCGCGGCTACTCAGGGACTTACCTCGAGGCCAGTACTCACGTTGAGTTTCCCTTTAGCTCTAGAGCGTGGCAGGATGAGCTCCAACCCGCCCATCGAAGCAGCCAGCATAGCTAGAGAAAACTCATTTTCTACCCAGAGCCATGCCTACAGTGGCTAGTGGCCTGTCAACAGCAGTCAATTTCAAGTAGCTTCAAGGCAGCATGAATGGAGCTTTCAAAATGGGAAAGCAAGGCTAGTTCCATCAGGCCCCCATTTCCAAGGGCACACGCAGCATATATCCCGGTGCTTTCTAAGAAGTCCAAAGAGACACAGGTTACCCTGTGGTTCCTTCCCTGAATCAACTCCTCGCAGCAGGGTGTTCTGCAAATACCGAACTGCCTCAACGAAGAAACGCCCCAGCTAGGCCTCCGGGCCCGTGGTTCTTCAAAAGCCTGCAGTGTTACCAGAGGAACTGGGCTTTAGTTGCAGGCGGAACGCAAGCCGACTTTCTCTTGGAGGCAGGGAGACTTCAGGCAGGGACTCCCAGATGGAATACGAAACCGAGGGTTTTTCTCAGTGCAGCTCAGACTTGGGCAATGAGCCAGACTTGCACGGCACGTTGGACCTGCTAGCACGGTGTTCGTGAACCTGTTCGAGTGCTGGGGAATTCAAGCTGTCCCAAGAAGGAGTGCAGTGTGTTGCCCTACACTCGGCATACACAGAGTGGCTCCGAAGGGCTATGGGCCTGGATGTGGCTTAGCGGGCCCATGGGGGCCTCGGGGTACTCAGTGTTCTTGCAGGAAATAGGGTGCCCACGCGAGGCTCCTAGATGTCCTGCAAAGCATACTGACATTAAAATAATGCAGAGCAGGGGCTTCCCTTGTGGTGCAATGTTTGGGAATCCACCTGCCGATGAAGCGGACATGTGTTCCAGCCCTGGTCCACCAAGATCTCACATGCTGCGGAGTACTTAAGCCCGTGAACCACAACGACTGAGCCTGCGCTGTAGAGCCCGGGAGCCACAACGACTGAGCCCGCATGCCAGAACTAATGAAGTCCACGTGCCTAGAGCCTGTGCTCCACAACAAGAGGAGTCACCGCAATTAGAAGCCCGCGCACCGCAACGAAGAGTAGCCCCCGCTCGCTGCCACTAGAGAAAGCTCACATGCAGCAACGACGACCCAACACAGTAAAAAAAAAAAATGATATATTAAATAAATAAATAAATAAATAGATAGATAAACAAATAAATAAACTAATGCAGAGCAGTGGCTACGGCCTCCTGAAAACTGCTGCACGCCTCCGCTTCTGCACGGCAATTCAGGGCCTTACCTTGAGGCAAGTGCTCACGCTGAGTGTCCCGTTAGCTCCACAGCATGGTAGGATGCTGACTTTCTCCTCGAGCAGAGTGACTTCAGGTACGAGGCCCTCGAAGAATTCTACGCAGAGTGTTTTCTCATGGCAGCTCAGACGGGGGCCGTGACGAACACTTCCAGGGCACGTCGCACTGGCTAGAAATGTGGTCCTGGGGCTGTTCCAGTGCTCTGGAAATGTAGCTCTCCTTAAGGAACAGGCAGTGTGTTGCCCATCACTCGGCATACACAGCGGGCCTCCGAGGGACCGACCTTTGGGCCTCGATGTTGCTCAGCAGGCCCACAAGGGTCTGGAGGTAGTCAGGGTTCTTGGAGCGAAAATGATGCACACCCGAGGGGCCTACGAGTCTTGAAAAGGGTACTTCCTTTAAAATAAAGCAGAACAGGGGCTTCCCTGGTGGCGCAGTGGTTGAGAATATGCCTGCCAATGCAGGGGACACGGGTTCGAGCCCTGGTCTGTGAGGATCACACATGCCACGGAGAAACTGGGCCCGTGGGCCACAATGACTGAACCTGCGCGTCTGGAGCCTGTGCTCCGCAACAAGAGAGTCCGCGATAGTGAGAGGCCCCGCGCACCGCGATGAAGAGTGGCCCCAATTGCCGCAACTGGAGAGAGCCCTAGCACAGAAACGAAGACCCAACATAGCGATCAATCAATCAAAAAATATACCTTAAAAAAAATTAAAAAATAAAAAAATAAAATAAAATCAAGCAGAACAGCGACTAAGACCTCATGGAAACAGCTGCATGCCTCCCTTTCTGCGCAGCTACTCAGGGACTTACCTCGAGGCCAGTACTCACGCTGAGTTTCCCTTTAGCTCTAGAGCGTGGCAGGATGAGCTCCAACCCGCCCATCGAAGCAGCCGGCATAGCTAGAGAAAGCTCATTTTCTACCCAGAGCCATGCCTACAGTGGCTAGTGGCCTGTCAACAGCAGTCAATTTCAAGTAGCTTCAAGGCAGCATGAATGGAGCTTTCAAAATGGGAAAGCAAGGCTAGTTCCATCAGGCCCCCATTTCCAAGGGCACACGCAGCATATATCCCGGTGCTTTCTAAGAAGTCCAAAGAGACACAGGTTACCCTGTGGTTCCTTCCCTGAATCAACTCCTCGCAGCAGGGTGTTCTGCAAATAGCGAACTGCCTCAACGAAAAAACGCCCCAGCTAGGCCTCCGGGCCCGTGGTTCTTCAAAAGCCTGCAGTGTTACCAGAGGAACTGGGCTTTAGTTGCAGGCGGAACGCTAGCCGACTTTCTCTTGGAGGCAGGGAGACTTCAGGCAGGGACTCCCAGATGGAATACGAAACCGAGGGTTTTTCTCAGTGCAGCTCAGACTTGGGCAATGAGCCAGACTTGCACGGCACGTTGGACCTGCTAGAACGGTGTTCGTGGACCTGTTCGAGTGCTGGGGAATTCAAGCTGTTCCAAGAAGGAGTGCAGTGTGTTGCCCTACACTCGGCATACACAGAGTGGCTCCGAAGGGCTATGGGCCTGGATGTGGCTTAGCGGGCCCATGGGGGCCTCGGGGTACTCAGTGTTCTTGCAGGAAATAGGGTGCCCACGCGAGGCTCCTAGATGTCCTGCAAAGCATACTGACATTAAAATAATGCAGAGCAGGGGCTTCCCTTGTGGTGCAATGTTTGGGAATCCACCTGCCGATGAAGCGGACATGTGTTCCAGCCCTGGTCCACCAAGATCTCACATGCTGCGGAGTACTTAAGCCCGTGAACCACAACGACTGAGCCTGCGCTGTAGAGCCCGGGAGCCACAACGACTGAGCCCGCATGCCAGAACTAATGAAGTCCACGTGCCTAGAGCCTGTGCTCCACAACAAGAGGAGTCACCGCAATTAGAAGCCCGCGCACCGCAACGAAGAGTAGCCCCCGCTCGCTGCAACTAGAGAAAGCTCACATGCAGCAACGACGACCCAACACAGTAAAAAAAAATGATCTATTAAATAAATAAATAAATAGATAGATAGATAAACAAATAAATAAATAAATAAACTAATGCAGAGCAGTGGCTACGGCCTCCTGAAAACTGCTGCACGCCTCCGCTTCTGCACGGCAATTCAGGGCCTTACCTTGAGGCAAGTGCTCACGCTGAGTGTCCCGTTAGCGCCACAGCATGGTAGGATGCTGACTTTCTCCTCGAGCAGAGTGACTTCAGGTACGAGGCCCTCGAAGAATTCTACGCAGAGTGTTTTCTCATGGCAGCTCAGACGGGGGCCGTGACGAACACTTCCAGGGCACATCGCACTGGCTAGAAATGTGGTCCTGGGGCTGTTCCAGTGCTCTGGAAATGTAGCTCTCCTTAAGGAACAGGCAGTGTGTTGCCCATCACTCGGCATACACAGCGTGCCTCCGAGGGACCGACCTTTGGGCCGCGATGTTGCTCAGCAGGCCCACAGGAGTCTGGAGGTACTCAGGGTTCTTGGAGCGAAAATGATGCACACCCGAGGGGCCTACGAGTCCTGAAAAGGGTACTTCCTTTAAAATAAAGCAGAACAGGGGCTTCCCTGGTGGCGCAGTGGTTGAGAATATGCCTGCCAATGCAGGGGACTCGGGTTCGAGCACTGGTCTGAGACGATCACACATGCCGCGGAGAAACTAAGCCTGTCGGCCACAATGACTGAACCTGCGCGTCTGGAGCCTGTGCTCCGCAACAAGAGAGTCCGCGATAGTGAGAGGCCCGCGCACCGCGATGAAGAGTGGCCCCAATTGCCGCAACTGGAGAGAGCCCTAGCACAGAAACGAAGACCCAACATAGCGATCAATCAATCAAAAAATAAACCTTAAAAAAAAAATAAAAAATAAAAAAATAAAATAAAATCAAGCAGAACAGCGACTAAGACCTCATGGAAACAGCTGCATGCCTCCCTTTCTGCGCGGCTACTCAGGGACTTACCTCGAGGCCAGTACTCACGTTGAGTTTCCCTTTAGCTCTAGAGCGTGGCAGGATGAGCTCCAACCCGCCCATCGAAGCAGCCAGCATAGCTAGAGAAAACTCATTTTCTACCCAGAGCCATGCCTACAGTGGCTAGTGGCCTGTCAACAGCAGTCAATTTCAAGTAGCTTCAAGGCAGCATGAATGGAGCTTTCAAAATGGGAAAGCAAGGCTAGTTCCATCAGGCCCCCATTTCCAAGGGCACACGCAGCATATATCCCGGTGCTTTCTAAGAAGTCCAAAGAGACACAGGTTACCCTGTGGTTCCTTCCCTGAATCAACTCCTCGCAGCAGGGTGTTCTGCAAATAGCGAACTGCCTCAACGAAGGAACGCCCCAGCTAGGCCTCCGGGCCCGTGGTTCTTCAAAAGCCTGCAGTGTTACCAGAGGAACTGGGCTTTAGTTGCAGGCGGAACGCAAGCCGACTTTCTCTTGGAGGCAGGGAGACTTCAGGCAGGGACTCCCAGATGGAATACGAAACCGAGGGTTTTTCTCAGTGCAGCTCAGACTTGGGCAATGAGCCAGACTTGCACGGCACGTTGGACCTGCTAGCACGGTGTTCGTGAACCTGTTCGAGTGCTGGGGAATTCAAGCTGTCCCAAGAAGGAGTGCAGTGTGTTGCCCTACACTCGGCATACACAGAGTGGCTCCGAAGGGCTATGGGCCTGGATGTGGCTTAGCGGGCCCATGGGGGCCTCGGGGTACTCAGTGTTCTTGCAGGAAATAGGGTGCCCACGCGAGGCTCCTAGATGTCCTGCAAAGCATACTGACATTAAAATAATGCAGAGCAGGGGCTTCCCTTGTGGTGCAATGTTTGGGAATCCACCTGCCGATGAAGCGGACATGTGTTCCAGCCCTGGTCCACCAAGATCTCACATGCTGCGGAGTACTTAAGCCCGTGAACCACAACGACTGAGCCTGCGCTGTAGAGCCCGGGAGCCACAACGACTGAGCCCGCATGCCAGAACTAATGAAGTCCACGTGCCTAGAGCCTGTGCTCCACAACAAGAGGAGTCACCGCAATTAGAAGCCCGCGCACCGCAACGAAGAGTAGCCCCCGCTCGCTGCCACTAGAGAAAGCTCACATGCAGCAACGACGACCCAACACAGTAAAAAAAAAAAATGATATATTAAATAAATAAATAAATAAATAGATAGATAAACAAATAAATAAACTAATGCAGAGCAGTGGCTACGGCCTCCTGAAAACTGCTGCACGCCTCCGCTTCTGCACGGCAATTCAGGGCCTTACCTTGAGGCAAGTGCTCACGCTGAGTGTCCCGTTAGCTCCACAGCATGGTAGGATGCTGACTTTCTCCTCGAGCAGAGTGACTTCAGGTACGAGGCCCTCGAAGAATTCTACGCAGAGTGTTTTCTCATGGCAGCTCAGACGGGGGCCGTGACGAACACTTCCAGGGCACGTCGCACTGGCTAGAAATGTGGTCCTGGGGCTGTTCCAGTGCTCTGGAAATGTAGCTCTCCTTAAGGAACAGGCAGTGTGTTGCCCATCACTCGGCATACACAGCGGGCCTCCGAGGGACCGACCTTTGGGCCTCGATGTTGCTCAGCAGGCCCACAAGGGTCTGGAGGTAGTCAGGGTTCTTGGAGCGAAAATGATGCACACCCGAGGGGCCTACGAGTCTTGAAAAGGGTACTTCCTTTAAAATAAAGCAGAACAGGGGCTTCCCTGGTGGCGCAGTGGTTGAGAATATGCCTGCCAATGCAGGGGACACGGGTTCGAGCCCTGGTCTGTGAGGATCACACATGCCACGGAGAAACTGGGCCCGTGGGCCACAATGACTGAACCTGCGCGTCTGGAGCCTGTGCTCCGCAACAAGAGAGTCCGCGATAGTGAGAGGCCCCGCGCACCGCGATGAAGAGTGGCCCCAATTGCCGCAACTGGAGAGAGCCCTAGCACAGAAACGAAGACCCAACATAGCGATCAATCAATCAAAAAATATACCTTAAAAAAAATTAAAAAATAAAAAAATAAAATAAAATCAAGCAGAACAGCGACTAAGACCTCATGGAAACAGCTGCATGCCTCCCTTTCTGCGCAGCTACTCAGGGACTTACCTCGAGGCCAGTACTCACGCTGAGTTTCCCTTTAGCTCTAGAGCGTGGCAGGATGAGCTCCAACCCGCCCATCGAAGCAGCCGGCATAGCTAGAGAAAGCTCATTTTCTACCCAGAGCCATGCCTACAGTGGCTAGTGGCCTGTCAACAGCAGTCAATTTCAAGTAGCTTCAAGGCAGCATGAATGGAGCTTTCAAAATGGGAAAGCAAGGCTAGTTCCATCAGGCCCCCATTTCCAAGGGCACACGCAGCATATATCCCGGTGCTTTCTAAGAAGTCCAAAGAGACACAGGTTACCCTGTGGTTCCTTCCCTGAATCAACTCCTCGCAGCAGGGTGTTCTGCAAATAGCGAACTGCCTCAACGAAAAAACGCCCCAGCTAGGCCTCCGGGCCCGTGGTTCTTCAAAAGCCTGCAGTGTTACCAGAGGAACTGGGCTTTAGTTGCAGGCGGAACGCTAGCCGACTTTCTCTTGGAGGCAGGGAGACTTCAGGCAGGGACTCCCAGATGGAATACGAAACCGAGGGTTTTTCTCAGTGCAGCTCAGACTTGGGCAATGAGCCAGACTTGCACGGCACGTTGGACCTGCTAGAACGGTGTTCGTGGACCTGTTCGAGTGCTGGGGAATTCAAGCTGTTCCAAGAAGGAGTGCAGTGTGTTGCCCTACACTCGGCATACACAGAGTGGCTCCGAAGGGCTATGGGCCTGGACGTGGCTTAGCGGGCCCATGGGGGCCTCGGGGTACTCAGTGTTCTTGCAGGAAATAGGGTGCCCACGTGAGGCTCCTAGATGTCCTGCAAAGCATACTGACATTAAAATAATGCAGAGCAGGGGCTTCCCTTGTGGTGCAATGTTTGGGAATCCATCTGCCGATGAAGCGGACATGGGTCCGAGCCCTGGTCCACCAAGATCTCACATGCTGCGGAGTACTTAAGCCCGTGAACCACAACGACTGAGCCTGCGCTCTAGAGACCGGGAGCCACAACGACTGAGCCCGCATGCCAGAACTAATGAAGTCCACGTGCCTAGAGCCTGTGCTCCACAACAAGAGGAGTCACCGCAATTAGAAGCCCGCGCACCGCAACGAAGAGTAGCCCCCGCTCGCTGCAAATAGAGAAAGCTCACATGCAGCAACGACGACCCAACACAGTAAAAAAAAAAAGATATATTAAATAAATAAATAAATAAATAGATAGATAAACAAATAAATAAATAAATAAACTAATGCAGAGCAGTGGCTACGGCCTCCTGAAAACTGCTGCACGCCTCCGCTTCTGCACGGCAATTCAGGGCCTTACCTTGAGGCAAGTGCTCACGCTGAGTGTCCCGTTAGCGCCACAGCATGGTAGGATGCTGACTTTCTCCTCGAGCAGAGTGACTTCAGGTACGAGGCCCTCGAAGAATTCTACGCAGAGTGTTTTCTCATGGCAGCTCAGACGGGGGCCGTGACGAACACTTCCAGGGCACATCGCACTGGCTAGAAATGTGGTCCTGGGGCTGTTCCAGTGCTCTGGAAATGTAGCTCTCCTTAAGGAACAGGCAGTGTGTTGCCCATCACTCGGCATACACAGCGTGCCTCCGAGGGACCGACCTTTGGGCCGCGATGTTGCTCAGCAGGCCCACAGGAGTCTGGAGGTACTCAGGGTTCTTGGAGCGAAAATGATGCACACCCGAGGGGCCTACGAGTCCTGAAAAGGGTACTTCCTTTAAAATAAAGCAGAACAGGGGCTTCCCTGGTGGCGCAGTGGTTGAGAATATGCCTGCCAATGCAGGGGACTCGGGTTCGAGCACTGGTCTGAGACGATCACACATGCCGCGGAGAAACTAAGCCTGTCGGCCACAATGACTGAACCTGCGCGTCTGGAGCCTGTGCTCCGCAACAAGAGAGTCCGCGATAGTGAGAGGCCCGCGCACCGCGATGAAGAGTGGCCCCAATTGCCGCAACTGGAGAGAGCCCTAGCACAGAAACGAAGACCCAACATAGCGATCAATCAATCAAAAAATAAACCTTAAAAAAAAAATAAAAAATAAAAAAATAAAATAAAATCAAGCAGAACAGCGACTAAGACCTCATGGAAACAGCTGCATGCCTCCCTTTCTGCGCGGCTACTCAGGGACTTACCTCGAGGCCAGTACTCACGTTGAGTTTCCCTTTAGCTCTAGAGCGTGGCAGGATGAGCTCCAACCCGCCCATCGAAGCAGCCAGCATAGCTAGAGAAAACTCATTTTCTACCCAGAGCCATGCCTACAGTGGCTAGTGGCCTGTCAACAGCAGTCAATTTCAAGTAGCTTCAAGGCAGCATGAATGGAGCTTTCAAAATGGGAAAGCAAGGCTAGTTCCATCAGGCCCCCATTTCCAAGGGCACACGCAGCATATATCCCGGTGCTTTCTAAGAAGTCCAAAGAGACACAGGTTACCCTGTGGTTCCTTCCCTGAATCAACTCCTCGCAGCAGGGTGTTCTGCAAATACCGAACTGCCTCAACGAAAAAACGCCCCAGCTAGGCCTCCGGGCCCGTGGTTCTTCAAAAGCCTGCAGTGTTACCAGAGGAACTGGGCTTTAGTTGCAGGCGGAACGCAAGCCGACTTTCTCTTGGAGGCAGGGAGACTTCAGGCAGGGACTCCCAGATGGAATACGAAACCGAGGGTTTTTCTCAGTGCAGCTCAGACTTGGGCAATGAGCCAGACTTGCACGGCACGTTGGACCTGCTAGCACGGTGTTCGTGAACCTGTTCGAGTGCTGGGGAATTCAAGCTGTCCCAAGAAGGAGTGCAGTGTGTTGCCCTACACTCGGCATACACAGAGTGGCTCCGAAGGGCTATGGGCCTGGATGTGGCTTAGCGGGCCCATGGGGGCCTCGGGGTACTCAGTGTTCTTGCAGGAAATAGGGTGCCCACGCGAGGCTCCTAGATGTCCTGCAAAGCATACTGACATTAAAATAATGCAGAGCAGGGGCTTCCCTTGTGGTGCAATGTTTGGGAATCCACCTGCCGATGAAGCGGACATGTGTTCCAGCCCTGGTCCACCAAGATCTCACATGCTGCGGAGTACTTAAGCCCGTGAACCACAACGACTGAGCCTGCGCTGTAGAGCCCGGGAGCCACAACGACTGAGCCCGCATGCCAGAACTAATGAAGTCCACGTGCCTAGAGCCTGTGCTCCACAACAAGAGGAGTCACCGCAATTAGAAGCCCGCGCACCGCAACGAAGAGTAGCCCCCGCTCGCTGCAACTAGAGAAAGCTCACATGCAGCAACGACGACCCAACACAGTAAAAAAAAAAAATGATATATTAAATAAATAAATAAATAAATAGATAGATAAACAAATAAATAAACTAATGCAGAGCAGTGGCTACGGCCTCCTGAAAACTGCTGCACGCCTCCGCTTCTGCACGGCAATTCAGGGCCTTACCTTGAGGCAAGTGCTCACGCTGAGTGTCCCGTTAGCTCCACAGCATGGTAGGATGCTGACTTTCTCCTCGAGCAGAGTGACTTCAGGTACGAGGCCCTCGAAGAATTCTACGCAGAGTGTTTTCTCATGGCAGCTCAGACGGGGGCCGTGACGAACACTTCCAGGGCACGTCGCACTGGCTAGAAATGTGGTCCTGGGGCTGTTCCAGTGCTCTGGAAATGTAGCTCTCCTTAAGGAACAGGCAGTGTGTTGCCCATCACTCGGCATACACAGCGGGCCTCCGAGGGACCGACCTTTGGGCCTCGATGTTGCTCAGCAGGCCCACAAGGGTCTGGAGGTAGTCAGGGTTCTTGGAGCGAAAATGATGCACACCCGAGGGGCCTACGAGTCTTGAAAAGGGTACTTCCTTTAAAATAAAGCAGAACAGGGGCTTCCCTGGTGGCGCAGTGGTTGAGAATATGCCTGCCAATGCAGGGGACACGGGTTCGAGCCCTGGTGTGTGAGGATCACACATGCCACGGAGAAACTGGGCCCGTGGGCCACAATGACTGAACCTGCGCGTCTGGAGCCTGTGCTCCGCAACAAGAGAGTCCGCGATAGTGAGAGGCCCCGCGCACCGCGATGAAGAGTGGCCCCAATTGCTGCAACTGGAGAGAGCCCTAGCACAGAAACGAAGACCCAACATAGCGATCACTCAATCAAAAAATATACCTTAAAAAAAATTAAAAAATAAAAAAATAAAATAAAATCAAGCAGAACAGCGACTAAGACCTCATGGAAACAGCTGCATGCCTCCCTTTCTGCGCAGCTACTCAGGGACTTACCTCGAGGCCAGTACTCACGCTGAGTTTCCCTTTAGCTCTAGAGCGTGGCAGGATGAGCTCCAACCCGCCCATCGAAGCAGCCGGCATAGCTAGAGAAAGCTCATTTTCTACCCAGAGCCATGCCTACAGTGGCTAGTGGCCTGTCAACAGCAGTCAATTTCAAGTAGCTTCAAGGCAGCATGAATGGAGCTTTCAAAATGGGAAAGCAAGGCTAGTTCCATCAGGCCCCCATTTCCAAGGGCACACGCAGCATATATCCCGGTGCTTTCTAAGAAGTCCAAAGAGACACAGGTTACCCTGTGGTTCCTTCCCTGAATCAACTCCTCGCAGCAGGGTGTTCTGCAAATACCGAACTGCCTCAACGAAGGAACGCCCCAGCTAGGCCTCCGGGCCCGTGGCTCTTCAAAAGCCTGCAGTGTTACCAGAGGAACTGGGCTTTAGTTGCAGGCGGAACGCAAGCCGACTTTCTCTTGGAGGCAGGGAGACTTCAGGCAGGGACTCCCAGATGGAATACGAAGCCGAGGGTTTTTCTCAGTGCAGCTCAGACTTGGGCAATGAGCCAGACTTGCACGGCACGTTGGACCTGCTAGAACGGTGTTCGTGGACCTGTTCGAGTGCTGGGGAATTCAAGCTGTCCCAAGAAAGAGTGCAGTGTGTTGCCCTACACTCGGCATACACAGAGTGGCTCCGAAGGGCTATGGGCCTGGATGTGGCTTAGCGGGCCCATGGGGGCCTCGGGGTACTCAGTGTTCTTGCAGGAAATAGGGTGCCCACGCGAGGCTCCTAGATGTCCTGCAAAGCATACTGACATGAAAATAATGCAGAGCAGGGGCTTCCCTTGTGGTGCAATGTTTGGGAATCCACCTGCCGATGCAGCGGACATGGGTTCGAGCCCTGGTCCACCAAGATCTCACATGCTGCGGAGTACTTAAGCCCGTGAACCACAACGACTGAGCCTACGCTCTAGAGACCGGGAGCCACAACGACTGAGCCCGCATGCCAGAACTAATGAAGTCCACGTGCCTAGAGCCTTTGCTCCACAACAAGAGGAGTCACCTCAATTAGAAGCCCGCGCACCGCAACGAAGAGTAGCCCCCGCTCGCTGCAACTACAGAAAGCTCACATGCAGCAACGACGACCCAACACAGTAAAAAAAAAATGATATATTAAATAAATAAATAAATAGATAGATAAACAAATAAATAAATAAATAAACTAATGCAGAGCAGTGGCTACGGCCTCCTGAAAACTGCTGCACACCTCCGTTTCTGAACGGCAATTCAGGGCCTTACCTTGAGGCAAGTACTCACGCTGAGTGTCCCGGTAGCGCCACAGCATGGTAGGATGCTGAGTTTCTCCTCGAGCAGAGTGACTTCAGGTACGAGGCCCTCGAAGAATTCTACGCAGAGTGTTTTCTCATGGCAGCTCAGACGGGGGCCGTGACGAACACTTCCAGGGCACGTCCCACTGGCTAGAAATGTGGTCCTGAGGTTGTTCCAGTGCTCTGGAAATGTAGCTCTCCTTAAGGAACGTGCAGTGTGTTGCCCATCACTCGGCATACACAGAGGGCCTCCGAGGGACCGACCTTTGGGCCGCGATGTTGCTCAGCAGGCCCACAGGAGTCTGGAGGTACTCAGGGTTCTTGGAGCGAAAATGATGCACACCCGAGGGGCCTACGAGTCCTGAAAAGGGTACTTCCTTTAAAATAAAGCAGAACAGGGGCTTCCCTGGTGGCGCAGTGGTTGAGAATATGCCTGCCAATGCAGGGGACTCGGGTTCGAGCACTGGTCTGAGACGATCACACATGCCGTGGAGAAACTAAGCCTGTCGGCCACAATGACTGAACCTGCGCGTCTGGAGCCTGTGCTCCGCAACAAGAGAGTCCGCGATAGTGAGAGGCCCGCGCACCGCGATGAAGAGTGGCCCCAATTGCCGCAACTGGAGAGAGCCCTAGCACAGAAACGAAGACCCAACATAGCGATCAATCAATCAAAAAATAAACCTTAAAAAAAAAATAAAAAATAAAAAAATAAAATAAAATCAAGCAGAACAGCGACTAAGACCTCATGGAAACAGCTGCATGCCTCCCTTTCTGCGCGGCTACTCAGGGACTTACCTCGAGGCCAGTACTCACGTTGAGTTTCCCTTTAGCTCTAGAGCGTGGCAGGATGAGCTCCAACCCGCCCATCGAAGCAGCCAGCATAGCTAGAGAAAACTCATTTTCTACCCAGAGCCATGCCTACAGTGGCTAGTGGCCTGTCAACAGCAGTCAATTTCAAGTAGCTTCAAGGCAGCATGAATGGAGCTTTCAAAATGGGAAAGCAAGGCTAGTTCCATCAGGCCCCCATTTCCAAGGGCACACGCAGCATATATCCCGGTGCTTTCTAAGAAGTCCAAAGAGACACAGGTTACCCTGTGGTTCCTTCCCTGAATCAACTCCTCGCAGCAGGGTGTTCTGCAAATACCGAACTGCCTCAACGAAGGAACGCCCCAGCTAGGCCTCCGGGCCCGTGGTTCTTCAAAAGCCTGCAGTGTTACCAGAGGAACTGGGCTTTAGTTGCAGGCGGAACGCAAGCCGACTTTCTCTTGGAGGCAGGGAGACTTCAGGCAGGGACTCCCAGATGGAATACGAAACCGAGGGTTTTTCTCAGTGCAGCTCAGACTTGGGCAATGAGCCAGACTTGCACGGCACGTTGGACCTGCTAGCACGGTGTTCGTGAACCTGTTCGAGTGCTGGGGAATTCAAGCTGTCCCAAGAAGGAGTGCAGTGTGTTGCCCTACACTCGGCATACACAGAGTGGCTCCGAAGGGCTATGGGCCTGGATGTGGCTTAGCGGGCCCATGGGGGCCTCGGGGTACTCAGTGTTCTTGCAGGAAATAGGGTGCCCACGCGAGGCTCCTAGATGTCCTGCAAAGCATACTGACATTAAAATAATGCAGAGCAGGGGCTTCCCTTGTGGTGCAATGTTTGGGAATCCACCTGCCGATGAAGCGGACATGTGTTCCAGCCCTGGTCCACCAAGATCTCACATGCTGCGGAGTACTTAAGCCCGTGAACCACAACGACTGAGCCTGCGCTGTAGAGCCCGGGAGCCACAACGACTGAGCCCGCATGCCAGAACTAATGAAGTCCACGTGCCTAGAGCCTGTGCTCCACAACAAGAGGAGTCACCGCAATTAGAAGCCCGCGCACCGCAACGAAGAGTAGCCCCCGCTCGCTGCAACTAGAGAAAGCTCACATGCAGCAACGACGACCCAACACAGTAAAAAAAAAAAATGATATATTAAATAAATAAATAAATAAATAGATAGATAAACAAATAAATAAACTAATGCAGAGCAGTGGCTACGGCCTCCTGAAAACTGCTGCACGCCTCCGCTTCTGCACGGCAATTCAGGGCCTTACCTTGAGGCAAGTGCTCACGCTGAGTGTCCCGTTAGCTCCACAGCATGGTAGGATGCTGACTTTCTCCTCGAGCAGAGTGACTTCAGGTACGAGGCCCTCGAAGAATTCTACGCAGAGTGTTTTCTCATGGCAGCTCAGACGGGGGCCGTGACGAACACTTCCAGGGCACGTCGCACTGGCTAGAAATGTGGTCCTGGGGCTGTTCCAGTGCTCTGGAAATGTAGCTCTCCTTAAGGAACAGGCAGTGTGTTGCCCATCACTCGGCATACACAGCGGGCCTCCGAGGGACCGACCTTTGGGCCTCGATGTTGCTCAGCAGGCCCACAAGGGTCTGGAGGTAGTCAGGGTTCTTGGAGCGAAAATGATGCACACCCGAGGGGCCTACGAGTCTTGAAAAGGGTACTTCCTTTAAAATAAAGCAGAACAGGGGCTTCCCTGGTGGCGCAGTGGTTGAGAATATGCCTGCCAATGCAGGGGACACGGGTTCGAGCCCTGGTCTGTGAGGATCACACATGCCACGGAGAAACTGGGCCCGTGGGCCACAATGACTGAACCTGCGCGTCTGGAGCCTGTGCTCCGCAACAAGAGAGTCCGCGATAGTGAGAGGCCCCGCGCACCGCGATGAAGAGTGGCCCCAATTGCCGCAACTGGAGAGAGCCCTAGCACAGAAACGAAGACCCAACATAGCGATCAATCAATCAAAAAATATACCTTAAAAAAAATTAAAAAATAAAAAAATAAAATAAAATCAAGCAGAACAGCGACTAAGACCTCATGGAAACAGCTGCATGCCTCCCTTTCTGCGCAGCTACTCAGGGACTTACCTCGAGGCCAGTACTCACGCTGAGTTTCCCTTTAGCTCTAGAGCGTGGCAGGATGAGCTCCAACCCGCCCATCGAAGCAGCCGGCATAGCTAGAGAAAACTCATTTTCTACCCAGAGCCATGCCTACAGTGGCTAGTGGCCTGTCAACAGCAGTCAATTTCAAGTAGCTTCAAGGCAGCATGAATGGAGCTTTCAAAATGGGAAAGCAAGGCTAGTTCCATCAGGCCCCCATTTCCAAGGGCACACGCAGCATATATCCCGGTGCTTTCTAAGAAGTCCAAAGAGACACAGGTTACCCTGTGGTTCCTTCCCTGAATCAACTCCTCGCAGCAGGGTGTTCTGCAAATAGCGAACTGCCTCAACGAAAAAACGCCCCAGCTAGGCCTCCGGGCCCGTGGTTCTTCAAAAGCCTGCAGTGTTACCAGAGGAACTGGGCTTTAGTTGCAGGCGGAACGCTAGCCGACTTTCTCTTGGAGGCAGGGAGACTTCAGGCAGGGACTCCCAGATGGAATACGAAACCGAGGGTTTTTCTCAGTGCAGCTCAGACTTGGGCAATGAGCCAGACTTGCACGGCACGTTGGACCTGCTAGAACGGCGTTCGTGGACCTGTTCGAGTGCTGGGGAATTCAAGCTGTTCCAAGAAGGAGTGCAGTGTGTTGCCCTACACTCGGCATACACAGAGTGGCTCCGAAGGGCTATGGGCCTGGACGTGGCTTAGCGGGCCCATGGGGGCCTCGGGGTACTCAGTGTTCTTGCAGGAAATAGGGTGCCCACGTGAGGCTCCTAGATGTCCTGCAAAGCATACTGACATTAAAATAATGCAGAGCAGGGGCTTCCCTTGTGGTGCAATGTTTGGGAATCCATCTGCCGATGAAGCGGACATGGGTCCGAGCCCTGGTCCACCAAGATCTCACATGCTGCGGAGTACTTAAGCCCGTGAACCACAACGACTGAGCCTGCGCTGTAGAGCCCGGGAGCCACAACGACTGAGCCCGCATGCCAGAACTAATGAAGTCCACGTGCCTAGAGCCTGTGCTCCACAACAAGAGGAGTCACCGCAATTAGAAGCCCGCGCACCGCAACGAAGAGTAGCCCCCGCTCGCTGCAACTAGAGAAAGCTCACATGCAGCAACGACGACCCAACACAGTAAAAAAAAATGATCTATTAAATAAATAAATAAATAGACAGATAGATAAACAAATAAATAAATAAATAAACTAATGCAGAGCAGTGGCTACGGCCTCCTGAAAACTGCTGCACGCCTCCGCTTCTGCACGGCAATTCAGGGCCTTTCCTTGAGGCAAGTGCTCATGCTGAGTGTCCCGTTAGCGCCACAGCATGGTAGGATGCTGACTTTCTCCTCGAGCAGAGTGACTTCAGGTACGAGGCCCTCGAAGAATTCTACGCAGAGTGTTTTCTCATGGCAGCTCAGACGGGGGCCGTGACGAACACTTCCAGGGCACATCGCACTGGCTAGAAATGTGGTCCTGGGGCTGTTCCAGTGCTCTGGAAATGTAGCTCTCCTTAAGGAACAGGCAGTGTGTTGCCCATCACTCGGCATACACAGCGTGCCTCCGAGGGACCGACCTTTGGGCCTCGATATTGCTCAGCAGGCCCACAGGAGTCTGGAGGTACTCAGGGTTCTTGGAGCGAAAATGATGCACACCCGAGGGGCCTACGAGTCCTGAAAAGGGTACTTCCTTTAAAATAAAGCAGAACAGGGGCTTCCCTGGTGGCGCAGTGGTTGAGAATATGCCTGCCAATGCAGGGGACTCGGGTTCGAGCACTGGTCTGAGACGATCACACATGCCGCGGAGAAACTAAGCCTGTCGGCCACAATGACTGAACCTGCGCGTCTGGAGCCTGTGCTCCGCAACAAGAGAGTCCGCGATAGTGAGAGGCCCGCGCACCGCGATGAAGAGTGGCCCCAATTGCCGCAACTGGAGAGAGCCCTAGCACAGAAACGAAGACCCAACATAGCGATCAATCAATCAAAAAATAAACCTTAAAAAAAAATAAAAAATAAAAAAATAAAATAAAATCAAGCAGAACAGCGACTAAGACCTCATGGAAACAGCTGCATGCCTCCCTTTCTGCGCGGCTACTCAGGGACTTACCTCGAGGCCAGTACTCACGTTGAGTTTCCCTTTAACTCTAGAGCGTGGCAGGATGAGCTCCAACCCGCCCATCGAAGCAGCCAGCATAGCTAGAGAAAACTCATTTTCTACCCAGAGCCATGCCTACAGTGGCTAGTGGCCTGTCAACAGCAGTCAATTTCAAGTAGCTTCAAGGCAGCATGAATGGAGCTTTCAAAATGGGAAAGCAAGGCTAGTTCCATCAGGCCCCCATTTCCAAGGGCACACGCAGCATATATCCCGGTGCTTTCTAAGAAGTCCAAAGAGACACAGGTTACCCTGTGGTTCCTTCCCTGAATCAACTCCTCGCAGCAGGGTGTTCTGCAAATACCGAACTGCCTCAACGAAGGAACGCCCCAGCTAGGCCTCCGGGCCCGTGGTTCTTCAAAAGCCTGCAGTGTTACCAGAGGAACTGGGCTTTAGTTGCAGGCGGAACGCAAGCCGACTTTCTCTTGGAGGCAGGGAGACTTCAGGCAGGGACTCCCAGATGGAATACGAAACCGAGGGTTTTTCTCAGTGCAGCTCAGACTTGGGCAATGAGCCAGACTTGCACGGCACGTTGGACCTGCTAGCACGGTGTTCGTGAACCTGTTCGAGTGCTGGGGAATTCAAGCTGTCCCAAGAAGGAGTGCAGTGTGTTGCCCTACACTCGGCATACACAGAGTGGCTCCGAAGGGCTATGGGCCTGGATGTGGCTTAGCGGGCCCATGGGGGCCTCGGGGTACTCAGTGTTCTTGCAGGAAATAGGGTGCCCACGCGAGGCTCCTAGATATCCTGCAAAGCATACTGACATTAAAATAATGCAGAGCAGGGGCTTCCCTTGTGGTGCAATGTTTGGGAATCCACCTGCCGATGAAGCGGACATGGGTCCGAGCCCTGGTCCACCAAGATCTCACATGCTGCGGAGTACTTAAGCCCGTGAACCACAACGACTGAGCCTGCGCTCTAGAGACCGGGAGCCACAACGACTGAGCCCGCATGCCAGAACTAATGAAGTCCACGTGCCTAGAGCCTGTGCTCCACAACAAGAGGAGTCACCGCAATTAGAAGCCCGCGCACCGCAACGAAGAGTAGCCCCCGCTCGCTGCAACTAGAGAAAGCTCACATGCAGCAACGACGACCCAACACAGTAAAAAAAAATGATCTATTAAATAAATAAATAAATAGACAGATAGATAAACAAATAAATAAATAAATAAACTAATGCAGAGCAGTGGCTACGGCCTCCTGAAAACTGCTGCACGCCTCCGCTTCTGCACGGCAATTCAGGGCCTTACCTTGAGGCAAGTGCTCACGCTGAGTGTCCCGTTAGCTCCACAGCATGGTAGGATGCTGACTTTCTCCTCGAGCAGAGTGACTTCAGGTACGAGGCCCTCGAAGAATTCTACGCAGAGTGTTTTCTCATGGCAGCTCAGACGGGGGCCGTGACGAACACTTCCAGGGCACGTCCCACTGGCTAGAAATGTGGTCCTGGGGCTGTTCCAGTGCTCTGGAAATGTAGCTCTCCTTAAGGAACAGGCAGTGTGTTGCCCATCACTCGGCATACACAGCGGGCCTCCGAGGGACCGACCTTTGGGCCTCGATGTTGCTCAGCAGGCCCACAAGGGTCTGGAGGTAGTCAGGGTTCTTGGAGCGAAAATGATGCACACCCGAGGGGCCTACGAGTCTTGAAAAGGGTACTTCCTTTAAAATAAAGCAGAACAGGGGCTTCCCTGGTGGCGCAGTGGTTGAGAATATGCCTGCCAATGCAGGGGACACGGGTTCGAGCCCTGGTCTGTGAGGATCACACATGCCACGGAGAAACTGGGCCCGTGGGCCACAATAACTGAACCTGCGCGTCTGGAGCCTGTGCTCCGCAACAAGAGAGTCCGCGATAGTGAGAGGCCCCGCGCACCGCGATGAAGAGTGGCCCCAATTGCCGCAACTGGAGAGAGCCCTAGCACAGAAACGAAGACCCAACATAGCGATCAATCAATCAAAAAATATACCTTAAAAAACATTAAAAAATAAAAAAATAAAATAAAATCAAGCAGAACAGCGACTAAGACCTCATGGAAACAGCTGCATGCCTCCCTTTCTGCGCGGCTACTCAGGGACTTACCTCGAGGCCAGTACTCACGTTGAGTTTCCCTTTAGCTCTAGAGCGTGGCAGGATGAGCTCCAACCCGCCCATCGAAGCAGCCGGCATAGCTAGAGAAAACTCATTTTCTACCCAGAGCCATGCCTACAGTGGCTAGTGGCCTGTCAACAGCAGTCAATTTCAAGTAGCTTCAAGGCAGCATGAATGGAGCTTTCAAAATGGGAAAGCAAGGCTAGTTCCATCAGGCCCCCATTTCCAAGGGCACACGCAGCATATATCCCGGTGCTTTCTAAGAAGTCCAAAGAGACACAGGTTACCCTGTGGTTCCTTCCCTGAATCAACTCCTCGCAGCAGGGTGTTCTGCAAATAGCGAACTGCCTCAACGAAGGAACGCCCCAGCTAGGCCTCCGGGCCCGTGGCTCTTCAAAAGCCTGCAGTGTTACCAGAGGAACTGGGCTTTAGTTGCAGGCGGAACGCAAGCCGACTTTCTCTTGGAGGCAGGGAGACTTCAGGCAGGGACTCCCAGATGGAATACGAAGCCGAGGGTTTTTCTCAGTGCAGCTCAGACTTGGGCAATGAGCCAGACTTGCACGGCACGTTGGACCTGCTAGAACGGTGTTCGTGGACCTGTTCGAGTGCTGGGGAATTCAAGCTGTCCCAAGAAGGAGTGCAGTGCGTTGCCCTACACTCGGCATACACAGAGTGGCTCCGAAGGGCTATGGGCCTGGATGTGGCTTAGCGGGCCCATGGGGACCTCGGGGTACTCAGTGTTCTTGCAGGAAATAGGGTGCCCACGCGAGGCTCCTAGATGTCCTGCAAAGCATACTGACATTAAAATAATGCAGAGCAGGGGCTTCCCTTGTGGTGCAATGTTTGGGAATCCACCTGCCGATGAAGCGGACATGTGTTCCAGCCCTGGTCCACCAAGATCTCACATGCTGCGGAGTACTTAAGCCCGTGAACCACAACGACTGAGCCTGCGCTGTAGAGCCCGGGAGCCACAACGACTGAGCCCGCATGCCAGAACTAATGAAGTCCACGTGCCTAGAGCCTGTGCTCCACAACAAGAGGAGTCACCGCAATTAGAAGCCCGCGCACCGCAACGAAGAGTAGCCCCCGCTCGCTGCAACTAGAGAAAGCTCACATGCACCAACGACGACCCAACACAGTAAAAAAAAATGATCTATTAAATAAATAAATAAATAGATAGATAGATAAACAAATAAATAAATAAATAAACTAATGCAGAGCAGTGGCTACGGCCTCCTGAAAACTGCTGCACGCCTCCGCTTCTGCACGGCAATTCAGGGCTTTACCTTGAGGCAAGTGCTCACGCTGAGTGTCCCGGTAGCGCCACAGCATGGTAGGATGCTGACTTTCTCCTCGAGCAGAGTGACTTCAGGTACTAGGCCCTCGAAGAATTCTACGCAGAGTGTTTTCTCATGGCAGCTCAGACGGGGGCCGTGACGAACACTTCCAGGGCACATCGCACTGGCTAGAAATGTGGTCCTGGGGCTGTTCCAGTGCTCTGGAAATGTAGCTCTCCTTAAGGAACAGGCAGTGTGTTGCCCATCACTCGGCATACACAGAGGGCCTCCGAGGGACCGACCTTTGGGCCTCGAGGTTGCTCAGCAGGCCCACAGGAGTCTGGAGGTACTCAGGGTTCTTGGAGGGAAAATGATGCACACCCGAGGGGCCTACGAGTCCTGAAAAGGGTACTTCCTTTAAAATAAAGCAGAACAGGGGCTTCCCTGGTGGCGCACTGGTTGAGAATATGCCTGCCAATGCAGGGGACACGGGTTCGAGCCCTGGTCTGAGAGGATCACACATGCCACGGAGAAACTGGGCCCGTGGGCCACAATGACTGAACCTGCGCGTCTGGAGCCGGTGCTCCGCAACAAGAGAGTCCGCGATAGTGAGAGGCCCCGCGCACCGCGATGAAGAGTGGCCCCAATTGCCGCAACTGGAGAGAGCCCTAGCACAGAAACGAAGACCCAACATAGCGATCAATCAATCAAAAAATAAACCTTAAAAAAAAATAAAAAATAAAAAAATAAAATAAAATCAAGCAGAACAGCGACTAAGACCTCATGGAAACAGCTGCATGCCTCCCTTTCTGCGCGGCTACTCAGGGACTTACCTCGAGGCCAGTACTCACGTTGAGTTTCCCTTTAGCTCTAGAGCGTGGCAGGATGAGCTCCAACCCGCCCATCGAAGCAGCCGGCATAGCTAGAGAAAACTCATTTTCTACCCAGAGCCATGCCTACAGTGGCTAGTGGCCTGTCAACAGCAGTCAATTTCAAGTAGCTTCAAGGCAGCATGAATGGAGCTTTCAAAATGGGAAAGCAAGGCTAGTTCCATCAGGCCCCCATTTCCAAGGGCACACGCAGCATATATCCCGGTGCTTTCTAAGAAGTCCAAAGAGACACAGGTTACCCTGTGGTTCCTTCCCTGAATCAACTCCTCGCAGCAGGGTGTTCTGCAAATAGCGAACTGCCTCAACGAAGGAACGCCCCAGCTAGGCCTCCGGGCCCGTGGCTCTTCAAAAGCCTGCAGTGTTACCAGAGGAACTGGGCTTTAGTTGCAGGCGGAACGCAAGCCGACTTTCTCTTGGAGGCAGGGAGACTTCAGGCAGGGACTCCCAGATGGAATACGAAGCCGAGGGTTTTTCTCAGTGCAGCTCAGACTTGGGCAATGAGCCAGACTTGCACGGCACGTTGGACCTGCTAGAACGGTGTTCGTGGACCTGTTCGAGTGCTGGGGAATTCAAGCTGTCCCAAGAAGGAGTGCAGTGTGTTGCCCTACACTCGGCATACACAGAGTGGCTCCGAAGGGCTATGGGCCTGGATGTGGCTTAGCGGGCCCATGGGGGCCTCGGGGTACTCAGTGTTCTTGCAGGAAATAGGGTGCCCACGCGAGGCTCCTAGATGTCCTGCAAAGCATACTGACATGAAAATAATGCAGAGCAGGGGCTTCCCTTGTGGTGCAATGTTTGGGAATCCACCTGCCGATGCAGCGGACATGGGTTCGAGCCCTGGTCCACCAAGATCTCACATGCTGCGGAATACTTAAGCCCGTGAACCACAACGACTGAGCCTACGCTCTAGAGACCGGGAGCCACAACGACTGAGCCCGCATGCCAGAACTAATGAAGTCCACGTGCCTAGAGCCTTTGCTCCACAACAAGAGGAGTCACCTCAATTAGAAGCCCGCGCACCGCAACGAAGAGTAGCCCCCGCTCGCTGCAACTAGAGAAAGCTCACATGCAGCAACGACGACCCAACACAGTAAAAAAAAAATGATATATTAAATAAATAAATAAATAGATAGATAAACAAATAAATAAATAAATAAACTAATGCAGAGCAGTGGCTACGGCCTCCTGAAAACTGCTGCACACCTCCGTTTCTGAACGGCAATTCAGGGCCTTACCTTGAGGCAAGTGCTCACGCTGAGTGTCCCGGTAGCGCCACAGCATGGTAGGATGCTGACTTTCTCCTCGAGCAGAGTGACTTCAGGTACGAGGCCCTCGAAGAATTCTACGCAGAGTGTTTTCTCATGGCAGCTCAGACGGGGGCCGTGACGAACACTTCCAGGGCACGTCCCACTGGCTAGAAATGTGGTCCTGAGGTTGTTCCAGTGCTCTGGAAATGTAGCTCTCCTTAAGGAACGTGCAGTGTGTTGCCCATCACTCGGCATACACAGAGGGCCTCCGAGGGACCGACCTTTGGGCCTCGATGTTGCTCAGCAGGCCCACAGGTGTCTGGAGGTACTCAGGGTTCTTGGAGGGAAAATGATGCACACCCGAGGGGCCTACGAGTCCTGAAAAGGGTACTTCCTTTAAAATAAAGCAGAACAGGGGCTTCCCTGGTGGCGCAGTGTTTGAGAATATGCCTGCCAATGCAGGGGACTCGGGTTCGAGCACTGGTCTGAGAGGATCACACATGCCACGGAGAAACTGGGCCCGTGGGCCACAATGACTGAACCTGCGCGTCTGGAGCCTGTGCTCCGCAACAAGAGAGTCCGCGATAGTGAGAGGCCCCGCGCACCGCGATGAAGAGTGGCCCCAATTGCCGCAACTGGAGAGAGCCCTAGCACAGAAACGAAGACCCAACATAGCGATCAATCAATCAAAAAATAAACCTTAAAAAAAAATAAAAAATAAAAAAATAAAATAAAATCAAGCAGAACAGCGACTAAGACCTCATGGAAACAGCTGCATGCCTCCCTTTCTGCGCGGCTACTCAGGGACTTACCTCGAGGCCAGTACTCACGTTGAGTTTCCCTTTAGCTCTAGAGCGTGGCAGGATGAGCTCCAACCCGCCCATCGAAGCAGCCGGCATAGCTAGAGAAAACTCATTTTCTACCCAGAGCCATGCCTACAGTGGCTAGTGGCCTGTCAACAGCAGTCAATTTCAAGTAGCTTCAAGACAGCATGAATGGAGCTTTCAAAATGGGAAAGCAAGGCTAGTTCCATCAGGCCCCCATTTCCAAGGGCACACGCAGCATATATCCCGGTGCTTTCTAAGAAGTCCAAAGAGACACAGGTTACCCTGTGGTTCCTTCCCTGAATCAACTCCTCGCAGCAGGGTGTTCTGCAAATACCGAACTGCCTCAACGAAGGAACGCCCCAGCTAGGCCTCCGGGCCCGTGGTTCTTCAAAAGCCTGCAGTGTTACCAGAGGAACTGGGCTTTAGTTGCAGGCGGAACGCAAGCCGACTTTCTCTTGGAGGCAGGGAGACTTCAGGCAGGGACTCCCAGATGGAATACGAAACCGAGGGTTTTTCTCAGTGCAGCTCAGACTTGGGCAATGAGCCAGACTTGCACGGCACGTTGGACCTGCTAGAACGGTGTTCGTGAACCTGTTCGAGTGCTGGGGAATTCAAGCTGTCCCAAGAAGGAGTGCAGTGTGTTGCCCTACACTCGGCATACACAGAGTGGCTCCGAAGGGCTATGGGCCTGGATGTGGCTTAGCGGGCCCATGGGGGCCTCGGGGTACTCAGTGTTCTTGCAGGAAATAGGGTGCCCATGCGAGGCTCCTAGATGTCCTGCAAAGCATACTGACATTAAAATAATGCAGAGCAGGGGCTTCCCTTGTGGTGCAATGTTTGGGAATCCACCTGCCGATGCAGCGGACATGGGTCCGAGCCCTGGTCCACCAAGATCTCACATGCTGCGGAGTACTTAAGCCCGTGAACCACAACGACTGAGCCTACGCTCTAGAGACCGGGAGCCACAACGACTGAGCCCGCATGCCAGAACTAATGAAGTCCACGTGCCTAGAGCCTTTGCTCCACAACAAGAGGAGTCACCTCAATTAGAAGCCCGCGCACCGCAACGAAGAGTAGCCCCCGCTCGCTGCAACTAGAGAAAGCTCACATGCAGCAACGACGACCCAACACAGTAAAAAAAAAAGATCTATTAAATAAATAAATAAATAGATAGATAGATAAACAAATAAATAAATAAATAAACTAATGCAGAGCAGTGGCTACGGCCTCCTGAAAACTGCTGCACACCTCCGTTTCTGAACGGCAATTCAGGGCCTTACCTTGAGGCAAGTGCTCACGCTGAGTGTCCCGGTAGCGCCACAGCATGGTAGGATGCTGACTTTCTCCTCGAGCAGAGTGACTTCAGGTACGAGGCCCTCGAAGAATTCTACGCAGAGTGTTTTCTCATGGCAGCTCAGACGGGGGCCGTGACGAACACTTACAGGGCACATCACACTGGCTAGAAATGTGGTCCTGGGGCTGTTCCAGTGCTCTGGAAATGTAGCTCTCCTTAAGGAACAGGCAGTGTGTTGCCCATCACTCGGCATACACAGAGGGCCTCCGAGGGACCGACCTTTGGGCCTCGAGGTTGCTCAGCTGGCCCACAGGAGTCTGGAGGTACTCAGGGTTCTTGGAGGGAAAATGATGCACACCCGAGGGGCCTACGAGTCCTGAAAAGGGTACTTCCTTTAAAATAAAGCAGAACAGGGGCTTCCCTGGTGGCGCAGTGGTTGAGAATATGCCTGCCAATGCAGGGGACACGGGTTCGAGCCCTGGTCTGAGAGGATCACACATGCCACGGAGAAACTGGGCCCGTGGGCCACAATGACTGAACCTGCGCGTCTGGAGCCTGTGCTCCGCAACAAGAGAGTCCGCGATAGTGAGAGGCCCCGCGCACCGCGATGAAGAGTGGCCCCAATTGCCGCAACTGGAGAGAGCCCTAGCACAGAAACGAAGACCCAACATAGCGATCAATCAATCAAAAAATAAACCTTACAAAAAAAATAAAAAATAAAAAAATAAAATAAAATCAAGCAGAACAGCGACTAAGACCTCATGGAAACAGCTGCATGCCTCCCTTTCTGCGCGGCTACTCAGGGACTTACCTCGAGGCCAGTACTCACGTTGAGTTTCCCTTTAGCTCTAGAGCGTGGCAGGATGAGCTCCAACCCGCCCATCGAAGCAGCCAGCATAGCTAGAGAAAACTCATTTTCTACCCAGAGCCATGCCTACAGTGGCTAGTGGCCTGTCAACAGCAGTCAATTTCAAGTAGCTTCAAGGCAGCATGAATGGAGCTTTCAAAATGGGAAAGCAAGGCTAGTTCCATCAGGCCCCCATTTCCAAGGGCACACGCAGCATATATCCCGGTGCTTTCTAAGAAGTCCAAAGAGACACAGGTTACCCTGTGGTTCCTTCCCTGAATCAACTCCTCGCAGCAGGGTGTTCTGCAAATACCGAACTGCCTCAACGAAGAAACGCCCCAGCTAGGCCTCCGGGCCCGTGGTTCTTCAAAAGCCTGCAGTGTTACCAGAGGAACTGGGCTTTAGTTGCAGGCGGAACGCAAGCCGACTTTCTCTTGGAGGCAGGGAGACTTCAGGCAGGGACTCCCAGATGGAATACGAAACCGAGGGTTTTTCTCAGTGCAGCTCAGACTTGGGCAATGAGCCAGACTTGCACGGCACGTTGGACCTGCTAGCACGGTGTTCGTGAACCTGTTCGAGTGCTGGGGAATTCAAGCTGTCCCAAGAAGGAGTGCAGTGTGTTGCCCTACACTCGGCATACACAGAGTGGCTCCGAAGGGCTATGGGCCTGGATGTGGCTTAGCGGGCCCATGGGGGCCTCGGGGTACTCAGTGTTCTTGCAGGAAATAGGGTGCCCACGCGAGGCTCCTAGATGTCCTGCAAAGCATACTGACATTAAAATAATGCAGAGCAGGGGCTTCCCTTGTGGTGCAATGTTTGGGAATCCACCTGCCGATGAAGCGGACATGTGTTCCAGCCCTGGTCCACCAAGATCTCACATGCTGCGGAGTACTTAAGCCCGTGAACCACAACGACTGAGCCTGCGCTGTAGAGCCCGGGAGCCACAACGACTGAGCCCGCATGCCAGAACTAATGAAGTCCACGTGCCTAGAGCCTGTGCTCCACAACAAGAGGAGTCACCGCAATTAGAAGCCCGCGCACCGCAACGAAGAGTAGCCCCCGCTCGCTGCCACTAGAGAAAGCTCACATGCAGCAACGACGACCCAACACAGTAAAAAAAAAAAATGATATATTAAATAAATAAATAAATAAATAGATAGATAAACAAATAAATAAACTAATGCAGAGCAGTGGCTACGGCCTCCTGAAAACTGCTGCACGCCTCCGCTTCTGCACGGCAATTCAGGGCCTTACCTTGAGGCAAGTGCTCACGCTGAGTGTCCCGTTAGCTCCACAGCATGGTAGGATGCTGACTTTCTCCTCGAGCAGAGTGACTTCAGGTACGAGGCCCTCGAAGAATTCTACGCAGAGTGTTTTCTCATGGCAGCTCAGACGGGGGCCGTGACGAACACTTCCAGGGCACGTCGCACTGGCTAGAAATGTGGTCCTGGGGCTGTTCCAGTGCTCTGGAAATGTAGCTCTCCTTAAGGAACAGGCAGTGTGTTGCCCATCACTCGGCATACACAGCGGGCCTCCGAGGGACCGACCTTTGGGCCTCGATGTTGCTCAGCAGGCCCACAAGGGTCTGGAGGTAGTCAGGGTTCTTGGAGCGAAAATGATGCACACCCGAGGGGCCTACGAGTCTTGAAAAGGGTACTTCCTTTAAAATAAAGCAGAACAGGGGCTTCCCTGGTGGCGCAGTGGTTGAGAATATGCCTGCCAATGCAGGGGACACGGGTTCGAGCCCTGGTCTGTGAGGATCACACATGCCACGGAGAAACTGGGCCCGTGGGCCACAATGACTGAACCTGCGCGTCTGGAGCCTGTGCTCCGCAACAAGAGAGTCCGCGATAGTGAGAGGCCCCGCGCACCGCGATGAAGAGTGGCCCCAATTGCCGCAACTGGAGAGAGCCCTAGCACAGAAACGAAGACCCAACATAGCGATCAATCAATCAAAAAATATACCTTAAAAAAAATTAAAAAATAAAAAAATAAAATAAAATCAAGCAGAACAGCGACTAAGACCTCATGGAAACAGCTGCATGCCTCCCTTTCTGCGCAGCTACTCAGGGACTTACCTCGAGGCCAGTACTCACGCTGAGTTTCCCTTTAGCTCTAGAGCGTGGCAGGATGAGCTCCAACCCGCCCATCGAAGCAGCCGGCATAGCTAGAGAAAGCTCATTTTCTACCCAGAGCCATGCCTACAGTGGCTAGTGGCCTGTCAACAGCAGTCAATTTCAAGTAGCTTCAAGGCAGCATGAATGGAGCTTTCAAAATGGGAAAGCAAGGCTAGTTCCATCAGGCCCCCATTTCCAAGGGCACACGCAGCATATATCCCGGTGCTTTCTAAGAAGTCCAAAGAGACACAGGTTACCCTGTGGTTCCTTCCCTGAATCAACTCCTCGCAGCAGGGTGTTCTGCAAATAGCGAACTGCCTCAACGAAAAAACGCCCCAGCTAGGCCTCCGGGCCCGTGGTTCTTCAAAAGCCTGCAGTGTTACCAGAGGAACTGGGCTTTAGTTGCAGGCGGAACGCTAGCCGACTTTCTCTTGGAGGCAGGGAGACTTCAGGCAGGGACTCCCAGATGGAATACGAAACCGAGGGTTTTTCTCAGTGCAGCTCAGACTTGGGCAATGAGCCAGACTTGCACGGCACGTTGGACCTGCTAGAACGGTGTTCGTGGACCTGTTCGAGTGCTGGGGAATTCAAGCTGTTCCAAGAAGGAGTGCAGTGTGTTGCCCTACACTCGGCATACACAGAGTGGCTCCGAAGGGCTATGGGCCTGGATGTGGCTTAGCGGGCCCATGGGGGCCTCGGGGTACTCAGTGTTCTTGCAGGAAATAGGGTGCCCACGCGAGGCTCCTAGATGTCCTGCAAAGCATACTGACATTAAAATAATGCAGAGCAGGGGCTTCCCTTGTGGTGCAATGTTTGGGAATCCACCTGCCGATGAAGCGGACATGTGTTCCAGCCCTGGTCCACCAAGATCTCACATGCTGCGGAGTACTTAAGCCCGTGAACCACAACGACTGAGCCTGCGCTGTAGAGCCCGGGAGCCACAACGACTGAGCCCGCATGCCAGAACTAATGAAGTCCACGTGCCTAGAGCCTGTGCTCCACAACAAGAGGAGTCACCGCAATTAGAAGCCCGCGCACCGCAACGAAGAGTAGCCCCCGCTCGCTGCAACTAGAGAAAGCTCACATGCAGCAACGACGACCCAACACAGTAAAAAAAAAAAATGATATATTAAATAAATAAATAAATAAATAGATAGATAAACAAATAAATAAACTAATGCAGAGCAGTGGCTACGGCCTCCTGAAAACTGCTGCACGCCTCCGCTTCTGCACGGCAATTCAGGGCCTTACCTTGAGGCAAGTGCTCACGCTGAGTGTCCCGTTAGCTCCACAGCATGGTAGGATGCTGACTTTCTCCTCGAGCAGAGTGACTTCAGGTACGAGGCCCTCGAAGAATTCTACGCAGAGTGTTTTCTCATGGCAGCTCAGACGGGGGCCGTGACGAACACTTCCAGGGCACGTCGCACTGGCTAGAAATGTGGTCCTGGGGCTGTTCCAGTGCTCTGGAAATGTAGCTCTCCTTAAGGAACAGGCAGTGTGTTGCCCATCACTCGGCATACACAGCGGGCCTCCGAGGGACCGACCTTTGGGCCTCGATGTTGCTCAGCAGGCCCACAAGGGTCTGGAGGTAGTCAGGGTTCTTGGAGCGAAAATGATGCACACCCGAGGGGCCTACGAGTCTTGAAAAGGGTACTTCCTTTAAAATAAAGCAGAACAGGGGCTTCCCTGGTGGCGCAGTGGTTGAGAATATGCCTGCCAATGCAGGGGACACGGGTTCGTGCCCTGGTCTGTGAGGATCACACATGCCACGGAGAAACTGGGCCCGTGGGCCACAATGACTGAACCTGCGCGTCTGGAGCCTGTGCTCCGCAACAAGAGAGTCCGCGATAGTGAGAGGCCCCGCGCACCGCGATGAAGAGTGGCCCCAATTGCCGCAACTGGAGAGAGCCCTAGCACAGAAATGAAGACCCAACATAGCGATCAATCAATCAAAAAATATACCTTAAAAAAAATTAAAAAATAAAAAAATAAAATAAAATCAAGCAGAACAGCGACTAAGACCTCATGGAAACAGCTGCATGCCTCCCTTTCTGCGCAGCTACTCAGGGACTTACCTCGAGGCCAGTACTCACGCTGAGTTTCCCTTTAGCTCTAGAGCGTGGCAGGATGAGCTCCAACCCGCCCATCGAAGCAGCCGGCATAGCTAGAGAAAGCTCATTTTCTACCCAGAGCCATGCCTACAGTGGCTAGTGGCCTGTCAACAGCAGTCAATTTCAAGTAGCTTCAAGGCAGCATGAATGGAGCTTTCAAAATGGGAAAGCAAGGCTAATTCCATCAGGCCCCCATTTCCAAGGGCACACGCAGCATATATCCCGGTGCTTTCTAAGAAGTCCAAAGAGACACAGGTTACCCTGTGGTTCCTTCCCTGAATCAACTCCTCGCAGCAGGGTGTTCTGCAAATAGCGAACTGCCTCAACGAAAAAACGCCCCAGCTAGGCCTCCGGGCCCGTGGTTCTTCAAAAGCCTGCAGTGTTACCAGAGGAACTGGGCTTTAGTTGCAGGCGGAACGCTAGCCGACTTTCTCTTGGAGGCAGGGAGACTTCAGGCAGGGACTCCCAGATGGAATACGAAACCGAGGGTTTTTCTCAGTGCAGCTCAGACTTGGGCAATGAGCCAGACTTGCACGGCACGTTGGACCTGCTAGAACGGTGTTCGTGGACCTGTTCGAGTGCTGGGGAATTCAAGCTGTTCCAAGAAGGAGTGCAGTGTGTTGCCCTACACTCGGCATACACAGAGTGGCTCCGAAGGGCTATGGGCCTGGACGTGGCTTAGCGGGCCCATGGGGGCCTCGGGGTACTCAGTGTTCTTGCAGGAAATAGGGTGCCCACGTGAGGCTCCTAGATGTCCTGCAAAGCATACTGACATTAAAATAATGCAGAGCAGGGGCTTCCCTTGTGGTGCAATGTTTGGGAATCCATCTGCCGATGAAGCGGACATGGGTCCGAGCCCTGGTCCACCAAGATCTCACATGCTGCGGAGTACTTAAGCCCGTGAACCACAACGACTGAGCCTGCGCTCTAGAGACCGGGAGCCACAACGACTGAGCCCGCATGCCAGAACTAATGAAGTCCACGTGCCTAGAGCCTGTGCTCCACAACAAGAGGAGTCACCGCAATTAGAAGCCCGCGCACCGCAACGAAGAGTAGCCCCCGCTCGCTGCAAATAGAGAAAGCTCACATGCAGCAACGACGACCCAACACAGTAAAAAAAAAAAGATATATTAAATAAATAAATAAATAAATAGATAGATAAACAAATAAATAAATAAATAAACTAATGCAGAGCAGTGGCTACGGCCTCCTGAAAACTGCTGCACGCCTCCGCTTCTGCACGGCAATTCAGGGCCTTACCTTGAGGCAAGTGCTCACGCTGAGTGTCCCGTTAGCGCCACAGCATGGTAGGATGCTGACTTTCTCCTCGAGCAGAGTGACTTCAGGTACGAGGCCCTCGAAGAATTCTACGCAGAGTGTTTTCTCATGGCAGCTCAGACGGGGGCCGTGACGAACACTTCCAGGGCACATCGCACTGGCTAGAAATGTGGTCCTGGGGCTGTTCCAGTGCTCTGGAAATGTAGCTCTCCTTAAGGAACAGGCAGTGTGTTGCCCATCACTCGGCATACACAGCGTGCCTCCGAGGGACCGACCTTTGGGCCGCGATGTTGCTCAGCAGGCCCACAGGAGTCTGGAGGTACTCAGGGTTCTTGGAGCGAAAATGATGCACACCCGAGGGGCCTACGAGTCCTGAAAAGGGTACTTCCTTTAAAATAAAGCAGAACAGGGGCTTCCCTGGTGGCGCAGTGGTTGAGAATATGCCTGCCAATGCAGGGGACTCGGGTTCGAGCACTGGTCTGAGACGATCACACATGCCGCGGAGAAACTAAGCCTGTCGGCCACAATGACTGAACCTGCGCGTCTGGAGCCTGTGCTCCGCAACAAGAGAGTCCGCGATAGTGAGAGGCCCGCGCACCGCGATGAAGAGTGGCCCCAATTGCCGCAACTGGAGAGAGCCCTAGCACAGAAACGAAGACCCAACATAGCGATCAATCAATCAAAAAATAAACCTTAAAAAAAAAATAAAAAATAAAAAAATAAAATAAAATCAAGCAGAACAGCGACTAAGACCTCATGGAAACAGCTGCATGCCTCCCTTTCTGCGCGGCTACTCAGGGACTTACCTCGAGGCCAGTACTCACGTTGAGTTTCCCTTTAGCTCTAGAGCGTGGCAGGATGAGCTCCAACCCGCCCATCGAAGCAGCCAGCATAGCTAGAGAAAACTCATTTTCTACCCAGAGCCATGCCTACAGTGGCTAGTGGCCTGTCAACAGCAGTCAATTTCAAGTAGCTTCAAGGCAGCATGAATGGAGCTTTCAAAATGGGAAAGCAAGGCTAGTTCCATCAGGCCCCCATTTCCAAGGGCACACGCAGCATATATCCCGGTGCTTTCTAAGAAGTCCAAAGAGACACAGGTTACCCTGTGGTTCCTTCCCTGAATCAACTCCTCGCAGCAGGGTGTTCTGCAAATAGCGAACTGCCTCAACGAAGGAACGCCCCAGCTAGGCCTCCGGGCCCGTGGTTCTTCAAAAGCCTGCAGTGTTACCAGAGGAACTGGGCTTTAGTTGCAGGCGGAACGCAAGCCGACTTTCTCTTGGAGGCAGGGAGACTTCAGGCAGGGACTCCCAGATGGAATACGAAACCGAGGGTTTTTCTCAGTGCAGCTCAGACTTGGGCAATGAGCCAGACTTGCACGGCACGTTGGACCTGCTAGCACGGTGTTCGTGAACCTGTTCGAGTGCTGGGGAATTCAAGCTGTCCCAAGAAGGAGTGCAGTGTGTTGCCCTACACTCGGCATACACAGAGTGGCTCCGAAGGGCTATGGGCCTGGATGTGGCTTAGCGGGCCCATGGGGGCCTCGGGGTACTCAGTGTTCTTGCAGGAAATAGGGTGCCCACGCGAGGCTCCTAGATGTCCTGCAAAGCATACTGACATTAAAATAATGCAGAGCAGGGGCTTCCCTTGTGGTGCAATGTTTGGGAATCCACCTGCCGATGAAGCGGACATGTGTTCCAGCCCTGGTCCACCAAGATCTCACATGCTGCGGAGTACTTAAGCCCGTGAACCACAACGACTGAGCCTGCGCTGTAGAGCCCGGGAGCCACAACGACTGAGCCCGCATGCCAGAACTAATGAAGTCCACGTGCCTAGAGCCTGTGCTCCACAACAAGAGGAGTCACCGCAATTAGAAGCCCGCGCACCGCAACGAAGAGTAGCCCCCGCTCGCTGCCACTAGAGAAAGCTCACATGCAGCAACGACGACCCAACACAGTAAAAAAAAAAAATGATATATTAAATAAATAAATAAATAAATAGATAGATAAACAAATAAATAAACTAATGCAGAGCAGTGGCTACGGCCTCCTGAAAACTGCTGCACGCCTCCGCTTCTGCACGGCAATTCAGGGCCTTACCTTGAGGCAAGTGCTCACGCTGAGTGTCCCGTTAGCTCCACAGCATGGTAGGATGCTGACTTTCTCCTCGAGCAGAGTGACTTCAGGTACGAGGCCCTCGAAGAATTCTACGCAGAGTGTTTTCTCATGGCAGCTCAGACGGGGGCCGTGACGAACACTTCCAGGGCACGTCGCACTGGCTAGAAATGTGGTCCTGGGGCTGTTCCAGTGCTCTGGAAATGTAGCTCTCCTTAAGGAACAGGCAGTGTGTTGCCCATCACTCGGCATACACAGCGGGCCTCCGAGGGACCGACCTTTGGGCCTCGATGTTGCTCAGCAGGCCCACAAGGGTCTGGAGGTAGTCAGGGTTCTTGGAGCGAAAATGATGCACACCCGAGGGGCCTACGAGTCTTGAAAAGGGTACTTCCTTTAAAATAAAGCAGAACAGGGGCTTCCCTGGTGGCGCAGTGGTTGAGAATATGCCTGCCAATGCAGGGGACACGGGTTCGAGCCCTGGTCTGTGAGGATCACACATGCCACGGAGAAACTGGGCCCGTGGGCCACAATGACTGAACCTGCGCGTCTGGAGCCTGTGCTCCGCAACAAGAGAGTCCGCGATAGTGAGAGGCCCCGCGCACCGCGATGAAGAGTGGCCCCAATTGCCGCAACTGGAGAGAGCCCTAGCACAGAAACGAAGACCCAACATAGCGATCAATCAATCAAAAAATATACCTTAAAAAAAATTAAAAAATAAAAAAATAAAATAAAATCAAGCAGAACAGCGACTAAGACCTCATGGAAACAGCTGCATGCCTCCCTTTCTGCGCAGCTACTCAGGGACTTACCTCGAGGCCAGTACTCACGCTGAGTTTCCCTTTAGCTCTAGAGCGTGGCAGGATGAGCTCCAACCCGCCCATCGAAGCAGCCGGCATAGCTAGAGAAAGCTCATTTTCTACCCAGAGCCATGCCTACAGTGGCTAGTGGCCTGTCAACAGCAGTCAATTTCAAGTAGCTTCAAGGCAGCATGAATGGAGCTTTCAAAATGGGAAAGCAAGGCTAGTTCCATCAGGCCCCCATTTCCAAGGGCACACGCAGCATATATCCCGGTGCTTTCTAAGAAGTCCAAAGAGACACAGGTTACCCTGTGGTTCCTTCCCTGAATCAACTCCTCGCAGCAGGGTGTTCTGCAAATAGCGAACTGCCTCAACGAAAAAACGCCCCAGCTAGGCCTCCGGGCCCGTGGTTCTTCAAAAGCCTGCAGTGTTACCAGAGGAACTGGGCTTTAGTTGCAGGCGGAACGCTAGCCGACTTTCTCTTGGAGGCAGGGAGACTTCAGGCAGGGACTCCCAGATGGAATACGAAACCGAGGGTTTTTCTCAGTGCAGCTCAGACTTGGGCAATGAGCCAGACTTGCACGGCACGTTGGACCTGCTAGAACGGTGTTCGTGGACCTGTTCGA
This sequence comes from Balaenoptera physalus, assembly GCF_965194825.1. Taxonomy (NCBI): domain Eukaryota; kingdom Metazoa; phylum Chordata; class Mammalia; order Artiodactyla; family Balaenopteridae; genus Balaenoptera; species Balaenoptera physalus. The sequence goes on from NC_138890.1 coordinate 179,594,278, forward strand.
GTGCTGGGGAATTCAAGCTGTTCCAAGAAGGAGTGCAGTGTGTTGCCCTACACTCGGCATACACAGAGTGGCTCCGAAGGGCTATGGGCCTGGACGTGGCTTAGCGGGCCCATGGGGGCCTCGGGGTACTCAGTGTTCTTGCAGGAAATAGGGTGCCCACGTGAGGCTCCTAGATGTCCTGCAAAGCATACTGACATTAAAATAATGCAGAGCAGGGGCTTCCCTTGTGGTGCAATGTTTGGGAATCCATCTGCCGATGAAGCGGACATGGGTCCGAGCCCTGGTCCACCAAGATCTCACATGCTGCGGAGTACTTAAGCCCGTGAACCACAACGACTGAGCCTGCGCTCTAGAGACCGGGAGCCACAACGACTGAGCCCGCATGCCAGAACTAATGAAGTCCACGTGCCTAGAGCCTGTGCTCCACAACAAGAGGAGTCACCGCAATTAGAAGCCCGCGCACCGCAACGAAGAGTAGCCCCCGCTCGCTGCAAATAGAGAAAGCTCACATGCAGCAACGACGACCCAACACAGTAAAAAAAAAAAGATATATTAAATAAATAAATAAATAAATAGATAGATAAACAAATAAATAAATAAATAAACTAATGCAGAGCAGTGGCTACGGCCTCCTGAAAACTGCTGCACGCCTCCGCTTCTGCACGGCAATTCAGGGCCTTACCTTGAGGCAAGTGCTCACGCTGAGTGTCCCGTTAGCGCCACAGCATGGTAGGATGCTGACTTTCTCCTCGAGCAGAGTGACTTCAGGTACGAGGCCCTCGAAGAATTCTACGCAGAGTGTTTTCTCATGGCAGCTCAGACGGGGGCCGTGACGAACACTTCCAGGGCACATCGCACTGGCTAGAAATGTGGTCCTGGGGCTGTTCCAGTGCTCTGGAAATGTAGCTCTCCTTAAGGAACAGGCAGTGTGTTGCCCATCACTCGGCATACACAGCGTGCCTCCGAGGGACCGACCTTTGGGCCGCGATGTTGCTCAGCAGGCCCACAGGAGTCTGGAGGTACTCAGGGTTCTTGGAGCGAAAATGATGCACACCCGAGGGGCCTACGAGTCCTGAAAAGGGTACTTCCTTTAAAATAAAGCAGAACAGGGGCTTCCCTGGTGGCGCAGTGGTTGAGAATATGCCTGCCAATGCAGGGGACTCGGGTTCGAGCACTGGTCTGAGACGATCACACATGCCGCGGAGAAACTAAGCCTGTCGGCCACAATGACTGAACCTGCGCGTCTGGAGCCTGTGCTCCGCAACAAGAGAGTCCGCGATAGTGAGAGGCCCGCGCACCGCGATGAAGAGTGGCCCCAATTGCCGCAACTGGAGAGAGCCCTAGCACAGAAACGAAGACCCAACATAGCGATCAATCAATCAAAAAATAAACCTTAAAAAAAAAATAAAAAATAAAAAAATAAAATAAAATCAAGCAGAACAGCGACTAAGACCTCATGGAAACAGCTGCATGCCTCCCTTTCTGCGCGGCTACTCAGGGACTTACCTCGAGGCCAGTACTCACGTTGAGTTTCCCTTTAGCTCTAGAGCGTGGCAGGATGAGCTCCAACCCGCCCATCGAAGCAGCCAGCATAGCTAGAGAAAACTCATTTTCTACCCAGAGCCATGCCTACAGTGGCTAGTGGCCTGTCAACAGCAGTCAATTTCAAGTAGCTTCAAGGCAGCATGAATGGAGCTTTCAAAATGGGAAAGCAAGGCTAGTTCCATCAGGCCCCCATTTCCAAGGGCACACGCAGCATATATCCCGGTGCTTTCTAAGAAGTCCAAAGAGACACAGGTTACCCTGTGGTTCCTTCCCTGAATCAACTCCTCGCAGCAGGGTGTTCTGCAAATACCGAACTGCCTCAACGAAAAAACGCCCCAGCTAGGCCTCCGGGCCCGTGGTTCTTCAAAAGCCTGCAGTGTTACCAGAGGAACTGGGCTTTAGTTGCAGGCGGAACGCAAGCCGACTTTCTCTTGGAGGCAGGGAGACTTCAGGCAGGGACTCCCAGATGGAATACGAAACCGAGGGTTTTTCTCAGTGCAGCTCAGACTTGGGCAATGAGCCAGACTTGCACGGCACGTTGGACCTGCTAGCACGGTGTTCGTGAACCTGTTCGAGTGCTGGGGAATTCAAGCTGTCCCAAGAAGGAGTGCAGTGTGTTGCCCTACACTCGGCATACACAGAGTGGCTCCGAAGGGCTATGGGCCTGGATGTGGCTTAGCGGGCCCATGGGGGCCTCGGGGTACTCAGTGTTCTTGCAGGAAATAGGGTGCCCACGCGAGGCTCCTAGATGTCCTGCAAAGCATACTGACATTAAAATAATGCAGAGCAGGGGCTTCCCTTGTGGTGCAATGTTTGGGAATCCACCTGCCGATGAAGCGGACATGTGTTCCAGCCCTGGTCCACCAAGATCTCACATGCTGCGGAGTACTTAAGCCCGTGAACCACAACGACTGAGCCTGCGCTGTAGAGCCCGGGAGCCACAACGACTGAGCCCGCATGCCAGAACTAATGAAGTCCACGTGCCTAGAGCCTGTGCTCCACAACAAGAGGAGTCACCGCAATTAGAAGCCCGCGCACCGCAACGAAGAGTAGCCCCCGCTCGCTGCAACTAGAGAAAGCTCACATGCAGCAACGACGACCCAACACAGTAAAAAAAAAAAATGATATATTAAATAAATAAATAAATAAATAGATAGATAAACAAATAAATAAACTAATGCAGAGCAGTGGCTACGGCCTCCTGAAAACTGCTGCACGCCTCCGCTTCTGCACGGCAATTCAGGGCCTTACCTTGAGGCAAGTGCTCACGCTGAGTGTCCCGTTAGCTCCACAGCATGGTAGGATGCTGACTTTCTCCTCGAGCAGAGTGACTTCAGGTACGAGGCCCTCGAAGAATTCTACGCAGAGTGTTTTCTCATGGCAGCTCAGACGGGGGCCGTGACGAACACTTCCAGGGCACGTCGCACTGGCTAGAAATGTGGTCCTGGGGCTGTTCCAGTGCTCTGGAAATGTAGCTCTCCTTAAGGAACAGGCAGTGTGTTGCCCATCACTCGGCATACACAGCGGGCCTCCGAGGGACCGACCTTTGGGCCTCGATGTTGCTCAGCAGGCCCACAAGGGTCTGGAGGTAGTCAGGGTTCTTGGAGCGAAAATGATGCACACCCGAGGGGCCTACGAGTCTTGAAAAGGGTACTTCCTTTAAAATAAAGCAGAACAGGGGCTTCCCTGGTGGCGCAGTGGTTGAGAATATGCCTGCCAATGCAGGGGACACGGGTTCGAGCCCTGGTGTGTGAGGATCACACATGCCACGGAGAAACTGGGCCCGTGGGCCACAATGACTGAACCTGCGCGTCTGGAGCCTGTGCTCCGCAACAAGAGAGTCCGCGATAGTGAGAGGCCCCGCGCACCGCGATGAAGAGTGGCCCCAATTGCTGCAACTGGAGAGAGCCCTAGCACAGAAACGAAGACCCAACATAGCGATCACTCAATCAAAAAATATACCTTAAAAAAAATTAAAAAATAAAAAAATAAAATAAAATCAAGCAGAACAGCGACTAAGACCTCATGGAAACAGCTGCATGCCTCCCTTTCTGCGCAGCTACTCAGGGACTTACCTCGAGGCCAGTACTCACGCTGAGTTTCCCTTTAGCTCTAGAGCGTGGCAGGATGAGCTCCAACCCGCCCATCGAAGCAGCCGGCATAGCTAGAGAAAGCTCATTTTCTACCCAGAGCCATGCCTACAGTGGCTAGTGGCCTGTCAACAGCAGTCAATTTCAAGTAGCTTCAAGGCAGCATGAATGGAGCTTTCAAAATGGGAAAGCAAGGCTAGTTCCATCAGGCCCCCATTTCCAAGGGCACACGCAGCATATATCCCGGTGCTTTCTAAGAAGTCCAAAGAGACACAGGTTACCCTGTGGTTCCTTCCCTGAATCAACTCCTCGCAGCAGGGTGTTCTGCAAATACCGAACTGCCTCAACGAAGGAACGCCCCAGCTAGGCCTCCGGGCCCGTGGCTCTTCAAAAGCCTGCAGTGTTACCAGAGGAACTGGGCTTTAGTTGCAGGCGGAACGCAAGCCGACTTTCTCTTGGAGGCAGGGAGACTTCAGGCAGGGACTCCCAGATGGAATACGAAGCCGAGGGTTTTTCTCAGTGCAGCTCAGACTTGGGCAATGAGCCAGACTTGCACGGCACGTTGGACCTGCTAGAACGGTGTTCGTGGACCTGTTCGAGTGCTGGGGAATTCAAGCTGTCCCAAGAAAGAGTGCAGTGTGTTGCCCTACACTCGGCATACACAGAGTGGCTCCGAAGGGCTATGGGCCTGGATGTGGCTTAGCGGGCCCATGGGGGCCTCGGGGTACTCAGTGTTCTTGCAGGAAATAGGGTGCCCACGCGAGGCTCCTAGATGTCCTGCAAAGCATACTGACATGAAAATAATGCAGAGCAGGGGCTTCCCTTGTGGTGCAATGTTTGGGAATCCACCTGCCGATGCAGCGGACATGGGTTCGAGCCCTGGTCCACCAAGATCTCACATGCTGCGGAGTACTTAAGCCCGTGAACCACAACGACTGAGCCTACGCTCTAGAGACCGGGAGCCACAACGACTGAGCCCGCATGCCAGAACTAATGAAGTCCACGTGCCTAGAGCCTTTGCTCCACAACAAGAGGAGTCACCTCAATTAGAAGCCCGCGCACCGCAACGAAGAGTAGCCCCCGCTCGCTGCAACTACAGAAAGCTCACATGCAGCAACGACGACCCAACACAGTAAAAAAAAAATGATATATTAAATAAATAAATAAATAGATAGATAAACAAATAAATAAATAAATAAACTAATGCAGAGCAGTGGCTACGGCCTCCTGAAAACTGCTGCACACCTCCGTTTCTGAACGGCAATTCAGGGCCTTACCTTGAGGCAAGTACTCACGCTGAGTGTCCCGGTAGCGCCACAGCATGGTAGGATGCTGAGTTTCTCCTCGAGCAGAGTGACTTCAGGTACGAGGCCCTCGAAGAATTCTACGCAGAGTGTTTTCTCATGGCAGCTCAGACGGGGGCCGTGACGAACACTTCCAGGGCACGTCCCACTGGCTAGAAATGTGGTCCTGAGGTTGTTCCAGTGCTCTGGAAATGTAGCTCTCCTTAAGGAACGTGCAGTGTGTTGCCCATCACTCGGCATACACAGAGGGCCTCCGAGGGACCGACCTTTGGGCCGCGATGTTGCTCAGCAGGCCCACAGGAGTCTGGAGGTACTCAGGGTTCTTGGAGCGAAAATGATGCACACCCGAGGGGCCTACGAGTCCTGAAAAGGGTACTTCCTTTAAAATAAAGCAGAACAGGGGCTTCCCTGGTGGCGCAGTGGTTGAGAATATGCCTGCCAATGCAGGGGACTCGGGTTCGAGCACTGGTCTGAGACGATCACACATGCCGTGGAGAAACTAAGCCTGTCGGCCACAATGACTGAACCTGCGCGTCTGGAGCCTGTGCTCCGCAACAAGAGAGTCCGCGATAGTGAGAGGCCCGCGCACCGCGATGAAGAGTGGCCCCAATTGCCGCAACTGGAGAGAGCCCTAGCACAGAAACGAAGACCCAACATAGCGATCAATCAATCAAAAAATAAACCTTAAAAAAAAAATAAAAAATAAAAAAATAAAATAAAATCAAGCAGAACAGCGACTAAGACCTCATGGAAACAGCTGCATGCCTCCCTTTCTGCGCGGCTACTCAGGGACTTACCTCGAGGCCAGTACTCACGTTGAGTTTCCCTTTAGCTCTAGAGCGTGGCAGGATGAGCTCCAACCCGCCCATCGAAGCAGCCAGCATAGCTAGAGAAAACTCATTTTCTACCCAGAGCCATGCCTACAGTGGCTAGTGGCCTGTCAACAGCAGTCAATTTCAAGTAGCTTCAAGGCAGCATGAATGGAGCTTTCAAAATGGGAAAGCAAGGCTAGTTCCATCAGGCCCCCATTTCCAAGGGCACACGCAGCATATATCCCGGTGCTTTCTAAGAAGTCCAAAGAGACACAGGTTACCCTGTGGTTCCTTCCCTGAATCA